>NC_086193.1:5929166-6584583 GCF_023053635.1 Elgaria multicarinata webbii | reverse complement strand
TCAATGGGGTTTACTCTGCCACGTAAGTACATCCAGGGCAGGATTGAAATTTAATAGGGATAAATGCCAAGTTCTACATTTATTTTATTTATTTATTTATTTAAGGATTTTTATGCCGCCATTCAGCAAAAAAAGGCTCTCACGGTGGCTTACAAAAGTATTTCTTGACAGTCCCTGCCCACAGGCTTACAATCTAAAAGACATGACACAAAAGGAAAGGGGATTGGGAGGGAGGAGGGGAAAAAGGAAAGCAAACTCAGGCACTACAATCTTAGTTGCAAAGTTCAGCAGTTGCAGTTGACAGCAGGAGGGAGGGGGCTCTCAGCTGGAGCTGGACCCAGGCACGGTGGAGAGGTGCCTGGCTGGGGGATACTTGGCTCAGCAATACTACAAATGAGAAGGATCTTGGAATTGTTGTACATCGCAAGCTGAATATGAGCCAACAGTGCGATATGGCTGCAAGAAAGGCAAATGCTGTTTTGGGCTGCATTAATAGAAGCATAGCTTCCAAATCACGTGAGGTACTGGTTCCCCTCTATTCGGCCCTGGTTAGGCCTCATCTAGAGTATTGCGTCCAGTTCTGGGCTCCACAATTCAAGAAGGACGCAGACCAGCTGGAGCGTGTTCAGAGGAGGGCAACCAGGATGATCAGGGGTCTGGAAACAAAGCCCTATGAAGAGAGACTGAAAGAACTGGGCAGGTTTAGCCTGGAGAAGAGAAGATTGAGGGGAGACATGATAGCACTCTTCAAATACTTAAAAGGTTGTCACACAGAGGAGGCCCAGGATCTCTTCTCCATCCTCCCAGAGTGCAGGACACGGAATAACGGGCTCAAGTTAAAGGAAGCCAGATTCCAGCTGGACATCAGGAAAAACGTCCTGACTGTTAGAGCAGTACGACAATGGAACCAGTGACCTAGGGAGGTTGTGGGCTCTCCCACACTAGAGGCCTTCAAGAGGCAGCTGGACAACCATCTGTCAGGGATGCTTTAGGGTGGATTCCTGCATTGAGCAGGGGGTTGGACTCGATGGCCTTGTAGGCCCCTTCCAACTCTGCTATTCTATGATTCTATGATACTGCTTCAAAGTGCTTTATAACAGTTTTGACAACTGTTGGGGCCCAGGACACGCTCCATATACAGTTGTCAAAACTGTTATAAAGCGCTTTAAAGCATGCATACCCCAACTCACACACCTCATTCCACATTGCTAAAGTCTAATTCCTGCCTGGATCTTAAGCTGACCACAACAACCCTGAAGCGTGTTTCAATAAAATATTTAATCTCACTCCCAGTCTGGCGAGAGAATAGCTGCAACCTCGAATTCCAATCAGTCGCCTTTGTTACCTGCAAAGGCATTTTAGGCCTGTAATTTTGTGCCCATGTGAGCACTAAGATCAAGATACATCTCACCATCAAACCCAGGTAAAATTTAGACATTTTTTCCAGACAACCAGCATCTTCCCCACGGATAAAATCAGGATGTTCTGTAAACCGCCCAGGGAGCCCTGGCTATGGAAGCGGTATATAAGTTTAATAAATAAATAAATTAAATAAATAAAAAACGCTGTGGTGGGACATGGGAGAGGGCTTTCTCTGTGGTGACCCCCTGACTGTGGAACGCCCTCCCCTTGGAGGCCCGACTGCCGCCAACGCTGGTTTTATTCCAGCGCCAAGTGAAAGCCTTTCAGTTTGCACATGTTTTAACAGTTTTGATTGTTTTTATTGCATTTAAATTATATACTAGTTTTAATTTGATTCATGGTTTATTTTGTTTTTAGCTGTGCATATTTATTGTTTTATATTGTATGATTTTATCTGTACACCACCCTGAGATCCTAGTGATATAGGGCGGGATATAAATGTTTTAAATAAATAAATAAGTTTACCCAGGACAGTTGGAGCCTATGCCATACAACTAGTCAGGCTTCTAGCCCTAGTATTATTTTGTAGGAGTGGCAGGGTGGGGGTGGTACAGCCTGGTTTCATCAGACTGCTATATCATCATCATCTATAGCACATCTAGGCCTGGACCCAAGGGGCAAAATACAGTGGCCCACAATTGGGGTATGTGTGTTATTTAGGGTGACCATATGACAAGGAGGACCGGGCTCCTGTATCTTTAACAGTTGTATTGAAAAGGGAATTTCAGCAGGTGACATTTGTATATATGGAGAACCTGGTGAAATTTCCTCTTCATCACAGCAGTGAAAGCTGCCCTCTTTTAAATCTGCTCACTCTAGTATAGCTCCTGCAGCTTTAACTGCGGTGATGAAGAGGGAATTTCACCAGATTCTCCATATATACAAACGACACCTGCTGAAATTCCCTTTTCTATGCAACTGTTAAAGATACAGGAGCCCGGTCCTCTTTTCCATATGTTCACCCTAGTCTTGTTGGAGGGAATGATCATCCAGAGAGTGGCAGGTGATGGGTCTCACACTGCTTTGCACAGTATTCTTATTTTTTAAAGAAGCATGTTATAGGCCATAACTAGACCATGCCTATATCCCGGGATCATCCCTGTGCATGCAAATGACACACAGGATCCCGGGAGCAGGCAGGGACAACCCCTCCATTTTTCTGGGATAATCCTTAGGTCTAGCTAAGGCCATAGTTAGGAAGTGGGCGAGAACATAGACGGTTACAAATGCTCACTCTATTCTTTTTTTCTTTGTATTCTTTTTCCACAACAAAGTGGGGCTTATTCACAAGTAAATGTGCTTATCAGCGGAAGCAAACTCCATTTGAAGCGATGCTTTAACTGAGTTTATAATGTGAAACTGCTTGTGCTCAGTTTATTTAATCTGGCCGGGAAAACATTGTTGGTTTCGGTTTTCTGCTCTAGCATATCAAGAATAGAGAAGCAGTTGTAAAGCATGAAAGGGCAAGAGTGGGGTGTGTGTGTAGGGGGGGAAATGTTAGTTGTATGTTTCTCAACTGAAATAATACACATGGCCACCTAAAGCCGCCACCACCACCAACACACACGCACACACACACACACACACACACAACATTAAGTCCAACATGAGAACATAAGAACTGCCCTGATGCTGGATCAGACCAAGGGTCCATCTAGTCCAGGTCTCTGTTCACACAGTGGCCAACCAGCCATCGGCCAGGGATGAACAAGCAGGACATGGTGCAACAGCACCCTCCCGCCCATGTTCCCCAGCAACTGGTGCACACAGGCTTCCTGCCTCGAATACTGGAGATAGCACACAACCATCAGGGCTAGTAGCCATGGATAGCCTTCGCCTCCAGGAATTGATCCAACCCCCTTTTGAAGCCATCCGGATTGGTGGCCCTCACTACATCTTGTGGTAGTGAGTTCCAAGAGCCGTGCTGGTTTAGACCAAGGGTCCATCTAGTCCAGCACTCTGTTCACACAGTGGCCAGGGATGAACAAGCAGGACACGGCACAACAGCACCCTCCCACCCATGTTCCCCAGCAACTGGTGCACACAGGCTTACTGCCTCGAACACTGGAGATAGCGCACAACCATCAGGGCTAGTAGCCCTGGATAGCCTTCGCCTCCAGCAATGGATCCAACCCCCTTTTCAAGCCATCCAAATAGGTGGCAAATCACTACATCTTTACCCCCCAAATTAGCTAGCTGTCCCACTGATCATCCACCCGCTAACATTTTTCATTGACGCAAAATTAATTTCAATGCAATTTCAATCCTCCCTTTCCGGCAGCGTTTCCTTGTGCGGCACCTTTCTGCAAATACAAGTTTTCCAATTTGGAGGTGTTCTCTGGCTCCTTCTCTTCCCTTTACAAGGGTTTTCACGTCATCTGTGGCCTGCGTCTTCTCTCTCCGGGAAGCCTCCCCATCCTTGAACCACCTTTGGGAGCAGGAGGGGGGGGGGAAATAGAAGGAGACTTTAAGCCGACATCACCTCCCCCTCCCCTTCCAGAGCTGCCAGACGCCTCCAAATTCCCTTCCATCAAAGGGGAGGAGAAAGGGGAGGAGGCTAGCAGCCCGGGAAGGTGGGGGGGGGGGGGGAGGAAGAGAACCAGAGAGGTCGGTCATGGGTGCCGCTGGAGCCGTGCTAACCTCGAGGGGGATGATGTGAGGGTCCCCCCCCTCTTTGCAAAGGGGGAAAGAAGAGAGATCCTTGTGTTTGGTGGTGTGTTTTCACTTCACCACCGATCAAATCGTCACCAGCTCTATTTTGATAAGCAGCCTGCGTACAGCCTCCAAAGAACAGCAAAAGAAGATTTTTAAAAATTTTTTTGCCAACCCCCCCCCCCGAGGGTGGGGCGTCCCAGGAAAAGTGAGGTGTCCTCCCCCCCAATTACTCTTCTGCCCCCTTTCTCCAGCTCATTATTAAGATCCCTCTGTGTCTTTTAGAGTTACAAGCATCCATCAGTCCTGGAGAAGTGAACCACCAACTTACCACCACTGAAGATAAAAGGGGTGGGGGTGGGGTGTTAAGAAAAAGACCCCCCCCGCACTTTAAATCTGGGGATTGCACCCTCTTGGTGGGTTTCTAGCTGAGAACCCAAACAGGAGCCCTTCTTCTCTTTTAAAGCTGCTAACCCCGCTTGAAGAATGTGCCTGAGAGATAATCAAACGCTGAAATGACCGGAGATAGCACTATTTTTATCCCTTTCGGCCTCCATAAATACATATATATTTTTCATTAAAAAAAAAAACAACACTTGGTGGGACCTTAAGAGAGAGAGAAAGAGAGAGGAAAAAAAAGCACTCTCCTTCTTTGCCCCCACCCAGGCTTCCGTTGGCATCAACTCGCTCCTCCGCCCTGGTCAATTTCGTTTGGGTGATGGTAAGTTTCATGCCAGTTTTGTGCATACTTGTCTGGGTGTGGCGGGGGGGAGGGAGCGTGCAGGATAAGTTTAGGTTTCTTGGACGAGGAGGGGGAGTGCAAGGCAGGTGGGTTGAGTGGGGGGGGGGAATGAAGAGGCGAGGGGATTCTGTCAGAAGCAAAACAAGTGGGGGGGGGGGACGACTGAAACCCGGCGCGCCAGAAGGGATCTATAGTGTGTATATGTTAGGATGGGATGTGCGTGGGGATCCCCCCTTTTCTCGCTCCTGATCCGATTCGGAGAGGCATCGCTTTGCCATTGTGCCTGGTATAATTGAAGCCAACCCCCCCCCCCCCCGCGCGCGCGCCCTTGGTGCAAAGTGTTGGTAATGTCAGAGGCAGAGTTTGGGGGTGGGGGGAGGGAGAGGGAAGAACCAAAGTCTGCGGAGAGGCTGGGCACTTCTGCTTTCCGGGTGCGCTTTTACGCATGGAATTGGGGAGGGGGAAAAATGCGTAAGATCTGCGAGGGGGAGAGGGGGGGAGAGAGAGAGGGAAGTACGGCAATCTCGCTCGCTCCCCGTCGGCAGCCAGCTCAGCCAAGGCGAGATGTAGCGGAAAATGGCCGCTCTGGCGAGGAGGGCGGAGAAGGAGGGAGGGCTTGGCTGAACTTGGAAATGACGCTCCGAGCGAGGCGCCGGGCCCGTTCAGCGTGCGCTTTCCTCTGGCCCCGATCCGGGTGGAAATCCACCCCCCCTCCCCTGAGATCCCAGCAGGAACACCCTCTTCTCTCCCCCCTTCCCTTCCCTCCCTCCGTCCCTCCCTCCCTCCGCGCGTAAAAATTAACAGTCTTTCGCACTGGCGACCCGAGCCGGGCCCTGCGGCACACACACGCGCAGGGCCGCCTCGTCAGCACAAGAGCCCGGGCGCTGCGGAGCAGGGACGGGAGGGAGGGAGGCAGGCAGCCCCCCCTCCCGGCTGCAGCTCTTGCAGTGCCCGATCCCCCCTCCCCACCGCCCAGCTCCGTCTCTCCCTCCGTCTCTGCTGCCTCTTTCCAACGCACAGCCCATGTCAGGTTTAAACAGGGGGATCTGGGCCATCCTGCAATCTTTCGCCTAAGGACACGTGGGAATAAATCGCGTCGAGTTCAAGGGGACTCCTTCGCAGGAAAGACGGCTGCTTTCCTCGGGCCTGCCTCTTCTGCGTCCCACCTTATCCAAGGACGATCGTGGGTTTATCTATCTCGACCAACTGCCCATTTTCCCCCTCCCCTTTCTTTTGATGTTCTCCAGCCTTGCATCGCTGCCTCTCTCTCTCTTTCTTTTGAGGATCGGCCTCCGTGTGTGTGTGTGTGTGTGTGTGTGTGTGTGTGTGTGTGTGTGTGTGTGAAAGGACAGCCTGAACCCGTGCATTGAGCCAGGGGGTTGGACTCGATGGCCTTACAGTCCCCTTCCAACTCCACTATTCCATGATTCTAGGAAGTTTTTCGGATGTTTTAACAATGTATATTATGTTTTAATTCTGTTTTTATGTATTTTATATTTGCTGTTGTTCCCTGCCTCGATCAAAATGGAGAGGCGGGTAAGAAATAATAATAATTATTAATAATAATAATGTTATGATTCTATGTTTACTCAAAAGTAAAGACTTTGAGTTCAAGGGGAATTGCTCCCAGGTAAATGTGCGCAGGATTGCACTCAGTCACTGCTCTCAATAGGACTTACTTTAGTCCTCGTGTCAGCCTAGTCCTTCCCTAAGTGAGGAGTCCTAATACTTTCTTTCAAACCTCGCACGCCCGTCTCTCCTTTCGACTTTTAAGGCTCCGACTTCCAATGCACTCTTCCTTGGGGGGGGGGTGTGTGTGTGTGTGTGTGTGTGAGAGAGAGAGAGAGAGAGAGAGAGAGGTTGCATTTGAAATGAGTGAGACTTACTCCCGAGTAAATATTCCGGGGATCGGGGTTACATCTTCTTGCAAGGGCAGAAGAACCCCCCTGTCCCTTGGACCCGGAGCGAGAAGCCCGTGGAGATCTGAACAGGACAGGGGGAAACTCCCTTAAAACTCGCCAAAGGGAAACGTGCCACAGTCCCGGGTCTTTAGCACGTCGGGATGTCCTCCATGCGATTTTGCTTTCGGGCTACTTTACCCAGGCCGTTTCTACACCTGCCTTTCCCCCCAGGATCGTCCTTGTGCGTCCAAATAACACACACGGGATCCTAGGAGCGATCCCTCCATTTTCCTGGGATAATCCTTACGTGTAGAAAAGGCCCCAGACACTCTTCTGTCGCCGTCTGCCGCAAACCGAAAGTTGAGCGAGTCTTTCGAAAGCCGCGGCAGCAGCATCGGAACAGTTTCCCCGGGACTTTTGGGAAGCGCCCTGGAAGGCGGCGGCTTGCGTGTAAACCCCAAACAAACTCTAAACCGAAGGCTAAAAGGGCACTGACGTTTGCGCTGCAGGGTTCTTACGGGGATGGGGGGAGAAAAATGTCAAGCCTCCAAAAGACACGTGTCTTTAATATGCAGTGGCCCCGTTCAGACGACACGTGAAAGGACCATTTTGTGGTTCAGCAGCAGGGTTTCACGTGTTGTCTGAACGGGGCCACTGCATACTAAAGACACGTGTCTTTTGGAGGCTTGATATTTTTATCCCCTTTTAGCCTTCGGTTTAGAGTTTGTTTTGCGTTTACATGCATGCATTCCGTTAACCATTTTGTGGTTAAGCAGCATGGTTTCGCGTGTCGTCTGAACGGGGCCAATGTGGGGACGGTGTGAGAGAAAGGTGTAGAAGTCTGGCTGTGACGATCTCAATCCGTTCCCAAGACATATTCACGTGAACAGTGGCCGTCAAAATTCAGGTCGTCGATCGGTGTTTGGGGCTGTAGGACTTCGGACTAATCGCAGCTGCTCCATGGTGTAAAATAAAATAAAATAAAATAAAATAAAATAAAATATGAAGTTCCCTGTATAGAGGGATACAGTTTCAGAAAGGGCGAGTGGTGTTTGTCAAGTGGCAGCCAGCCTGACGAAGAGTCTTGTGGCACCTTAAAGTCTGACGGATTGAATGGGAAAGAAGCGTTTCCGGTCCACTTCAGAAAACTAGAGAGTAGAAAGAAAGGTTCTAACCCTAACGTTCTGTCTTGCTAGCTTTCTCCACGCAGGATTCTCTCCCCACCCCCCTCTCAAAGATTAGCAGCACAGCACAAGAACAGATATACCACCTCAGCCGCTCTTTGGTGACAACCTGGCCGAAGGAAATATATAATTCTGCAATAATTTTCCTATTTCCCCTTCTTTTCTCCACCCACATTTTTTTTTTGACAGCAGAATTATTGATCAATTCCAAATCGTGGTGGAGCCCCAACTTCTCCACAAATTGTTTAAAAATTCAGACACCCCTTTCTCTGCAGTAATTTTGTTGCCAGCGTAGTTTGTAGCTAGGCCTGCTCCAATAATAATAATAATAAAAAATATTAGGGATGTGTACATTTTTCTAGATCCCCCTTTCACTTCAAGGTGCCTAAGGTGACACGAATCAAGACCCATTTGCTTTAACCTCTGATTGTTATAACCAGTACAATCCTGTGCATGTGTGTTCAAGACTAAATCCCACTGAGCTCAATGGGACTTATTCTCACCTGGGAGTAAGCCGCATTGGTTTCAATGGGACTCGCTTCTCAGCTGACATGTACAGGATTGTATTCTTAGGAGACTCATTCCAAGGCGCTAGTCCTCAAGGTGAGCTCAAAGAAAGATTCCCATTTTGGGCAGGGGAGAATCTGTGATTTAAGAATAAATATAGCCACACTGGTCCTGTTCTTCCCAATAAGCAACTGGGAGGCGTTTGAAGTCCAAGGTGAAGGCTTCAAAAATCAGCCTGCCGTTTCGTGATGCGTAATGGAGTACATCAAAAAGCGTGCGTCTTCTGATGCGTAATGGAGAGCGGTGTCATGGAGAGCACTTTCAGTCGCCCCCTCCTTGATGAACTCCTCTACCCTCTGCCCTTGGGGAGAAACAGGCGGCTGGTCTATCGGTAAAGAGCCTTCTGTGTTTTGGAAGTTCAGTGCCTTCTACTGCAGTTGGTGATGGGGACAATGAGAAAACACCACTTAAGGAACTCTCTCCAGGCTTCTTCCATTGTAATAATAATCCTCTCTGCGTAATTATAAGATGAAAATGACGGAGAGAATACAGATATTTCTTATGCTTTTTTAAAAAAACAACAACACCCACATACCCAGATATATTGGGGCTGTGTGTGTATTGAGGTTGGGCACCCCAAGATCCAGGAAACAGCAGTGCAAAGAGGGAATATTAGAAGGGGACAAGTGTGCAGTAATATTACTAGAAGGATGGAGTCTCTGCGGTCTGGTTGTAATATTATCAACCTCGTACTGTCCTAACGCTTGTCTCTCTTTCCAAAGAATAAAGGTATACTTGATTGGGTGGGAGGAAAAAAAAAGTTCAGGCGAGTTTTTGGTTTAAAGACCAGACCTGCTAGAGGTGGGAGGGGAAATAATCTAACTTTCTAGGTTGTACTTTTTTTGGGGGGGGGATCCCTAAAATCCGTAAATACCGCCCCAACCCTACAATTATTTACCCTATGGCTAAAATTCTTTGCACACTTTTCATTCTATGCAATCCCGTTTAACTCAATGGGAAGTAAATATAGCTTACATTTGACCGTGGGTGGGGAGAAATCAGCATCTCTGTCATATTAATGCTATTTTGCAACGGCATTTTATTATTTATCGAGTACGATTTTTTTTTTCCTCCTGGGTGGGGGGGGGGAGAGAAATAGAGACACCTCTTTTAATTTCTTTGGTAAGAGTTAAAGAAGTTGGGGAGAGAATTTCTTGGACCATATGGTGGAAGTTGTAGCCCTTATCCTGCATTCAGTGAGTAGCAAGAGTGCACGTGTACAATCTCTTCAATTATATCTTTTGAGAGGAGGAAGATGAATTCGTGAAGGTTTCAGTGGTGGCAATAAGGAAAGAGAACGTCTCCAAAATACAAGTTAGGGTGTGTGTCGACTGCTTGATATTCTATGAATAGGATTCCCCTATAATTTCTTTCTTTCTTTCTTTCTTTCTTTCTTTCTTTCTTTCTTTCTTTCTTTCTACTTTGCTCCCTTCCCTGAGATCTTGCGGGGCAATTTTATACCTGCCAGAAGTAAGTCCCATCGAGTTCAATGGGTCTTACTTCCAGCAAAGTAGATTCAGGGCTGCAACCTTAACCTGTCTCTTTCTTGGAGGGCTTATTATTATTATTATTATTTATTTATATAGCACCATCAATGTACATGGTGCTGTACAGAGTAAAACAGTAAATAGCAAGACCCTGCCGCATAGGCTTACATTCTAATAAAATCATAATGAAACAATAAGGAGGGGAAGAGAATGCAAACAGGCACTAAACGCTTTACCTTGATTTCAAAGTGTGTTTTTATTTTAAATACCATTTTGGAGGACTTTTGGAGGTTCTCTAACCCCCCCCTCCGATATTGGCTCTTTGGGGATATATATATATATATATATATATATATATATATATATATATATAGTCTGAATTTAATTTGTTTTACAGTTGGTAAACTATTTCAAACATTTTTTTATAAGTTTGTTTGGGAAGGGGGACTCTCCAACTCCTCCCCCAATTCCTTCATTTCCCCCCTGTTTGTTGAACAATAAATAATTTTTTTTTAAAAAAAACAACCCACCTCAATTCTTCGGTCCATCCAGTTCTGATCCCCCACCTTTTAAAATTGGGCCTTTAAAGATTTCCCCCTTTCCTCTTTTTCCAGAGATGCTGATTGAGTCATGTATTTTAAGGGCTTCCTCCCCACCTTTTTTAAAAAAAGCATAGCATTTTTTTTTTATTTCTTTATATGTCATTTTTGGGGGTCCCCCCCTGCTTGACCCATCTTCTGGAGTTGTTGGTTAAGCTATGGTTAACCTTCAAGTAAAATAAAGTGCTTGATTAAAATTAAACCCCTTTTGCATTTTGATGCAAATCCCCCATCCTGTTTGTTTATTTGAAAGTTGGGTCCTTTAAAAATATTTAAATCAACTTTTCTTTTGGAGGGTTAAGTCTCTCCCCCCCCCCTCTGGTCCCACCCCTCCCTCCTCCCCTCCCTCCTCCCCCTCCCCTCCCCCGCAACGATTCATCGCCAGGAAAGAGAGAGTGAGGGAGAGAGAGAGAGAGGGAGAAAAGAAAATGACTCAGTAACTTTTGCGCTTGGATCTGCTTTTTCAAACCTCCCCCCCACTCGCACCCTTCAACGGTTTGTTCCGCTACAGCCATGTATTCTTCACCTCTCTGCCTCGCCCAGGTAATTAAAACCTCCCCCCACCCCCTCCCAGTATTCCCTTTTAACCCCCCCCACCCTATTTCCTCTTTACAGCTTGCTTTTAAATTTATTAATGATGGTGCCATTGCATTTATTTTTTTTAAAGCCCTCCTTTCTTTTCTTTTTTTTTGCGGGAGAAAAAAAAATAGGGTTCCCCCCCCCCTCTTGCAAAAAAGTAGGGTGGGGGTTTAGTTCTCCGGTTCAGCTTGCAAAAGGCGTCTGATTTTTTTTTCCCCTTTCCTTTCCCTTTTCCTTTTTTTTTGCAGGTCGGTTTAATCCTTGCTAATTAGTTTCTGTTCTCATCTTACCTCCCCACTCACTCCGGAACAGTTATTTCTTCCCCCCCTTCCACCCCACTCTGTCTCTCTCGGTGGTGGTGGTGGGTCAGAGTTTTGGGTTTGTTTATTTTTAAGCAGGGGGTAGTTACTGGGTTTAGGGGGTATCAAGATGGGAGGATCTTCATAGGGTTTTTCCTTCTTTTTATTTTTGGGAAGGGGGTTGTCCTTGATTCATATTATTGGGGTACACGTGTACCCACATGCGTTATGTGTTGAAGGCAACTTGGGAGGTGTTTGGCTGGGTGCCTTCTTTTGCCAAATGCATGTGGGAATGCCCCTACCAGCATTGGGTGGGTGCTGCAGACCATCAGCTGTTAGGTTTGGGAAAGGAACTGTGTTTCACAAGGCAGTCTCTGTGCCCCAAGTTGGAATATGTTACGCTTTCAAGGAGATTGGGAAGAGGGGGGCATGTGGTTGTGTATGGCGGTACGTGTGTGTGTACAGGATACATAGTAGTATTTCGGTAGATATGGGTGTAAAAGAATGTGAGTGTTTTGCCCGCGTATGAGAATGTGAGTGCCGTAGAAGTGTTGGAATGCGTTGGAGACTGAACATTGAAAATGTGCAACGTTCTGTTGTAGGCCTATTGTGTGGCATCGAGGACGTGTTGGAAACCAGTTCCCTGGGCACGTGTGTGTGTGTGTGAGAAAATGAGTGTGTGCGCACAACGGTTTGTGTAAGTGTGTCTGCGTAGAAGTGTGTCGTGTGTTCATGACGGTGTGTGCACATGTGTGCTGGTGTGCAGCTGAATGGGAGTCCGGTTGTATGTGTTTGTGCCGTCACGTTTATGGTGTGCACTTGGAGGTTGAATTATTCCAGTTGTGAGGCGGGTGCATGCTATAAAATATTCACATGCCATGCTGTATATGGTAGTATTTGATGGCTTTGCCTGTGAAAAGTTTTGAGTGAACACATTTTCTAATATATATATATGCGGCAGGGTCTTGCTATTTACTGTGTTATCTGTACAGCACCATGTACATTGATGGTGCTATATAAATAAATAATAATAATAATAATAATAATAATAATAATAATAATAATAATTGGAGAATTGTTTACTTAACTTGTAGGATGGGGCCCTGTCCTTTGTGTTTTAGATTAGCAGCAAAACACACAATACAGTGTTAGCCAATTTGGGATGTGTATGTACATACAGCATCATAGCCTGATCCATTTGTGTGTGCGCTGTTGCAGAAGGGATACGTGTTATGTTCTAGGTGGCATTGTGTTGATCGCTTGTGCTAAACTTTGCCTTCTTGTGTGTTGTGTCTGCCTGTTGTTTGGGGGTTTTATAATTCACTGTGTATGTTGCACGCACAGAACAAAATGTTCCTCTGTTTTGGCATACCGTTGCGATTTGCTCTATGGACTCTTTTCCTTTTGGGTACTGCACGTTTTGCGATGTGTGTGTGTGTGGTGTTGTGGAGCGTTAAGTATTAGAACAGGAGCTTTCAGACTTGGTTAGCATAACTCTAGAGTTTCCGTGGTTGTGTCTCCTGGTGTGTGGCGGGCTGTTCTTTCTCTCTTATCGATTCTTGATATTTTATTTAATTATTGAACACCAAGACTCTTTCCTGGACCTTGTGTAACTCCTTCTTTGCTGTAAACTAAGCGTAAGCTCTCTGAGTATAAGATGTCTTCTAAAGTATATCTTCGTAGAAATTTTTGATCGCTATGCCTCAGTTTCTGGCAGTGCCAGAGGTAGTAACCACAAAACTGAAGGGCAGGGGAAAAACGGGAAATGACTGAGAGCTACAGATTTTCTTTTTCCACAGTGGGGAAGGATTTATTTTTGCCTGCTCCAAAGCATAGACGACTATTTAAAAGAGAGAAGGCCTTCTTCATATTCGAGCGTATTATTGACAAATCCAGGACGAGTTTTTTGGCACTCGATTGCAAGGAAAACAAGAAGCTTTTTGCAAACGGAGTAAAAATTATGGCCCGCTTTCAGAATTCCGCAATTTGAATTCTGAAATTTTATTTTTTTTAAAAAAAATACTTTTGCAATTCCACCTTTTTGAAAGCGTTGAGACGTCATTCTTTAATCTTCTCAATGAATCATAACCACTCCTTAAAAAAAATAACCCCGGTTTTCAAAGGCCTAGTATTCACCTCTGTATCTAGTAATGGAGAAAGGAGTCTGTATGGGTTCGGATAAGGAATTGTGCACAAATGTGAGATCTGGTACATTTCAGTCTTTAAAGTCAACGTTTTGAGTTGAAATAAGAAACGTGGAAATTGCACGTTAAGAGCTGGAGTAAAATATCAGCTAACTCAGTAATTTCAAAACTTTTTTTCGGTGAAACAGTTGCGGTTGTGCTGCAAAAGAAAGATTTTTTTTTAAAAAAATAAACTCTTGTGAGTTCAAAATGCGTAAGAACTGTTGCTGTGATATCTTTCTTCATTCCAGTCAGCTCCGGGTTGGCATTGGGTGGGTAACTCGGCATCAAACATGCCTGGACCATTCAGTCGTACCTCAGAGACAGAATAGAAGATCCTGAAACACGCAGATAGCAGGTTGCTTTAAAAGAGTGGTTTTAATGCAAGCAAAAAACAAAATAAAATAACCCTTGGCGAATCTATTTAGATAATTTTTACACCTTGTTGCTCCACACGCTATAAAACCTCAAAGCCGTATATATCTTTACAGTTAGGAATGTTGGGATGGGAGAACCCACATACATATTTGAAACAAAGGAATATTTTTTTAATTATTATTTTGCAAGCAAAATTCAAAAGGCCTGGGAAATATTTTCCTCTTTTCGTTATTGAGAAACACCTTGAAATTTGCAAATGCTTTGAGATTGCTCCACAGTGACAGGCCTGCATAGGAGGGGTCATAATTCAACATTGGAGCAGGTGTGTTGCTTGCATGCAAAAGGTTCTAGGTTCAGTTCTAAGCATGTGTAGTTAAAAGTGTCTCAGGTTCCAGATGGCGTGAACGGCCTCTTTTTGGCAGCCCAAGAGGAGAATACTGGACTGAATGAACTAAAGGTCTGAGGCGGCTTCATATGTAGGTCTGTCCTGTTTCCATTTCCCAGGCTAGGGCACCGAGGCCACATGCAATGAGTCAGTGATACAGGTGGGGCTGAAATGCAGATCCATGTGCAATTATTCACCCGTTGAGCTACACTCATCTTGGCCTGCTGCATGATAAATGCTCCCACCAACTGCCTTCAAAAGCAGTCAGCTGAGGAACTCTGTCATACGTAAAAGGTTGTCACACAGAGGAGGGTCAGGATCTCTTCTCGATCCTCCCAGAGTGCAGGACACGGAATAACGGGCTCAAGTTACAGGAAGTCAGATTCCGGCTGGACATCAGGAAAAACGTCCTGACTGTTAGAGCAGTAACACAATGGAACCAGTGAGATAGGGAGGTGGTGGGCTCTCCCACATTGGAGGCCTTCAAGGTGCAGCTGGACAACCTCTGTCAGGGATGCTTTAGGGTGGATTCCTGCATTGAGCAGAGGGTTGGACTTGATGGTCTTATAGGCCCCTTCCAACTCTATTTATTTATTTATTACATTTTTATACCGCCCAATAGCCGAAGCTCTCTGGGCGGTTCACAAAAATTAAAACCATAATAAAACAACCAACAGTTTGAAAACACAAATACAAAATACAGTATAAAAAACACAACTCTACTATTCTGTGATTCTGTAAAGGGAGGTTCTCTAAACCATAGCTGTACGGAGACATAATTTCATCCACTAGGAAGTGCATCCTGGGAGTCACAGGAAATGGATTCCATGGAGGTCTGATTCTCCAAGGGTCTTGCATTTTTAGGAATAAACCCCCTGGCCCTTTGAACAGAACACAGAGAGGGGAAGAAACACCTAGAAATGGGGCCATGATCTGCCTTCCTCAAGAAGAAGGGATCCACTTGTGAAATGTCTTCCTGCGTATTTTTTGTGAATTCCTATTCCTCTATTCATCAGGGTCTCCTGAATGACAGTGTAGCATTTTCAGGGGGCTTGAAGGGCTTACATGGGAAGGAGTGTGTGGGTGAGTCCACTTTCACTAGTACAGTTGATCCAGTTTAAATTTGGATCCAGCCAAACATCTCTGTTTTCCGCAGTCCTGAGAGGTAGCGCCTGTCCCAAGATTACACAATACCTGACGGAACGCCTTTCCCGACGTGAATCTACCGGAACACTACATATAACATTCAAGGTCCTCCTCCGAGTGCCTCCTCCCAGGGAAGCTTGGAGAATGGCAACCAGGGAGAGGGCCTTTTCAGTGGTGGCCCCTCAATTATGGAATGATCTCCCCAACGAGGCTCGCCTGGCGCCGACGTTGTCATCTTTTCGGCGCCAGGTCAAGACTTTTCTGTTCTCCCAGGCATTTAGCAATATGTAATGAGCCTGGGTCTGGGTTTTTGGTTCATCATTTGTAAAGTTCTAATAGTGATTTAAATGGATGTGCATTTTGCATGTTTTTATGGTTTTCAATTTTTGTATATTGTTTTTAAGTGTTTTTATCTTATGTGAACCACCCAGAGGGCTTCGGCTATGGGCCAGTCTACAAATGCAATAAAATAAATAAAATCAATGAATAAGCTTTGTGGCTGAATGGGGATTTGAACCCAGGTCTCTTCAAACTTAGGCTTGATGCTCATATTCAGCCTTCCCCAAACTGTCTCCAAATATGTTAGACTGCAGTTCCCACAAATCTGGAAGGCACCAGGTTGGAGAATGCTGTTCTAATCGCTGTACCACTGGCTTCAGCTGTTTTCATATGAACATCCTAGCTTCTCCTCAAAAGGCTAGGCCTCTGGCATCCAAATCCCATGGGCATTTGCTGTGTTCTGTGCCCTTCCTATTCCTAAGTCCCAAACCATCTTGATCAGAGCGGGGCCCTGATATTCAGCTTAACTTGTGCCAGGCATCTATTTTCAAATAGGAAATGAGAACAAATGAAAATGTGTCTTTGACTTGAACTTGGTCGTAATGTCCACCGACCAATTAAAGAAATCTTGTGCCCGTTGGGTTTTAGTTGCTTGATCAATTAATTAAATATATTAACCACAATAAAATTGCATCGTTCTTAGTTGATGCATGAAGGTATCCCTTTAAAAGAGGGAAGTCCACCTTCTCTCTCTCTCGCAAGTAGATTGGGGAGAATCCCTCTTTTAGAACAAGGCCTTCTCCCCTTCTTTCTTGCAGGAAATGACTCTTCTAAGATGGTACTTATTTTCTATCTGTGTTTTTATAAGTACTTGCATTAAAAATGTTTTCATAGAATCATAGAATAGTAGAGTTGGAAGGGGCCTATAAGGCCATCAAGTCCAACCCCCTGCTCAATGCAGGAATCCACCTTAAAGCATCCCTGACAGTTGGTTGCCCAGCTGCCTCTTGAAGGCCTCTAGTGTGGGAGAGCCCACAACCTCCCTAGGTCACTGGTTCCGTTGTCATGCTGCTCTAACAGTCAGGATGTTTTTCCTGATGTCCAGGCGGAATCTGGCTTCCTGTCACTTGAGCCTGTTATTCCGTGTCCTGCACTCTGGGATGATCAAGAAGAGATCCCAGCCCTCCTCTGTGTGACAACCTTTCAAGTCTTTGAAGAGTGCTATCATGTCTCCCCTTCATCTTCTCTTCTCCAGGCTAAACATGCCCAGTTCTTTCAGTCTCTCTTCATAGGGCTTTGTTTCCAGACCCCTGATCATCCTGGTTGCCCTCTTCTGAACACGCTCCAGCTTGTCTGCGTCCTTCTTGAATTGTGGTGCCCAGAACTGGACTCAATACTCTAGATGAGGCCTAACCAGGGCCGAATAGAGGGGAACCAGTACGTCACGCGATTTGGAAGCTCTACTTCTATTAATGCAGCCCAAAATAGCATTTGCCTTTCTTGCAGCCATATTGCACTGTTGGCTCATATTCAGCTTGTGATCTACAACAATTCCGAGATCCTTCTCGTTTGTAGTATTTAATCTATTGCCTGTTTTAATATGCAACTTTTTAAACATTTATTTAATCTAACCATTTCAACTAGCTTAGTGTTAAACCACTAATAATAATAATAATAATAATAATAATATGTTCCTGAGCATGCCCAGAGTCCATATCCCTCCACAGAGACACTGCAGCTGGATTTCAGTGAAGGACTACAAATCAGTCCGTGCTTCTTCAAGACAGTCTTAATAGCCCCGGGCATCTTGTTTTTTCTATGTACATTTTTTAGGGGACAATCCCATCCATGTTTCGAACAATAAGTCCCAGCTTCCCTCAGCCAGCATGCACTAGAGAGGTTTAGGCCCCCATCTATATGACAACGGGATTGCTCCTCATTAAATATAAACTCAAATTTTCGTTGATTCGAATCTAGGTAATGAGTGTCACACTACAGCGATTTATTTCCTGAATTTTTTTTTATAGTGCAGTTATAAATGCACATGTGCGCATAAACGCACACACGATGCTACGGAGGAGAAACGATGGAAGCTATGAATTTTTTATATGCGGAGCTCCGCAGAATCAGAACATTCAAACTAAAAACAGCGCGAAGGAACGAGGCAGCCGATAGGTGGGAAATCGGCCAATCGCCTTGTCCTACCCTCAAAGCTCCGCCCACATGTCAAAATGCGGTTTAACTCCTCCAAAGACAGATAACCGTAATGCGGTGCAAACTCGAACGTGATTGAAAAGTCGCAGTAAATCACAAATGCAAATATGCGCATTATTGTGTTAAAAACCCGGCGCTGCGGCGAATGGACGGCTGTGTTGTGTGTCCTGAAATGCGAATATACGCATTTAGGTCAGGGTAAACAAGCTGTATAGACAAGCCCTAGGTTTACTGTAGTGCCCTCTACATAAGGTTGCCTTTAAAGGTGGTTCAGAAACTTCAGCTGGTGTAGAATGCTTTACCCGAATGCTACTGGGAGGGAGCGAAGTGGTCATGGTCATTGGTGGTGGTGTGTTTCCGAACCGGATTTTAAAGTGCTGGTGTTAACCTTGAAAGCTTCAAAGAGTTCAGAGAACCTGCCTGCCTTCTCAGGTCATTGCCAAGGCCATTCCTGTTTGCCCACATTTGAGAACAATCAGACCGGCAACCACAATAGGCAGGGCTTTTTCTGGTAGTGACACCTCTCTTCTGGAGTACACATCGTTCTCTCGTTGCAGTCCTTCGGAAAGGCCCAAAAGAGACATTTATTCTCAACGGCCTTCCCTGAAAAGTTTTACGGGACTGCTCGATCGAAATTGTTTTAGAGCATTATCGATTATAATGTTTGTGTTTTAATGGTTTTATTCTCTACCGTTTGGCTTTTATTAGTTATTAAGTTGTTAGTTGAATTTTAATGGTGTATTCTTTTTATTAATTTTGTAAGCCGTCTCGAACCCTTTATTTGTCCTGTATAAGCATCCTTATATAAAAATAAATTGCAAATATTCCTTACAGATCTGCATTCTGAGAAAAATCTCAACTTCCATTCTCTTCTTTCTTTTCTTTCCTTTTAATTTAAGTTACTAGCCCCTAAGATTACAATAAAAGGCTTGAAATTATGCGGGTCTGTGCCCCGGGTGCTTGCAGTCTCGGTGGGGTGGGAGAGAGGGTTTTTTATGGATCGCAGAGGGCAACTGTGTACAGTATTTCAGTCTTTAAAATTTTGCTGTCTTTTTCTTTATGGGAAAATGAAAAAACAGAGAGAAAAGTTAGGTGGTTTTTTTCCCTTCCAAATTTGTTTGTTGAATTTTTATCTTGTACGCTGCATTCAGAATGCTATTTGATGTTGAAGGTGTAGAATATAAATCCTACGAATAAAAATAAAGCAAGAAACAAAGACCTAAGATTTATTCTGGGATCGTCCCCGGGGGTCATCCCTGTTCATGTAAATGACACACAGGATATCCTGGGAGCAGGCAGGGACGACCCCGGGATAAACCTTAGGTCTTTTTGTTGTTTATTCGTTCAGTCGCTTCCGACTCTTCGTGACTTCATGGACCAGCCCACGCCAGAGCTTTCTGTCGCCGTTGCCACCCCTAGCTCCCCCAAGGTCAAGTCTGTCACCTCCAGAATATCCTCCATCCGTCTTGCCCTTGGTCGGCCCCTCTTCCTTTTGCCTTCCACTTTCCCTCTTCTCCAGGGTGTCCTGTCTTCTCCTTATGTGGCCAAAGTACTTCAGTTTTGCCTTTAATACCATTCCCTCAAGTGAGCAGTCTGGCTTGATTTCCTGGAGTCTGGACTGGTTTGATCTTCTTGCAGTCCAAGGCGCTCTCAGAATTTTCCTCCAACACCACAGTTCAAAAGCATCTCTCTTCCTTCGCTCAGCCTTCCTTATGGTCCACCTCTCGCAGCCATAGGTTACTACGGGGAATACCATTGCTTTAACTATGCGGACCTTTGTTGTCAGTGTGGTGTCTCTGCTCTTAACTATTTTATCAAGATTTGTCATTGCTCTCCTCCCAAGAAGTCAACGTCTTCTGATTTCCTGGCTGCAGTCAGCGTCTGCAGTAATCTTTGCGCCCAGAAATACAAAGTCTGTCACTGCCTCCACGTTTTCTCCCTCTTTTTGCCAGTTATCAATCAAGCTGGTTGCCATAATCTTGGTTTTTTTGAGGTTTAACTGCAACCCGGCTTTTGCACTTTCTTCTTTCACCTTTGTCACAAGGCTCCTCAGCTCCTCCTCGCTTTCAGGTCTAGCTAAGGCCAAAGAAGGACGGAGACTTGGCTTGTGAATTTCCCCCTCTCCAAAATTGTTTCCAATCTATCGTGGGCATGCACAGAGTACAATTCGCTAACGGTACCTCTCCGAAGTCACATGGCCCTTTTTCTGCTTCTCTAGGCGACAGTTCTCCGTTTAGACATTAAACTCTGGCAAGGAATTGTGTAGTCCTTGGGAATGCACACAGCCTATCTTCAGTTCGAAAACATCCATCTTCCTGGCGAGGTGGCCTCTGCAGCAGCCACTGCCACTGTAGCATAGAGGAGTCCCGTCCCGCCCCCCCCGGCGCGCTCTGCATGATCCAGCTGACCCAAAAATAGCACTGGCAAACTTTGCGCAACTTCTAGCCAGGACTTCAGAGAGTGACCCGATTTATTTGCATCCAGGTCCTCGAGGATGATTTCTCTCCAGCTGACTCTCCCTACTTGAGGACTCCCCTCCTATTTGGACTCAGCCTTACCATCTCTAGCCTTGCTTCTTCGCTTGAAGTTGCTTTTTTGGAAACGTGGAGCTTATTTTATTTATTTAAGGATTTTTATGCCGCCATTCAGCCAAAAAAGGCTCTCACGGCGGCTTACAAAAGTATTTCTTGACAGTCCCTGCCCACAGGCTTACAATCTAAAAGACATGAAACAAAAGGAAAGGGGATTGGGAGGGAGGAGGAGGAGGAGGGGGGAAAGGAAAGGAAATTCAGGCACTACAATCTTAGTTGCAAAGTTCAGCAGTGACAGTTGACAGCAGGAGGGAGGGGGCTCTCAGCTGGAGCTGGACCCAGGCACGGTGGAGAGGTGCCTGGCTGCTGCTTCCTCCCTCACTGGTGGCCTCTGCAGAGACAGTTGGTAGCAGGAGGGAGGGGGCTCTCAGCTGGACCCAGGCATGATGGAGAGGTGCCTGGCTGCTGCTTCCTCCCTCACTGGTGGCCTCTGCAGAGACAGTTGGTAGCAGGAGGGAGGGGGCTCTCAGCTGGAGCTGGACCCAGGCACGGTGGAGAGGTGCCTGGCTGCTGCTTCCTCCCCCACTGGTGGCCTCTGCAGAGACAGTTGGTAGCAAGAGGGAGAGGGCTCTCAGCTGGACCGAGGCACGATGGAGAGGTGCCTGGCTGCTGCGTCCTCCCTCACTGGTGGCCTCTGCAGAGACAGTTGGTAGCAGGAGGGAGGGGGCTCTCAGCTGGAGCTGGACCCAGGCACGGTGGAGAGGTGCCTGGCTGCTGCTTCCTCCCTCACTGGTGGAAGCTTGTGTCCTCTGGTTCTACCATTTCCTAACCTAACAACTGAAAACGCATTTTGTGGACTCTCCGTTTTGTGTTTTGAATTATTTCTGGCTGCACGCTAACGTCAGGGCTTGAATTATGCAGGGAAAGGTTGGCTTAAAGAAACCCAGGAGCCCTCACCCGACAGTGCGATGTGGCCGCAAGAAAGGCAAATGTTATTTTGGGCTGTGTTAATAGAAGTATTGTTTCCAAATTGCGCGTGGAAGCCTAGCCAGAGCCGAATAGAGGGGAACCAGTTCCACACGTGATTTGGAAGCAATACTTCTATTAATGCAGCCCAAAATTGTTGTTTATTTGTTCAGTTGCTTCCGACTCGTTGTGACTTCATGACCTGCTAACAGAAGGGAGGCTGGTGGCCACCAAGAAGAATAGGGCCTTTTCTGATGTGGTACCTTGGCTGTAAAATGAGCTCCCTAGAGAGGTTCGCATGGCACCTATGTTGTACTCATTTCGGCACCAGCTGACGACTGAAAGAACTGGGCATGTTTTGCCTGGAGAAGAGAAGATGGAGGGGAGACATGAGAGCACTCTTCAAATACTTAAAAGGTTGTCACACAGAGGAGGGCCAGGATCTCTTCTCGATCCTCCCAGAGTGCAGGACACGGAATAACGGGCTCAAATGACAGGAAGCCAGAATCCGGATGGCCATCTGGAAAAACTTCCTGACTGTTAGAGCAGTATGACAATGGAACCAGTGACCTAGGGAAGTTGTGGGCTCTCCCACACTGGAGGCCTTCAAGAGGCAGCTGGACAACCCTCTGTCAGGGATGCTTTAAGGTGGATTCCTGCCTTGAGCAGGGGGTTGGACTCGATGGCCAACTCTGGCCATCCAACTCTGCTATTCTATGATTCTATGACCACAGCGATTGAGAGTGTTTGGACCATGATGGGGTTACTGCGAACAGAAAGCTGGACTAGATGGCCCCTTGCTCTGACCCACCATGGCTGTTCTTATGTTCTTGAACATGCTAACAAAGCCCTGGTTTAGGGCCTGTGATTTTCATCACCAAATCTGGCTTTCCAGGGATCTCATTCCAGCCTTCTGGGGTTTCATAGATGGCTGTGTTCCTTTCCCCCAACTACCAAGCATTGGGTTGGGGGTTCTTGGACCTACCCTTGGCTGAAAGGGGTTCTGCACCCCTGTGACAGATCTTTCCTTGGTGGTCTGGCTTTGGGTCTGTGATTTTTTTACAATCTGACCCTGGTTTTGATGACGATGACGATGAAAATGTTATTAAAATATGAGTTATTTCCTCAGTTGCTTTCCCTGTGTCCAAATTTATATGATAAACAACTGAGTTATGCTTTCTTTTGTAGAAGAGTGTTTAAAAATTAACTGGTCCACAGAGACTCCCAGCAGTGTTTGAGCCGTCGGTGAAAAAACAAAAATTTGAAAACTGCTCGTCTGCATGGATTGCTAGCGATCTTATGCTATGATCCTTTTAGAGTGGCCATTTATACATTGCGGAAAAGAACACAGATTTGCATAAAATGTATACGCTTTAATTTATATGAATAGGCGCAGATCTAGAATAATCACTAGAAGAGAAGATGGGGGGGAGACATGATAGCACTCTTCAAATACTTGAAAGGTTGTCACACAAAGGACACCCCTGCGATAGAGGGTGTGGAGTGGCCACTTACACATGACAAAAAGAGGACATGCGTTGGTAAAAAAGAGGAAAGAGGGTTGCAAAAAAGAGGAAAGGGTGACACGGAATAATGGGCTGAAGTTGCCGGAAGTCAGATTCCAGCTGGACATCAGGAAAAACTTCCTGACTGTTAGAGCAGTACGACAATGGAACCAGGGACCTAGGGAGGTGGTGGGCTCTCCCACACTAGAGGCCTTCAAGAAGCAGCTGGACAACCATCTGTCAGGGATGCTTTAAGGTGGATTCCTGCATTGAGCAGGGGGTTGGACTTGATGACCTTATAGGCCCCTTCTAACTTTACTATTCTATGATTCTAAGAGGGGTGAGGAAAAGACCAGAGGGATGGATCTGTGAGGAAAACCTGGAAAGAGAATGAAAAGAGAGACAGTGTGGTGTAGTGGCCAGAGCGTCAGACTGGGAGTCAGGGGATCCGGGTTCTAGTCCCCACTCAGCCATGGAAACCCACTGGGTGACTTTGAGCCAGTCACAGACTCTCAGCCCAACCCACCTCACAGGGTTGTTGTGAGGATAAAGTGGAGAGGAGGAGGATTAAGTACGCTGCCTTGGGTTCCTTGCAGGAAAAAATGGTGGGATATAAATGCAATAATAAATAAGTAAATAAATAAAAGAGGTGACCATCGTTTTTCAAAAGAACCAGCAGTGTCTTGGCTTCTTGACTGAGAGCAATTTCCCTTTAATCTGCCTAGGACTGAGATGTTCCTGTAGCTGTTGTTACTGGGCAAATATTTTCTAGCTATACTGAAACAAGCATGCAAACTGACCAGGGAATAGAAATAGCGATCAATGGCGTTACACGTTGTATTTTAGACTCAGGAAAAGAAAATTATTATTTTTTTCTCATTCCTGATGCTAAGGGAACCTTTGCATAACGTTACACAGCTCCGACTGAAGGTCTTGGAAACAAACCTTGCAGAATTTCAGTTTCTTCTGCCAGGAAACTAAATCAGGAAAATACGATTATTCTACTTGGGAATATCTAATTCATTTGAGTTGCTAAGGCCTAAAACCAGGGTGGATTTGATTTAAATCAATTTGATTTAAATCATGATTTAAATCACGTTTTAAATCATTACTCAGAAAGACTTGATTTAATCATGTGACTAAATGCCCCCCCCCAAAAAAAGTGCACTCTAGTCATTGAATTTTTTTGAAACTTTTTGGTACAAATTCACACTTTTGAGAACTGTAAAACCAAATAGCTGTGATAATATCTTTGAGATAGAATTTTTTAAAATTTATTTATTTATTTATTACATTTTTATACTGCCCAATAGCCGAAGATCTCTGGGCGGTTTACAAAAATTAAAATCATGAAGAGCATAAAAAGCATTAAAAAATGCCCAATAATTTTACAGAAACCTCCATTGTGAATGGATTAATGGAATTCATTTACCCAAAAATTTAAACGTTGCATGAATATACAGCCTCATGCGACATAATTTAATCCTTCCTGTACTATAATGTATCTTAAATAGAAAACTATTGTTAGATAGATTTCCCCCCGAAAAGCATTTTATTACAAAAATCCGATTTAAATTTAAAAAATCCAATTTAAATTTTAAAAAATCCAATTTTTAAAAATTATTTTTTTTACGAAAAATAATCATTGATTTTTATCCACCCTGAAACCAAATCAGGAAAATACAATTATTCTACTTTGGAATATCTACATTAGTTTTACCCTACCCTGTGCCTGCTTACCCTACCCTGTGCCTGTTTGCATTCTCTTCCCCTCCTTATTGTTTTACTATGATTTTATTAGATTGTAAGCCTATGTGGCAGAGTCTTGCTATTTATTGTTTTACTCTGTACAGCACCATGTACATTAATGGTGCTATATAAATAAATAATAATAATAATAATAATAATAATAAGGCCTAAAACGAAGTGTCACTAGGTCTCTCTGTTTTCCTTTTTGTCTTTAAATTAAACGTTCCTAAAGACCTGAGGAATAAGAGCATTGTGTGGTGGAAGAAAAACCCACTTTTAACTTTCAGCATGCAATTTTTGGCATAGGAATATGCAGACATGTGCAACGTTTTTTTCCTCTTCTCGATGGCAGGGGGGTATTTAAGGTCAAAGCGAGGAACGACTTAAAGATTTAAAAAAAAACACACCACCCGCCACACATTGGTGGATATAAGTAGGAACGGCATTTGTTTGCAGATCTGGAAACAAGAAGGAACATATTCTAATATAAGAGAACGAGGAAGGTTATATGAAAAGAAAGGGCTCAGTGTTTTTTTTTTAAACAATGCGCAGCACCAGACATGAAAGCCGAAATTGTGCAATCTTATCATTCCTCTCTTTCCTTTCTCTCGTTGTCTCATAAGGGTGTAGCGAGGGTGGAGACAACGGAAGACACAGGAGATCTATGACGGGGTGGGGTGGGGCTGTTGAAGGTGGCGGAGCCTTGTGAAATCCCGCAAGGTGGCAATCAATAAAAGCAGCAAAATCCAAATTGCCCTGAAAGTGATGATGATTAAAAAAAGACCAGTAAAAAACAACAACACCCACATCTGAAACAACCACAAAAAGCGTCTTTAAGCCACCATGAACAGCACAGGCGGACTTTGCTGGTGCCCAAAAGGTTACAGATAGGATGATTTAGGTGATCACGGCTGCGTTCGGAAATCACAACGGTCAAGGGTGGGTTAATAATCAACTCAACAGTTGTTTATCTAGCGGTAGGGTTGCCACGTGTCCCGGAACACCGGGAATGTCACGGTTTCCAAGTTTTAATTTTTGTAAACCGCCCAGAGAGCTTCGGCTATTGGGCGGTATAAAAATGTAATAAATAAATAAATAAATAAATAAATTTCCAAAATGTCCCGGCCAGTCAGTCAAGAATCCCAGATTCCTGTTCCAGCCGGCCGGAGAAATTCCAACCTCCGAAATGGTGCCTTAAGCCTGCTCGGTGGAGTGTCAGCCTCCATACTGAAGTCTCCTCTAGCTTTTGAGAACTAGTGGAGAAATGTAATTTAGTGTCATTTTTTTTCTGTTTGTTTGCTTAAACTGCTCTTTGCCTATTATTTATTTGCAGGTGCTTAAATAACTTTGTGCTGCCATCCTATGCATACTTACCTGGGAATAAGCCCTATTTAACCTAATAGGATTTGTTTCTGAGTAGACACGCATAGGATTGCAGTGTTAAATAACTAAAGCTTAGGAAGCTTTCATTCTTTCCCTAGACCTTTACATATTGCTCAGTTTTTTTAAAAAAAACCTAGCCCCCACCCCCCCGCAAATTGTCTTGTTTTGTGGATTCAGAATATGGCAACCCTATCTATGGGGTACCCCCCCACACAACGTGTTCCTACACAACTGTGCAGTGGTTGGGGCTGGTGTTGAGTGAACTAATAGTTAACCTGGCATTTGACTGACAAAGCCCTCTCCCCTCCCTCCCTCCTCCCGGTGCTATCCCAGCAGCCTCTGTGGGTTGTGCTGGCTGTAGCAGAACAGCCGGTGTGGTTTGGCCACTCTTGCCCGGGAACTCTGTAGCCAACCAAGATAGTCAACTCAACCCTGCAAAATAGCCCACTGAGCCCGACAGACAACACGCTAACCAGCAGTTGGGCAGATAGTCAACGCTGCAAAGCATTGGTTATCTCTGTTGGTTATTTTGGGGAAATAGTCCACCGTGGGGTGATTTTTGCCCGACGGACAACATAATAACCAACGGTTGACTATTTAACCAACGGTTGACTACTTAAACGGTTGACTACTTAAATGCTAAGTTCTACATCTAGGAAATAGAAACCAAAGGCACAGTTACAAGATGTGGGATACTCCGCTCAGCAATACTACAAATGAGAAGGATCTTGGAATTGTAGACTGCAAGCTGAATATGAGCTAACAGTGCGATATGGCTGCAAGAAAGGCAAATGCTATTTTGGGCAGCATTAATAGAAGTATAGCTTCCAAATCGTGTGAGGTACTGGTTCCTCTCTATTCAGCCCTGGTTAGGCCTCATCTAGAGTATTGCGTCCAGTTCTGGGCTCCACAATTCAAGAAGGATGCAGACGAGCTGGAGCGTGTTCAGAGGAGGGCAACGCGGCTGATCAGGGGTCTGGAAACAAAGCCCTATGAAGGGAGACTGAAAGAACTGGGCATGTTTAGCCTGGAGAAGAGAAGATTGAGGGGAGACATGAGAGCACACTTCAAAGACTTAAAAGGTTGTCACACAGAGGAGGGCCAGGATCTCTTCTCGATCCTCCCAGAGTGCAGGAATAACGGGCTCAAGTTACAGGAAACCAGATTCCAGCTGGACATCAGGAAAAACGTCTTGACTGTCAGAGCAGTACGACAGTGGAATCAGTTGCCTGGTGAGGTTGTGGGCTCTCCCACACTAGAGGCCTTCAGGAGGCAGCTGGACAACCATCTGTCAGGGATGCTTTAAGGTGGATTCCTGCATTGAGCAGGGGGTTGGACTCGATGGCCATGTAGGCCCCTTCCAACTTTGCTATTCTATGATTCTGTGATTCTAAAGCACCGTTGACTATTGTGTTGTCCAAACGCAGCCCATCTCTAGGGGTGTTACTAGAGCACGAATTGCATTGACCATATAAATATATTTATTAATCTAACATATACGCACCCACACATCTGCGTATTATTTATTCATTCAGAAAATTTCTATACCACTTTCAATTTTTTTTAAAAAATAACATGCTCAAATACCACGAAATCTTTCTTATTTCCTTCCAAAATAAATCCAAAATAAAGTACCAAGGATATGTACGAGGTCCTCCCCTGACCTAGCCATGGAAAGTGCTAATATCATTGCTGTTCCAATGTTGGTAAAGGCTAAAAGGGGGCATCCCAGGGGGTGGTGCGGAAATAGGCTTTCCCCATCCCTTTTTGCCCTGGCCAGTGTGAACGAAGCAGTGAGGTTAGGAAGCAGTGACTCCTTCCCCCCCCTTCCAACAGAATTGCTAAAATCCCCCAATTTCACTTTTTTGACATAACTTCAATAAAAATTTGTCGCAGCTGTTGAGGGTCAGATAGGAAGTTGCCTTAAGGAGCCTTTCCCATCTTTCAATGTACAGATGAGATGCTAAAAGCATCATCAGGCGAGCGTTTTACGGCACGCGCGCGACTCATGGATCTTCACGGGACATTTTGACGACGCTGCGATCTTCCCGCACGTGTCCCGCTCCTTCTGTTGTTTTCCCCGCTTCAAAATACCACCTGGAAAATCCGATTCTTCTGACTGCAACGCTAACTGGCGGTATTTCCTGTTGTGTGCAGGAGAGGTTGAGCCAGTATTGGGCAAAAGGTGGACTACTACTACTACTACTAATCCCATTGAATGGGCCACATAGAATCATTGAATAGCAGAGTTGGAAGGGGCCTACAAGGCCATCGAGTCCAACCCCCTGCTCAATGCAGGAATCCACCCTAAAGCATCCCTGACAGATGGTTGTCCTGAATGCCTCTTGGGTGGGAGAGCCCACCACCTCCCTAGGTCCCTGGTTCCATTGTCGTACTGCTCTAACAGTCAGGAAGTTTTTCCTGATGACCAGCTGGAATCTGGCTTCCTTTAACTTGAGCCCATTATTCCGTGTCCTGCACTCTGGGAGGACACCCGGTCATTACTTGCTTCGTCTTTTTTCCCTGTGTGAAGAAAGCGGAAGCTACTTTTTCTATGTGTAGTGCCATCCGTGTGCATGGTGCTGTGCGAGGCATGAGAGGGCAGGTCTCTGCCCCACGAGGCTTACAGTCTATAAATGAACCAGGGGAGACAACTGAGGAAGGGCTGGCAAATGGAGGCAGGGGCAAACGCAGAGAAACGATGCAGTTAATGATGCCTCCTCCGTGGATTTGTCAACCCAGTTTTAAAACCACCTAAGCTAGTTGCTGTTGCCACCTCCTGTGGCAGTGAGTTCTGTAAATTCTACATTATGGGAAGAAGTGTTTCTCTCCCCCCCCGCCCCCTCCTTCCACCACCAACAGGGGCAATGCTTGGACTAATAAATCAGCTGGTTGGCAACCCTACTGCAGAAGGTATAAAGGATCCATACTTCTTTGGATGCTTTTGTGGCATGAATAGATTTATTGGTTAAGTGTCCAGTGCTCTAGAAGTGTCTCCCTCCCTCTTTTTCTGTGCTTGAATACAATAGAATTGATGCCACAAACGGCTTGTGGCTGTATGGTGTGCCTTGAACACCACACAGTTGTGTGTGTGTGTGTGTTTTAAAAGTGGGATCCTCTTATCCTGAAAGGCTGGAAAAAGTTGGAACAGGGCCATTGGGCCCCCAGCTATGAATCTTTTCCCCAGGGCCCTGGACCTATACAACCGGGGCCCCTCCTTTTAATTGCTATGCAGGGGGCAATTTTCGATGGGAATTTCGGGAAGGTAAGGATTCACTCTCCCCTTCCTATTCCCCTGCATGGCAACGAAACTTTGGGGGGGGGGAACCTTCTTCCATTGGGATGATATGGGTCAGGGTGAAAATTAATTGAAGAATTTATTTGACATGGTTTGCATAAGGAACAAATGGCTGGCATTGTCTCCTGTGAAATGTAATAAAATTGTAGTAATTCTGTAGGTAATTTTAATTTAGCAGAAGCCGATTTTTATGTGAATTTGTGTCATACGGACCTGTGCCCTGGATCTTTAAAGTGCCTAACAGTATGTGTGTGAAAAAAATACTTCCCCACACGATCACACCCAAGATCACCCAGCTCCCATCCATACGGCAACGGAATTGCTTCTCATTGAACATAAATTTTGTATACTTTTTTAAAATATTTACCGTTTTTAACTTTTGTAAACCGCCCAGAGAGCTTCGGCTATGGGGCGGTGTATAAATGTAATGAATAGATAAATAAGCCTGGATTTTTGTAGATTCGAATCTAGGCAAAGAACGTCACACTGTAGCAGCAACAGCGATTTATCTCCTGATTATTATTTTTTGGTAGTGCAGTTATTAATGCGCACATACGATGCTACGGAGTATAGATGAGCGAAGCTATACATTTTATCTGCGGAGCTCCGGGTGTGTGTGGAAAGGAAGGAGGCAGCAGAGGAGGATACGAGGGTTTTTTTGGGGGGAAAACCAGAGGGTTGCAAAACAACCTTCCAAAAAGAAAGGTTTCCCAAAGGTGGGAGAATCCTTGTTTTAATATTATAAGCTCTGCGGAGCTCTGCAGAATCATATATGGGGCGGTATATAAATGTAATAAATAAATAAATAAACCAGGGTGGATTTGATTTAAATCAATTTGATTTAAATCATAATTTACTGTAAATCACGATTTAAATCACTACTCAGAAAGACTCAATTTAATCATGTGACTTCTCCCCACCCCAAAAGTGCACTCTATTCATTGAATTTTTTGAAACTTCGCACTGAAGAGGTAAAGTTCTGTGTACACAGATTTGCAAAGGCACAATGGGACTGTGATCTCTACAGACACAAATTCACAGTTTTGAGAACTGTAAAACCAAGCAGCTGTGATAATATCTTCCAGATAGAAAAATTGGCCCATAATCTTACAGAAACCTCTGGAAGAGCATGACATGGTGAATGGACTCATGGACTTCATTTACCAAAAAATCTAAACATTGCATGAATATACAGCCTCATGCTACATAATTAAAAACGAATCCTTATTTCATGGTGAATAACCTTTGGACTATAATGTATCTTAAATAGAAAACTATCTTTAGTTAGATTTTTCCTCAAAAAGCATTTAAATTTATTTATTTATTTATTTATTTATTTATTACATTTTTATACCATGTATAATTTAAATTTAAGTTAAAATTAAGTGTTAAAATACTGAGTGAATAAAAAGGTCTTCAGCTGGCGACGAAAGGAGTACAGTGTAGGTGCCAGGCGGACCTCTCTTGGGTGCTCATTCCACAACCGGGGTGCCACAGCGGAGAAGGCCCTCCTCCTAGTAGCCACCTGCCTCACTTCCTTTGGCAGGGGCTCACAGAGAAGGGCCCCTGTAGATGATCTTAAGGTCCGGGTAGGTACATATGGGAGGAGGCGTTCCTTCAAATAACCTGGCCCCAAGCCGTTTAGGACTTTAAATGTCAATACCAGCACTTTGAATCGGGCCCGGACCTGGACTGGCAGCCAATGAAGTTGTAAAAGGACTGGCGTGATGTGATCTCGCCGGCCAGTCCCTGTTAGTAACCGGGCTGCCCTGTTTTGTACCAGCTGAAGCTTCCGGACTGTTTTCAAAGGCAGCCCCACATATAACGCATTGCAGTAATCCAAATGAGAGGTTATCAGAGCATGGATAATTGTAGCTAGGCTATCTCTGTCCAGATAAAGGTGCAGTTGGTATATCAGCCTAAGCTGATAAAAACAAACAAACCCGATTTAAATCAAAAGATCTGATTAAAATAATAAAAAAAAATCATTGATTTGTATCCACCTTGAAATAAATAAATAAACAAACTGAAAACGGCACGAAGGAACGAGGGAGCCAAACGAGGACGCGATAGGTGGGAAGGCGGGAAATTGGCCAATGACTTTGTCCTGCCCTCAAAGCTACGCTCACATCTCAAAATCATAGAATAGTAGAGTTGGAAGGGACCTCTAAGGGCATGGAGTCCAACCCCGTGCTCCATGCAGGAATCCACTCTAAAGCATCCCTGACAGATGGTTGTCCAGCTGCCTCTTCTAGTCCTCTAGTGTGGGAGAGGCCACAACCTTCCTAGGTCATTGGTTCCATTGTCGTACTGCTCTAACAGTCAGGAAGTTTTTCCTGATGTCCAGATGGATTCTGGCTTCCTGTAACTTGAGCCCGTTATTCCGTGTCCTGTACTCTGGGACGATCGAGAAGAGATCCTGGCCCTCCTCTGTGTGACAACCTTTTAAGTATTGGAAGAGTGCTATCATGTCTCCCCTCCAACTTCTCTTCTCCAGGCTAAACATGCCCAGTTCTTTCAGTCTCTGCGATTTAACTCCGCCAACGACACATAACCATGATGCGGTGCAAACTCGGACGTTGATCCAAAAGTCGTAGTAAATCGCAACTACGAATATGCGCATTATCGTGTTAAAAACCCGGTGCTGCAGCGAATGGAGATAGAGGCATACCATCTAAATACTGTTTCCTCCCATATGACCAGATGGACCTTGGTTTTATCTGGTCCAGCAGGGGTGCTCTTAAGATATGGGCGGGGAGGTTCATTGCCATAAAAGTGGACGGCTTTCGCAGAGGTGTCCAAAGGAGGAGAGGGAGGATGGCTGGGTGTGTATGTGTGTCTTGATCGCAAGGCAGCAGGAGCCGGTGTGTGCCGCCTGAAAGGAATCCAAAGAACCCTGTTTCGCCTGCCGAGACAGTCTGATCTCTTTACCAGGTCTGGGGTTGTCTAATCGTGAAAAAAGGGCAAGGTTGTAGCTTAGCTCATGGCTATAGATAGCCGGCATTCAAAAGCAGCTTTGCAAAGAGCCCCCAGAATGCTCAGAGAACGGAATTGCTGGGCCGCGGCCGCACAGCGGTGGGGAAGGGGTCACTGTGATGGGGAGCGGAACACTGTTCGAAGACCCCCCCCCCCCCAAAAAATAGGTTTAAGGTTGTTCGCCTGGCTACTAAAATATATTCTTTTAGAAGCCAGGTGAAGACCTTTTTATACATTAAAAAGTCTATACATTAATTTTAACTTTGCTGTTTCAAATTTATATTTTTGCATTGCTGCTGATTTTATCTTGGTTGTGCTTTTATATTATATTTTATATTATGGCTTTATACTGTTGTTTTATACTTAGAATCATAGAATAGTAGAGTTGGAAGGGACCTCTAAGGCCATCGAGTCCAACCCCCTGCTCAATGCAGGAATCCACCCTAAAGCATCCCTGACAGAGGGTTGTCCAGCTGCCTCTTGAAGGCAGCTTAAAAAAAGTTAATTAAATATGTAATAATTGTTTGAATACACTGTACTTTTAATATACCAAATGTAATCATTTTATGCCAAACTAACTTGGACATAATTACATTTTATGTTCCTAAAATAACAATCATAGAAACATAGAATCATAGAATAGCAGAGTTGGAAGGGGCCTACAAGGCAATCGAGTCCAACCCCCTGCTCAGTGCAGGAATCCACCCAAAAGCATCCCTGACAGATGCTTGTCCAGCTGCCTCTTGAAGGCCTCTAGTGTGGGAGAGCCCACAACCTCCCTAGGTCACTGGTTCCATTGTCATACCGCTCTAACAGTCAGGGAGTTTTTCCTGATGTCCAGCTGGAATCCGGCTTCCTTTAACTTCAGCCCGTTATTCCATGTCCTGCACTCTGGGAGGATCGAGAAGAGATCCTGTCCCTTCTCTGTGTGACAACCTTTTAAGTATTTGAAGAGTGCTTTGAATGGTCTTAATTTTGTGAACCGCCCAGAGAGCTTTGGCTATTACGCGGTGTAGAAATGCAATAAATAAATGAATGAATAAATAAAATAAATATGAAACAACGTTCAAAATTCAAATGGAGCTATACATACTAGAATAAATTCCTATATCCATAGAAAATATATTTAATCATTAAATAAATATATACACAAAATTTAAACTAAATAGTCCACAAACATACAACTAACCCAAACGTGTTTTGATCCACGTGGTCTTCATCAGTGGTAAAAAATGTAAACAAATTTTTAAACAAATTTGTAAAAAAAATTGCACCAAATACAAGAATTTCCATTAGGAGCCGTCAAGCAGAAACAAAAACAGAAGTATTGTTTGCCAAACCTGTTAATACTGTCCCCACATTGAGCTCAAGAATTTGACCTAATAGAAATAATTTTACCAAAAATTGAGAGCTTTCGAGGTGGCCTTCCAGAATAAGACCACGGAAAACTCTGGCCTACGAAACACTCCCCAGCCCTGCCCAGTAATAGAACTCCCAGCTCATAAATATACCGATCCATTCTTCAAGATTCTCTGTCGAAGGGTGATGGTTCTTACTGAGAATGTTGTCCTTGAAACATCGCAGCAAATTTTCCTTGATGACGTTTTGTGGATTCGGTGGCAGATGGTGACTCTGACTTGAGTTCATCATAATCAAGTGCCATCTCAAGTCTTAACGGGCTCAAGTGACAGGAAGCCAGATTCCGGCTGGACATCAGGAAAAACTTCCTGACTGTTAGAGCAGTACGACAATGGAACCAGTGACCTAAGGAGGTTGTGGGCTCTCCCACGCTAGAGGCCTTCAAGAGGCAGCTGGACAACCATCTGTCAGGGATGCTTTAGGGTGGATTCCTGCATTGAGCAGGGGGTTCGACTGGATGGCCTTAGAGGCCCCTGCCAACTCTACTATTCTATGATTCTATCCCTCCATTTCCCTGGGATAATCCTTAGGGGTAGAAAGGGCCCAAGTCATTCTGCCAGATCTCTGCACTGGGAGTGATCAAAGACTTCAACTACACCTGATGCAGCCGTTCAGACAACACACTAAGCCACGGTTAGGCCGCTAACCCTTTTGCAGCAAATGGTTAGTACTCTTCAAATACTTAAAAGGTTGTCACACAGAGGAGGGCAAGGATCTCTTCTTGATCATCCCAGAGTGCAGGACACAGAATAACGGGCTCAAGTTGAAGCCAGATTCCAGCTGGACATCAGGAAAAACTTCCTGACTGTTAGAGCAGTATGACAATGGAATCAGTTACCTAGGGAGGTGGTGGGCTCTCCCACACTAGAGGCCTTCAAGAGGCAGCTGGACAACCATCTGTCAGGGATGCTTTAGGGTGGATTCCTGCACTGAGCAGGGGGTTGGACTTGATGGCCTTATAGATCCCTTCCAACTCTACTATTCTATGATTCTATGATTCTTAGAGGTTAGAGCTGCATGAATCGCCCATGAATCCTGCATCCTCTAAACTGCCCTCACATGCAGGAGAGGGTGTGATCCTATTGCCAGTGTTCAAGGACCAAAACAGACTTTGGCCTGGTTCAGACGACACTCTGGGCTCGGTAGTTAGCTTAAACATGTTCAGCTGTGGTTAACGTTAACCAGATGCGGAATCCTTTCAGACAACAGATGGTTAGGGAAAACGTGTGTCAGACGACACCATAAACCTGTGGTTCCCAAAGTGGGCAGTACTGCCCCCTTGGGGGCGGGGCGATTGCATAGGGGGGCGTTAAGAGGCAAGGGGGCGGCAGGGGGGGACTTGAGGTGGTCTTTTCCGAGAAGCGCCTCTCCAGAAAGTCTTAAAACCCAGGGACATTTTTATGGAAGAAGGTAGTTCGGTCCCAAGCCATATAGGGGAAGAATCCACACATGTATTAATACCGTTTAAGAAGAGTCCTTTTAACGGTGAATTGAAATGTTTCAAAAGCACCAAAATGCTAATGAAGAGACATACCCTGCTTGGTGTGCCCCGCCATGCCGGCTGCAAAACAGAGGCGCTCGCTCTCTTTTCCCTCCCTCCCTCGGCAAGCCTGCGGCGGGTGCTTCCCATTTAAAGGGGCCAATTGAGCTACAAAATGACATTGAGCTGTAGCCAAAGTTTAAGAAATTGTACCAGGAGTTTTGGTTACAGAAGGAAATTTCTGATCGCTGTCCTGCACTATAGAGAGTGGTTCAGAAGCTCCTGGTTGCATTTCCAACATCATATTTGGTGGAATGTGGTTTTAGTGTGGTCTGCCTACTTCTCTCCAAGCAAAGAAATCGACTCCAGATTACTAAACGTGGTGGTTTAAGACTCATGTTAAATGACTTTAAACCAGACATTGGGAAACTGGTATCACTTCATCAAGCCCATCCATCACATTAAGAATTTACAGAATAGTGAGGTACTCTACCCTAGTTACTAAATGGGATATCTAATATTCTTGCTAAATGACTATCAGACTTTGAAAAGATGATATCACTGGATCAAGTTCATCAATTACGTTTAATTGAATAAACTAAAAAAAATTAATTGGATTTTGAATAAATATTCAATTAATTGTTACTGTTTTGAATTTTGTTGTTATTATCTTCCTTAGTGGGTCGTTGAAAACCGCTATTCTGAATAATGATTTTTGTAGGGTAGGGAGCACTGGGCATGAGTTTGTGGAACCAAGGGGGCGGTGACCTGAAAAAGTTTGGGAACCACTGCTGTAAACCATGGTTAAGCATTCCGTTAGCCATTTTTTGCTTAAGCAGCATGGTTTAGTGTGTTGTCTGAACGGGGTCATTAGGTTATATGTGTGCCTATTAGCTATACCTTATTTTCATTTTTACTTTAGTGTGGGTGCCAAGCCCCCTATATAGCTCTTCAAAGCTCTCCTATCCCACCCCACCCCGTGCTAAGGTCTCGATCCAGATCAGGGCCCCTGAGCCTATTCTAGAGTAACGATAAAAAACTGTTACATACACAGTTATCCATGCTCTGATAACCTCTAGTTTGGATTACTGCAATGCGTTATACGTGGGGCTGCCTTTGAAAATGGTCCGGAAGCTTCAGCTGGTACAAATAGGGCAGCCCTTTTACTAACAGGGACAGGCCAGTGAGACCACATCACGCCAGTCCTTCTATAACTTCATTGGCTGCCAGTCCAGGTCCGGGCCCGATTCAAAGTGCTGGTACTAACATTCAAAGCCCTAACGGCTTGGGGCCAGGTTATTTGAAGGAACGCCTCCTCCCATATGTACCTGCCCGGACCTTAAGATCATCCGTAGGGGTCCTTCTCCGTGAGCCCCTGTCAAAGGAAGTGAGGCAGGTGGCTACCAAGAGCAGGGCCTTCTCTGCTGTGGCACCCCGGCTGTGGAACGAGCTCCCCAGAGAGGTTCGCTTGGCACCTACACTGTATTCCTTCCGTCGCCAGCTGAAGACCTTTTAATTTTCTCAGTATTTTAACGCCTACTTTAACTTAAATTTAAACTTTGCTGTTTTAATTCCGCATTTTAATCTTTATCAATTTCTGCTGCATGGTTTTATCCTGGTTGTGCTTTTTTATCCTGTATTTGTGTTTTTAGACGGTGGGTTGTTTCGTTGTGCTTTTCACGGTTTTAATTTTTGTGAACTGCCCAGAGAGCTTTGGCTATCGGGTGGTATAAAAATGCAATAAATAAATAAATAAATAAAAATAGTGTTTGATTTGGACCAAAGTAAGATTCAAGAGGGTGACAATTTCGTCTTTGCCGCAGGCAGCAAAACGTCTTGAGCTGTCCTGCCCGGTCTCTCTGTCCTCCCCGCTCTCTCTGATCTGTCTTTCCTTCCGATTTGTTTTTTTTAAAATTTTTCTCCTTCCTTCCTTTCTTCTTGGGGCGGGGATGTGAACTTTTCACCTCCGCAAGACCTAGGACCCGGTGATTTGTGGTCTTCTGACAACCAATCGCCTCTGAAAGCGGCCAGCTCCCTCCCTTGCGGGAAAAGACCCGGGGCTATTTTTATCCTGGTGAGTGAGTTGCTACTTTCGTAGTGGCCTGGATTTTCACCTCCTGGTAACGGCTGTTTTTGCGGGACGGGAGTGAGTGGGTGACAGATGGACACGCAAAGGGTGAGTAAGGGCAGTGAGGGTACGGGTTCCGCTACAAGAAGACGGATCGTGGCTTTTGCCCGGAACGGTGCAGCAGCCTGGCGGGGCAATTGTATTCCCTGATAGATTTGCTTCCCCCTGTGATTTGCTGGTCTGTGTCACTCCGATCTTGACGTGTGTGTGTTTTGAAGAAAAATAGACAATTGCTTCTCGGCAGAGCCAATATCAGAAATTAATTTACAACGTTGTGTTCTTCTCCCGCACCCTGCCAAAGCCCTGGAAACGGCGAGAGTTCCTCGGCCTTTAGTAATGTAAAATTTTGAAAGTTACGTCCAGCATTTAAACCTGAGATCTGTATTCAGTGCTGGAAATTGTGCAAAGGCAGAATCGTTTGAGCATATGCAGAACGCCTTTCCTTTCCGGCTGAGTTAGAGACAGTTCTCACCCTTCTATGATTATTGGGTAAGGGGTTCTGTGTGAGAGTTCTAGGTCTGCTTAAGCATCAGAAATTAACCTCGAGCGTTAAAGCATTCATGGCTTTTCTGGAGAAGGGAGCCCACTTAGGTTAAAATGTTGCTGTGTGAATTTAAAAGCTACGCTTGTGAAATAATAGCATCATCATCATCATAGAATCATAGAATCATAGAATAGCAGAGTTGGAAGGGGCCTACAAGGCCATCGAGTCCAACCCCCTGCTCAATGCAGGAATCCACCCTAAAGCATCCCTGACAGATGGTTGTCCAGCTGCCTCTTGAATCATCATCATCATCAATGTAGTGCTTTATGTACACTTCCTTGCCAGTAACAACAACCTTGTAAGGTAGGTCAATATATTATTATGCCCACAATGCAGACCGGGAAGACTGAGGCAGAGGCAGTGGCTTTCTTTAGACTACCTAATAAGTAAAGGTGAGAGGTGATCCTCAAACCGAAGCCTTCATAGAATCATAGAATCATAGAATAGCAGAGTTGGAAGGGGCCTACAAGGCCATCGAGTCCAACCCCCCGGTCAATGCAGGAATCCACCCTAAAGCATCCCTGACAGATGGTTGTCCAGCTGCCTCTTGAAGGCCTCTAGTGTGGGAGAGGCCACAACCTCACCAGGCAACTGGTTCCATTGTCGTACTGCTCTAACAGTCAGGAAGTTTTTCCTGATGTCCAGCTGGAATCTGGCTTCCTTTTGTAGACACTCAGATCTGCCCTCTTTATATTAGGACGCACTTGTGGCTTTTATTATTATTGGAATCAAATTTATTATTATTGTAGTTTACTATTTTTACCCCACTCTTCTTTCAAGGAGCTGAGGGCAATGGGCATAGTTCCACCCCCCCCCCTCCTGGTTAATTCTCACAACCGCCTTGTGAGGCTAACGTGGAAGGTCACTCAGTTTTATAGCTGGGCAGAATTTTGGACTCAGGTCTTCCCAGATCAGGAAACAGGGTTGGTATTGAAGTTTGGCACGGCTGAGCACCTCCAAAGGACCCACACCCCAGCAGGGACCCACTGACAAGAGACCCCTCCTCTTCCCCACTGCAGCCTGCTTGTTTACCTGCCTGCCACTCTGACAATGGCACAGCCTCCTTGCTCCCTGTCAACCCCCTGCTCAATGCAGGAATCCACCCTAAAGCATCCCTGACAGATGGTTGTCCAGCTGCCTCTTGAATGCCTCTAGTGCGGGAGAGCCCACAACCTCCCTAGGTCATTGGTTCCATTGTCGTACTGCTCTAACAGTCAGGATGCTTTTCCTGATGTCCAGCTGGAATCTGGCTTCCTGGTGTTTAGGATGGAGACCCACGGAGGAAGGGGCCCCAGGATGATCAGAGGTCTAGAAACAAAGCCCTATGAAGAGAGACTGAAAGAACTGGGCATGTTTAGCCTGGAGAAGAGAAGATGGAGGAGAGACATGATAGCACTCTTCAAATACTTGAAAGGTTGTCACACAGAGGAGGGCCAGGATCTCTTCTCGATCCTCCCAGAGTGCAGGACACGGAATAACGGGCTCAAGTTACAGGAAGCCAGATTCCAGCTGGCCATCAGGAAAAACTTCCTGACTGTTAGAACAGTACGACAATGGAACCAGTTACCTAGGGAGGTTGTGGGCTCTCCCACACTTGAGGCCTTCAAGAGGCAGCTGGACAACCATCTGTCAGGGATGCTTTAGGGTGGATTCCTGCATTGAGCAGGGGGTTGGACTCGATGGCCTTGTAGGCCCCTTCCAACTCTGCTATTCTATGATTCTGTGATTCTATGTCTTGTCCAAAGCCCCTCCAAAACCTGGAGCTGACACTAGGAAAGCCCTCCTCTGCCTGAGGTTTTGGAGTCCATCGGAGTCCATGGTACTGAGCTAGATGGACCAGGAGCCTGACTCCGAATAAGAGAGTTCTACATTTTCTTGGAGATTGGTAGTGGCTTCCTTCATTGAAAAAGTGCTGTTTTGAGGCTGTGAAAGGAGTGTAGCCGAAGCTCTCTGGGCGGTTTACAACGGGACACATGGGTTGGGACCGCCATACCTGATGGAACGCCTCTACTGACATGAACCTACCCAGTACACTGCACTCAACATCTAAGGTCCTCCTCCGAGTGCCTACTCCGAGGGAAGCTCGGAGGATGGCAACAAGGGAGAGGGCCTTTTCAGTGGTGGCCCCCCAATTGTGGAATGATCTTCCCGATGAGGCTCGCCTGGCGCCAACATTGTTATCTTTTCGGCACCAGGTCAAGACTTTTCTCTTCTCCCAGGCATTTTAACAGCATTTAACAATGTTACGTTTGTTTTTAATGGACCCCAGAATAGTTGTTTTTAAATGGATGTTGTCTGTTTTTGTTTGTATTTTATTTATTTATTTATTTATTTATCTATTTTATTTATTTAAAACATTTAGATCCCGCTTTTTGTGGTTTTAAATTTTGTATATTTCTTTTTAGTGTTCACTGTTTTTCACCTTTGCAAACCGCCCAGAGAGCTTTGGCTATGGGGCGGTATATAAATGTAATAAATAATAATAATAGTAATAATGGAAAATACAATTTGGATTGTAGCATCATCTGCAGAGATGCTCTGGTCGTGTAATTTTGTTCCCACTGGGTGAGTTGGGCCCTGTCAGGGCTGGCCTGTAGGGAGCGAAGAGCCACTCAAGAAAGCAATAGTCAGGATTATATTTATTTATTTATTTATTATTTTTATTTATTGCACTTATATACCGCTCCCATAGCCAGGGCTCTCTGGGCGGTTTACAGAAATTCTAAAATTAAGATAAAAACTAGTATACAAAATTTAAAATTCTAAAACACAGAACATACCCACATAAAGCATTAAAAACCGTTTAAAAAACTAAACATGTGGGTGATTAAGATGTGCCGCCATATGCCTGGGCAAAGAGGAAAGTCTTAAACTGGCGCCGGAAAGATAGCAGCGTTGGTGCCAGGCGAGCCTCGTCAGGGAGATCATTCCATAGTCTGGGGGCCACCACCGAAAAGGCCCTGTCCCTCGTATCCACACTCCGAGCCTCTCTCGGAGTAGGCACCCGGAGGAGGACCTTAGATGTTGAACGTACTGACCGGATATATTCACTTCGGGAGAGGCGTTCCATCAGGTATTGTGGTCCCAAGCCGTGTACGGCTTTATAGGTCAAAACCAGCACCTTGAATTGGGCTCGGAAACATACAGGCAGCCAGTGCAAGTGGACCAGAGCAGGTGTTATGGTTGAACCTTCTGGTTCCTGAAATCAATCTGGCCGCTGCATTTTGCACTAGCTGCAGCTTCCGAACCGTCTTCAAAGGGAGCCCTACGCAGAGAGCATTGCAGTAATCTAACTCGGAGGTTTCCAGAGCATGGACAACTGAAGCCAGGTTATCCCTGTATAGATAGTGAAGAACCAGGGGGCAGGAGGTCAGGACAGAAGAATAACCAAAACTGCAGGTCCTTGGCAAAGCTCAAGCAAGGTTTAACTAACACAGGAAGCCCTTTTAGACTCCTTCCTATCCAGAAGAATCCAGTGACCAGTCCTGTGGTTGGAGTGAGCCCAGGCCATGAAGGTCCTTCACAGAGAAGCTGCCACTTGAAGTTCAGGGCCTCAGCCCTGTAGCACATCTTCACACGGATCTCAGCATCACCTGACAGGCCTACAGCGGGGGCCAAAATGGCGGACACTTTTTGAAATTTTCCCGTTTTGCCACTTTGCTGCTTATAGAAAATGTTCGGTTTCACGAAATTCCAATGTTTATATCTCAACTGAAAGACCTGATTCGCGTAATACAACAACCCAGCTTCTTTTCCTGGGTGTCCAATCAACTCTTTTCTTTGGTGCCATTGCCCTATTTAGGATGGACGTACGTACACTTTTAATTTGAGAAATACTTCAAATATTCACACAATCTCCAATTGCGCTTCAGCTAAAGAATAAACCGCAAAACCGGCGTTCCCCAACTTGACACATGAAGTATCGCAGCTACTGACACGTGATTGGTCCACAGAACAAGGACTGTGATTGGCCAGTAGGGTTTGCAATTCCAATCCGCTCTTCACCCAATCACACCTGGGTTGGTTTTTAGACTAAAGTAAACATAACTTTTTTTTTTGTACTGCAGATATTTGCATTCTGCTGTTTGTGTTTTTGTATTGAATTCAGCATTAAATTCTCTTTCAATTGATATATAAATGTTTGAAACCGAACATTTTCTATAAGCATGCAAAGTTGCAAAACCTGAAAATGTCGAAAAGTGTCCACAATTTTGTGCTTTTTGTACGGATGCGTCCCATCATTTGAACTGTCAACTCAAGAGTAGTCAGAGAGGTTCTCTCTGATTCTGTTGTTTTGCTTTACTTCGCCTTGTATTCCACTTCTCTGATATTCTGAATTTTTAATATTAATTCCTGGAATTAGAGCGCATGCAGACAGCAGCAGCTTTTGGCTCCTTTCATGTGTTTGCTTCTACATTACTGAGGTCTCAATAGAACACTGCAAAAAACCCAAAACTTTGCACAATTGGTTGTTCATATGATTCCTTTTCATGCTGTGTTTTGCTGATGCACACGGCTGCTTCTGAGCGTCAGTAAAACACCACACAAAAGCAATCTTGATTCAGCTGTATGTATGATCACATCAAGATTAACTATTTTGCAGTGTTTTAGTCAAAGCACAGATGCATGGGGGAGTGTGGGACAGGACGTTAGTGTACAGGATCACTTCTCGATCATCCCAGAGCGCAGGACACGGAATAACAGGCTGAAGTTACAGGAAGCCAGATTCCGGCTGGACATCAGGAAAAACTTTTTGACTGTTAGAGCAGTACAACAATGGAACCAGTTACCCAAGGAGGTTGTGGGCTCTCCCACACTAGAGGCCTCCAAAAGGCAGCTGGACCACCTTCTGTCAGGTATGCTTTAAGGTGGATTCCTGCATTGAGCAGGGGGTTGGACTCGATGGCCTTATAGGCCCCTTCCAACTCTACAATTCTATGAAAGCAGTGGTAAAGCTGGCATGCATTGCACTCTGAACAAAATTCAGGATTAAGCAATCAAACAAGGAACGATTCCTAACGCACCAGTCCCACTTTGGAAATAAGACCAAATGATTCAGAACTAAGAATGAAGGAGAAATTCATTTAGTTCGCATTTTAATGCCAACTTACCCAATGTCACACTTTCAAAGCACAGTGCAAATAGAAACTCAGTTTGACATTTCAACTTCTCCGAATTTTGCAATGGACTTCTCCAGTTTTTTAAAAAAGGTGTACAAACATGGATATGTTGGAGAAAATCAGAGAATCATAGAATAGTAGAGTTGGAAGGGTCTTATAGGGCCATCAAGTCCAACCCCCTGCTCAATGCAGGAATCCACCTTAAAGCATCCCTGACAGATGGCTGTCCAGCTGCCTCTAGTGTGGGAGAGCCCACAACCTCCCTAGGTCATTGGTTCCATTGTCATACTGCTCTAACAGTCGGGACATTTTCCCTGATGTTTTGTTGTACTGCTCTAACTGTCAGGAAGTGTTTCCTGATCTCCATCCGGAATCTGCCTTCCTGTAACTTGATCCCCTCATTCCATGACCTGCACTCTGGGAGAATCGAGAAGGGATCCTGGCCCTCCTCTGTGTGGCAACCTTTCAAGGACTTGAAGAGGGCTATCATCTCTCCCCTCCATCATAGAATAGTCGAGTTGGAAGGGGCCTATAAGGCCATCCAGTCCAACCCCTGCTCAATGCAGGAATCCACCCTGAAGCATCCCTGACAGATGGCTGTCCAGCTGCCTCTTGAACACCTCTAGTGTGGGAGAGCCCACAACCTCCTAGGTCACTAGTTCTATTGCCGTACTGCTCTAACAGTCAGGACGTTTTTCCTGATGTGAAGTATCAGGAAATAATGTGAAGTATTAGGAAACAATTTGCAAAAAAATGTGTAAGGCAAAAATGCGTACACAGATTTTTGGAGAAATATACCACGTGCACCTGAATTTTCATGCAAATTTCTTTTAAAAAATAAATAAATATTAATATGAGAAACTGAGAAGAACTGAAATTGGCAGTTTTAGCCGTCGCTATTCAAAAGTGCAAAATCTGAACGAGGCGAATTTCAGACGCTCCTTCTGTTTGTCTGTCCAAAACATTGCAAGATGTTAAACGTTCACGGTCGTCTTCCATACAATACCTTTGGTTGCTAGTACGGAAGAATGCAACAGACCGGCTGGCCAAATGGCTCTGTGGATCGTTTCCCCCCACATCCCCCCACACCCACTTCATCTGGTCTGGGCCCTTGAAAGCGGATTAACTCCACATGGCGTCTTTGTACTGGGGCTAATCCAGCAGGAGGGAAAGTTGTCAGAGTGGCCGATCGGATTTCAGGCTCTGTCCTGGGATTGCAGTTCATGGCTGATCCCTCCCTAATCCTAATGCACCCAAACTGGTGCAAGGGCTTCTGCTGAGGACAGTCTTTATTTATTTATTTATTTATTACATTTATATACCGCCCCATAGCCGAAGCTCTCTGGGCGGTTTACAAACGTTAAAAACATTAAAAACGTTAAAACCATCAAACACATAAAAGCAACACGGTATCCATTTAAAAACAACAGTTCTGGGGTCCGTTAAAAACCAACGAACTTACGTTAAATGCCTGGAAGGAGAAAAAGGTCTTAACCAGGCGCAGAAAAAATAACAATGTTGGTGCCAGGCGAGCCTGATTGGGGGAGATAATTCCATAATTGGGGGGCCACCACCGAAAAGGCCCTCTCCCTTGTTGCCATCCTCCGAGTTTCCCTCGGGGTAGGCACTCGGAGGAGGACCTTAGATGTTGAGCGCAGTGTACAGGTAGGTTCATGTCGGGAGAGGCGTTCCGTCAGGTATGGTGGTCCAAAGCCGTGGAAGGCTTTATAGGTTAAAACCTGTTTTTATACTGTGTTTTATACTTTGAATGGTTTTAGTTTTTGTGAACCTCCCACGGAGCTTCGACTATTGGGTGGTATAAAAATTCAATAAATAATAATAATAATAATAATAATAATAATAATAATAATAATAATAATAATACCCAGCACCAGGGCTTCTGACAGGCCTTGGAGGGAGAGGACGATAAGGAATGGGTGAGAATTCCATTCCATACATTTTTGATAAGAAGTTATCAAAATTTGCCAAGTGGTTCATGCTTAGAACAAAAAGAATTTGAGGTTTATTTATTTATTTTTTTTAAAAAAATCAAACGTGGGAGAATCCAACATTGACAGATTTGTTCATCGAGGCCCAGAGCTTTGAGTGATTTGCTCTTCAAAGTCTGGGGTTGAATTCCTGTATATTCAGCCATGTTAGTGCTTAATTAAGGGGGCCACCTCTTTTTTTCAGACAGGCCCCTATATTTTAGCAGCTATAAGGCAAGTGGGTATAACGTGGTCCTCACCGTGCTGGGATTAGCGGTATCTATTGAATTTGGACAGTGCATGGGTGAGAGTTTTGTTTCCGTTCATTTCTGATAAGAATTTACCAAAATTTGCAAAGTTCTTCATGTTCAGGAAAGAATCATAGAATCATAGAATCATAGAATAGCAGAGTGGGAAGGGGCCTACAAGGCCATCGAGTCCAACCCCCTGCTCAATGCAGGAATCCAACCTAAAGCATCCCTGACAGAGGGTTGTCCAGCTGCCTCTTGAAGGCCTCTAGTGTGGGAGAGCCCACAACCTCACCAGGCAACTGATTCCATTGTCGTACTGCTCTAACAGTCAGGAAGTTTTTCCTGATGTCCAGCTGGAATCTGGCTTCCTTTAACAGTTGCCCGTTATTCCATGTCCTGCACTCTGGGAGGATCGAGAAGAGATCCTGGCCCTCCTCTGTGTGACAACCTTTTAAGTATTTGAAGAGTGCTCTCATGTCTCCCCTCAATCTTCTCTTCTCCAGGCTAAACATGCCCAGTTCTTTCAGTCTCTCTTCATAGGGCTTTGTTTCCAGACCTCTGATCATCCTGGTTGCCCTCTTCTGAACACGCTCCAGCTTGTCTGCGTCCTTCTTGAACTGTGGAGCCCAGAACTGAACACAATACTCTAGATGAGGCCTAACCAGGGCCGAATAGAGAGGAACCAGTACCTCACGCGATTTGGAAGCTATACTTCTATTAATGCAGCCCAAAATAGCATTTTCCTTTCTTGCAGCCATATTGCACTGTTGGCTCATATTCAGCTTGCAATCTACAACAATTCCAAGGTTCTCTGATTCTGTGAGTTTTCAGCATCAACAGACATCTATTTCTCACCAACTGCAGCTGCCACTAAGAACATGTGTAAACTTTTTTCAGAAGTTGGAGGGTTGGGGCACCATAGTGGATGCTATGTTGCCTACCACTGATATGATTGCTGCAAGATCCTTACTGTACAACGTCCTACTGATGTCCACGTGCGTTTTTGTGCGTTATCTTTCAGCAGCTTGACCTGATTGCATGTGTAATTGCATCTAGATGAATTGCATGCAGGGTTTTCATGGCGCACACATGCACAGCGGTAAAACAGCACAAAAAGGGAACTTGGTGTAATCATGCATTCAGTTGTGATTATTTGTGGTCAGGGGGAGAAACCTATTCTGCCAGTGTGCTTCTGTTTGTCTTTAATGTAGAGGAGGTAGGACCCATGCCAAGCCACCAAGAAAAAGAAGGGGGGAAAGGAAAAGGGACTTTCGTCTAGAGAAGTATGAGAATTTTGTGTCACTTTTCAAATCACTTGAAAATGCCCCATTTGCAATCTCGAACGCAAAGACATCCTCACGTTCAGAAAAGGTGTACTTGAAAAATGCACCGTATTTTCCAAATGCCCAGCTTTCTCGAAACGCACCCATTTTAAAACGACGGGCGAAATTTCTGCAAATTTGGGGAAATGTTTGTGCGCATTTTGTGTCCAACAGCTGTTGGTTTCGCGCAGTTTTCCGGGTCGTGCCAAATGAACAGTGATCACAAATGTGAACGCAAATCAAGGAGAGACAAGCTTCAGAGAAGCTTGGTGAGCGTCATCGTTGTTCAGAGAAGCTTGGTGAGCGTCATCGTTGTTCAGAGAAGCTTGGTGAGCTTCAGCGATGGTCAGAGAAGCTGGGTGAGCTCCACCGATGGTCAGAGAAGCTCGGTGAGCTCCACCGATGGTCAGAGAAGCTCGTTGAGCTCCACCGATGGTCAGAGAAGCTCGTTGAGCTCCACCGATGGTCAGAGAAGCTCGTTGAGCTCCACCGATGGTCAGAGAAGCTCGTTGAGCTCCACCGATGGTCAGAGAAGCTCGTTGAGCTCCACCGATGGTCAGAGAAGCTGGGTGAGCTCCACCGATGGTCAGAGAAGCTCGTTGAGCTCCACCGATGGTCAGAGAAGCTCGTTGAGCTCCACCGCTGGTCAGAGAAGCTCGGTGAGCTCCACCGCTGGTCAGAGAAGCTCGGTGAGCTCCACCGCTGGTCAGAGAAGCTCGTTGAGCTCCACCGATGGTCAGAGAAGCTCGTTGAGCTCCATCGATGGTCAGAGAAGCTCGGTGAGCTCCTCCGCTGGTCAGAGAAGCTCGTTGAGCTCCACCGATGGTCAGAGAAGCTCGTTGAGCTCCACCGATGGTCAGAGAAGCTCGTTGAGCTCCACCGATGGTCAGAGAAGCTGGGTGAGCTCCACCGATGGTCAGAGAAGCTCGGTGAGCTCCTCCGCTGGTCAGAGAAGCTCGGTGAGCTCCACCGATGGTCAGAGAAGCTCGTTGAGCTCCACCGATGGTCAGAGAAGCTCGTTGAGCTCCACCGATGGTCAGAGAAGCTCGTTGAGCTCCACCGATGGTCAGAGAAGCTCGTTGAGCTCCACCGATGGTCAGAGAAGCTCGGTGAGCTCCACCGATGGTCAGAGAAGCTCGGTGAGCTCCACCGATGGTCAGAGAAGCTCGGTGAGCTCCATCGATGGTCAGAGAAGCTCGGTGAGCTTCACCGCTGTTCAGAGAAGCTTGGTGAGCTTCACCGCTGTTCAGAGAAGCTTGATGAGCTACACCGCTGTTCAGAGAAGCTTGATGAGCTACACCGATGGTCAGAGAAGCTTGGTGAGCTACACCGATGTTCAGAGAAACTTGGTGAGCTTCATCATTGCTTGTCCGCCCGTATCTACTTCTGTCACTTCTGTGTGAGAGTAGGAAGGGCAGCGGGAAGCCAGCTGAAGGAAGCCTTTTGGGTAGATCACTTGTGGTTTGCCAGTAGCCATGCCTCCCATGGCCGCCATTTTGTGGTGTGATGCCCAGGACGTGTTTTTTTAAATTGCCAACCATGCCCACGAGTTCAAAATGGTTGCCTACCCATGTCGTAGTTAACCCGTAATTGAGGAGGAGCAGATCATAAAAAGCAAAATTTAAAAACAGTGATGGAACGAATGGGGGAAATCGGTTTGTTCCTACAAAACTCTTAGATCAGGGGTGTGTTTGAACAGATGACCCATCTGTTAAGAATCCTGAACAAGGGCGTGGTCCTTTACAATCCCAGAGATATTTTTGGAGCTGCCGTGCGTTGCCTTGGCTCGTGCGTTTCTCTGCCTTTAACTGTCTTTGATCAGCTCCCAATAGCCAGCTGTTATGAATTATCATCTGAACCACTGTGGCCTGGAATCACCTCCCTGCTTCTGGAAAACAGAGAGGTGCTGGGGCTGGATTCTCATCTCGCTTGACTTCCCAAATCATGAGTGGAAACTCGAATGCCGATCTTCCGATTCGATGTGTACATTTTCAAACAGAGTTTCTGAATCCTGGGTGCGTTTAAAAATAATTAGTTTAGGGCGTGTTTAAAGGTGGAACCCTCTCAATGTGGCGTACAAGATTTAAAAAACCATATAAAGTAGATTCAGTAAAAATCAGGAAGAATATATAAAGTAAAAATCCATAAAAACAGTGATTATCAATAAAAAATAAAAACAGAAGGTTCCAATAAAACCAGAAGCCTAATGCCAGGGAAATCAGGTAGGTTCTCAGAATCTGAAAAGAAGGGGCTTGATGAACTAATTCAACAGATATAGGGCCACCGTTGAGAAGGCCATGTTTTTGAACTCAGCAATCTAACTGCCCTTGATGGTAGGCAAGTGAGAAGGGCCTCTGCTGATAACCTCAGAGTATAGGCAGGTTGGTAAAAGAGAAGTTGTTCTTTTCTCTCTGTGTCTTCAGTTTTGGGGGTGAATTTGAACTTTGGCAATGAAGTCGGGTCTCTGCTCTCTAGGACAGTGGTTCCCAATTAGCTAAGTACTGTGGACCCCTTGTTTTTCAAATGCCAAGCCATGGACCCTCTCCTTTTGAAAAAAAAAATGTTATCTCTATGGTAGTTACCTGTGCGAAGCAATTTTTTGGAGAAAATAAGGGGTAGCCCCTAATAAGCAAAGGATTTTAGGGATGCTAAAAAACAGACTATACAATTTGTGAGATTACCACGCAAAAATGACAATGCTTTAGTTAGGAATATAAAGACGAATTTAATTTGACTAACGTCTCGTTTACAATTGAACAAATTGTGACCTGTCTAGCAGCTACTAAACCTAAAAGTGATGGGAGAAATTATGCCTTTTTTTTTTTTTTGTCCTGAACAATCCCTTCCACATCCGGTTTAATATTTCCTACTTTTAATCTCAAATCTGGATCAACTTCGAGCCGATTTCTAGGCTTATTCTTCGTATAACAAAATGTCGAAAATGTTTGTTCTCAAAGATATGTGGAACAAAAGGGAACTAGATGTTTCAAAGCTAACTTCTTATAATCAGGAAAAACCGTCACCCAGAATTGGTCTGGTCTATATTCTTTGAAAAATGATTCCAATGAACCATCACAAGTCACGTCAACAAGTGCATCTCGCTCTTCCGCAGAGAGAGTTGTTAGTTGTCCATCACCACATTCAAAAGGATTCCTTCTCCAGGAGTTTTCAGGATTAGGTGCAGGGAAGGAATCTCTGAAGCTAGTCGCTAAATCACGCAGGTGCTCAGGGATGTTATATTTTCCTTCTGGTAGGAATTCGTTGTCAGTGGACTCCAGAAATGAATGGTGAATATGTGAATGGTGCCACAGACGCCCTTGGGTCCGCGGACCACCAATTGAGAACCACTGCTCTAAGAGATTATAGGACAGACAGCTGGATTTGGGAGTGTGTTAATTCAGCTGCAATTCTGCTGTGGATTTCTTTATGAACCCCCCCAATGGAAACTAAATCACTCTTTTTCCTGTTTGTAAAACGGGCATTGTGGTGACCTGCCTTTGATTGTTGGTATTTTCATAATTATTTAATTTATTTATTTATTTACAATATTTATATACCGCTCCCCATTGAAAATTTTGGAGCGGTGTACAAGATAAAATAAAAACAGAATAAAACAGAATAGAGAGGTTCCTATTCGGCCCTGGTTAGGCCTCATCTAGAGTGTTGCGTCCAGTTCTGGGCTCCACAATTCAAGAAGGACGCAGACAAGCTGGAGCGTGTTCAGAGGAGGGCAACCAGGATGATCAGGGGTCTGGAAACAAAGCCCTATGAAGAGAGACTGAATCAACTGGGCATGTTTAGCCTGGAGAAGAGAAGAGTGAGGGGAGACATGAGAGCACTCTTCAAATACTTAAAAGGTGGTCACACAGAGGAGGGCCAGGATCTCTTCTCGATCCTCCCAGAGTGCAGGACACGGAATAACGGGCTCAAGTTAAAGGAAGCCAGATTCCAGCTGGACATCAGGAAAAACTTCCTGACTGTTAGAGCAGTACGACAATGGAACCAGTGACCTAGGGAGGTGGTGGGCTCTCCCACACTAGAGGCCTTCAAGAGGCAGCTGGACAACCTTCTGTCCGGGATGCTTTAGGATGGATTCCTGCATTGAGCAGGGGGTTGGACTCGATGGCCTTGTAGGCCCCTTCCAACTCTGTTATTCTATGATTCTATGATTCTATGACTTTAAAATAGATTTTAAAAGAATCAAAATGTAGAGCTCTGACAACCAGTTATTCTTAGAAATGTTCGTATTGCAACGTGGGATCTCCTCGCCTGCCTCGTCGGGGAGGTGGAGCGTGAGCGTGCGTGCTAGGACCCGAAAGATGGTGAACTATGCCTGGGCAGGGTGAAGCCAGAGGAAACTCTGGTGGAGGTCCGTAGCGGTCCTGACGTGCAAATCGGTCGTCCGACCTGGGTATAGGGGCGAAAGACTAATCGAACCATCTAGTAGCTGGTTCGTATTGCAGGCTGCTACTCTGGTTTGCTTCGTGTGTGCTTTTGCGTTCTCACCAGCTACATGCGAAATCTCTTGAAATTATTCCCCCTTAAAGTTCAGCTCCTTCTCCGGTCTGACTGAACATGCAATGTGAATGGAGTGTCAGTGCAAGAGTAAAATAATATTTTAATCTCATGTTTAAGAATATGCATGTTTACTTGTATGTTTATTTATTTATTTATTTATTTGTTGTTGTTGTTAATTCCAAGGAAGCGGTTTCTATGCTAAACCGGTGTCTGTTGGCAGTAATGGATTGGATGAGGGCGAACAAATTGAAGCTTAATCCAGATAAGACAGAGGTGCTCCTGGTCAGTCGAAAGGCAGATCAGGGAATAGGGATTCGGCTTGTGCTGGATGGGGTTACACTCCCCCTGAGGACACAGGTCCGCAGCTTGGGTGTACTTCTGGATTCAGCTCTGAGCCTGGATGCCCAGGTTTTGGCGGAGTGCATTTGCACAGTTAAAGCGAGTGCGCCCGCTGCGCCCGTCCCTAGAGATGTCGGACCGGGCCACAGTGACACATGCCTTAGTTACATCCCGATTGGATTACTGTAACGCGCTCTACGTGGGGCTGCCTTTGAAGAGTGTTCGGAAACTCCAGCTGGTTCAAAGGGCTGCAGCCAGACTGTTGACCGGGGCTGGTTACAGGGAGCAGACAAGTCCCCTGTTAAAACAGCTCCCCTGGCTTCCAGTCAGTTTCCGGGCACAATTCAAAGTGCTGGTTATGACCTATAAAGCCCTCTATGGCTCGGGTCCAGGTTATCTGAAAGACTGTATTCTGCCTTATGAGCCTGCCCGTGCTTTGAGTTCTTCTGGAGAGACTCTTCTTTCAGTTCCACCATCTTCACAGGCGCACTTGGTGGGAACACGGGAGAGGGCCTTCTCGGTGGTTGCTCCAGTACTTTGGAACTCTCTTCCCGGGGAAGCTAGGCTGGCTCCCTCCTTGGTGGACTTTCGGAAGCAGGCAAAAACTTCTTTGTTCCAGCAGGCCTTTGGAGAATAATCTGGTCCTCCATCTATGCTAAGGACTTGTAAAGTTTATGTTTTAATATTGTGATTTTTTTGGTGTGCATTTCTTTTCCTAGGATTAAAGTGTATATGTTTTAAATTTTGTAAGGCCGCCTTGAGGCCCAGTATTGGGCAAAAGGCGGGATAGTAGTAGTAGTAATAATAATAATAATAATAATAATAATAATAATAATAATAATAATAATGTTGTTTATATAAACATTTATATCCTGCTCTTCTCCTCCGAAAAAGAAATTGCCCAAAGTGGCTAACTAATTATGAAAACTAAAATCAAAATTAACAGCCATCTATTATTAAAACCAGATTATAATTTTTTTTCTGCATAATTCCGCAAATCAATTTGGCGGAATCTAGAGTCTGGGCACGATCTATAGGAAGGGGCAAGGAGCAGAGAACAGCACCAAAAAGATGTTACACTTAGGCAATTTTATACTCCGGACTGAATAGTCCTACGGGGTGCCCCTTCTCGAGGTCGTAACGCGTTTACTTCGCTTACATCCTAATGGCCCCGTTCAGACAACACGCTAAACCATGCTGCTTAACCACAAAATGGTTAACCATTTTGTGGTTAAGCAGCATGGTTTAGCGTGTTGTCTGAACGGGGCCACTGTAGTAACCCAGCCCTGCTGCATTTGGGGCACCACCTGTTCTATGGAGCGGGGGGACACCTGTTCCAAAGTCCTGTCTCTAAAGGCACCACTTCTGCAACCTTTGGCAATCTTATTTAGCAAGCACTGCCTATGTACTTGTCGCCTAGTCTTGACAGTGCTTTGCAAACCTTCGGGCACAGCTAGTATAGTTTAGTGAGCTAAGAATCAGGGGTATTTATTTATTTATTGCATTTATGTCCCGCTTTTTTTCCTCCCAAGGATCCCAGGGCGGTGTACATAAACCTCCTCTCCATTTTATCCTCACAACAACAACCCTGAGAGGTGGGTTGGGTCAACAGTCTGTTCACAGCCTTCTGTGTAGTGGATGCGCTGGTAACCTCAAGGCTTGACTTCTGCAATGCGCTCTACATAGGGCTACCATTGTACCTAGTTCGGAAACGTCAACTAGTTCAAAATAGGGCAGCCAGGTTGGTCACCGGTACATCTAGGGGTGAGCATATTACCCCAGCATTAAAATCACTCCACTGGCTGCCAATTAGATTCCGGGCAAAGTACAAAGTGTTGGTCATCACCTTTAAAGCCCTAAATGGTTTGGGTCCAGGTTACCTGCGGGATCGCCTTCTCCCAAATAGTCCGCCCCGCACACTCAGGTCCTCTGGGGTGAACTTACTTCAGTCAGCTAAAACTAGGCTGACATCAGTTTCCCAGAGGACCTTTTCTTCTGTCACCCCCGGATTGTGGAACGGCCTGCTGGAGGAGATTCGTAAAATTAACTCTCTGTGTGATTTTAAGGCAGCTTTAAAGACTAGCCTTTTCCGGCAGCCCTATCCAGATCAATGTAAAATCAAGAATTTTTAAGATGTATTGATTTCTGTTCTAATGTTGTTCCCCGCCTTGATCCAAAGGGAGAGGCGGGTAAGAAATAAATGTATTATTATTATTATTATTATTATTATTATTATTACTGAAGTTTCTGAACAGTTTTCAAAGGCAGCCCCATGTAGAGCATACGTTTAAACCTTGATGAAGGGTTGTTTTATTTATTTATTTATTTATTTATTTATTTTATTCCTGCATTTACATCCCGCCTTTTTTCCTCCAAGGAACCCAAGGCGGCGAAAATAATCCTCTCCATTTTTATCCTCACAACAACCACCCTGTGAGGAGGGATGCGCTGAGCGTCTGTGACTGGCCCAAAGCCACCCAGTGGGTTCCCATGGCCGAGTGGGGACTAGAACCCGGACTCCCAGTCCGACACTCTAGCCACTACGGCACACTGGCTGTTGAAAGGATCATAACTAGATAATGCATGCAAAGCAGTTTGGACACTTATTTATTGATTGATTACATTTATATACCGCCCCATAGCCGAAGCTCTGGCCGAGGGCTGGTTGGCCACTGTGTGAACAGAGTGCTGGACTAGATGGACCCTTGGTCTGATCCAGCATCAGGGCACTTCTGATGTCCTTAAGGAGGAGGAGGAGGAGGAGGAGGAGGAGGAGGAGGAGGAGAAGGCTTGCACCATGTCCTGCTTGTTCATCCCTGGCCGAGGGCTGGCTGGCCCCTGTGTGAACAGAGCGCTGGACTAGATGGACCCTTGGTCTGATCCAGCATCAGGGCTCTTCTGATGTCCTGGAGGAGAGGAGGAGGAGGAGCAGGAGGAGGAGAAGGCTTGCACCATGTCCTGCTTGTTCATCTCTGGCCGAAGGCTGGTTGGCCACTGTGTGAACAGAGCGCTGGACTAGATGGACCCTTGGTCTGATCCAGCATCAGGGCACTTCTGATGTTCTTAAGGAGAAGGAGGAGAAGGAGGTGGCGAAGAAGAAGAAGAAGAGGAGGAGGAGGAGGAGAAGGAGAAGGCTTGCACTATGTCCTGCTGGTTCATCCCTGGCCGATGGCTGGTTGGCCACTGTGTGAACAGAGTGCTGGACTAGATGGACCTTTGGTCTGATCCAGCATCAGGGCACTTTTGATGTTTACAAAAGTTAAAAACAGTGAACATTAAAAACAAATATACAAAATTTAAAACCATCAAAAGCACTTGAAAGCATTAAACGAATGTTGGTTGCTGTTGTTGACTAGTTTCTTCTTCTTCTTCTTCTTCTTCTTCTTCTTCTTCTTCTTCTTCTTCTTCTTCAAGCAAACAGATTTTTTTTACCAACCTAAGCCCGATAACTGTGTTCTCTGTACTTTTATGGATTCTTTACATACAGAGTGTTGCTTATGCTTACGTGAATTATCTAAGAACCGTTGGGTAGGTTTGTGGAATGCAAGGCCACTCCGCATTCTGAAGCTGGGAAAAGCAAAAAGGGGGAGGAGAGGGTAACAAAAGACCAGGGTGGGTGTGCACAGCCGCTGACGGCTGAAACCCAATCGGGGATTATCTGAGACTGAACACAGATGTACACGGCAGCTAATGAATTACTCCCAGTGGAGACCTCACCTGGCTTGACCTCTGCTTACGTTATATGATAGTGAGGGTGTCGTGTCCTCTCCTGACCTTGCTTTGGGATTTGCAACTTTTTGTGCTTTGTAGGTGTCTCCTGGAGATCGCTTCTATGTTGGAATCTTTAATACGGAATCTTTAGTGAAATCATAAAATTGTGTCTAGTAGGTGGGGGTTGATCCATTGTGAAGGTTTCAAAGGGGGAATGCGATATTTACGTAGGGTGAACCCCAAATGCTTCTCTTAATTTCTCCCTGGATATTAGAACTCTGAAATTGCCTGGCCTCGTTCGTTTACAAAACGGGATGGATACGTTCAGAACTGATGCATTTGGAGGACTTGGTGGTTCCATTTCTAATTTCTGAATTTAGTGCACGTGCAGTTGGCTTGCTGCCGCCATGTTCCTTGAGTCCATGACTGCCTCCCCAACCCCAACATCAGTGTGTATTAAAACGCAACACCTTCCTCCGAAAAGGTGCCACCCAAAACAATCTCAATATGATTGTATATACTCGAGAAGTTAGGGTGCTTCCAGAATTCTCTTCATCTAAATTTCTTCCCAGATTTTCGACTTCCAGATTACCTGATTGTGGGCTAAACTACACAGTAGGTTAAATAGTAGTGTGTCACTTCCCCTCTCTTTATTACTTACAATTAAGCGCGTGGGGCCCTGATCAGTATTGGGACCACTATGTGTAGGTAGGCGACTTTAAACGCTCCGAGACATATGTTTTCCTAACACCCTATGTGTCATGTAGTTTTGCCCCACGATTCCGAATTGGATTTTATACGTTAGGAATTCTCCTAATTTACCCTGTTCAGATGACACACGAAGATGTGATGGTTAAGCATTTTGATCTAAACATGTGGACTATGACTGAGACTTTAGGGTGGATTCCTGCATTGAGCAGGGGGTTGGACTCGATGGCCTTGTAGGCCCCTTCCAACTCTGCTATTCTATGATTCTATGAGACTGTGGCTAGACGAGGGGGGTCGTAGGGCGATGATCTTGCGATTTTCTACACGCGGTGCGCAACATCGCAGCCGCCATTTTGAATTTATTTTTAAACAAGAAGGAGCGCACGAGCGCTCGTGTGTAAACTGTGAGTATTTCTTTTTTTAAACCCTTCCCCCACCCCACCCCTGATGGGCACAGACCTCTAGAGGAGCTCTGTATCCCGTGCCCGGCTCCCCACAGTTACTCGCGAGGAGCCAGGACAACTTGTGATGCCCGGCCACACGTTCCGCGGTCTCGGGATCAGCCTGGGACCGCGGAAAAACCAGGCTAGAAGGGTAGGGCAAAATCCCGGGGAAATGGAGGGATCATCTCTCCTTGCTTCCAGGATGCCCTGTGCGTCATGTAAATGCACAGGGATGATCCTTGGGATATTGCCCCGTCTAGTGTCTCGTGAATCATTCCTAAGAATGGTTTAAACACGCTGACTAACCATTTACTGCAAAAGGGTTAGTGGCCTAACCTTGGCTTAGTGTGTGGTCTGAACAGGCCCATTGTTTTATTTCCAAAGATGGGGCGGAGTCCAGTGCCTGTATGCTTTAGCACAACTTTTGGTTCCTTCTTAGAGCTGAAACGGATCTTGGAGGTCATCTGGTCCAACCATCTGATCAACATAGTATGCAGCTACAACATCCCTGACAGATGGCAACCAGAGAGCTTACAACCTTGGTGGCTTGTTCCATTGCCGTTGGGAAGTTCCTTCTAATGTTTAACCAAAATCTGCTTCCCTGCATTTCATAGAATCATAGAATAGCAGAGTTGGAAGGGGCCTACAAGGCCATTGAGTCCAACCCCCTGCTCCATGCAGGAATCCACCCTAAAGCATCCCTGACAGATGGTTGTCCAGCTGCCTCTTGAAGGCCTCTAGTGTGAGAGAGCCCACCACCTCCCTAGGTCACTGGTTCCTTTGTCGTACTGCTCTAACAGTCAGGAAGTTTTCCCACCCAGTGGCTCTCATCCTGCTATCTGGAGCAGTAGAGAACAAATCCTTGCCATCGTCTTCTGCATGACAGTGCTTTACATATTGGGAGACTGCTCTTCATCTTCTCTTCCCCCAGTCCTTTCAATCTTTCCCCGTTGGACTTTTCCACATTTTAAAATAAAGTTCATGTTTTTAATGGTATTTTAGCATTTCATGTTGTGAGCTGTCCAGAGAATGATTATTTTGGGAAACCTTACCTAAATATAGAAAGTAAAAAAAGCGTGTAGTTAAATTATGGAACTCACTGCCACAAGATGTAGTGATGGCCACCCATCTGGATGGCTTTAAAAGGGGGTTGGGTAAATTCCTGGAGGCGAAGGCTATCCATGGCTACTAGCCCTGGTGGTTGTGTCTATCTCCAGTATTTGAAGCAGTAAGCCTGTGTGCTGGGGAACATGGGCGGGAGGGTGCTGTTGCACCATGTCCTGCTTGTTCATCTCTGGCCGATGGCTGGTTGGCCTCTGTGTGAACAGAGTGCTGGACTATCTGGACGCTTGGTCTGATCCAGCATCAGGGCACTTCTGATATTCTTATTCCGTGTCCTGCCCTCTGGGAGGATCGAGAAGAGGTCCTGGCCCTGGTTCAGTCAAGGAAATCCGTGGGGGTTCCAAGGGTTCCAAGGGTGCTTGTTGCTTCAGCGATGCCACAGTTCAGACAAGGCAATCCCTTGGTCTGATCCAGCATGGCACTTCTTAAATTCTTACGCATTGATAGAACACTTAAAAAAAACCTTTATACAATCATGTGTATGATTGCATCAATATTATTTTATGATGTGTACTAATGTGTAGGACCCCCATCAATAAAACACAACAGAAAAAGTGATTGGATGCGATTGTACATAAAATTATGCCCACCCCAGTATTGAGTCAATGCATACATGGTAATTGCAAATAGATTGATATAGCCCCTTTAGATGAGGCAAAGCCATGTCTGGGAGCAGTGGGAAGAGGAAAAGGAGCGTGTAATTCTTTCCCTACCTATTGTTTTTCTTTTACACCTCCTTCCAAACAGCCTCCCCTGCCCTGCAACCACAAAAAGATCTTTAATGTGTGTTTCCCCACCTTTAGGGCCTCCCAGGGGAAAATGGGAACAAAGCCCTATGAGGAGAGACTGAAAGAACTGGACATGTTTAGCCTGGAGAAGAGAAGATTGAGAGGAGACATGATAGCACTCTTTGAATACTTGAAAGGTTGTCCCACAGAGGAGGGCCAGGATCTCTTCTCGATCCTCCCAGAGTGCAGGACACGGAATAACGGGCTCAAGTGACAGGAAGCCAGATTCCGTCTGGACATCAGGAAAAAACTTCCTGACTGTTAGAGCAGTACGACAATGGAACCAGTGACCTAGGGAGGTTGTGGGCTCCCCCACGTTGGAGGCCTTCAAGAGGCAGCTGGACAACCCTCTGTCAGGGATGCTTTAGGGTGGATTCCTGCATTGAGCGGGGGGTTGGACTTGATGGCCTTGTAGGCCCCTTCCAACTCTATGATTCTATGAAATGTGGAGCACGGAAATTGGTTAGGCTTTCCCTTTTCCCACCGGTTCTTCTGCTCCTGATTTGTCCTCACTTGGAAGTGGCTTTTGTAAATGAGACATCGAGTATCGTTGCACTCAGTTGTGTGTAATACGTAACTTGGGACTCCGCGCCTGTGATGGCAGTGGCAAGGTTTCTCTCTCTGTCTTCTTCTCTGGCTTCTGTAATGCATAATAAAAATGCGTTTGGGAGCGAAGGATAGCACTTTGTTTAATTCATGTGATTTAGCCCCATTGCAAAATTCAGTTTTGCTGGCACAGTTTAATTATTTTTTAACTGCTAAGTGCACATTTGTCCCCCCCCAAATCCTGGTTGTAGAGATGGCAAAGAGGAGGCGGTGTGTCTTTATTTATTTATTTTGCAATCCTGCCTCGTTTTATTGAGAGGTTTGGGGGCGTTTGCTGCTTCCTTTCCCACATCTGTGTTTCAGGATGGAGCCCTTCGTTCCTGCCAGCCTGCGTTACACCAGGTTGAATGAGCTGTGATGGGATGAAAAGGGTGGTTGTGTCAGCCTCTAGTTGCTATTTCAAACCGCAGAAAGAAAACTGTTTCCAGTAAATTCACGTGAAGCCCAATTTTCTTGGCACAGGGCTGGAGAGGCCGGTTGTCAACAGAACGCTCTGTTACTCTTAAAGGGAACCAGATTTTAAGGAGTAGCATTTGCAGCTGTGAAGTCCAACTTTCTTTCTTCAGAAACTTCTGATTTTCCATTCTCTATTAACAGGCGAGGGAGGTGAGGCTTATGTGGAACTTTAAAGCCCTGTTTGGAGGTCCTGACATGATCAGAATTGTGTGAAGCAGATTTATGTATTTATTAAAAACGTTTATATCCTGCCCTATATAGAGATGTGAAGGCCTGGAAAAAAACCCGGAAAAATTCAGAAAAAAACGGTCCCCCGTCCCCCCGGTTTTTTCCAAAGCCTCTTTTGGTTTTTTCCCGAAAAATGGAAAAAAAATGAAGGAAAAACGGATTATGGAATGTTTTATTTTAGCATGATGAAAAAGGTTTAAGACAAGGTGTTCAGATATTTACTTCTCCAAATGATTTCTAAAAACTGTACAGTATCAGATTATTACAATATCTGCGCACCGAGGACAAGCAAGTCCTAGGTTGCAAACTGAGACTACAATTCTCAAATGCAAGCGCAAGATGCCTTTCTGCCTCTAGGGGGCAGCACTTGAAGCAGAGACTGAATCTAATAGTGATAGCTATAGGTCAGAAAAGGAGTCTGATTAAATTGCAAGCATATTCATTGAATCTTGGTGTCCCGTCCCCCCCATTTTTCTCAGTTCTTTTTATGGGAATGGGGGCTTTATGTCTTGACACTGGAGGACTAGCGGAGACATAAATAATTTTCTTTGTTACTAACGTTGGTGATTTCTTCAGTTGTTGTTTTTTAAAATTGTTTTTTGCCTGCTCCTCATAAACTGGCAGAACCAAAGAGGTTCCTTACAGTTTAGGGGTTCCTAACAGTTCAGGACCTTGTAGCTCCATTTGTTACCAAAAAAAGGGAAAAAAAAGTTAATTAAATATGTAATAATTGTTTGAATACACTGTACTTTTAATATACCAAATGTAATCATTTTATGCCAAACTAACTTGGACATAATTACATTTTATGTTCCTAAAATAACAATCATAGAAACATAGAATCATAGAATAGCAGAGTTGGAAGGGGCCTACAAGGCAATCGAGTCCAACCCCCTGCTCAGTGCAGGAATCCACCCAAAAGCATCCCTGACAGATGCTTGTCCAGCTGCCTCTTGAAGGCCTCTAGTGTGGGAGAGCCCACAACCTCCCTAGGTAACTGATTCCATTGTCATACTGCTCTAACGTTCAGAAGTTTTTCCTGATGTCCAGCTGGAATCTGGCTTCCTTTAACTTGAGCCCGTTATTCCGTGTCCTGCACTCTGGGAGGATCGAGAAGAGATCCTGGCCCTCCTCTGGGTGACAACCTTTTAAGTATTTGAAGAGTGCTCTCATGTCTCCCCTCAATATTTATTTATTTTATTTTATTACATTTCTATACCGCCCAATAGCCGGAGCTCTCTGGGCGGTTCACAAATTTTCTCTTCTCTTCTCCAGGCTAAACATGCCCAGTTCTTTCAGTCTCTCTTCAATCTGTAAAAAGTGCTAATATTGCATTATTTCAATTTTTCTGAAAATCCCCCCCCCCCCGAAAACCCTTGGAAAAAAATCTGGTTTTTTTCCATGGCTTCAAAATTTCCTAAGATTTTACATCTCTAGCCCTATATCATTAAGATCTCAGGGTAGCATACTGATAAAAGCATACAGTATAAAACAGTAAATATACACAGCTAAAAACAAATTAATCCATGAACCAAGTTAAAAGAATATATAATTTAAAAGCAGTAAAACAATTAAAACATTTAAATCAATGTGCCAGCTACCCTCATGGCCATTTCTTCATGGCCCCACTGCTTTCAACAGAAGGGCAAATGTCTCCAGGGGGGAGTCTCGGTGATGGAGGGTGAAAAAAACGAGAAGCAAATTCTCAGGATGCTGAACTTTTTCTTCGTAGGTTGAAGAGCCCGACGCGTTTTGGCCTGCATCTTTTCAAGGCCGTCTTCAGGGGGTTGTAGGAAGATTGAGGGGAGACATGATAGCACTCTTCAAATACTTAAAAGGTTGTCACACAGAGGAGGGCCAGGATCTCTTCTCGATCCTCCCAGAGTGCAGGACACGGAATAACAGACTCAAGTTAAAGGAAGCCAGATTCCGGCTGGACATCAGGAAAAACTTCCTGACTGTTAGAGCAGTACGACAATGCAACCAGTTACCTAGGGAGGTTGTGGGCTCTCCCACACTAGAGGCCTTCAAGAGGCAGCTGGACAACCATCTGTCAGGGATGCTTTAAGATGGATTCCTGCATTGAGCAGGGGGTTGGACTCGATGGCCTTGTAGGCCCCTTCCAACTCTGCTATTCTATGATTCTATGATTCTGTGTCTGCAAAGGTCTTCTTATCAACAGAATGGCCCCGTTCAGACAACACGCTAAACCGGGCTGCTTAACCACAAAGTGGTCAATGGAATGCATTAAGGCTAATGCATTCTGTTTAACCATTTTGTGGTTAAGCAGCCTGGTTTAGCGTGTTGTCTGAACGGGGCCAATAATGTCTTTCTCAGATTGTCAGTCGCTGTTAACTAGGGTGACCCTATGGAAAAGAGGTCAGGCTGCCTGTATCTTTAACAGTTGCATAGAAAAGGGAAATTCAGCAGGTGCTATTTGTATATATGGAGAACCTGGTGAAAGTCCCTCTTCATGCCCGGGGCATGAGGACCCCAGTTCCAAGAGATATAAATTTTGGCACACCATTTTGTCTTTTTTTGGTTGATTGGTGCAGGCCTCCTTTTTTACAGAGCCCAGTGGTAGTAGCCAGAAGCCTTTAAAAGGTGCAAACAAATGTAGAATGAACCTTACGACGATGTTCATTTGGGAGACTTCATAGAATCATAGAATAGCAGAGTTGGAAGGGGCCTCTAAGGCCATCCAGTCCAACCCCCTGCTCAATGCAGGAATCCACCCTAAAGCATCCCTGACAGATGGTTGTCCAGCTGCCTCTTGAATGCAGATGGATGAAAGAATTCAATCTACAGCGGCTGAGCTTGCGCCCCTCAGACAATGTTGGTGCTAACAGCCACATAGATCATGTCAGAACACTTTTGACAAAGGATTTGAGTAGGGTGACCATATGGAAAGGAGGACCAGGCTCCTGTATCTTTCACAGTTGTATTGAAAATGGAATTTCAGCAGGTGTCCTTTTGTATACAGGCAGCACATGGTGAGACATGATAGCAGTCTTCAAATACTTAATAGGTTGTCACACAGAGGAGGGCCAGGATCTCTTCTCGATCTTCCCAGAGTGCAGGACACGGAATAACGGGCTCAAGTTACAGGAAGCCAGATTCCAGCTGGACATCAGGAAAAACTTCCTGACTATTAGAGCAGTACGACAATGGAACCAGTGACCTAGGGAGGTGGTGGGCTCTCCTGCACTAGAGGCCTTCAAGAGGCAGCTGGACAACCATCTATCAGGGATGCTTTAGGGTGGATTCCTGCACTGAGCAAGGGGTTGGACTAGATGGCCTTGCAGGCCCCTTCCAACTCTGCTATTCTATGATTCTATGATTCTACCACAGTTAAAGATACAGAAGCCCTGTCCTCCTTTTCATATCACCCTATATTAACAATGTGAGAAAGGTTTATTGTAACCTGTCTGTATTGTAGAGCAGGTCTACCACGAGTTCTTAGTCCCCACTGAGGACAGTACTGGATCTCAGCTTGGGAGAAAAGCCCTGGGAGTTAAGCCCTGGGTATTTAGGGTGGTGATGGTTGGGACCCTTGATGGTTGGCACCAGCATGTGCCTCTTATTTATTTATTTATTACATTTTTATACCGCCCAATAGCTGAAGCTCTCTGGGCGGTTCACAAAAATTAAAACCATAATAAAACAACCAACAGGTTCAAAACCCAAATACAAAATACAGTATAAAAAGCACCACCAGGAGAAAACCACGCAGCAAAAATGGGTATAAGATTAAAATACAGAGTTAGAACAGTACAATTTAAATTTAAGTGAAAATTCAGTGTTAAAATACTGAGCGAATAAAAAGGTCTTCAGCTGGCGACGAAAAGAGTACAGTGTAGGAGCCAGGTGGACCTCTCTGGGGAGCTCATTCCACAGTGAGGACTGTTCCAAGTCCTTACCTCCTCCTCCCAAATATCTGGGGCAGTTCCGAACACACAATCTGCTACCTAGTTTTGTCCTGACACACACAATTCTCATTTGCTTTGCTGTACCTTCGATTTTAACTTTTAACGGACAGAGCTTCCTAATATAAACAACCCTTCAAACCTAGCTCTGTGCAGCAATAATAAATCTTTTGGCAGAGTTTTTTTCTCTGGTAGCGCTAAAGTTCGATCCTGCCATGAGCTCTAATTTACAGAAGACACCCCTCTATTTGAACCACCGTAGAGTCGAAGTCCAGTTTAAAGTTGAAGAACCCTAAGTAGGGAAGTCAGGGGCCTTGAGTTGCCCATCATAGAATCATAGAATAGCAGAGTTGGAAGGGGTCTACAAGGCCATAGAGTCCAACCCCCTGCTCAATGCAGGAAGAGGCAGCGTGGTGTAGTGGCTAGAGTGTTGGACTGGGAGTCAGGAGATCTGGGTTCTAGTCCCCACTCAGCCATGGAAACCCACTGAGTGACTTTGGAACAGATTTCTTATTATTTCCAAATTTGCATCTATGCTTGTATGTGAGCATGTGCAGATTTTATGCAAGCCTTTTTGCCCACTACTTTGGTGATGCACAGTGGCCGCCTAATCCTACCTGTGGGCTTGGCCCCCTAAGATCACTTAGAAACAACTTGCTACTATGACACTCTTTCTCGTGTGTGTGTTTGTGTGTTTGTGATTGTTTGTGTGTGTGTGTGTGCGCGCGCACACACACACACACGGTCACCAACATTCACATAAACCTACCATCTGGATTGTCAATGTCGCCAGACGTCTTTTGCACAGCAAGTTATTCAATAAGAAGTTCCAAGTAGATCAATTGCGAAATTAAACATTCTTCAGTTTTGTTTGTTTTGGGGAAAGGAAACAATGAGTGTTTGCTAACGTGGCCTGATTCAGGATAAATTTGCACTCCAAGGCGGGTGGGGTGCTCTCCATTTCATAGAGTCATAGAATCGTAGAGTTGGAAGGGGCCTACAAGGCCATCGAGTCCAACCCCCTGCTCATTGCAGGAATCCACCCTAAAGCATCCCTGACAGGTGGTTGTCCAGCTGCCTCTTGAAGGCCTCTAGTGTGGGAGAGCCCACCACCTCCCTAGGTCACTGGTTCCACTGCCGTACTGCTCTAACAGTCAGGAAGTTTTTCCTGATGTCCAGCTGGAATCTGGCTTCCTTTAACTTGAGCCCAAGTGCAGAAAAGAGCAACTAAAACAATTAAGGGAAGGTAACATCCACTGGGATTGTTTAGCTTGGAGAAAAGGAGGCTAAGGGGAGACATGATAGAGGTGTACAAAATGATGCATGGTGTGGAGAATGTGGGCAGGGAGACCTTTTTATCCCTCTCTCAACCAGGGGTCATCCCATGAAGCTGATGGGTGGGAGATCCAGCACAAATAAAAGGAAGGACTTCTTCACGCAGCGCAGAGTTAAATTGTGGAACTCACTGCCACAAGATGTAGTGATGGCTACCAATCTGGATGGCTTTAAAAGGGGATTGGATAAATTCCTGGAGGCAAATGGTTGTGTGCTATCTCCAGTATTCGAGGCAGTAAGCCTGTGTGCACCAGTTGCTGGGGAACATGGGCGGGAGGTGCTGTTGCACCATGTCCTGCTCGTTCATCCCTGGCCGATGGCTGGTTGGCCACTGTGTGAACAGAGTGCTGGACTAGATGGACCCTTGGTCTGATCCAGCATCAGGCCACTTCTGATGTTCTTATTCCGTGTCCTGCCCTCTGGGAGGATTGAGAAGAGGTCCTGGCCCTGGTTCAGTCAAGGCAATCCGTGGGAGTTCCAAGCATGCTTGTTGCTTCAGCGATGCTACAGTTCAGACTGAGGGATTATGTAGGCGTTGGAGACTCGATCCCTTCCTAGGGTTCAACCAGACCCAGATGCTTGCAAGAACTTTCCCTCCTTCTGAGTTGATCTATATACAGTTAGGAAGTTTGCCAGGGGCCCACAAGCTCTTGTGTGGTGTGCTGTCTCTGCCCTGGTCACCCTGGAGAAGGCTCCAGGGAGGAATCTCAGCAGGGTTGCAACTAGGTAATTTTATGCCCTGGACTGAATGGTTGGGGGGCAGGGGAGGTCCTTTAGACGGCCAGGTGTATTACTTCAAATATGAAGTACACTGCAAACATTTCTCTTCTTCCCTCTCCACCATTCCACGCTTCACAGCTGCTTGACATTCCTGATAAGTTAGAGCAAAGAAGCCAACAACCCTGATAAAAAAGCAAGTACTCCAAACATGGGTAGATTTGCATTTTAAACTCACTTAACTTGTAACACTGTTTGGTTGACTGATGGACGGATTGACTTGATTTGATTTGTACCCTGCCTTTCAACCCAGAAAAAAATGGCACTCGGAGTCGCTTATAAATGCAAATAAAACCTGCTTCAAATGAGAATAAATCAAACACGTTAAACAATTAAAAACACACCGGTAAAAGAATAACAAAATTACATCCGACCCAGTTATACGCCAAAGGCCTGCTTGAATAAGGACGCCTTTGCCTGCCAGCGGAAGGGCAGCAGAGAGAGAGAGAAAGTCTAGCCTCCCTTTGGAGGGAGTTCCACAGCCTGGGAGCAGCCACCAAGAAGGCCCTGTTTTGAATCGTTCGGAAGGTGGTGCTCTCAAAAGAAGGGCCTCTCCGAAATATTTTAAACCAGGGTGGGCTCGTATGGGAGAAGGTGACCTTTCAGGTGGCCTGGCCCCAAGCTTTAAGGGCTTTATAAATCATAACCAGGACTTTGAATTCTGCCCAGAAACAGGCTAGTAGCCAAAGAAGCTGTTGTAATAAGGGCATCATGTGCTATCCGTAAGCGGACCCGGTTAACAGTCTGTTCACAACCTTCTGGACCAGCTGAAGTTTCTGAACAGTTTTCAAAGGCAGCCCCATGTAGAGCACATGTTTAAACCTTGTTGAAGGGTTATTTTATTTATTTATTTTATTACTGCATTTATATCTCGCCTTTTTTCTTCCAAGGAACCCAAGGTGGCATACATAATCCTCCTCCTCTCCACTTTATCCTCACAACAACAACAACCCTGTGAGGTAGGCTGGGCTGAGAGTCTGTGACTGGCCCAAAGTCGCCCAGTGGGTTTCCATGGCTGAGTGGGGACTAGAACCCAGATCTCCTGACTTCCAGTCCAGTGCTTTAGCCATTACACCGCACTGTCTCTCTTTAATGGGCATCTAAAAGAGGGCATGCCGTCACGTGAGCCACATAGAAAGCTGCCTTCTACCACATCAGGCTGTTTGTCCGTCTTGTCTAACATTATCTCCAGGGTTTTGAGCAGAGAGAGGTATTTCGCTTTACCTGAGATCCTTCTAACTGGAAATGTTGGGGGTTTATTTATTTATTTATTTATTTATTGCATTTTTATACTGCCCAATAGCCGAAGCTCCCTGGGCGGTTCACAAAAATTAAAAAACGTTCAAAGTATCAAACAAACAGTACAAATACATGATATAAGATACAATATAAAAGCCCGACCAGGACAAAAGCAGCAGCGGTGCAGAAATACGAATTCAAACAGCCAAGTTAAAATTAAATGTATAGACTGTTAAAATGCTGAGAGATTAAAAAGGCGTCGCAAAGAACATAGTGTAGGTGCCAGGCGAACCTTCGTTGGGGGGTTCTTTCAGTCCTTTGAAGCCCTATGAAGAGAGACTGAAAGAACTGGGCATGTTTAGCCTGGAGAAGAGACGATTGAGGGGAGACATGAGAGCACTCTTCAAATACTTAAAAGGTTGTCACACAGAGGAGGGCTGGGATCTCTTCTTGATCCTCCCAGAGTGCAGGACACGGAATAATGGGCTCAAGATAAAGGAAGCCAGATTCCGGCTGGACATCAGGAAAAACTTCCTGACTGTTAGAGCAGTACGACAATGGAACCAGTTACCTAGGGAGGTTTTGGGTTCTCCCACACTAGAGGCCTTCAAGAGGCAGCTGGACAACCCTCGGTCAGGGATGCTTTAGGGTGGATTCCTGCATTGAGCAGGGGGTTGGACTCGATGGCCTTGTAGGCCCCTTCCAACTCTGCTATTCTATGATTCTATGGTTCTAGGGAGCTCATTCCACAGCTGGGGTGCCACAGCAGAGAAGGCCCTGCTCCTGGTAGCCAACTGCCTCACTTCCTTTGGCAGGGGCTCACGGAGAAGGACCCCTGAGGATGATTTTAGGGCCAGGGCAGGTACATACAGGAGGAGGCGTTCCTTCAGATAGCCTGGGACCTTCTGCCTCCAAAGCGGGGGCTCTACCACTGCCCTATGGTCCCTCCTCAAAGGTTACCCTTGTCAGAAATGCCCCGTGCTCACGCATAGAGCGGGCTTGTATGGGAGGAAGCCATTCTTCTCAGGTCCCTCTGTTTGTTTGCGTAGCATTGCAGCGTAAGTGTTTTCCAGCAGGCCTCTGTCTTGACGGTTCCTCTCTCTCCTTCTTCGTCCCCAGGACGAGTTCCATCCCTTCATTGAGGCGCTGCTCCCGCATGTCCGGGCCTTTGCGTACACCTGGTTCAATCTCCAGGCCCGGAAGCGCAAGTACTTCAAGAAGCACGAGAAGCGGATGACGAAGGACGAGGAGCGGGCCGTCAAGGACGAGCTCCTCAACGAGAAGCCCGAAGTGAAGCAGAAGTGGGCCTCCCGCTTGCTGGCCAAGCTGCGCAAGGACATCCGACCTGAGTACCGCGAGGACTTCGTGCTGTCCATCACGGGGAAGAAGCCCTCGTGCTGCGTCCTCTCCAACCCGGACCAGAAGGGCAAGATGAGGCGCATCGATTGCCTGCGCCAAGCCGACAAGGTCTGGCGCCTGGACCTCGTCATGGTCATCCTGTTTAAGGGAATCCCCCTGGAGAGCACCGATGGAGAGCGGCTGGTCAAGGCCGCGCAATGCACCAACCCCGTCCTCTGCGTCCAGCCGCATCACATCAGCGTCTCGGTCAAGGAGCTGGACCTCTACCTGGCCTATTTCGTCCGCGAGAGAGGTAGGCTTCCGTCCCGCTGGGATTCCGTCCCGTTTTGCGCGTCCAAGGCAGGATCGACACTATTCATTACACCGTTGTTTAAGTGCATTGTTGCGTCCTCCCTTGCTACGTTACAAAATGCAACTGGAGCCCAGTCAATCGAAATACCTTTTCTTCTATCGTTTTACCCCGGCACACTCTTCTTTAGAACGTTCTTCATTATGCTCATACCGGCTCTGAAGTAAACCTCCTTCTTCCGGTGACTCTGAGCTAGACCTGCCGGGATAAGCCGGCAGGGAGGCGGGGCGACGCGTAGGGACGAGGGAAGCCCTGCAGCGTCTTAAAGGGACCACGTGCGCCCCGAAAGATAAGCGGTCCCCTCTGTCCCCTCTTTCACCGCCCTCCCTCCCCCTCCCCCTCCCCCTCGTCGTGTTGTGCCAGCTCTCCCTCCCCTCGTCTAGAAAAGCCCTCACTTGTCCTAATCAGGAAGCAAAGACCATGGTCACGAGACATGGCTTTGAAAGACGGCATTGAATACAACGAAAGGTTGGGGCACATTGTTAGTTTTAAAACGATTTTAACAGAAAGTGGAACGGTTTTAAAAGTCAGAAGAAACGTAACAACAACAGCATCACGTGACTGCTGACGTCATCTCTGCCAACTTGTTACGTTTCATCTAGACAAGTGTAGACGGGCTCCTTCTTTCCGAAGTGGAACTGATGCATTAAGAATCCTCCGTCGTTTTATTTTATTTATAATTTCCAAATTTTGTGCCCTTCATGAGCAGAGCAGTTTGCACAGTTCCGTTTCTTTCCCTCGCTTCCCCGTTACAAATATAGACACGCACGACAAAACACTGCAATGAAAGCAATCTTGATGCAACTGTGGAAGAATACTATCCAGATTCTTTTAGTGTGGTGTTTCACCAATGAGCAGGAGCCCGTCTACACTTGTCTAGATGAAACGTAACAAGTTGGCAGAGATGACGTCAGCAGTCACGTGATGCTGTTGTTGTTACGTTTCTTCTGACTTTTAAAACCGTCTAGCTCAGAGTCACCGGGAGCCCGTTTAAAAGTCAGAAGAAACGTAACAACAACAGCATCACGTGACTGCTGACGTCATCTCTGCCAACTTGTTACGTTTCATCTAGACAAGTGTAGACGGGCCCCTAATTCATTGGCGTTGGTGGTCCTTCGCCGTGATATTAAATGGAGCCTCCAGGTATAGGGGTTGTAAACCTCTGACTATGGCAGGAGAGTTCTGCTATTTCGTGTGCTTCTCAAATAGACCTGTTCGGCAGCCGCGGGGAACAGGGAAGTGGGCCAGAGGGACCGTGGGTCTGATTTGGCTGAGCTACCCTTTCGATCTTATTAGCCCTCCGAGTTAGGAATGGAACCTCCATATTCACAGGTCGTCTGTGGCCTTAGCTAGACCTACCTGTAAGTCCGCGGCGGAGGGGTGAAGGTCTCGCGATGGTTTTATCACGAGATCCCCCCTCTGCTTAGACGTGGCGTGCGACGACCTCAGAGGGAGAGGCGTCGCGCCTGCCATTTTTAAAAAAATTCTTAAACAGGCAGCAGCGCACGAACGCTCATGCGCAAAAGGTAAGTGGGGTTTTTTTTAAAAAAAAATCCCCTCTCCCCTCACCCACAATGGGCACAGTGCTCCTGACGAGCTCTGCACCGCGTGCGCGGGTCCCAGCTCCTCGTGAGTAACCGCGAGGAGCCGGGACAAAACCGCGGCGCCTGGTCACACGTTCCTCGGCTCGGGCTCAGCCCGAGACCGCGGAAAAACCGGGCCTAAAGTGGAGGGCGATGTGGACGCACGGTTACGATGCCACTTTCTGAATGAAATGTTAGCGAGAAGCCGCAGTGAAGGAAAGCTGCCTTCATGTCCTGCTTATGGGAGTTCCTGGAGGTCTTGGGTTGTGTACTGTGAAGATGTGTGGATGTTGTCTGCTCTGGTTTCTTCACAGTATTGGGGAGAAGCAGGGCTACATGGAATTTGAAGAGGGATCAAGGAGGCTCTTCTTACAAAGGATTGAGCAAATTCGTGGAAGACAGCTGCCATTAATCACGGCAGTCTTGCGGTTTCTTAGAATCTTTGTGGGTGTTCCTCAACAATGCCAGTCATGTTTTTCTCATAGTTGCCTTGACCGTCACTAGTGATCTTCTGCTGCATTGTGCAACGTCAGGGGAGTGTCAGATATAGCCTAGGGAGCTTTTTCGGTTCATCTGATGTATTTTTTTAATTTATTTTTTATTGTATCCCGCCTTTTTTCTGCCAAGGTGGCGTAAATAATCCTCCTCTCCATTTTAACATCACTGTCTAGCTCCTTCCTATCTTTCCTCTCTCACCTCACACTATTCCCCCGCTCGTGCTCTTCGCTCCTCTGATGCCATGTTTCTCACCTGCCCAAGGGTCTCTACTTCCCTTGCTCGGCTTCGTCCATTTTCTTCCGCTGCCCCTTATGCCTGGAACGCTCTTCCAGAACATTTGAGAACTACAAGTTCAATCGCAGCTTTTAAAGCTCAGCTAAAAACTTTTCTTTTCCCTAAAGCTTTTAAAACTTGATTTTGTTCTGACTTCTATACTGCCTGTTTGGTGCATTCTCTTCCCCTCCTTATTGTTTTATTATGATTCTATTAGAATGTAAGCCTTTGCGGCAGGGTCTTGCTATTTATTGTTTTACTCTGTACAGCACCATGTACATTGATGGTGCTATATAAATAAATAATAATAATAACACAACAACCCTGTGAGGTAGGCTGGGCTGAGAGTCGTGACTGGCTCATAGTGGCCCAGTGGGTTTCCATGGCTGAGTGGGGACTCAAACCCGGATCTCCCAACTCCCAGTCCAACACTTTAGCCACTACACCACACCAGCTCTCACACTGGTGTGTATATATATATATATGAACACCTTAGGATGCTCCCCCAGAATCCTTTACCGCTCAGAGTGGTTCTGTGGCAGTATTCCACAAATTGCTGTGAAGAAGAATTTGTGAAGGTAAAAAATAAATGAAAAGTTTGAAAGGTCAAAACCCTTTCAGTTGATTATGCAAAAGCTGCTTCCAAGGGGCTCCTAGCAATGGTTGAATTAAATCAAACTTCTCTAATTGGAATAGCTGAATAGCTCAGATCTACGGACCTGCAAGTTGTCTTTAGTTCATTAGTCAGCTAAGCTAAGCAGCAGTGGTTATTTTAGAACTGGCAAAGAAGGTTAGAATAATCATAGAATCATAGAATAGCAGAGTTGGAAGGGGCCTACAAGGCCATCGAGTCCAACCCCCTTGCTCAATGCAGGAATCCACCCTAAAGCATCCCTGACAGATGGTTGTCCAGCTGCCTCTTGAAGGCCTCTAGTGTGGGAGAGACCACCACCTCCCTAGACAATGGTTCCATTGTCATACTGCTCTAACAGTCAGGAAGTTTTTCCTGATGTCCAGCCGGAATCTGGCTTCCTGTAACTTGAGCCCGTTATTCCGTGTCCTGCACTCTGGGAGGATCGAGAAGAGATCCTGGCCCTCCTCTGTGTGATAACTTTTTCAGTATTTGAAGAGTGCTATTATGTCTCCCCTCAATCTTACATTTGCAGTCCCCAACATACAAAAAGATGAATATATACAGAAAGGGACTTCATATCTGTTCCTATCAATCTGTTTCCCCGATTAATTTATCTAACCACCTTTTAAAGCTGCCAGCATTGGTGGCTGTCATACATCTTGTGGCAGTGAGTTCCATTGTTTAATTAAATGCCTTGTGAAGAAATTCTTCGTTTTGTCTGCCCTAAGTTCTCCTATCATTCTGCTTCTTTTGATTAACCCTTTGGGTTTTAGTGTGATGAGAAAAGGAGATTTTTTTTGTCCAAACCATACATAATATTATTTATTTATTTATTACATTTCTATACCGCCCAATAGCTGGAGCTCTCTGGGCGTTCACAAAAATTAAAAACATTCAAAGTATAAAACCATAATATAAAATACAATATAAAAGCTCAACCAGATAAAAACAGCAGCAATGCAAAATTACGAATTTAAAACACCAAGTTAAAATTTATTTTATAGACTGTTAAAATGCTGGGCGTATCAAAAGGCATCTAAACCTGGCATCTAAAGGCATATAATGTCAGTGTCAAGCGAACCTCCTTAGGGAGCTCATTCCACAGCTGGGGTGCCACAGCAGAGAAGGCCCTCCTCCTGGTATGTCCTCCACACTCACTTTTTCTCTAACCTAAAGCGCCCCCAAAGTTGTAATGCTATAGTAGCTGCTTGATCATTTGGGCCGCACTTTGCTGCACGTTTCTGAGCTCTACAATATTCTCTTTGGGAGGTGATCAGAACTTGGACACAATAATCCAAGTGTGGGCGCAACTTGGATTTGTATAAAGGCATTAGGTTACTGGCAACTTTGTTTTTGATTCCTTTTCCAAAGATCTCCAACATGATATTTGCCTTTTCTGGACCAACCACACACTGGCACAGAAGATGTTCCACTCTTAAAAGAGGCTTAGAAATCATGAGAGAGAGAGAGAGAGAGAGAGAGAGAGAGATGAAGAGAAAAATTTTCAGGGGATTTCTTAATCTTAGGCCGTTTCAACACTTGCCTTTTTCCCTGGGATCGTCCCGGGATCATCCCTGTGCATGCAAATGACACACAGGGGATCCCGGGAGTAGGCAGGGACGACCCCTCCATTTTCCTGGGATAATCCTTAGGTGTAGAAATGGCCTTTGTATGGTGAAGAATCATAGAATCATAGAATAGCAGAGTTGGAAGGGGCCTACAAGGCCATCGAGTCCAACCCCCTGCTCAATGCAGGAATCCATCCTAAAGCATCCCTGACAGAGGGTTGTCCAGCTGCCTCTTGAAGGCCTCTAGTGTGGGAGAGCCCACGACCTCCCTAGGCAACTGATTCCATATCAGGATGAGGATGATATATCAGGATGAGGATCAGAAAGAGTCCATATCAGTGATGATAGCATCAGCTTGGCATGCAAGAGGTCCCCAGTTAAAAGGCTCTCAAGTTGCAGCTGATGGAGAAAGACCCTTCATACCCAAGACCTTGAAGATCTTCTGCTCATCAGATTTTGCATGCAGAAGTTTCCTAGTTCAGGCCCCACTATCTTCAGGTAGAACTGGGCAAAACCCGGGTCTGAGACCCTGTAGTGTCAACATTACTGAGCTAGGTGGACCGATGATCTGAACTGGCTTCCTGTGTTCCTTTTTAAATCAGCCCTGTATTCAGAATCATGAGGACTAGGATTTTACTCGTCTTTATGGGAAAGACCAAAGCTCAGGTGTGGAGTACCTATTTTGTGTGAAGAATGTCTCGGATTCAATCCAGGGCATCGCGACTTCAAAAAGGATCCAGTCTTAGGGGATGGTGGAAAGCCCTCCCTCTGTCTGAAATACTGGAGAGTAGTTGCTGCTGGTCCAGGTGAATGTGGAGCTTTCTAGATGTGTTGGATTATAGAATCATAGAATAATAGAGTTGGGAGGGGCCTATAAGGGCATTGAGTCCAACCCCTTGCTCAATGCAGGAATTCACCTTAAAGCATCCCTGACAGATGGTTGTCCAGCTGCCTCTTGAATGACTCTAGTGTGGGAGAGCCCACCACCTCCCTAGGTCACTGGTTCCATTGTCGTACTACTCTAACAGTCAGGAAGTTTTTCCTGATGTCCAGCTGGAATCTGTCTTCCTGTAACTTGAGCCCATTATTCCGTGTCCTGCACTCTGGGATGACCGAGAAGAGATCCTGGCTCTCCTCTGTGTGACAACCTTTCAAGTATTTGAAGAGTGCTATCATGTCTCCCCTCCATCATCTCTTCTCCAGGCTAAACATGCCCACTTCTCTTAGTCCCTCTTCATAGGGCTTTGTTTCCAGACCCCTGATCATCCTTGTTGCCCTCCTCTGAACACGCTCTCCTAAGCTGCCTTTGGTTAATGATCGTTGGAGTCCTTCACAGCTAGACAGCACCAGGTTGGAGAAGGCTGTGGTAGACAATGCTAGACTAGATGAACCAATGGTTTGTTTCAGGAGGCTGTGGGTGTGGACGGATGTGGGTGTGAGAGAGGAAGAGATGGTCCAACCCTTTGACCAAACGGAAGGAGAAGATGTAAAGTATCTCAGTAAAGAGGATAATACTGCTGCATCATAGAATCATAGAATCATAGAATCATAGAATAGCAGAGTTGGAAGGGGCCTACAAGGCCATCGAGTCCAACCCCTTGCTCAATGCAGGAATCCACCCTAAAGCATCCCTGACAGATGGTTGTCCAGCTGCCTCTTGAAGGCCTCTAGTGTGGGAGAGCCCACAACCTCCCTAGATAAAAATAATGATCCTTCCGCAGCTCAACTGCCCTTTAAAAAATAGTAGGGCTACCCCTGGGACCCCTCTGGGTTCTTTCAAGTGCAGCTTAGCTTGTTGCAAAACCTTATTTTAGAACCCCTGTGCAGTGCCTGGATGCCAAAAAGGGAGATGGTATGTCTTCTTCGTCTCCTTCTCGTTCCGAATCCTTGCAAGGGAGGAAGCACGACTTTGTTTAAGAAAAGAAAAGGAACGGTGGAAAACCCCGACGCTTTGGATGACCTGAATGGGAGGTCATTGCCCCAAGCGCCCTACACTTCCGTGCCTGGGTCCCCTCCCCTTGCTGGTTCTTGACCTTGACACCCCCACCCCCCCCGGTTGTCTGGGTCTCGGAGGCAGCCTTAAAACCACCTGATCCCTCTAATTGGTAACAAAGCCCAGGCAGTAAATACACAGCTGATAAGGGCTCCTTGAGCCTGTCACTTTCCCTACGGGCGGAATGTAGTTCTTTTTCTTTTTTAAGGTGGATCCTTGCTCTTTTTAAGGTGGAAAGGGGGTCCTCGGGCTGTGGCTTTGGGATGCTTTGCAAAATCCTCCTCGCCTCAATTTCTCCCCCGGATTCTGAGTTCCGAAGTCTGGATTCTGAAGCAAGCGAGAGAGAAAACATGGTGTGTGTGTGCAGCTAGGTCTCGACCTCAGGGGTTACATTCCAGGCCCCTGCAGTTCAATTCCGCCTCCCCGAAACCCACCCATGGCCATCCAGAGAGCAGAAGATGATGGGGCAGTGGCAAATGGGCACAGCGTTATCACCTGGGCCCTCAAGGGCTGATGCTTCTTGCCAGGGCAGCCTTCATTTTTATTTTTAAAATTGTTTTTATATTGGGATGGGGCAGAGCAGGTAGGTGCATGGTTACACGGGCTCATTTTATTTTATTTTACAGTTTATTTATTTATTTATTTATTTATTACATTTCTATACCGCCCAATAGCCGGAGCTATCTGGGCGGTTCACAGTTATCCCTTTCTCTCCCTTCCTACAATGAAGAGGCGGTTTATCCCGAGTAAATCAAGGCAGGGGACGCGAATTCCTGTAGTCAGGATTGTGCTATGATTTAAGCGAGTTTAAAATACAGAACTGCACATGCTCAGAGGGCCAGGATCTCTTCTCGATCCTCCCAGAGTGCAGGACACGGAATAACGGGCTCAAGTGACAGGAAGCCAGATTCCGTCTGGACATCAGGAAAAACATCCTGACTGTTAGAGCAGTACGACAATGGAACCAGTGACCTAGGGAGGTTGTGGGCTCTCCCACATTAGAGGCCTTCAAGAGGCAGCTGGACAGCCCTCTGTCAGGGATGCTTTAGGGTGGATTCCTGCATTGAGCCCTTCCTTGCCCCGGGATATCGACATAGCCTTTTAGCCTGCTTTTTCCGCGGTCTCAGGATGATCCCGAGACTGCGGAACATATAGGCGGGCGTCACGGTTTTCCCCGGCTCCTCGCGAGTAACTGCGAGGCGCCAGGAGCTGGGCCCATTGGGGGTAGGGTGGGGTGAGTGGGGAATTTTTTTTTTTTTAAAAAAAAAACCCTTACCCTTTTCATAGAATCATAGAATAGCAGAGTTGGAAGGGGCCTACAAGGCCATCGAGTCCAACCCCCTGCTCAATGCACGCTCCGTCCCCGTAAAAAAAAGTATGGCTGTCACGACGTCCTATTCCTCCTAGGATGTCGCACGCCACATGTAGACAGAGGGGGAGATCTTGCAATAACCACATCGCGAGATCCTCAAACCTCCAGCACGCTAGACGAGGTAGGTCTAGCCATGGCCTACGGCTCCATCCTGTGCATAGTTGAGGACAACGTTTTATACTGCTGATGCATTTGTTTCTTAATGTCATGTTCCTGTGCACCATGCTTTGTGCTGGGAAAGCTGTGAGGATCTGTGATATTCTGCTTGTGATGTGAAAAATGTACATCTCCTCTTGCTTGATAGGTCTCCCAAACAGGTAGCAGCATCTAGGCAGGGCTTTGCTTTCAGCCTCCAAAACCCGAACATTCCTTTTTTATTGGTTTTCACGGCCATTGTGTCCCCCCTCATTGGCTGCAGTGCCACTTCGTTCCACCCACCCCTATTTCGTTCCTCCTTGAAATCTGCCAACCAGTCAGGGATCCTATACTAGCTGTGATGACATCACCGTGCTTCAGAGCTGATTGGCTTTGCTCTGTGAACATAAGAAGAGCCCTTCTGTGTCAGACCAAAAGGCCTATTTATTCGACATCCTCTTTCTTCCAGGGGCCAGCCAGATCTCCCTGGGAAGCCCCAGAAGTAGGACATAGGGGCGTAACCCTCTCCCATTCATGCTTCCTGGTGACTCATATTCAGAGGCATGCTGTCTCTGCTCATGGCGGTATTATGTAGCCATCGTGACTAGTAGCTATTGATAGCCTCATCTTGCATGAATTTGTCTCATGTTCTTTTAAGGCTATTAAAGTTGGTGGCCATCTGCTGATGCCACTAGAAGCAAACAAAGCCCATTTAGAGTGAGGGCCATGTTTCCTATATGGATTTCCTGGGCAATTCCAGCCAATCAGAGATTGTTCTAGCATTCAAACACTTTTCACAGCCATGCCCGTAGATGTTGCCAAAAGGGATGGGGGTATTTTTGATGCTGTTGAAGATGTTTACAAAATGCCTCTCCATCAGGAGTCGGTTGTATAAAGTAGAGGTGAGCAAGTTCCAGGGGTCTGATGACCAATTTACTCGCTCACGTTTAAAACAAGGACAAACCAGCCCATTTCGATGCTGTGCCACTGCACCGCTGGATTTGGGCAGGAAATCCCGGTTGTTCTTCTTGTTTTTCTTGAAAAGACGTCAAACCAGCCCTTTTTGCTGCCGTTCTCCCAAAGTTTGGCAGCAAATTCGGCAGTGGTGGTAGCAGGCGCAGAAAAGGCCTGGAAGGTCACACGTGGCCCACGCGATGTGTGTTACCCACCCCGGGATGAAGCCATGACTGAGTGCACAATTAAACCTGCCCCATGGTTTGATTTCAATAATCTGCAGTACAGCTTTGGAGGATTATGGAACTCACTACCACCAGAGGTTGTGAGGGCCACCAATCTGGATGGCTTCAAAAGGAGGTTGGATCAATTCCTGGAGGCGAAGGCTATCCAGGGCTACTAGCCCGGATGGTTGTGTGCTACCTCCAGTATTCGAGGCAGTAAGCCTGTGTGCACCAGTTGCTGGGGAACATGGGCGGGAGGGTGCTGTTGCACCATGTCCTGCTTGTTCACCCCTGGCCGGTGGTTGGTTGGCCACTGTGTGAACAGAATGCTGGACTAGATGGACCCTTGGTCTGATCCAGCATCAGGGCTCTTCTGATGTCCTGGAGGAGAGGAGGAGGAGGAGGAGGAGGAGGAGGATTATTGGACCATGTCCTGCTTGTTCATCCCTGGCCGACGGCTGGTTGGCCACTGCGTGAACAGAATGCTGGACTAGATGGACCCTTGGTCTGATCCAGCATCAGGGCACTTCCGATGTCCTGGAGGAGAGGAGGAGGAGGAGGAGGAGGAGGAAGAGGAGGATTATTGCACCATGTCCTGCTTGTTCACCCCTGGCCGATGGCTGGTTGGCCACTGCGTGAACAGAGTGCTGGACTAGATGGACCCTTGGTCTGATCCAGCATCAGGGCACTTCCGATGTCCTGGAGGAGAGGAGGAGGAGGAGGAGGAGGAGGAAGAGGAGGATTATTGCACCATGTCCTGCTTGTTCACCCCTGGCCGATGGCTGGTTGGCCACTGCGTGAACAGAGTGCTGGACTAGATGGACCCTTGGTCTGATCCAGCATCAGGGCACTTCTGATGTCCTGGAGGAGAGGAGGAGGAGGAGGAGGAGGAGGAAGAGGAGGATTATTGCACCATGTCCTGCTTGTTCACCCCTGGCCGATGGCTGGTTGGCCACTGCGTGAACAGAGTGCTGGACTAGATGGACCCTTGGTCTGATCCAGCATCAGGGCACTTCTGATGTCCTGGAGGAGAGGAGGAGGAGGAGGAGGAGGAGGAGGATTATTGCACCATGTCCTGCTTGTTCACCCCTGGCCGATGGCTGGTTGGCCACTGCGTGAACAGAGTGCTGGACTAGATGGACCCTTGGTCCATGACACGTCTTATGTTCTAACGTTAGTATGATATCTGTGTAGTTCCACGTACCAGTAAACTTTCTTTGAACCTGAATGTCTTGCCCATCCTGAAGCTGGAGGTCCACCTTGGTTCTTGGGAGACGGGTTTCTCTTAAGACCTGAGGTGAGAACGGTTGCTCTTTGAGCCTTTTATTCTTGTAGAGGAGGGCGATAGCGTCACAGGCCTGTCGCAGGAGCCGTGTGGGGTGGATGGAGGCCGGTTTGCAAGCGGGTGAGTCGTTATTAAGATGCCGCCGCCATTGTCTTTGACATTATCAGTCTGGAGCCGTTGCAGCCTCTCCCCTTCCCCGCCCCCCTCCATGCGATAGTGCTCTTCTTCTTCTTCTTCTTTTTTTCCTCCGGTGTCAGCAAAAAAACATTCTCCGTCAATTTCTCTGCAACGGGTGACCCCGGAGCAGAAACAAGCTACGTGCCAGACCAAAGGCTCATTGCTTCTTAGCATCTCAATCAGGCACCATGCCCTGCTCGCTTTTGCTGGCCAGAATAATAGTAATTATTGTTATTACAATAAATACGACGGGGTGGTAGCCCAGGAGGGTCACCTAGTCAGGCCCAATCGCAGGAAGAAGGACAGGAGTACCCCGTCCTTTTACATATTGCCATAGCCCTAAATTAGAATTTTAGGATGCTTTTTAAACACTGTATACTATGTTTTTAATCTGTATTTTCTGTAGTTTATGCTTGCTGTTGTTGCCTGCCTCGATCCAATCGGAGAGGCAGGTAAGAATTATTATTATTATTATTATTATTATTATTATTATTATTATTATTATTAGCCTGTGCTAAGAATGGACAGAATCTGGGACGTCCACTTCTTTTTCACTACCCACCCTCCAATATTTTGCATGGGGTCTGGCTCTGCGACTGCCATTGGGGGGAAGCCTGGCCGGGAGCCGGGGATGTTTTTCTGCAAGCCTTGACTGGTTGCAGGGTAGGAGGTCGCCGTTGAAAGTCAAAAGCATTGCAGCGTAATGGTAATCAATCTCCCCGCCATCGATCAAATCGTATTGCACCTCCGCTTAGCACTCGGGCAAGAAAATGTCCTTCTGTGCTGGTGTGGGGGAGGGAACAGTGCGTGTTGGGTGTGGGGGGGGACGGTTGCTGAGATGGGGTGTGTGTAGAAAATACGCCATTTAAAAAGCTGCTGCATTGTTCGCAGTGATTGGGCAAGGCGTCGCGAAAAACTTTGCCTCCTCCAGTCTTGCTTGTGACAAGAAGACCAGAGGCAAATTACTCAGGAGTAAGTGTGAGCGTACTTGCCGGCGGGGATCCAGCTTGCTGTATGAAGCAGGGAGCCAACGCGCCTTCTCGACCTCCCAAGTTCCTGCGTTGAGTGACAGGCTGACAGACTTCGGTCGTGGGACTCCTCGCAAGTCACTGCCCGGTCCTGCAGTTTGGGGTTGTTCCTCTCGCACATGGAGAGGGACCATTTTCGCGTCTTCTTTTAGGAAGAAATCGATGCGGGGACATAGAATCATAGAATAGTAGAGTTGGAAGGGGCGTGTAAGGCCATCAAGTCCAACCCCCTGCTCAATGCAACCCTGGGTTCAATCTCATGGTATTCTTTCTTGTAGGGATTGGGGGAGGCGGGATGTGGATGTTCAGTAGATAGTGGTTACAGTCTTAGACTAAGGCCAGGAGGACCTGGAGTTGGAAGTTCTCCAAAGCCCTATGAAGAGAGACTGAAAGAATTGGGCATGTTTAGCCTGGAGAAGAGAAGATTGAGGGGAGACATGACAGCACTCTTCAAATACTTAAAAGGTTGCCACACAGAGGAGGGCCGGGATCTCTTCTCGATCCTCCCAGAGTGCAGGACACGGAATAACGGGCAGAAGTTAAAGGAAGCCAGATTCCGGCTGGACATCAGGAAAAACTTCCTGACATTTAGAGCAGTACGACAATGAAACCAGTTACCTAGGGAGGTTGTGGGCGAGAGCACTAGAAGCTTTCAAGAGGCAACTGGACAACCATCTGTCAGGGATGCTTTAAGGTGGATTCCTGCATTGAGCAGGGAGTTGGACTCGATGGCCTTGTAGGCCCCTTCCAACTCTGCTATTCTATGATTCTATGATTCTCTAGGGTTTTCCCAGGAAAATAGAGGGATCGTCCCTGCCTGCTCACGGGATCCCCTGTGTGTTATTTGGATGCACAGGGATGATCCCGGGACGATCCCGGAAAAAAAGGCAGGTGTAGAAACGGCCTAGGCTTCAAAACTCACTCTGAGTGTCCTTGGGCCAGTCGTTCCTTCTCAACCTCATGTGCCTACCTCACTGGGTTGTCATGAGGACAAAATGGAGGGAGACGAACATTGAACACTGCCTCATTGGAGGAAAGGTAGCATATAAGTTTAATAAAATAAATGGATAATATAAATAGTGTTCACTATGTTGAGGAACAGCTTCGTGGGATGACCCCGGGTTCTAGTATTTTGAGAGAGGAAGAAAAATGTCTCCCTGTCCGCATTCTCCATCCCATGCATCATTTTGTCCACCTCTATCATGTCTCCCCTCAGCCTCCTCTTCTCCAAGCTAAACAATCCCAGTTGATGTAACCTTCTCTCATAGGGGAGATGCTCCAGCCCCAAAGAGGAAGGGATGGCAGTTAATGCAAGTCACCTTGAGTGCCATTTCCTGGCTATAAAGGTGGGGTAGATATCAAATGTGCTATCTCCAGTATTCGAGGCCATAAGCCTGTGTGCACCAGTTGCTGGGGAACATGGGCGGGAGGGTGCTGTTGCACCATGTCCTGCTTGTTCATCCTTGGCCGATGGCTGGTTGGCCACTGTGTGAACAGAGTGCTGGACTAGATGGACCCTTGGTCTGATCCAGCATCAGGGCACTTCTGAAGTTCTTAAATATCTAGTTAAATGCCAAGTTCTTCATCTTGGAAATAGAAACCAAATACACAGTTACAAGATGGGGGATACTTGGCTCAGCAATACTACAAACGAGAAGGATCTTGGAATTGTTGTAGATCGCAAGCTGAATAGGAGCCAACAGTGCGATATGGCTGCAAGAAAGGCCAATGCTATTTTGGGCTGTGTTAATAGAAGTATAGCTTCCAAATTGCGTGAGGTACTGGTTCCTCTCTATTCGGCCCTGGTTAAGGCTCATCTAGAGTATTGCGTCCAGTTCTGGGCTCCACAATTCAAGAAGGACGCAGACAAGCTGGAACGTGTTCAGAGGAGGGCAACCAAGATGATCAGGGGTCTGGAAACAAAGCCCTATGAAGAGAGACTGAAAGAACTGGGCATGTTTAGCCTGGAGAAGAGAAGATTGAGGGGAGACATGATAGCACTCTTCAAATACTTGAAAGGTTGTCACACAGAGGAGGGCCAGGATCTCTTCTCGATCCTCCCATAGTGCAGGAAACGGAATAATTGACTCAAGTTAAAGGAAGCCAGATTCCGGCTGAACATCAGGAAAAACTTTCTGACTGTTAGAGCAGTGCGACAATGGAACCAGTGACCTAGGGAGGTTGTGGGCTCTCCCACGCTAGAGGCCTTCAAGAGGCAACTGGACAGCCATCTCTCAGGGATGCTTTAAGGTGAATTCCTGCTTTGAGCAGGGGGTTGGACTCGATGGCCTTAAGAGACACCTTCCAACTCTCCTATGGTTCTATGATTCTATGATAAGTTCCACGCCAAGAGACCAAGCAGGGAAGACTGTATCAGGGTCTAGAAGTCCCCCCTCCTCCCAGTACAACCTATTTGTGAAAACGAGCAGGTGCAAACCAACCATTGGGTTGCCCCCTATACATCATACACGGGTGGCATGGGAATGGTTCGGAGGGCTGGCATCTTTTGTGCTCTTTATATTTCTCTCCCCCCTCATCCTCCAAATTGGCAACTAGCCATTGGCTCGACCCCCCCTAGAAGGTTGAAAAGCAGGCAGATGGCAGCAATCTGCCTGGTTTTGTCGTGATGCCAAGCGTTTACCCGTGCCAATGCATTTTGGGTCCTTGCCTTCTGCGATCGCCTGGTCTTGGGAGGCCTCAAAAAGGGTGCAATTCCTTTGCTTGAAGGCCCCGACTTTCTCCCCATAATTTCAATGCTCTGCCGTTTCGTGGTTTATTTCTTTTAATGCCAATAAGTTCAGCATTCTAGCGCCTGGCCCCATATCTTCCCCCAAACGCACACAAAACCACGCAATCACGCATGCACACAGAAAATAATCTTGGACCCTGAATCATAACTACCGTATTTCTTCGATTCTAAGACGCACTTTTTCCCCTAAAGTAACAGCTCTAAAAATTGGGTGCGCCTTAGATTCGATGGCGCCTTAGAATCGAAGAAATACGGTAGTTACATTTGTCGAGTCTGCAGCGGGACAGGCGGGGAAAGAGGGTAGGGGGTGAAGAGCGAGCGCGAGAGAAGGGAGTGGAGAGAGAAGCGGGGGCGGGGAGAGGGGCAACGTCTCGGAGCATCTCAAACCTTGCCGCTGGGAGGGACCCCAGCTCCGGCAGGCCAGTGAGCTTCCAAAGAGCTTGGCCTCGCCTCTGTTAAGGAGATGGGAAGCGGAAGAATCACCTGAGCAGCGCTGGTTGGGCTCGCCCGCCCACCCCTTCCCGCCCGTGTGAATGGTGCGGACCAGCTTTTGAATGCATGTGTGGCTGTCCGTTCCCAGGCAGGGGACGATTGGTTCCTGCTTCCCATTCATGTAACCCGCCTCTATGCGTGTGCGTGTGCGCGTGTGTGTCTGTGTCTTGCTCGCTCCCTGTTCTTCTCCCCCTCCGCTGCGTGTATGTACCGTAAAATTGCTTTGCTGGCTGATTGGAGAAATTTATTTTTTCTTCGAATCAAAGCTTTTTTTCCCTGTTGGTGGCACTGAAATTAGTGTGCGCCTTAGTTTCGATGGCGTCTTACAATCGAAGAAATACGGTAGTTATGTAAGCATGTCCAACACCCTCCGTCCCACCCACCCATCAAGAAAGTCTTTTTCATGATGGGTTGATTTAAATCAGCATGAAAAAGGGTCGGTTAAAACCACTATTTTAAATGAAGTTTCCCATTGAAACTTTTACCTATTTTTCCTGTACAGTAGTGCTGTTTATTTTATTTTACAATTATCCCTTTCTCTCCCTTCCTACAATGAAGAGGCGGTTTATCCCAAGTAAATCAAGGCAGAGGAAGCGAACTCCTGTAGTCATGATTGTGCTATGACTTAAGCGAGTTTAAAATACAAAACTGCACATGCTCAGAGGGCCAGGATCTCTTCTCGATCATCCCAGAGTGCAGGACACGGAATAATGGGCTCAAGTTATAGGAAGCCAGATTCCGGCTGGACATCAGGAAAAACTTCCTGACTGTTAGAGCAGTGCGACGGTGGAACCAGTTACCTAAAGAGGTGGTGGGCTCTCCCACACTAGAGGCCTTCAAGAGGCAGCTGGGCAACCATCTGTCAGGGATGCTTTAGAGTGGATTCCTGCATTGAGCAGGGGGTTGGACTAGATGGCCTTGTAGGCCCCTTCCAACTCTATTATTCTATGATTCTATGATTCTACCTCACAGGGTTGTTGTTGTGAGGATAACATGGAGAGGAGGAGGATTATGTACGCCGCCTTGGGTTCCTTGGAGGAAAAATGGCGGGATATAAATTTAATAAATCGATAAATAAAATACAAGCAGGATTTGCATCTTTGCGTCACTGTATATATTTTGCACGCCTTCCTTTTTACCGACAAGAGGGAATGTCTTTACAACACCCCCCTGTAGGGTGTTTCTTATCACCAGCACCCATGAGAGTTTGAGGTTAACAGCACAATCATTCATATATATCTCCATTGAGAAATGAGTTCCTTTGAGTTCAGGTGGGGTTTCCTTCCAAGTAAGTGGGCACACTTACAAGCTTAGTATGAGAATACGGGAAGATACACACTGGACAGGTTTTATCTTCTCTTTTACTTTCCTTTCTTGCTCCTTTCTACTTCACTCAGTCTGGCCCAGGCTTTCCCTCGCAAAAAGCAAAGTAGCTAACGAAAGCAAAATGCTCATGACGGCTAGGTCCCAGCAAGGTTTGACAACTACAGATAAAATCTAATTTAAAATCTGGTGGTGGGTGTTTTTTTAAAAAATCATTGATTTTTATTCCCCCTGCTGTATTGCCTTTATGTGTTAACTAATACCTTGCTTGACTCAACTCCACCACTACACAGGACAACATCCTATCTAGCCTGTGCCTTTGGTTATGTGACTTTAGCCAGAGAAACTGTAAGTCCAGAACTTTCAAAGAGGAAGAGATGGCAGTTAAGGCAGTTCCCACCATTGCAAGTCACTTTGAGTGCCATTTCCTGGGTAGAAAGGTGGGGTAGATATCTGTCAGGGATGCTTTAGGGTGGATTCCTGCATTGAGCAGGGGGTTGGACTCGATGGCCTTGTAGGCCCCTTCCAACTCTGCTATTCTATGGTTCTATGATCCCAGAGTGCAGGACGCGGAATAATGGGCTAAAGTTACAGGAAGTCAGATTCCGGCTGGACATCAGGAAAAACGTCCTGACTGTTAGAGCAGTGCGACGGTGGAATCAGTGACCTAGGGAGGTTGTGGGCTCTCCCACACTAGAGGCATTCAAGAGGCAGCTGGACAACCATCTGTCAGGGATGCTTTAGGGTGGATTCCTGCATTGAGCAGGGGGGTTGGACTCGATGGCCTTGTAGGCCCCTTCCAACTCTACTATTCTATGATTCTGTGATATCAAATGTACAGCTTTGGGGGATTATGGAACTCACTACCACAAGATGTAGTGACAGCCACCAATCTGGATGGCTTTAAAAGGGGGTTGGATCAATTCCTGGAGGCGAAGGCTATCCATGGCTACTAGCCCTGATGGTTGTGTGCTATCTCCAGTATTCGAGGCAATAAATCTGTGTGCACCAGTTGCTGGGGAACATGGGCGGGAGGGTGCCAAATTTTCCAAATTTGGCTAATTTTTTTTCTTCAGGTGAAATTTGTATCAGCCTAAGAATGTGCTGAATCTTGCTGATATATTTAGTTAAATTTATGAAAACTCACTTTGGCTTCTTTCAAATTTCCTCAGATATTTTGCCCAATGTGCCCCCCTCCCCAAATTGCTTCAGGTCTTGCTTGAGGTGAAATCCAGCATCAAACCTGGCCCGTAGGGTGATCCTATGAAAAGGAGGACCGGGCTCCTGTATCTTTAAGAGTTGCAAATAAAAAGGGAATTTCAGCAGGTGTCATTTGTATATATGGAGCAACTGGTGAAATTCCCTCTTCGTCACACCAGTTCAAGCTGCAGGAGCTATACTAGAGTGACCAGATTTTAAAGGGGGCAGGGCTCCTGCAGCTTTCACTGTGGTGATGAAGAGGAAAATTCACCAGGTTCTCCATATATACAAATGACACCTGCTGAAATTCCCTTTTTATTTCCAACTGTTAAAGATACAGGAGCCCGGTCTTCCTTTTCATAGGGTCACCCTACGGGCCCATATATACAAATATATCTAGCTATACTAGAGTGACCAGATTTTAAAGGGCGCAGGGCTCCTGCAGCTTTCACTGTGGTGATGAAGAGGAAATTTCACCAGGTTCTCCATATATACAAATGACACCTGCTGAAATTCCCTTTTTATTTGCAACTGTTAAAGATACAGGAGCCCGGTCCTCCTTTTCATAGGGTCACCCTACGGGCCCATATATACAAATATATCTAGCTATACTAGAGTGACCAGATTTTAAAGGGCGCAGGGCTCCTGCAGCTTTCACTGTGGTGATGAAGAGGAAAATTCGCCAGGTTCCCCATATATACAAATCACACCTGCTGAAATTTGCTTTTCAATAAAACTGTTAAAAATACAGGTGCCCTCCTTTTCATACGGTCACCCTACTGGCCCACCGTTCCCAACATGGCACCCTTCAGATGTGTTGGACTACAGCTCCCAGAATCCCCTGGGCCAGCTAACCCTTCTGCAAAACTTCCTAAAACGTTGCACTTGAGGAGAGACCTTTCCTCCACCACCATGCTTTTAATTTCTCTTCAGGTGTAATCTGATATAATGTGTGTGTGTGTGTGTGTGTGTGTGTGTGTGTGTGTGTGTGTGAATAAGTAGCACCCTCATTGCAGTGCAATTAATCTCGCTTCTTTCTGAGATTTGTTTTAGCCCAAACCATAGTCTACATAGGGGAGCGTATTATTTATTTATAGGGGGGGGGGGGAGCGCATAGTGACCGCAGGTCTGCTGAGCAAAGTAGAGAACAGTTTTAATGCTTTGCAATACAGGGTGGTTTTTTTTTTTTTATAGCAAATTTATATACTGGAGAGTAAGTGGTCCCGAGACAGAGATTCTACTGCGCTTAGTTCGTTTTAAAAACGAACTTTGCAGTTATGGTCTGATCTGGAGTACTGTGTCCTGTTCTGGGCACCACTGGAGTGCATCCAGAGAAGAGTGACCAGGATGATAGAGCTCCAGCTATTGGGCGGTATAGAAATGTAATTAATAAATTAATAAATAAATAAATAGTATAGGTTGACCATATGAAAAGGAGAACAGGGCTCCTGTAGAATCATGGAATCATGGAATAGCAGAGTTGGAAGGGGCCTACAAGGCCATCGAATCCAACCCCCTGCTCAATGCAGGAATCCACCCTAAAGCATCCCTGACAGAGGGTTGTCCAGCTGCCTCTTGAAGGCCTGGGAGAGCCCACCCCCTCCCTAGTGTGGGAGAGCCCACCACCTCCCTAGGTAACTGGTTCCATTGTCGTACTGCTCTAACAGTCAGGAAGTTTTTCCTGACGTGCAGCCAGAATCTGGCTTCCTATAACTTGAGCCCGTTATTCCGTGTCCTGCACTCTGGGAGGATCGAGAAGAGATCCTGGCCTTCCTCTGTGTGATAACCTTTCAAGTATTTGAAGACTGCTATCATATCTCCCCTCAATCTAGACAGACACTTTACCAAAGTGTACAGTTTTTTTAAAAGTGCACATTTAATAAATCGTACTGCTCTAACAGTCAGGAAGTTTTTCCTGATGTCCAGACGGAATCTGGCTTCCTGTCACTTGAGCCCGTTATTCTGTGTCCTGCACTCTGGGATGCATGCAGCACCTTTAACAGTTCTATAGAAAAGGGAATTTCATCAGGTGCCATTTGTATGTATGCAGCGCCTGGTGAAATTCCCTCTTCATCACAACGGTTAAAGCTGCAGGAGCTATGCTAGAGTGACCAGATAGGGCAGTGCTCCTGCAGCTTTAACTATTGTGATGACGTGGTGATTTCACCAGGTGCTGCATGCATAGCCGTGACGCCTGCTGAAATTCCCTTTTCTCTACATCTGTTAAAGATACAGGAGCCCTGTCCTCCTTTTCATAGGGTCACCCTACAATAGTACCTATGACGGATGAATGGCGAGTTAAGATGCTGGAATTGGCGGAGATGGCAAAATTTATGGCAATAATCAGAGAAAAGTCTACGTCTACGTTTAGAACTGAACGGAAACCTAGAATCATAGAATAGTAGAGTTGGAAGGGACCCATAAGGCCATCAAGTCCAACCCCCTGCTCAATGCAGGAATCCACCCTAAATAAGAGGACGCCACCTCTTATAGACTTTTTGCAGGATCTAGACAACAATGATTTGTTTACTTGTGGATTCAACGAATAAGAAGAACATTCGAAGAGAGAAGAAAAAGGGGAATTTTCAATTTTGTAATTACAGAGCAAGGGACAATAGGGTTACGTATTTTTGCAGTAGAGAAAATCGGAAGTCCATCTTAATTTTGAATGTTTTCTTTGTGTTTTGGGTTTTTTAGTCTCCTTTTGTGTTGTGTGTTTGTTAGTTTGTTGTGAAAATAATGAAAACAAAGAGAGGGGAGGGGGAAAGAGTGACCAGGATGGTGATAGGTTTGGCAACCGAGTCCTATGAGGAATGGTTGAAAACACCAGCTATGCTTAGCCTGGAGAAGAGAAGATGAAGGGGAGAAGTTGGAGTTGACTTTCTCTCTGTTGCTCCAGGACTAGAAACAATGGTGGGAATTGCAGAGAAGCTGGTTTCGGCTCAACGTTAGGATAATCTTCCTAAGGTAAGAGCTAGGATTGCTATTGGACTCAAGTCCTCCATGTGGGTTTCCCATAGGCAGCTGGTTGGCACTAGAATGCTGAACTAGAAGCTGGACCTTCGTGCAATCCAGAATGGCTCTTCTATTCTTATGGCTTGGAAGGTGGTGAATTCTCTTTCACTGGAGGTATTTAAGCAGAGGCTGGACAGGCAGCTTTCAGGAATGGCTCGGGTCCAGGTTATCTGAAAGACCGTATTCTCTCTCATGAGTTTGCCCGTGCTCTGAGATCTTCTGGGGAAGCCCTTCTTTCAGTCCCACCATCTTCACAAGCGCGCTTGGTGAGAACACGGGAGAGGGCCTTCTTGGTGGCTGCTCCGGTGCTCTGGAACTCTCTTCCCGGGGAAGCTAGCCTGGCTCCCTCCTTGATGGGCTTTTGGAAGCAGGCAAAATCTTCTTTGTTCCGGCAGGCCTTGGGCGAATAATCTGGTCCTCCGTCTATGTTAAGGACTTGTAAAATTGTCGTGTATTTTGAACCTTTAATGTTTTTAATATTTTATTTTATTTTAATTTTTGTACATTTCTTTTCCTAGGTGTTAAATTGTATATGTTTTAAATTTTGTAAGGCCGCCTTGAGGGTTTCGACCCATGCTGGATTGAAGATTGAGGGGAGACACGATTGCACTCTTCAAATACTTAAAAGGTTGTCACGCAGAGGAGGGCCAGGATGTCTTCTCGATCCTCCCAGAGTGCAGGACACGGAATAACGGGCTCAAGTTACAGGAAGCCAGATTCCGGCTGGACATCAGGAAAAACATCCTGACTGTTAGAGTAGTACGACAATGGAACCAGTGACCTAGGGAGGTGGAGGCTCTCCCACACTAGAGGCCTTCAAGAGGCAGCTGGACAAGCATCTGTCGGGGATGCTTCAGGGTGGATTCCTGCATTGAGCAGGGGGTTGGACTCAATGGCCTTAGAGGCCCCTTCCAATTCTGCTATTCTATGATTCTATGGATGGGGTTATGCTCCCCTGAACACTGAGGTTCATTGTTTGGGTGTCGTCTTGGACTCAGCTTTGAACCTGGATGCCCAGGTCTCGGTCGTGGTCTGGAGTATGTTTGCACAGCTGAGGCAACTGCACCCGTTTCTAGAGATGTCTGATCTGGCTGTAGTCACGCATGCCTTACTCACATCCCGTTTGGATTATTGTAATGCACTCTCCACGGGGCTCCTCTCGAAAACGGTTCGCAAACTTCAGCTGGTCCAGAATGCTGCGACCAGACTGTTGACTGGGGCCGGTTATGGGAAGCATGTGACTCCCTTGCGACGACAGCTTCTCTAAATACCAGTCTGTTCCGGACAGAATTCAAAGTCCTGGTTATGACCTATAAAGCCCTTAATGCACAGCTTGGGACCTGGCCACCTTCTCCCATACGAGCCTGCCCTGGTTTAAAATATTTGGGAGAGGCCCTTCTTTCGAGATAACCACCTTCCGAACGATGCAAAAAAAGGGTCTACTTGGTGGCCACTCCCAGGCTGTGGAACTCCCTCCTAAGGGAGGCAAGACTTGCTACCTCTTTGCTGTCTTTCCGCTGGCAGGTGAAGGCACCCCTCTTAAAGCAGACCTCTGATGTGTAACTGGGTCTCTTGGGTTGGATGTAATTTTTATTCTGTTATTGGTGTGTTTTTAATTGTTTTAATCAGGAACTGAGCTGGCGGTGACCGAACAAGAAAGACTCGATGGCCTACAAGGCCATCGAGTCCAACCCCCTGCTCAATGCAGGAATCCACCCTAAAGCATCCCTGACAGATGGCTGTCCAGCTGCCTCTAGTGTGGGAGAGCCCACAACCTCCCTAGGTCACTGATTCCATTGTCGTACTGCGCTAACAGTCAGGATGTTTTTCCTGATCTCCAGCTGGAATCTGGCTTCCTTTAACTTGAGCCCGTTATTCCGTGCCCTGCACTCTGGGAGGATCGAGTGGAGATCCTGGCCCTCCTCTGTGTGACAACCTTTCAAGTATTTGAAGAGTGCTCTCATGTCTCCCCTCCATCTTCAATCCAGCATGACACAAAGATGCAAATCCTGCTTGTATTTTATTTATTGATTTATTTATTAAATTTATATCTCACCATTTTTCCTCCAAGGAACCCAAGGCGGCGTACATAACCCTCCTCCTCTCCATGTTATCCTCACAACAACAACCCTGTTAGGTAGAATCATAGAATCATAGAATAATAGAGTTGGAAGGGGCCTACAAGGCCATCGAGTCCAACCCCCTGCTCAATACAGGAATCCACCCTAAAGCATCCCTGACAGATGGTTGTCCAGCTGCCTCTTGAAGGCCTCCAGTGTGGGAGAGCCCACAACCTCCCTAGGTCACTGGTTCCATTGTCCTACTGCTCTAACAGTTAGGAAGTTTTTCCTGATGTCCAGCCGGAATCCGGCTTCCTTTAACTTGAGCCCATTATTCCGTGTCCTGCACTCTGGGGGGATCGAGGAGAGATCCTGGCCCCCCTCTGTGTGACAAAGTATTTGAAGAGTGCTCTCATGTCTCCCCTCCATCTTCTCTTCTCCAGGCTAAACCTGCCCAGTTCTTTCAGTCTCTCCTCATAGGGCTTTGTTTCCAGACCCCTGATCATCCTGGGCACACGGTGTTTGGCAGGCCGAGGCCTGATGCTAGTACTTTTTCGTCGCCGGGGAATCCGTGGTACCCACATGGTGCAGGAGGGGATGTTTCTCAGCTGCTCCCTTGCTTGCTCTTTGTGGCTGTTGAATTAAAGATGAGAAGTCTGGCGTGCACCTGTCCCCCCCCTCCTCCCCCCTGCTTTGGTAACCTCCTTACTCTCTAATGGGTTTGCAGTTACCCGGTTGGCAAGATGCCCGCCTTCATTCAATGCCACGTTGGCGGCAGCTGCTGGCGCGTCCCCCCACCGCCTGTGATCCTCCCGGCTTCATCGTACAGATTTTCCCTGCCAGGAAGTCCATTAGAATCACTCATCCTGTTTGGCAGACAGAGGGATGCCAGCGTCGAAGAGGGGAGGGGAGCTTTGAAAGGGGCAGCTGAGAGGGCACGTAGAAATAATATCCCCTGGGAGGCTGCTTTCCAACGCAGACAGCTGCGGGTTTTGTGGGGGAGATGGCTGGGAGGGGGATGTCCACACAGCAAGAGCGGGGTGGCGTGGGGGTGGGGGTGGGGGTGGGGGGAGAGAGAGAGGCATGCACAAAGGGATTTCCCCGAGAGGACCAATGGGAATGCAAGGATTGCCTTGCCGCAACCCATCACAGCCCATTTGGTCCAACATTCTGCTTTGGACCGAAGCTGACCAAACTGCTGTTCAACCATACTGGCATTTTCTTGAGCCTGTTTATACCCTTTTTAATGTGGTCTCTCTCTCTTTGTCTCTCTCTCTCTCTCTCTGTGTGTGTCTCTCTGTGTGTGTGTGTCTGCCTCTCTCCCTCTGTGTGTATGTGTGTGTGTGTCTCTGCCTCTCTGTCTGTCTGTCTGTCTCTCTCTCTCTCTGTCTGTGTGTGTGTCTCTCTCTCTCTGTCTCTCTGTGTCTCTCTGTCTCTCCCTCTATGTCTCTCTCTCTCTCTGTCTCTCTCTCTCTCTGTGTGTGTGTGTGTGTGTGTGTCTGTCTGTGTGTGTGTGTGTGTGTGTGTGTGTCTCTCTCTCCTTTGTGTGTGTCTCTCTCTCTGCCTCTCTGTCTGTCTGTCTCTCTCTCTATGTGTGTGTCTCTATGTCTCTCTATATGTCTCTCTTTCTCCCTCTCTCTCTCCCTCTCTGTGTCTCTCTCTCTGTCTGTCTGTCTCTCTCTCCCTCTCTCTCTCTGTCTCTCTCTGTCTGTCTGTCTCTCTCTCCCTCTCTCTCTCTGTCTCTCTGTGTCTCTCTCTCTCTGTCTCTCTGTGTCTCTCCCTCTCTCTCTTTCTCTCTGTCTCTGTCTCTCTCTCTGTGGGTCTCTCTCTGTCTCTCTCTCTTTCTCTCTGTCTCTCTCTCTGTGGGTCTCTCTCTGTCTCTCTCTTTCTCTCTGTCTCTCTCTCTCTCTCTCTGGGTGAACATATATAGCATCCAAGCTTTATATATTTTCTTAGTTTTTTTATTTATTTATACGGGGCTGGATCCAGACGTCGTCCTACTTCGGGATGGACAAATCTATCAATTTCTTTTTCTCGTTTTCCCACTCCACAGTTGGTTTCCACTCCCATTTCACCAAAGACCCCGGATCAAACCTAGCAGTCACGGGGAAAGAGGAGAGGTAACTGGTTAAAGAACAAGAAGCAGAGAGGAGGAATAGATGGTCAGTTTTCTCAATGGAGGAATTGTGCGCAGGTCCTTTGGAAGGCGTGCACTGAGCCCACACTGTCTTCATAGAATCATAGAATAGCAGAGTTGGAAGGGGCCTACAAGGCCATCCAGTCCAACCCCCTGCTCAATGCAGGAATCCACCCTAAAGCATCCCTGACAGATGGTTGTCCAGCTGCCTCTTGAAGGCCTCTAGTGTGGGAGAGCCCACAACCTCCCCAGGTCACGGGGTTCCATTGTCATACTGCTCTAACAGTCAGGAAGTTTTTCCTGATGTCCAGCCGGAATCTGGCTTCCTTTAACTTGAGCCCGTTATTCCATGTCCTGCACTCTGGGAGGATTGAGAAGAGATCCTGGACCTCCTCTGTGTGACAACCTTTCAATTATTTGAGGAGTGCTATCATGTCCATAGTCAGACTTCCACAGTCTCCATAATCATAAGAGTCCACCAATAAGTGCAGGCAGCTTTTATCTGTAAGTCTTTGCCTCCAGTTATAGCAGTGAAACAAAGCAAGCGTATAGATGTCCAAATCAGGGCAAGGAAATACACCTTGTCGTCGTCCCCCATTCTGGCTTTAAGCTACAGAAGTACCGGCTTTTCAGTTGGCAAGTGTTCCCGGGTTACCTTCGCAGGAGCTGAAGGTTGGGTTCTTCTGGTGGCTCAGAGAAAGATGCTAAGCCCAGACTTGAATATGCCTGAGGCCTTCCTGGGGTTGCCAGCCAGGAATTTCCAAGACTCCTAGCAAAGGAAGCCTTGGGGGCAAGGGGGGGGGGGAGGTTGGAGCATCTCCCCTATGAGGGAAGGTTACATCAACTGGGATTGTTTAGGTTGGAAAAAAGGAGGCTGATGGGAGACATGATAGAGGTGTACAAAATTATGCATGGTACGGAGAATGTGGACGGGGAGACCTTTTCCTCCCTCTCTCAAAATACTAGAACCCATCGGGGTCATCCCATGAAGCTGATGGGTGGGCGATCCAGGACAAATAAAAGGAAGGACTTCTTCACACAGCGCAGAGTTAAACTATGGAACTCACTGCCACAAGATGTAGTGAGGGCCACCAATCCGGATGGCTTCAAAAGGGGGTTGGATCAATTCCTGGAGGCGAAGGCTATCCATGGCTGCTAGCCCTGATGGGTGTGTGCTATCTCCAGTATTCGAGGCAGTAAGCCTGTGTGCACCAGTTGCTGGGGAACATGGGTGGGAGGGTGCTGTTGCACCATGTCCTGCTTTGTCAGTCCCTGGCCGATGGCTGGTTGGCCGCTGTGTGAACAGAGTGCTGGACTAGATGGACCCTTGGTCTGATCCATCAGGGCTGTGCTTAGGTTCTTATGTATGTAGAAAATTTTGGACTATACCATGTCAGGGTGGAGGGGATTTTGTTTTGAATTTAGAAAATTAGCCTCACTGTCCATGTGCAAGAAGATCCTCCCCCTTTAATTTCTACTACTGCACAAATAGTGTGGTACGTTCAAAGCTTTCACCCCTCTGCTTGAAACTGGAAGTGGTATGATCTAGAATTCTACTATCTCATCCTGTATCATGTGAGCTCTTGGAATGCAAATGTTTGTCTTGGACCTGGATATAGCTGAGTCTGAATCCGCACTTGGCTCTGGAGTTTACCAGGTGTCCTGAGAGAAATTTCTGTAATACAGATCATAGAATCATGGAGTCGGAAGGGGCCTCTTAAGGCCACCTAGTGCAACCCCCCACTCAGTGCAGGAATCCACCCTAAAGCATCCCTGACAGATGGTTGTCCAGCTGCCTCTTGAAGGCCTTCAGTGTGGGAGAGCCCACAACCTCCCTAGGTCACTGGTTCCATTGTCATACTGCTCTAACAGTCAGGAAGTTTTTCCTGTTGTCCAGCTGGAATCTGGCTTCCTTTAACTTGAGCCTGTTATTCCGTGTCCTGCACTCTGGGAGGATCGAGAAGAGATCCTGGCCCTCCTCTGTGGGACAACCTTTCAAGTATTTGAAGAGTGCGATCATGTCTCCCCTCAATCTTCTCTTCTCCAGGCTAAACATGCCCAGTTCTTTCAGTCTGTCCTCATAGGGCTTTGATTTCCTGATCATCCTGGTTGCCCTCCTCTGAACACGCTCCAGCTTGTCTGCGTCCTTCTTGAATTGTGGAGCCCAGAACTGGACGCAATACTCAACATGAGGCCTAACCAGGGCTGAATAGAGAGGAACCAGGACCTCACGTGATTTGGAAGCTATACTTCTATTAATGCAGGCCAAAATAGGATTTGCATTTTTTGCAGCCACATCACACTGTTAAAGTACGTTAAAGTGGCATTTTCTACAGCCATCCTTGTTCAACCCTAACCAACCTCACAGAGTTGTTGTGAGGCTAAAATGAGGGCTGAACCCCACCTATAGCACCGGGAGCTCTTTGCAGGAATGTGGTAAAATGGCTTTTCTGGGGTGGCGCGTCAGTTACGGAAAGCCCTCTCCAGAAAGGTTCACCTGGTTCTTAAGTTGTGATCTTTTCAGTGCCAGGTTAGCACGTTTTTAGTTTTAAAAATGTGTTTTAGGGGTCATCAGAGGCGCGTTTTATCGCTCACACGCTACTGGCCACTCATGGTTTTTTGCGCGTCCTTTAGATGACACCGTCTGCCTCCCAATCCTTCTTGCCTTTTTTCCATCACAAAATAGACCCCCCCAAAATCTGACTTTTTTGGGGGGAGAAACGAGATGTGCTGCCATTTCCTGCTGTGTGCAGGAAAAGCAGTGTGATGAAAATGCCCATTGAATGGGTCACGTGGTCTTCGTTTACTTCCTCTTTCCTCTGGGAAGAAAGAGGAAGTATTGTGGAACAGAAGCGAGGGCAGAGAAGCGACTGTAGGGAACCGCGATTTCCCCCCGTCTGATGGACACTCTTAGAATATCTTTGCACTACTGTTGTCATTGGCTGTTGGCTTATTCTGTGGCTTTTTAAATTTGTTTCAAATTTTATGTTATGTTTGTGAATTTTTGTGACGCGCCCAGAGAGCTTGGGCTATTGGGTGATATAGAAATGCAGTTAACAAATAAATAAAATAAAACGGGTAAATAAATAGAATTACAGTACATTAAATTTTGTCTATATTAGTCTTACTCCAGTGGGTGCGGCCTGCTTTTAAACAAAATTTTAGTCGTCGTTCAGCACCTATTGCTTTTTTTAGAGGAGTGATTCCAAACAAAATCTAGCTGAAAGGGCAACGGTGGAAAAGACCATTATTTGGGAGAGAAAGAATTTAATCTTTGCTGTATAGGGACTTGAATATTCTTTGACTGAAAGTTGGGGGAGTGAATTGGATTGCTGGAAATATTTGGGGTGGGGAGCACCTGGTACCCATTTTTACGCATTGGGTTTTTTAAAAGGGGGGATTTTATTATTTCTGGACCGCTTGCATTGGCTGCCTATATGTTTCCGAGCCCAATTCAAGGTGCTGGTTTTAACCTATAAAGCCTTACACGGCTTGGCTTTACATACCTGGCGGAACGCCTCTCCCGACATGAATCTACCCGCTCACTGCGCTCAACATTTAAGGTCGTCCTCTGAGTGCCTCCTCCGAGGGAAGCTCAGAGGATGGCAACAAGGGAGAGGGCCTTTTCAGTGGTGGCCCCCCAATTATGGAATGATCTCCCCACCGAGGCTCGCCTGGCGCCGACATTGTTATCTTTTCGGCGCCAGGTCAAGGCTTTTCTCTTCTCCCAGGCATTTAACGGCTGAGTTTTTCACTGACCCGAGAATAGTTGTTTTTAAATGGATATTGTTGTTTTCGATACTTTTGGAGGTTTTAAATTTTCTATATCTGTTTTTAAACATTCACTGTTTTTAACTTTTGTTAAACCGCCCGAGAGCTTTGGCTATGGGGCGGTATATAAATGTAAATAAATAAATATGAGAAGTGGGTTTTTTAGAGCAGGAATCATGCTGTTAATAATGTCAAATAGCGTGGTTGGATTTGTTAGTGACACAAAGAATTTGTTAGCGACTCTGTGTTTTCTCTCTCTCCATCTCTTGGCATGACAGAAGACACACACACACACACACACCCCGCAAGGGAAGGGAATCGGTTTCTGCTGTTGGTATCCGTCTGTGCCACCTTCTTCAAAACAGGCAGACAGACAGCTGCGACTTGGAGTGACCTGGCCTTGGCATCGCTGCCAGCCCAGGAAAACCCGACAGCAGCTGCCAGCCGTGGTGCTTGTGGGCATCCCAGTGACACGGCCGAGCAGATGGCAGTGCCAGCGTTGGGCAGATGGGCAGCAGGTGGCAAGGCGCCCCAAATCCAGCCCCCCACCAGGGAAGAGGGCTGGGTCAGGTGGGAGAAAAGGAGGTCCCACTCATCTAATTTGTGAAAAAAATATGGGTGTATGGAGTAGACCCCAGATGGCTGCTTGGCTCTGGGCAATTCTGCCTGCCGTTAACTGGCGTGGCGTTTTTGTGGCATCCTTGGGTGATAGGTGGGTGGGTTTGTGTGTGTGTGTTTTGGAGTGTGTGTGTGTGGGGTTGTCTATATCTTCATAGAATCATAGAATCATAGAATAGCAGAGTTGGAAGGGGCCTACAAGGCCATCGAGTCCAACCCCCTGCTCAATGCAGGAATCCACCCTGCTCAATGCAGGAATCCTTCACGGAGTGAAGGCTTGGCAAAGCCGACTTTCCTTGACTATGAAAGACAGACAAAATGCTGAACAGAAGAACTGAACTTTTATATTCAAGGACAGTCGTGCCCCTGGGTAATTTTAGGCCTTGGACTTATTGGTGTGATGGGAGTCCCTTTAGAGAGCCACGTATTCTTTCAGCTGTGAAGCACACACAGAACACACACAGATCATTTTGAGACAGCAAGCCTGTGTGCCCCAGTTGCTGGGGAACATGGGTGGGAGGGTGCTGTTGCACCATGTCCTGCTTGTTCATCCCTGGCCGATGGCTGGTTGGCCACTGTGTGAACAGAGTGCTGGACTAGAACCATAGAATAGTAGAGTTGGAAGGGGCCTATCAGGCCATCAAGTCCAACCCCCAGCTCAGATGGACCCTTGGTCTGATCCAGTATCAGGGCATTTCTTATGATCTTATTTCTCTCCTCCCCCCGAACTGCCGTTCCATGTTCCGCAACGAATTCTACATAGAATCATAGAATCATAGAATAGCAGAGTTGGAAGGGGCCTACAAGGCCATCGAGTCCAACCCCCTGCTCAATGCAGGAATCCTCCCTAAAGCATCCCTGACAGATGGTTGTCCAGCTGCCTCTTGAATGCCTCTAGTGTGGGAGAGCCCACAACCCCCCTAGGTAACTGATTCCATTGTCGTACTGCTCTAACAGTCAGGAAGTTTTTCCTGATGTCCAGCTGGAATCTGGCTTCCTTTAACTTGAGCCCATTATTCCATGTCCTGCACTCCGCGAGGATCGAGAAGAGATCCTGGCCCTGCTCTGTGTGACAACCTTTTAAGTGTTTGAAGAGTGCTTCAAATAATCTATCCCTGATAGATTACGAGCAAAGAATAAAACAAAACTGTTTACCAACCTGATACAGAACTCACTCTGAGCATGTGCAGTGTAGTATTTTAAGCCCCCTTAAAATCATAACACTATATCCTGACTACAGGAATAAGTCTTTGCTTCTGCAAGCCTGACGCCAAATACATTTATTTGGAATAAGCATCCTTGTGTTGTGGAAAAGGAGAATGTATATTTAAAGTAAAAAATAATAAAATGAGCATCTGCTCCTAACACTGATATATTCTTGAAAATAAGTTGGAAGGACGCTGCTGTGAACAGCGTCAGCTCTGGTAGGTCCCAACCTCCCCATGATGGTGCAGGTGCTGACGGGCGACCTCTTTGTCACTGGTCCATCGTCTGCTACTCTCTGGATGGCCATTTGGGGAGCCCCTGGACTTTGGGGAGCCCAGACCTCGGCGCCAAGGTCCAGCCCTAGCTTTACAAAAGCCCAGCTTAAGAAACAAGTGTCTGTGACACTGTTTCCCACGCTTCCCACTGTTTCAGCACCATGTACATTGATGGTGCTATATAAATAATAATAATAATAATAATAATAATAATTGTGACTCCTGGTTGTGCCCAAGGCTCTCATGCCTCCAGGGCAGTTAAATAGCTCAGGGCAGACCAAAGCTTAATGAAACCTCCATGTTCAATGGCAGTCTACTCCCCAGATGCTGGGGTCACATGACAGGAGGCCGTAGCCCATTGCTTCTCTGTGTGAGTCACTGCTCTGGGGACCTCCGGTCTGCCTCTCTGTGTGTGCATGCCTAAGAGAGAGAGAGAAATTCAGACACCCCAAAACTAGGGGTGATTTTGATGGAGGAGGCACCTGAAATTCGTGAAATACTTCAGGGGCTTACCTCTGATGGATAAGGTCCTTTAGTTCTTTTCTTTCTTTAATATATGAGGCACAGTATTGGACAAAATAATAATAATAATAATAATAATAATAATAATAATAATACCGTATTTCTTCGATTCTAAGACGCACTTTTTCCCCATTTATTATTATTATTATTATTATTATTATTATTATTATTATTATTATTATTATTATTTATATAGCACCATCAATGTACATGGTGCTGTGTACAAATTAAACATCTCTAAAAACAGGGTGCGTCTTAGAATCGCGGGCGTGTTTATTATTTCTTAGAATCAAAGCTTTTTTTTTCTGTTGGTGGTACTGAAATTAGTGCGCGTCTTACAATCGATGGCGTCTTAGAATCGAAGAAATACAGTAACATATGTGAGGTCTGCTACTGGCTGCAGTGGTGGTAAAGACCCTTGCAGCAATCACCATTTCCCCCAGAATGCCCTGCAGCCAGAACATTCTGGAGAGAAAATGACATTTGCCAGTCAGTCAGAGAAGATTGAGGGGAGACATGAGAGCACTCTTCAAATACTTGAAAGGTTGTCACACAGAGGAGGGCCAGGATCTCTTCTCGATCCTCCCAGAGTGCAGGACACGGAATAACGGGCTCAAGTTAAAGGAAGCCAGATTCCGGCTGGACATCAGGAAAAACTTCCTGACTGTTAGAGCAGTATGACAATGGAACCAGTGACCTAAGGAGGTTGTGGGCTCTCCCACACTAGAGGCCTTCAAGAGGCAGCTGGACAACCATCTGTCAGGGATGCTTTAGAGTGGATTCTTGCATTGAGCAGGGGGTTGGACTCGATGGCCTTGTAGGCCCCTTCCAACTCTGCTATTCTATGATTCTATCCATGAAGTGGGGGGGGGGGGCGCCACCTGAAATTTCGAAGAATTTTAGGGGTCCCCATAGAAAAAATACAAAGTGGCTCCCTGAAATTCCCCACTTGTGAGTGGAACGGCACGGGGAGGGTCAGGGTGGGGGGCTTAATATCAGCCTGCATTTTGCTTTTTCTCTTTCTCTCTGCGTTCAGCTTTTCCGTCTCGGGTCCTGCTTAGCTTCTTCGCCCTGGCCAGGAATGTGGGTCAGGCCCGCCCATGGAAGGACTCTGATTGCCGACATCCATGCGCCCAGGGGTCAACCGAGGACGAGGCTGAGCAGAAGCTGCCCTTAAAGGCACAGCTGCTGCAGCGGCCGCCTCTCGCCCAGCTAGACAAGCAACCCGTCTGCCTGGTTCTGCCTCTCTCTTCCCCGCTTGGCCAACGTAGCTTCGTCTGGCAAGTTCTGCTCCCTGAGATCTGTGCTCCGTCACTGCTGGCCTGACGTGGCACTTGATCTGCTTCCTGGCAGCGGGGCTCCTGACTGCTTTTGCAGGCCTCAGACATGCTCCCACACACACACGCACACACACACTTGCCCGGTTGTGTAAAACCAGCGTGCAATTTCCTTACCGGCTGCCACTACCTGGCTGAGCTAAATGAACAGGAGAGCTTCTTAACGGAGAATATAAAGAGTTTTATGGTTCAGCCAAGAAACAAATGAGTAATTGGGGTGGGTGGAGATATTCGCAAAAACACAGATGGTCCCTGTTGTGTCCAGGATAGTTCTGGTTTTAGGTTTCCTCTCCCAGGTAACTTGTTGTTCTGTTTTTCTTTTGTTTTTGTTTTGTTCAGTTTTATTCCACTCTTCTCCGTGGAGCATGGGGTGCCATATATAAAAGTACACCGAATTTTGTCATCTGTAAAAACACACCCAATATGTAAAAGCACGCCGAATATGGTCATGTAAAAGCATGCCGAATATGGCCATATGTAAAAGCACGCCGAATATGGCCATCTGTGAAAGCATGCCGAATTAGGCCGTCTGTAAAAGCACGCCGAATTGGGCCATATGTAAAAGCACGCTGAATTGGGCCGTCTGTAAAAGCACGCCAAATTGGGCTGTCTGTAAAAGCACGCCGAATTGGGCCGTCTGTAATAGCACTCCAAATTTGGCCATATGTAAAAGCACACCAAATTGGGCCATCCGTGAAAGCACGCCGAATTGGGCCATCCGTGAAAGCACGCCGAATTGGGCCGTCCGTAAAAGCACGCCGAATTGGGCCGTCTGTAAAAGCACGCCGAATTGGGCCGTCTGTAAAAGCACGCCGAATTGGGCCGTCTGTAAAAGCACGCCGAATTGGGCCGTCTGTAATAGCACTCCAAATTTGGCCATATGTAAAAGCACGCCGAATTGGGCCGTCTGTAAAAGCACGCCGAATTGGGCCGTCTGTAAAAGCACGCCGAATTGGGCCGTCCGTAAAAGCACGCCGAATTGGGCCGTCCGTAAAAGCACGCCGAATTGGGCCGTCCGTAAAAGCACGCCGAATTGGGCCGTCTGTAAAAGCACGCCGAATTGGGCCGTCTGTAAAAGCACGCCGAATTGGGCCGTCTGTAAAAGCACGCCGAATTGGGCCATCTGTAATAGCACTCCAAATTTGGCCATATATAAAAGCACGCCGAATTGGGCTGTCTGTAAAAGCACGCCGAATTGGGCCGTCTGTAAAAGCACGCCGAATTGGGCCGTCTGTAAAAGCATGCCGAATTGGTCTGTCTGTAAAAGCACGCCGAATTGGGCCGTCTGTAATAGCACTCCAAATTTGGCCATATGTAAAAGCACACCGAATTTGGCCATCTGTGAAAGCACGCTGAATTTGGCCATCTGTAAAAGCACCCTGAATTTGTCCGTATGTGAAAGCACGCCGAATTGGGCCATCCGTGAAAGCACGCCAAATTTGGCCATATGCAAAAGCATGCCGAATTTGGCCATCTGTGAAAGCACGCTGAATTTGGCCATCTGTAAAAGCACCCTGAATTTGTCCGTATGTGAAAGCATGCCGAATTTGGCCGTATGTAAAAGCACGCCGAATTTGGCCATATGTGAAAGCACGTTGAATTTGGCCATATAAAAAGCATGCTGAATTTGGCCGTATGTAGAAGCATGCCGAATTTTATCCTCACAACAGCCCAGTGAGGTATGCTGAGAGTGATGGCAACTATCTCAAAGTTACCTTAATGGTTGAGTGACTGCTCTCTCTCTCTCTCTCTCTCTCTCTCTGTGCATTTTGGTATATGCCTTGTTAAAGCTTTTCTTTTAGCATATGCATGTAAACCACTCAAAGAGCTTCGGCTATGGGGTAGTATATAAATGAAATAAATAAATAAATAATAAGTATTGACATCTGCTTTTGCACCCCTCCTGGGGAGTTTCTATTTATGACATTTCTCTGCCATCCATTGCTCGATTTTTTATAGATGGAAAGGTACAGTGTCCTTAGCAAGAACCACAAGATTCCCCCATCCTCATCTTAAACAAACCATGTGAATTTGATGCTGGTTCTTCCAAAACGCTTGGGATGGTTCATTCCTTCTTTTATCTCCTCAACAAGCTTATAGGGTAGGCTAATTCTTGGAACATGGAGATTGCAGAAGGTGACCCCATGTTGTACGTAGTGCAGTGCTGAGCAATATTTTTGGCCCCAAGGGCTGCACGTGGGGCTCTTAATTTATGTTAACGTGATTTTGCATTTTTACATCCTTGTGTTTTTGTTTACTATTTTTATTTCATTTTAAACTATCTATTTTTATTCCATTTCTCAAGTTACAGAAAGCCAGATTCTGGCTGGACGTCAGGAAAAACTTCCTGACTGTTAGAGCAGCACGACAATGGAACCACTTACCTAGGGAGGTTGTGGGCTCTCCCACACTAGAGGCCTTCAAGAGGCAGCTCGACAACCATCTGTCAGGGATGCTTTAGGGTGGATTCCTGCATTGAGCAGGGGGTTGGACTCGATGGCCTTGTAGGCCCCTTCCAACTCTGCTATTCTATGATTCTGTGATTCTAAGACAAAAGTGTCAGGGCCAGAGGCAAATGGTATATTGGACCAGAAACACAAGAAAACTCAGCATATTGTAGCGCATGCTGCCAGTAACTAACTCTTAGGCGAGGCATTACAGCTTTTCAGAATGATGGACAAGCCAGATTCTGGCTGGACGTCAGGAAAAACTTCCTGACTGTTAGAGCAGCACGACAATGGAACCAGTGACCTAGGGAGGTGGTGGGCTCTCCCACACTAGAGGCCTTGAAGAGGCAGCTGGACAACCATCTGTCAGGGATGCTTTAGGGTGGATTCCTGCATTGAGCAGGGGGTTGGACTCGATGGCCTTATAGGGCCCTTCCAACTCTGCACTTCTATGATTCTATATTGTGATGGCTTATCACTTTCAGCAATAAAGATTCATTCATTCATACATCTGCTACAGCAGCCTTCCTCAACCTACTGCCCTCCAGATGTTTTGAACTACAACTCCCATCGCCCTTGATCACTGGCCATGCTGGCTGGGGCTGTACTCCAAAATATCTGGAGAGCACCAGGTTAGGGAGGCTGTGCTGCAGGCACTCTAGCAGTTCAGGACAATCTCCGGAAATGGCGAGGTGAAGCTTTGCAGGCCCTAGATGATGTTGAAGCACAGAAGCTGGTGAAGAAGTTGGCAACCCTACCGTCTATACAATCCCAACACCAGTCCCGTCGCCCTGAAACCTTCAGGCTCCATTAGCCAGACCAACTCTAGCAAGTTCAGCCAGGATTTGCTGTGGGAACAAATTGTTTCATTGGGGTTATTATATAACCGGTGATTATACAAGTGGAGCGGTTCCGGGGTTTATGTAAAGAGCGGCTCTCTCCCCCTCTCTCTTTCTTTCTGTGTGTGTCCATGTGTGTTGACAGAGCTGCTTAAAATGTGGTCTTCCCTCACATGTATGTTTCCACACTCATGATTTTCTCGAACTTGGTGTGCCTACTTCATTGCTCATAGAATCATAGAATAGTAGAGTGGGAAGGGGCTTACAAGGCCATTGAGTCCAACCCTCTGCTCAGTGCAGGAATCCACCTTAAAGCATCCCTGACAGATGCTTGTCCAGCTGACTCTTGAAGGCCTCTAGTGTGGGAGAGCCCACAACCTCCCTAGGTCACTGGTTCCATTGTCGTGCTGCTCTAACAGTCAGGACGTTTTTCCTGATGTCCAGCTGGAATCTGGCTTCCTTTAACTTGAGCCTGTTGTTCCGTGTCCTGCACTCTGGGATGATGGAGAAGAGATCCTGCCCCTCCTCTGTGTGACAACTTTTTAAGTATTTGAAGAGTGCGATCATGTCTCCTCTCAATCTTCTCTTCTCACTTTTGTCCCTCCCGACATGTAGAGAGCATTAAAAACAAACTGTTTGCAGTTTGGAGTGGTATAGTCCAGAATTCTACCAACTGAGCCTGTGCCACGTATTCTATGAATGGCTTGAATTGCCACTCACGCTAGGAAGACAACAGGGCTGTCCCCACCATGAAACTTACTTTAAACTTAGAAATTGATCTAACTCCAGATTAGATTACTGCAATGCGCTCTACATGGGGCTGCCTTTGAAGACGGTTCAGAAGCTGCAACTCGTGCAAAATGCGGCGGCCAGATTGATAACCGGGACCAGAAGGTTTGAACGTATCAGAGTGATTCTGGCCCGCTTGCATTGGCTGCCTTTTCATTTCCGAGCCCAATTCAAGGTGCTGGTTCTAACCTATAAAGCCTTACACGGCTTGGGACCACAATACCTGACGGAACGCATTTCCTGACATGAACCTCCCCGAACGCTACATTCATTATCTAAGGTCCTCCTCCGAGTGCCTACTCCAAAGGAAGCTCAGAGGGTGGCAACCGCTTCGTGGCCTGATCCAGAACTTCCAGATCTTGCCTGAACTGCTTTGGGTCGATCTGCCACTCCCTCACTCCGCGCAGCAAGATCCGGCTCTGTTGCCGTACGGCAGTGGCGCCAGGTAAGCCAATCCCCCCGCCCCATTACTTGCCTCCGTCACAGTACGTCGAGGCTTTAATTGAGGCCCCGGTTGAAGCCAGAAGAGAAGGTCGTGGCCTCTTCCAGCTTGAAGCCAGGGCCTCAATTGAAGCCCGTGATGGAGGCAGGTAAGCCCCCTCCCCCCTTACCTGGCTCTGTTGCCACATGGTGAACCAGGCCGCTCCGCTATCGGTTCTCCCAAGCGAAGCACAGCCCTAGCAACAAGAGAGAGGGCCTTCTTTGTGGTGGCCTCCCATCTGTGGAACACGAGGCCCGCCTGGCGCCAACAATGACCTGACTCCTCAGTAGGGATGGGGGAGAAATTTGTTCAGTTCCCATTTTAATGCAGGCTTACCTGATTTTGCATTGTTGAACTACTATGTAAAGTGAAACTCGGGTATCCTTAGACATTCACACTTCTCCAAATTGTGCAAAGCAGTTTTCCCAATTTTTATTTATTTATTTATTTATTTATTTATTACATTTTTATACCGCCCAATAGCCGAAGCTCTCTGGGCGGTTCACAAAAATTAAAATTTAAAAAAATGTGTACAAAAACGTGTACATTGGGGGAAGTAATATCAAAAATGATTTATATTATCAAAACCACTTACAGAAATTTGTATATTAGGCCCCCAAAATGCATACAAACGTGCATGCACTAGGATATTTGCACAAATTTTCATGCAAACCTTTAAAAAATAATTGTCAACGTTCGGATTGAACCAAATTTAAGACTAGAGTTTGAGATAAGTCTAACCTAGGTTTGGGCAAATGAGGGACGGAGAGAAATTGACAGACTCATCCATCTCTACTGCTCAGTAGAGGTAGCTTTAGATGCTTAGGGAGGGGACTGTTGCTCAGGGAGCAGATCCCTTCTTTTACATGCAGAAGGTCTTGACTTAAGTCTTTGGGATCTCCAGTTAAAAGGATCTCAGGTGATGGGGAAAAGTCCTGCAGTACTGCTACCAGTTGGAGCATGCAATATACTGAGCTAGGTAGAACCCGGGGTCATCCCGTGAAGCTGTGGTGTGAGATTCCGGACAAATAAAAGGAAGGACTTCTTCACACAGGGCAGAGTTAAATGATGGAACTCACTACCACAAGATGTCGTGATGGCCACCCATTTGGATGGCTTGAAAAGGGGGTTGGATCAATTCCTGGAGGCGAAGGCGATCCATGGCTACTAGCCCTGATGGTTGTGTGTTGTCTCTAGTATTTGAGGCAGTAAGCCTGCGTGTACCAGTTGCTGGGGAAAATGGGCGGGAGGGTGCTGTTGCACCATGGCCTGCTTGTTCGTCCCTGGCCGATGGCTGGTTGGCCACTGTGCGAACAGAGTGCTGGACTAGATGGACCCTTGGTCTGATCCAGCGTCAGGGCACGTCTCATGTTCTTAAGACCAATGGTCTGACTCAGTGTTATATGATCATGACATACATTCAGGATTGTAAGCAGCATTCGTTCACTAGGCCAAAGGAAACTCCATTGGAGGAAGCAGATCGGGGGAGCTTCTCACTTTAAGAAACTCAAGTCTGTTCCCCTCCCCGGCGTTTGTTTGCATTCTCCTCTTCCTGTACTTTCCAATCTCCTCTCTCCACTGTGGGCCTCCCTCATCTGCTCTTGATGGTAACTGGTGCCCATCTTACCGTAATTGCTTGGGCAGCTGGCCAAAGCAGAGACAGCTCTCCCTGGCTTCCTCCAGATCCTTTTATCTCTTGCAGCAGCAACGCCTAATCTCCGAGTCGTTCCAAAAACCAGGGATGGCAACCTGGCAGCCCTTCTTTGCTCGCGTCCAGCCTCAGATGACAGAGGGCGGGATTTGGGGCTCATATCACGGTGTTGAGCATCTGAGGAGGTCAGGCGTTAATAATGAAGTTAACTCGTCTGAGCATAGGCAGAGTGCCTTGCTTTTAAATCAGGGGGCAGACTTTGGAGGAGAACCTACAGGCCTGTCAGCAGAAACAAAGCCCTTTGAAGAGAGACTGAAAGAATGGGGCATGTTTAGCCTGGAGAAGAGAAGATGGAGGGGAGACATGAGAGCACTCTTCAAATACTTGAAAGGTTGTCACACAGAGGAGGGCCAGGATCTCTTCTCGATCCTCCCAGAGTGCAGGACACGGAATAACGGGCTCAAGTTAAAGGAAGCCAGATTCCAGCTGGACATCAGGAAAAACTTCCTGACTGTTAGAGCAGTACGACAATGGAACCAGTGACCTAGGGAGGTTATGGGCTCTCCCACACTAGAGGCTTTCAAAAGGTGGCTAGACAGCCATCTGTCGGGTATGCTTTAGGGTGGATTCCTGCATTGAGCAGGGGGCTCGACTTGATGGCCTTGTAGGCCCCTTCCAACTTTGCTATTCTATGTTTCTATGATCAGGAAAAACTTCCTGCCTGTTAGAACGGTATGACAATGGAACCAGTTACCTAGGGAGGTTGTGGGATCTCCCACACTAGAGGCCTTCAAAAGGCAGCTAGATAGCCATCTGACAGGGATGCTTTAAGGTAGATTCCTGCATTGAGCAGGGGGTTGGACTTGATGGCCTTAAGAGGCCCTTTCCAACTCTACTATTCTTTGAGAAACATTTGTAGGGGAGTCATCACACAACAGCCAGCACGTAAATACAGGTCACCTAATATACTTGAAAGTTATTTAATTGCATCCTGTATTAATAAAATTCAAATGTAATTTATAAAAAGCGCACACTCACACACACACACACACACACACACACATCCTATCATGGCTGAAGCTGATTAGTGGAGCTTGATAAAATCTAGCTTTTGGGACCTGAACACAGTTACCTCGACAGAACTCGCTTCTACTGACAGTGTAGAAGTGGTTAAGTACTGGAGTAAGAATAACCGGGTGACCTTGGGTTGATCTCTCTCTCTCAGACCCACACAGGGCTGTTGTAAGGCTAATATTGTTGAAACACGGGATATAAATGTAATAAATAAGTACTACCCGGTTGGCAACTGTAGACGCCTGGATTATTTTAATATGCTTCCAGATCCAACAGGATTACCAAGCACTGTGCTTAATTGCTAGCACCGCTGCTTAAAACATCTCGCCAATAGGGAAACTGAGCAGAACGAAAGTTCCCCCCCCTTCCAAGTGGGGCAATCGAATTTCAAAGCAGAAGAGGAAGAGGGGGAGATGGACCTCAAAATGGCAGGACAGGCCTTTGCGGGTTCCTATCCGCTGCTAGATGCTTGGTGTTGCCAATGAACCGTTCAATCGATGGCTTTATTCCAGGTCATGAGAGACAGGCCTGGGCAGGTTATTTCCCCCTTCTATTTTTATAAAAGAAAACAGTGTATTGATTTTGTGTGTTCAGCCATTTATATCCTTTCATCCCTCCCTCCCCAAAACATTAGAGGAGCTTTAAACCCCCTTTCTACGTCTGTCTGGACATCAGCTAAAGAGAAAGCCGCCAGTTTCTTTACAAAGAATAGAATCATAGAATCGTAGAATAGCAGAGTTGGAAGGGGCCTACAAGGCCATCGAGTCCACCCCCCTGCTCAATGCAGGAATCCACCCTAAAGCATCCCTAACAGATGGTTGTCCAGCTGCCTCTTGAAGGCCTCTAGTGTGGGAGAGCCCACCACCTCCCTAGGTCACTGGTTCCATTGTCGTACTGCTCTAACAGTCAGGAAGTTTTTCCTGATGCCCAGCTGGAATCTGGCTTCCTTTAACTTGAGCCCGTTATTCCATTCTGTGTCCTGCACTCTGGGAGGATCAAGAAGAGATCCTGGCCCTCCTTTGTGTGACAACCTTTCAAGTATTTCAACATCCTCTTTCGCCCATCCTTACGCTTCAGCTTTGCCACCTGCTTGCTCACCTGCCTCTCGCCCTGGTGATGGTGAGAAGTAGTGGTACTAGATGTCACGGCCTACTTGCGCACCGGCTCTCTGCCTGTCAAGCAAGCAAGTGGTAGCAGTCATGAGAAAGAGGATGGCCTCGTTCAGACAACACGCTAAACCGGCGGTTCCCAAACTTTTTCAGGTCACCGCCCCCTTGGTTCCACAAACCCATGCCCAGTACCCCCTACCCTACACTTTAAAATCATTATTCAGAATAGCGGTTTTCAACGACCCTCTAAGGAAGATAATAACAACAAAATTCAAAACGGTAACAATTAATTGAATATTTATTCAAAATCCAATTAGTTTATTCAATTAAACGTAATTGATGAACTTGATCCAGTGATATCATCTTTTCAAAGTCTGATAGTCATTTAGCAAGAATATTAAATATCCCATTTAGTAACTAGGGTAGAGTACTTCACTATTCTGTAAATTCTTAATGTGATGGATGGGCTTGATGAAGTGATACCAGTTTCCCAAGGCCTTCAAGAGGCAGCTGGACAACTGGACAACCATCTGTCAGGGATGCTTTAGGGTGGATTCCTGCATTGAGCAGGGGGTTGTCCTTAACAAAGGAACCAGAAAAAGCAATATGTAATTACCCTGTTTCCCCGAAAGTAAGACATCCCCCGAAAATAAGACCTACTTCCAGTTTTGCCCCTCGCTGTAATATAAGGCATCCCCCCGAAAATAAGGCCTACTTCCAGTTTTGCCCCTTGCTGTAATATAAGGTATTCTTCTTCATGGAAAAATAAGACATCCCCTGAAAATAAGACCTAGCACATCTTTGGGAGCAAAAATTAATATAAGTCCCTGTCTTATTTTCGGGGAAACAGGGTAGCCTGGGTTTGGTTTTGCATGTTTTTGTGGTTTTAAATTGTATGTGTTTGTGATTCTAAATTTTTGTATATTGTTTTTAAGTGGGTTTATCCTATGTAAACCGCTCAGAGAGCCTTGGCCATGGGGCTGTATACAAATGTAAATAACAACAACAACAATTAAAACTTGCAACAGATTAACTAAAACCTGACAACACAGAGAAATTTCAAAATTAAAGCTTTTTCCCAGCAAGGAAAATAGCGTGTGTGTGTGTGTGTGTGTGTGTGTGTGTGTGTGTGTGTGTGTTGCTGTTAAAGTGCATATAATGCTGCATAGAATATCAACAAGGAAACAGGTCCCTGCCCCAAGCAGCTTACAGACCTTCATTACTGTGTGTCAGGCTACTGTTTAAGGAGTGGCCAGAAAGGGAAGAGCTGGCAACTTGAACAAAACAAGACCAGACTTTTAAGGGGAAACTTCCTTCTGTCCCAGAAAGCTGCCTCAACCCTGCCTCTTCCAGCATGTTTCTGGCCTGGAGTCAAGATTAAAACGACTAACAAAAAATGGCTCAGATGTTGGGTCAGGGGGACACTGTGTGTTCATACATCACGATAAACTATTGTTTATTGTGATTTAAATAAGCCTCCCCTCCTACCCCCACCCCAATGCTCTGCAGTGGGTGTAAGATGTTTGGAATTATTTGCTTCCATTTTTGTCCTGTCGCCTGGAGGACGACAGGACAAAAACTGCAGCTAAGATTAACGATTGTTTGTTTCAAACCATGATTTAGGAAGCTGGTTTGTTTGAAGACACCACGGTTAAGATTAACCGTAGTTTAACGTGTGGGTGACAAAGAATCATAGAATAGTAGAGTTGGAAGGGGCCTATAAGGCCATCAAGTCCAACTCCCTGCTCAATGCAGGAATCCACCCTAAAGCATCCCTGACAGATGGTTGCCCAGCTGCCTCTAGTGTGGGAGAGCCCACCACCTCCCTAGGTCACAGGTTCCATTGTCGTACTGCTCTAACAGTCAGAAAAATTTTCCTGATGTCCAGCCGGCATCTGGCTTCCTGTAACTTAAGCCTATTATTCCGTGTCCTGCACTCTGGGAGGATCGAGAAGAGATCCTGGCCCTCCTCTGTGTGACAACCTTTTAAGTATTTGAAGAGTGCTATCACATCTCCCCTCAATCTTCTCTTCTCCAGACTAAATATGACTAGTTCTTTCAGTCTCTCTTCATAGGGCTTTGTTTCCAGACCCCTGATCATCCTTGCTGCCCTCCTCTGAACACGCTCCAGCTTTTCTGCATCCTTCTTGAAGTGTGGAGCCCAGAACTGGACACAGTACTCCAGATGAGGCCTAACCAGGGCCAAATAGAGAGGATTCAGTACTTCACGTGATTTGGAAGCTATACTTCTCTTAATGCAGCCCAAAATAGCATTTGCCTTTCTTGCAGCCACATCGCACTGTTGGCTCATCTGAACTGCATGCTACACTGCAGTTAATTTATAATGGAAGTTGACATTTCTGATCTCCACTTTGTGGCTATGTCAGAGGAGACGAGAGTTGGGATTGTGTAAAATGGGGAAGTGTAAGACCATGCTGGTTTCCATCATGATATAAACCAGGAAAAGACTGGAGGGGAGGGGTGGAAAGAGGGGAGGGCATGGGTAAATAGCAATCGTGATAGGAAGAAACTACAAAAGTATTAATGAATAAACAATACTATGGATTCCAAAATGATTTGCGCCTTCAGTGTGTGCTGGGCACCTTAATATGGACTGCTCCAGGCTTGCTTCCCCAAGCTAAGAATTCTACAAAAGATACCTCGCAGTAAGGCAGAGAGAACAAGTGCGATAATCTCCGTTATGCTGCAGACAGAAGATTAAAGTGACCTTAATGAATAAATGGAACATCTGTCATGTCCAACGCATCTTCCTGTGTTGTTCTGACAAAAACAGGGCAATTATTTCAAACAGCAGAGACATGACAGCAAGGATTTGGATGGTGGACTGGATGGATTTTCTCTGTAAAAAGTGCAGCACTCTGCACTGGAATATTTATATATAGTGCTTGGGACACAATATGTGGCTAACTTTGTGTGTATGTGTGTATATGGAATTGTTCAGAGTACTTCCACACCAGGCAGAAAGCTGGAATTTGGTGCACGTATGTGTCCTCCTCTTGCCGAACAAACCATTTTGATTTTTACAGATATCAGAAAATGGTCTTCTGCATAAACCTGACCCAAGTTAAGATTAATTTTCACATATATCCACTAGAAGGGTTACTAAATTTACATGCAAAATTGGAGTAGTAGATTTCCTGCAGTGGTGGGGTAGGGTTGGACTACATGACCTTGGAAGCCCCTTACAGCTCTGGTTATTCTTTCATAATTCAATTATTATTCTCCCATAAAAAGCTGCTTTATAGTACCTGATTGTCTTTTGTTTGGTGAACCTGGGGCCTTCTATACATAAAGCAGGTGTTCTACCACAGTGATCATCGCAGTGCTGTTACACGATCCACAGTTGTTCCTCCTCAGGATCTTTTTAATACTTGAAAGGTTGTCACACAGAGGAGGGCCAGGATCTCTTCTTGATCATCCCAGAGTGCAGGACGCAGAATAATGGGCTGAAGTTACAGGAAGTCAGATTCCGGCTGGACATCAGGAAAAACTTCCTGAGTGTTAGAGCAGTATGACAATAATGGGTTCAAGTTACAGGAAGCTGGATTCTGGCTGGACATCAGGAAAAACGTCCTGAGTGTTAGAGCAGTATGACAATAATGGGCTCAATTTACAGGAAGCCGGATTCCGGCTGGACATCAGGAAAAACTTCCTGAGTGTTAGAGCAGTATGACAATAATGGGCTCAAGTTACAGGAAGCCGGATTCCGGCTGGACATCAGGAAAAACTTCCTGAGTGTTAGAGCAGTATGACAATAATGGGCTCAAGTTACAGGAAGCCGGATTCCGGCTGGACATCAGGAAAAACTTCCTGAGTGTTAGAGCAGTATGACAATAATGGGCTCAAGTTACAGGAAGCCGGATTCCGGCTGGACATCAGGAAAAACGTCCTGAGTGTTAGAGCAGTATGACAATAATGGGCTCAAGTTACAGGAAGCCAGGTTCCGGCTGGATATCAGGAAAAACTTCCTGCCTGTTAGAGCAGTACGACAATGGAAACAGTGACCTAGGGAGGTGGTGGGCTCTCCCACACTAGAGGCATTCAAGAGGCAGCCGGACAACCATCTGTCTGGTGTGCTTTAAGGTGGATTCCTGCATTGAGCAGGGGGTTGGACTGGATGGCCTTATAGGCCCCTTCTAACTCTACTATTCCATGATTCTACTGCCTCGAATACTGCACACAACCATCAGGGCTAGTAGCCATGGATAGCCTTCACATCCAGGAATTTAACCAGAAGCATTCTTTGGTAACGTCATTAAAAACACACACACAACCACTAACAGAGTGGTTTTCAAACATTTTACCGCCAGGGGTCTGCAAATAAAACCCTATGAAGAGAGACTGAAAGAACTGGGCATGTTTAGGGTTAAGGGAGGGTGATATCCAGGGGCATGGGAGGGATCAATCCCTCCCTGATCCCAGGATCCCCTCTGTCATGTGGATGCACAGGGACAATCCCGGGGTTTGCCCCAGGATAATGCCGTGTCTAGCTATGGCCATAGTGTCTGCCACACATAGAATCATAGAATCATAGAATAGCAGAGTTGGAAGGGGCCTACAAGGCCATCGAGTCCAACCCCCTGCTCAATGCAGGAATCCACCCTAAAGCATCCCTGACAGATGGTTGTCCAGCTGCCTCTTGAAGGCCTCTAGTGTGGGAGAGCCCACAACCCCCCTAGGTAACTGATTCCATTGTCGTACTGCTCTAACAGTCAGGAAGTTTTTCCTGATGTCCAGCTGGAATCTGGCTTCCTTTAACTTGAGCCCGTTATTCCATGTCCTGCACTCTGGGAGGATTGAGAAGAGATCCTGGCCCTCCTCTGTGGGACAACCTTTCAAGTATTTGAAGAGTGCTCTCATGTCTCCCCTCCATCTTCCCTTCTCCAGGCTAAACATACCCAGTTCTTTCAGTCTCTCTTCATAGGGCTTTGTTTCCAGACCCCTGATCATCCTGGTTGCCCTCCTCTGAACACGCTCCAGCCTGTCTGCGTCCTTCTTGAACTGTGGAGCCCAGAACTGGACACAATACATAATTGTGTCGGCCACACAATTCTCACACTCGCCAATGGCTGCATGTTTTGCAGCTGGGTGAAGTGGTCCTATGCTCCTACAGATCTGCCTGTTCCTCGGTGTCAGATAATCCTGATTTATTTGTACATTCATGCATACATCCCCTTCCAAACTGGCACTGAGCACGTGGCCAGCAGAAGTGTCTCGTTGGCTAGGATGGGGCCAAGAGGTATAACCTTTCCGCCCCTCAGGCATTGGGTGGGGGAGAGCATGTGGTCTAACCACTCTAAGCCACTGCCTTTTCCCCTGCTTCTTAGGTCAAGGATAATGGATTTGCAGCTGATTCTCTTGTATTAGCTACGAAACACCGCCCAATCCCTGGACTGCAAGCTTTGGCAGACCTCCATTGCTAACAACTTCCAGAAAAGCTGGGGGTGTTAAAAAAACCAAACCAAACCTAAAACTTTTGCAAACAGCACCAGGAAGAGAGTGGAAGTGGCTTTGCGTCGTTTTGCTATGTCTTTCCATCGATTCCCCCCCCCCCCCCCGTCTTTTCAGTTTCTCCCTTGGGCTCTCGCTCCCGTTTCTGATACACTTCTGGGAGGATCCTTCTCTTTGCTAGGGATAGTGGCTCTTTGCAAAGTTTAAAAATAAAAAGGATTTGGGTGGGGGGGAGAAACGCCACCACTTCGCTCTCGTGGCCTTGGCAGCTTTTCCTCTCCTTGGCCGCGATGCCTCTTTTTTCCCCGGGACAGCTGGAGGAATTCGCTTTTTAAAAAATGGCTGCCAAAAGAGGAAAGCGGGAGGGGGGGGAGAATAAACTTTTGGGAGCGAGACAGTGCAGTTCACGGTGCTTTTCTGCCTTCAAAATGGCTGCTGAGGGGGGGGGCGGAGTGTGTGTGTGGGAGGGCTGAAGAGGAAAATTGGGGGCATGGAGAGAATTAAAAAAAAAAATACACCAAGAGCCAAAATTCCACTTCCAAAGTAAACAGCCTATGAACTGTGTGTTCTTTTCTTTCACATTCCTCTGCAACCCGTGCATTTTTCTTTCTTCCCTTTCCACTTTTTCCCCCTGCTTCTAATTAAAAAATAAATAATCCTTTTTTGCCAAAATAAAAACGGATAGAAGAAGAGGACTGGATTTGCCGGGTGGGGCGGTTTGGATGCATTCCCTTGGTGCGCGTGGTTTTTTGGTTTTTTTAAAACATTTTGAGTTATTTCAGATCGGATGCAGTTTATAATGTGGATTTCTTTGTTTGTTTGAGCTGGGGGGGGGAATGGGAGGGGACGGGATGGAGTTGACGGGGAAAGGGCTTGTATTCCAGTGTTGGCATAACAAGGACACCATTATTTTAGAAGCACGTGAGAGAAGACCGAATTTCTTTCTTTCTTCTGCAAACCTCGGGGTTTGTCGCTTTGGTTAATTTCCGTCCCCGGGGTTCCAAACTCGGCACAAAATGGCCGCACGGGGGGAGTTATGTTGGCAGGCAGAGAAGGGGGGGGGAAACAAAATGGCTGATCTGGACGGGTGACGTCGATCCAGGCGGTGCTGCCTTGAAGCATTCCTCGTGGGCTCCTGGCCGTTTAATTCCCATCCTCCCTCAATGCGGTTAGGATGAATTGTCCATGCACACACTTGGACGGGGAGAAGACGCCGGCTCCCACGCTTCCTTGCAGTCGTGCAAAAGCGAAGCGGCCGCTTCCCAAACCAGCTTTGGGGACGGCATGCGAAAGGGAGGCTGCAGAAATGCCACTGGGTTGCTTGGCCGTCCCGGAGCGCTGTGTTGTGACGATGGGAACTCTGATCACCTTACATGTGCTTCCACCCCGCCCGCCAATCGCGCAAGGGAGCGCGACACCGGGCAGAGGCTGTGAAATGAAACGCCAAAGGCCGTGCGGGCAGGGGGGGGCGATGGTGGCGCGGGGGAGACGTGCAAGAGAGAGGAGGCGGCGTGTGCGCGCGCGGAGGGGGGCCGAGACACACGGAGTGAGATGGAAGGAGATAGGAGGGAAATATTTGGCAGGGGAAACTTTTGGCTTGGGCCCAGTTTCTGAGGCCGAGCGGAGGCTGGGACAGAGGGAAACACTGGGCCAGACTTTTAAGAGAAGAGTTGGAACAGCTGCCATCACGGGCAGGCCAATTTGGGGGTGTGTGTGTTCTTCTGCAGTTGCCATTTGCAGGTGAATTTGTTTTATTTTAATTGCCGCTGTCAGAAGCGTTCGGGTTGCTACATTTTTGCGGGAGGGCAGGGGGAAAGGTGTCCAAACCAGGCTTGGGGTAGGTATTCCCCCGACACAAGGTTGCTGATGCCAACGAACGGGAATTGCAGGGAGAGGGGGACGATACAGGGCAAGGGCTTGAGCTGTGGTACGTAGCAAGCTCTAGGTACAGAAAGGTGCAGGAAAGTGGAAATAAAATTATTCGAAGCAACAGAAACCACTTGCTCGTGGGGTACAAGTGGAGTGGAAAGGAGGCCCTCAACGTGGTCAGTTCTTGCACAAGCTGTATCCTGCAAACACTGGCCATGTCTTAGAATCATAGAACAGTAGAGTTGGAAGGGACCTATAAGGCCATCTAGTCCAACCCCCTGCTCAATGCAGGAATCCACCTTAAAGCATCCCTGACAGATGGTTGTCCAGCTGCCTCTTGAAAGCCTCTAGTGTGGGAGAGCCCACCACCTCCCTAGGTCATGGCTTCTATTCTCATACCGCTCTAACAGTCAGGAAGTTTTTCCTGCTGACGTCCAGCCAGAATCTGGCTTCTTTTAACTTGAGCCCGTTATTCCATGTCCTGCACTCTGGGATGATCGAGAAGAGATCCTGGTCTTTTCCTGCCCCAATTGGACACAAGCTTCAACTGCTTTCTATAGCATTTAAGAAAGCAATTAAGACTGATCTCTTCTGGCAGGCCTATTCAGTGGAATTTTAGGATGTTTTTAGGATGTTTTAACAATGTATATTACGTTTTAATTCAGTTTTATGTATTTTATATTTGCTGTTGTTCCCTGCCTCTATCAGAATGGAGAGGTGGGTAAGAAACAAAATTATTATTATAATTATAATTATAATTATAATTATTATTATTAATTTGCCTTCCTCTCCACCAATGGCTCTTTCTGCTGGGGCCTAATGGGGTTATGAAGTAGATGTCAAATTTACACTATGTCAAATTTCCTTACGCTATGGCCCCCGTTCAGAAGACACGTTAAACCATGGCTTTAACCTCGGTGGTTAAGCCAGAAAGCCGGGCTGTGTTCAGAAGACACATTGAACCATGGCTTTAACAACGGTGGTTATGCCAGAAAGCCAGGCTGTGTTCAGAAGACACCTTTAACCATGGCTTTAACAACGGTGGTTATGCCAGAAAGCCAGGCTGTGTTCAGAAGACACCTTAAACCATGGCTTTAACCACCGTGGTTAAGCCAGAAAGCCGGGCTGTGTTCAGAAGACACCTTAAACCATGGCTTTAACCACGGTGGTTAAGCCAGAAAGCCGGGCTGTGTTCAGAAGACACCTTAAACCATGGCTTTAACAATGGTGGTTAAGCCCGAAAGCCGGGCTGTGTTCAGAAGACACCTTAAACCATGGCTTTAACCACGGTGGTTAAGCCAGAAAGCCGGGCTGTGTTCAGAAGGCACCTTAAACCATGGCTTTAACCACGGTGGTTAAGCCCGAAAGCCGGGCTGTGTTCAGAAGACACTTTAAACCATGGCTTTAACCATGGTGACTAAGGCAAAAAGCTTTCTGCACCATGGTTAAAGCCAAGGTTTAAGATGTCTTCTGAATGGGGCCATTGACAAATTTCCTTGAGGAAAGGACCTAAAATCCCAAATGCTTTGGATTTGGTTTATCGTATTGAAAAATATCCGTTGTTCTACCTGTGCCATCCCAGTGGAGTTTCCTTTTTTGGCTTTTGTTTTCTGTGGTTATACCCATTGGGGTGGGCCTGGGTGCTTTCCCTTTACTATTTGTAATTCAAAAACTCCGAAATCTGGGGACCATTCCAGCTCCTGGAATCTGTGCAGTGCTGTCCCATGTGTGAAGGCAGTGAACTCAGTGAAGAACCTTTTGGCAATGCACTAGCTTTGCCCACCCAAGTTGGCTGTTGGGCCTTCTTCTTACTGCAGTTGGGTCTTGCTTGAGCAACGAAGTCCTCCTGGGTTTGGGCATGGTCCTCCATCGTTGCTTATTCTTTGGCCTTGTCTTGCTCCTTGATTGCCTTCTTGTTTGCCGTTTGGCCCTCATTACTGGCTTATCCCATGGATCCTGGTTCCCAGCCTGCCTTAGTCTGACAGGCCCACCAGCAAAGTAGGCCCTGGTTAGGCCTCGTCTTGAGTATTGCATCCAGTTCTGGGCACCACACTTCAAGAAGGATGCAGACAAGCTGGAGTGGGGTCAGAGGAGGGCAACCAGGATGATCAGGGGTCTGGAAACAAAGCCCTATGAAGAGAGACTGAAAGAACTGGGCATGTTCTTGAGAAGAGAAGGCTGTGGGGAGACATGATAGCACTCTTCAAGAACTTGAAAGGTTGTCCCACAGAGGAGGGCCAGGATCTCGTCTCAATCCTCCCAGAATGCAGGACACGGAATAATGGGCTCAAGTTACAGGAAGCTGGATTCAGCTGGACATCAGGAAAAACCTCCTGACTGTTAGAACAGTACGACAATGGAACCAGTTACCCAAGGAGGTTGTGGGCTCTCCCACACTAGAGGCCTTCAAGAGGCAGCTGGACAACCATCTGTCCGGTATGCTTTAAGGTGGATTCCTGCAATGAGCGGGGGGTTGGACTCGATGGCCTTATAGGCCCCTTCCAACTCTGCTATTCTATGATTCTATGAAATACTTGAAAAGTTGTCACATAGAGGAGGGCCAGGATCTCTTCTCGATCCTCCCAGAGTGCAGGACACGGAATAACGGGCTCAAGTGACAGGAAGCCAGATTCCAGCTGGACATCAGGAAAAATTTCCTGACTGTTAGAGCAGTACGGCAATGGAACCGGTTACCTAGGGAGGTGGTGGGCTCTCCCACACTAGAGGCCTTCAAGAGGCAGCTGGACAACCATCTGTCCGGTATGCTTTAAGGCGGATTCCTGCAATGAGCAGGGGGTTGGACTCGATGGCCTTATAGGCCCCTTCCAACTCTACTATTCTATGATTTTACTCTATGAAATGAGTTTGCGTTTTGATGATGATGATGATAGGGGCAGGAACGAGAATACTGGGATTATTTTAGGTAAATCCAGACTGTTCTAGTTATGTTGGAACATTCTATGACTCTGTGTGTAGTGATTTAAATCAAATTGATTTAAATCAAATCCACCCTGATAGAAAGACAGCATCAAGCGATGTGTGGGTTCCAGCCAAGGGGTGCTGCATAAGAAAGTGAAGATGTGTGTGATGAATAGTAGAGACAAGGCTTGAAGAATGTGTGTGTGTGTGTGTGTGTGGAAGTTGGCTAATCCAGGATGCTAGTAGAAACCTATAATGCTGAGCTCAGCGTCTGCGCCGACTGCCCAAAGAGCCTGATTATTTTTAGATAAGATGGAAAGCAGAGAATGAGGAGTTCTGGGCTGCGGCCCGCGTGAAGCGTGAGTTGTGTTGCTGATGAGGAAGAGAAAGCCGGAGCAGGGAGGGCCCCCCGAGGTGGGTTGCTGCAGTGGCTTTGCCTACCTTGCAGTTTTTTTTCTCTTCTCAAGGAACAGAACCCTCATGTACTGCAGGATAGGATCGTCGAGTTAGAAAGGACTCGCACCGTTTCTAGCCAACCACCCGTCATCTAAGGCTCTAACTTATTCTTTAATAATAATAATTGCAACATGTTGAGTTGGATGCATCTGAGCAACTGCAGAGTTCCTAAAAAGCATTAAAAAAAAGGGCCAAAGGACTCCTGATTATAGGCAAATGTTTTTTCCTTTGGAGAAGGGGACGCATGGAACCTGCAACGAAACGTTGCAGCGTGGAATGGTCCTTGTTCAGGGATAGAAGGCACGCTTTGTGCACGAAAGGTCTCAGGTTCAATCCTCAACATGTCCAGGTTTTGGGGGGTTTTTTGGTGGGGGGTTTGATCAGGTAACGGGTGAAAGAAAAGATCTGTTTCTTCCTGAGACCCTTGAGGGCTGCAGCCAGAGAGACTAAATTATAGCCTGACCTGGTACAATGCAGCTCCCTGTATACAAAAAAAAATGCCACCCTTCTTTTAGCTCAAAGCTCTTTCCTCTGGTAACTAAGACGAGAGCCACACTCCTGCTTTATAGCGGTATTGAAGTCCACTGACAACTGTTGGGGCCCATTGACGCACACCATATTTCACTTTCAAACCGTTTTCATAGTGTTATATCCTGCGTGGTGTAGATTTTGCCTGAGCTTTAGGAGAGATATTTCAACCTTTTAGAATGAAGCGTGTCATGTCTAACCCTATTGGCCCTGTTTTGGGAGAAGGTGTTTCAGGTAATCAATCAGACTCAGATTTGGAACTAAAGGAGGCAGCTCCAGACACCAGCCAGGCTGTACCAATGGGGGAGAAAGCTCTCACGGGCGATTCCCCAGCTGGGAGTCAGCCTTCTCCAGAGCTTATCTCCTCAAGGCCAAACCCTACGCACTCAGTGGGAAGTGAGTCTTCTTCCGGAGGAGAGTGCCCCGACAAGCTAGCTGATGCTAGGGTCCGCCGGAAGCTCAAACTCACGGAGCGGAAGGAAGGTGTGAGAAAGTCAGTCCGGCTAACATTGCGCCAGAACCTGCCTCCGCACCAGGCTCTTTGAAATTACGGGCATTTGGGGAACGGCTTCTTGTTCTCCTTGGTCAGACAAATGTCTCGCTTAGTTTGCATAGTTTTGCCTAGGGGGAAGTTTCCAAGGGATTAGACTCCCTTCAGGTGGAAGAGATGTTTGTTGCTTAATAAAAGCTTTGTAGATTTTGTAGGCCTTGTCATTTGCCTCCCATCAAAAGCAGGGGTGTCCTGAGAAACACAACAAAGGGGGAGGGAGAACTGGACAAAAGCTATGCAGAAGGAGAAGGAGCCGTGGCCTTCGGTGGACTCCTGGTGATCCAGATGTGGCCCTTGGGCCTGAGGTTGTGCACGCCTGCCACAAATGCTAACTATCTCTCTGTTCCACTCATTTTATGGAGCAGGGACCGTAGGCTGAAATCAGGAGAACTAGAGGAGGTGGTAAGGGGGTCTCATCTACCCCCATTAAAATGCCCAAATGTCTGAAGCAATGTTAAGTGGGGACTGTTGTGCATCTATTTGCACAACTGGAATAATGTCACTTCTTGTGGGTTGGGCCGGGCCTAGGCTCCTCTGTTTGGATTTTGGAAACGTCGTCCACAGATACCAACAAAAGGCGCAATTTTTACTGTTCTTGTATTATTTTGTTTTTATAATTTCTGGGATTCCCTTTGGTGATGAAGGCACAGTACAGGTTTGGGGGTTTTTTAGGGAAAGAAAATGTGCTGGTGCATTTCCAACTTCTGCAATGGTAAAACTCCTCCATTCTTCTTTTCTCTTCAGATTCAGATCAGAGCAGCAGTCCAAGGACAGGAATCGGTTCTGACCAGGAAGACAGCAAACCCATCATCACGCTGGGTGAGCAAGTTCATGTCCAAATCCAAAACAGTAAAACTCCATTCAGTCCTAGCCAATGGCGAGAGATAATAGGGTTTGCATTCTAACAATAGCTGGAGGAAAACTTGTCCATCTTTGAAATGAAGGAATCTCTCTGTAGCTCCTTGGGCCTATAGTGCAAATCTGAGAAGAATCGGGTTGGAGTTGTGGGGTGGAGGCTGTGGAAGGTGAATGCCAAGGAATTGCAGACCAGGGTCTGAGTTGAGAGAATAAGAAAATCAGAAGTGTCCTGATGCTGGATCAGACCAAGGGTCCATCTAGTTGCGAAATTGGGTGCGATAGCGAATACCCTGGAAGACAGAAACAAACTTCAAAGGGATCTTGATAGGCTGGAGTGCTGGGCTGAAAACAACAGAATTAAATTTAATAGGCATAAATGCCAAGTTCTACATTTAGGAAATAGAAACCAAAGGCACAGTTACAAGATGGGGGACACTTGGCTCAGCAATACTACAAACGAGAAGGAGCTTGGAATTGTTGTAGATCACAAGCTGAATATGAGCCAACAGTGCGATATGGCTGCAAGAAAGGCCAATGCTATTTTGGGCTGCATTAATAGAAGTATAGCGTCCAAATCGTGTGAAGTACTGGTTCCTCTCTATTTGGCCCTGGCTAAGCCTCATCTAGAGTATTGCGTCCAGTTCTGGGCTCCACAATTCAAGATGGACTCAGACAGGCTGGAGCGTGTTCAGAGGAGGGCAACCAGGATGATCAGGGGTCTGGAAACAAAGCCCTATGAAGAGAGACTGAAAGAACGGGGCATGTTTAGCCTGGAGAAGAGAAGATTGAGGGGAGACATGATAGCACCCTTCAAATACTTAAAAGGTTGTCACACAGAGGAGGGCCAGGATCTTTTCTCGATCCTCCCAAAGTGCAGGACACGGAATAACGGGCTCAAGTTACAGGAAGCCAGATTCCGGCTGGACATCAAGAAAAACTTCCTGACTGTTAGAGCAGTACGACAATGGAATCAGTTACCTAGGGAGGTTGTGGGCTCTCCCACACTAGAGGCCTTCAAGAGGCAGCTGGACAAGCCTCTGTCAGGGATGCTTTAGGGTGGATTCCTGCATTGAGCAGGGGGTTGGACTCGATGGCCTTGTAGGCCCCTTCCAACTCTGCTATTCTATGATTCTAGTCCAGCACTCTGTTCACACAGTGGTCAACCAGCCATCGGCCAGGGATGAACAAGGTGGACATGGTGCAACAGCACTCTCCCGCCCATGTTCCCCAGCAACTGGTGCACACAGGCTTATTGCCTCGAATACTGGAGATAGCACACAACCATCAGGGCTAGTAGCCATGAACAGCCATTGAAAATCCAAAGAGGGGATGGACCTATGGTTGAGGCAACTACCCCAGTCAGGCTTGGAATTTGGTTTGAAGACGGAGGCTGCGTTTCAAATAGTGGACGAATGGGAGGACAGGGCTCCTGTATCTTTAATTGTAGGATGACCCTATGAAAAGGAGGACAGGGCTCCTGTATCTTTAATTGTAGGATGACCCTATGAAAAGGAGGACAGGGCTCCTGTATCTTTAATTGTAGGATGACCCTATGAAAAGGAGGTCAGGGCTCCTGTATCTTTAACAGTTGCATAAAAAAGGGAATTTCAGCAGGTGTCATTTGTATATATGGAGAACCTGGTGAAATTCCCTCTTCATCACAACAGTTAAAGGTGCAGGAGCTACGCTAGAGTGACCAGATTTAAAAGAGGGCAGGGCTCTTGCAGCTTTCACTGTTGTGCACGATCCCCTGTACGACCATCGCAACATTTACATTATTATGGAAGTTATTGTTCCAAACATCATTGGACAATGGACCATCTCTCTTTAAACCTGCCTAAGGTCTAACGTAACTTCATGCAAAGTCCGTTGCTAATTTTGCTAAGAAGGTGATTTCTCAAATTTTCTCAAGCCATTAAAAAAAGTGGAGTTTGTGTTCCCAGCCCAATAAAAAGCAAAAGAAAGTAGGCCGTTTTATAATTTATTTATGTTCACTGTCTTTATACCCTACTTTACACTGCTATTTTATATTCAAAGGGGGAAAGGTAGAAATCTCATAGCTCTTGCAAATCAATAAAATCTCCCTGTAGAAACATGAATAAAACAAACGTATTGGTGCGTAGGTCAGTTTTGAAAAGAATTCAATGCAGCAACAGTCAAAACTCCAAGGCTTGTTGAAACGAATGAATTGGAAGTGCCGAACTAAACACCAGAAGAGGAGGAGAATAGTTGATCTCTCCAGAGAGGGAGAGCCACAATTTCAGCAGCAGCCCCATAAAGGCCCTGTCCTTCATGCCCAACCACTGTATCTAACAAGTGAGATGGCTTCTGAATCATTCTGTGATTCTATGATTCTGATATCATAGATATCATAGAATAGTGGAGTTGGAAGGGGCCTATAAGGCCATCGAGTCCAACCCCCTGCTCAATGCAGGAATCCACCTTAAAGCATCTCTGGCAGATGGTTGTCCAGCTGCCTCTTGAATGCCTCTAGTGTGGGAGAGCCCACAACCTCCCTAGGTAATTGGTTCCATTGTTGTACTGCTCTAACAGCCAGGAGGTTTTTCCTGATGTCCAGCTTCCTGTCACTTGAGCTTCCTGTCACTTGAGCCCATTATTCCGAGTCCCGCACTCTGGGAGGATCGAGAAGAGATCCCGGCCCTCCTCGGTGTGACAATCTTTCAAGTCTTTGAAGAGTGCTATCATGTCTCCCCTTCATCTTCTCTTCTCCAGGATAAACATGCCCAGTTCTCTTCATAGGGCTTTGTTTCCAGACCCCTGATCATCCTGGTTGCCCTCCTCTGAACACGCTCCAGCTTGTCTGCGTCCTTGTTGAATCGTGGAGCCCAGAACTGGACGCAATACTCTAGATGAGGCCTAACCAGGGCTGAATAGAGAGGACCCAGTACCTCACGTGATTTGGAAGCTATACTTCTATTAATGCAGCCCAAAATAGCATTTGCCTTTCTTGCAGCCATATCGCACTGTTGGCTCCTATTCAGCTTGTGATCTACAACAATTCCAAGATCCTTCTCGTTTGTAGTATTGCTGAGCCAAGTATCCCCCATCTTGTAACTGCATTTGGTTTCTATTTCCTAAATGGAGAACTTGGCATTTATCCCTATTAAATTTCATTCTGTTGTTTTTCATTTTAATTTTTCATTTTAAGTTGTATTTTTCTTTTGTGGTGATGTTTGAGGGTGTTGGGAGTTAGTAAAGTATTTTATGTGGAACGTTTAGCACTGTGTATTGTTTACGTTGTACCTTTTGAACGTGCGTCAAATCTCTCTTTGCAGATGCAAGAGATTTCCAAGAGAATTTTGTCACATCCGGTGTGTTCAGCGTCACAGAGCTAATCCAGGTTTCCCGGAGTGAGTAGCTCTCAGCTGCTTTTTTCTCGCTTGTGTTCAGAGTCATTTGCATCCTCCAGAAGTGAGGGGTTTGCAAGGCCCGGGTTACAATAACTTTTACATAGACCCTTTCCCCTTGCTCACAGAGTTATTTATTATTACTATTTATTTAGAATATTTATATACCGCTCCCCATTGAAAAATTTCGGAGCGGTGTACAAGGTAAAATGAAAATAAAAACAGAATAAAACAGTTAAAACAAAATTTAAAAAGAAGCAAAAACAGAAATCCGAGGCTGCATGTTAAAGAAAGGCTTCTTGGAATAAAGATGTTTTCAGGAGGCGCCGAAAGGAGTACAAGGTTGGCGCCTGCCTGACCTCCAGAGGCAGGGAGTTCCACAGGAGGGGGGCCACCACGCTGAAGGCTCTTCCCCTGGTGGATTCCAATCGGAGGATGGATCTATGGGGAACCAGCAGGAGCAGGCCCTCGGATGACCTCAGGGACCGGGCAGGTTGGTAAGGGAGAAGGCGCTCTCTCAGGTATCCTGCTCCCAAGTTGTTTAGGGCTTTGTACACAAGTACAAGAACCTTCAACCTGGCCCGGTAGCGAATAGGCAGCCAGTGCAGTTCCCTCAGCAGAGGAGTTACGTGCTGGAAAGGGGCAGCTCCAGACAACAGCCGAGCTGCAGCGTTCTGCACTAGCTCCAGCTTCCGGAGCAGCTTCAAGGGCAGCCCCACACAGAGTAATCCAGCCTTGAGGTTACCAATGCCTGTACCACTGTGGTCAAGCTATCCCTGTCCAGGAGAGGCCGTAGTTGGCGAACCAACCGAAGATGGTAAAAGGCGCTCCGAGCCGTGGCGGCTACTTGAGCCTCCAACGACAGAAATGGGTCTAAGAGTACCCCCAAACTACGAACCTGTTCTTTCAGAGGCAGAGCAACCCCATCCAGAACAGGCCATGAGCCTGTCTCCCGGACTCGGGAACCGCTCACCCACAGGGCTTCCGTCTTGCCAGGATTCAGTCTCAGTTTATTGGCCCTCATCCAGCCCATTACTGAGTCCAGGACTTGCACAGCCTCACCTGATTCAGTTGTCACAGGGAGATAGAGCTGCGTGTCATCAGCGTATTGATGGCATTTAGCTCCAAATCCCCTAATGACCGCTCCCAACGGCTTCACATAGATGTTAAATAACATTGGGGACAAGATAGTGCCCTGCGGCACTCCATAGCTCAATTGCCAGGAGGCCGAGGACTGGTCACCCAATGCTACTCTCTGAAAACGACCCCGTAGGTAGGACCGGAACCACCAGAGTTGCATATGTGGGACTCACGTGGCGCGCGATGTCCCAGGAAGAAGATGACGTTGTGGCCACCTTTTTTTCTTTAAAGAAACAGGAGCTGGAGCACTCCAGCGCAAAGGTAAGTGTTTAAAAAAAAGGAAGAGGAAGCCACGACCCTGCTCCCCCCCCCCCCGCCACCCCGGATGGGCACGGAGCTCTTGCAGAGCTCCGTACCCTGTGCCCGGTTCCTCACGTTTACTCACGAGGAGCCGGGACTATACCGGGATGGCTGCCCACACGTCCCTCGGTCTCCGGATCATCCCGGGACTGCGGGGGGGGGGGGGGAACGCAAAAAATGTGTAGGGACATATCCCGGGGAAATGCAGGGATCATCCCGGGATCCCCCGTCATGTGGACGCACAGGGACGATTCCCGGGATATCGTCCCGTCTAAAAATGCCCCCATGTTGACTGAGCTTCCTGGAGGGAGAAGGGAAAGGTAAAAAAATAATAATAACCAGCTATAAACAAAGAAACAAATTCAGAGAACTGCTGTCCCTGCCAGTTGCCCGTGGTGCCATGGCACAGCAGTCGCCACGGCCGCCTCTCCACCAATGACTCCCTCTGAAAAAGGACCCCACACATCAGGGAGTCCCACGGAGGCGGCAGGGAGAGGCGTGGGCACAAAATCCGTTCCAGCGTTCCAAAATTCAGGATTGTGGCTGGAATTCGAATGTAGCAGAGCCCACGTGGTATTGGAATATCTGGGTTGGGGGGGTTGGGGAATCTGCTTCCCCCTAATTATTACTTATGATTGCTTATTAGTAATGATTACTAATTAGTCATTATGATAGGAGTAATGGGAGGGAGGGTTTCATCTTCTGGAGAAGCCCTTCTTTCAGTCCCACCTTCTTCACAGGCACGATTGGTGGGAACATGGGACAGGGCCTTCTCGGTGGCTGCTCCGGTGCTCTGGAACTCTCTTCCCGGGGAAGCTAGGCTGGCTCCCTCCTTGATGGGCTTTCGGAAGCAGGCTAAAACTTTTTTGTTCCAGCAGGCCTTTGGAGAATAATCTGGCCCTCCATCTATGTTAATGTCTTATAATTTTGTTGCGTATTTTTTTAATTGTTTATGGTTTTGTTCCCCCCCCCCCATGTATATTTTAAACTTTGTAAGGCCGCCTTGAGGCCCAGCATTGGGCAAAAGGCGGGATACTAATACTACTACTACTACTACTAATAATAATAATAATAGTAATAATAATAATAATAATTTTATATAGCACCATCAATGTACATGGTGCTGTACAGAGTAAAACAGTAAATAGCAAGACCCTGCCGCATAGGCTTACATTCTAATAAAATCATAATAAATCAATAAGGAGGGCAAGAGAATGCAAACAGGCACAGGGTAGGGTAAAACTAACAGTATAAAGTCAGAGCAAAATCAAGTTTTAAAAGCTTTAGGAAAAAGAAAAGTTTTTAGCTGAAGAAAAGTTTTATTAATAATAATAATAATACACACAGAGATTATTATTATTATTATTATTATTATTATTTATTTATATAGCACCATCAATGTACATGGTGCTGTACAGAGTAAAACAGTAAATAGCAAGACCCTGCCGCATAGGCTTACAATCTAATAATTAGATTGTAGTGTCCCTGAGGAATGGAGCTACCACACATGGCAGAGTCTTCTCTGTGGTAGCACCTTGACAGTGGAACTCCCTTCCAGTAGAGATTCTCTTGTCCCCCACACTGTTGTCCTTCAGGTTCCAGTTAAACATGCATTCATTTGTACAAGCTTGGGTGTGTGTGTGTGTGTGTTATAGTGGTGGCTTTATTGTATTTTATTATTTCGCTGCAACTTCAGAGTTATGATTTTAACAAGGTTCATATGTCGTGTTGTTTTTATACGGGCTGCAAGCCACACGGGGCTCCTTGTGAAGGAAGGAAGGAAGGCTATAAACGAAGCCTCACCTTTCTCACAGAATTTATTTATTTATTTAAAACATTTATATCCCGCCCTATATCATTAAGATCGGAGAGCGGCGTACAGATAAAAGCGTACAGTGTAAAACAATAAATATGCACCGTTAAAAACAACTTCAACCATGAACCAGGTTAAAACAATATATAATTTAAAAGCGGTAAAAGCAGTTAAAACAATGCGCCATCTTAGTGGATTTCACCATCAAAGGCTTTGTTAAAAAGCCATGTTTTTACCTGGCGTTGAAATAAAATCAACCTTGGCGCCAGTCGGGCCTCCGAGGGGAGGGCGTTTCACAGCCGGGGGGCCACCCCAGAGAAAGCCCTCTCCCTTGTCCCATCATAGCGCGTGTGTTGTGTCGGTGGGATGCGGAGAAGGGCTCCTCCAACAGATCTCAAGTCACTTCAGTGTCGGGAGCTGAGCTTTCCAAAAAGCACATTCCACTGTCCCCCTCTTACACAATGGGTGAAGCACTTTCCCTGCCGTTGGTGACTCTTTCTCTGTCTGTGTCTTTTGTAGCGCCTGTGGTGACTGGCACGGGGCCAAACTTTTCCTTGGGGGAATTGCAGGGGCATTTAGCCTATGACCTGAACCCCTCGAGTACGGGGATGAGACGGACCCTTCCAAGCACTTCCTCCAGTGGGTAAGTCCAAGCCGTGGGTACTATTATTATTATTATTATTATTTATTTATTTATTTATTTATTTATTTATGTATATAGCACCATCAATGTACATGATGCTGTACAGAGTAAAACAGTAAATAGCAAGACCCTGCCGCATAGGCTTACAATCTAATAAAACCATGATAAAACAATAAGGAGGGGAAGAGAAAGCAAACAGGCACAGGGTAGGGTAAACAGTCAGAACAAAATCAAGTTTTAAAAGCTTTAGGGAAAAGAAAAGTTTTTAGCTGAGCTTTAAAAGCTGCGATTGAACTTGTAGTTCTCAAATGTTCTGGAAGAGCGTTCCAGGCATAAGGGGCAGCGGAAGAAAATGGACGAAGCCGAGCAAGGGAAGGAGAGACCCTTGGGCAGGCGAGAAACATGGCATCAGAGGAGCGAAGAGCACGAGCGGGGCAATAGTGTGAGATGAGAGAGGAGAGATAGGAAGGAGCTAGACCGTGAAAAGCTTTGTAGGTCAACAGGAGAAGTTTATATTGGATTCTGGAGTGAATTGGAAGCCAATGAAGAGATTTCAGAAGCAGAGTAACATGGTCAGAGCGGCGAGCCAAGAAGATGATCTTAGCAGCAGAGTGGTGAACAGAAACCAATGGACTGATGTGAGAAGAAGGAAGGCCAGTGAGAAGAAGGTTGCAGTAGTCCAACCGAGAGATAACCAGTGCGTGAACGAGAGTCTTGGCAGAAGAGACAGACAAAAATGATCGAATCCTGGCAATATTATACAGGAAAAAACGACAGGATTTAGCTACTGCCTCAATATGAGAAATAAAGGAGAGCGAGGAGTCAAATATAAAGCCAAGACTACGAACTTCCTTGACTGGAGTAAGCGTAACATCATTGACAGTAAGAGAGAATGAGAGATGAGGAGAAGGTTTAGGAGGAAAAACAAGCAATTCAGTCTTTGCCATTATTTATTTATTTATATAGCACCATCAATGTACATGGTGCAGTACAGAGTAAAACAATAAATAGCAAGACCCTGCCGCATAGGCTTACATTCTAATAAATCTACTGCTGGTGTATTTTGAAGGTGGTCACGGCAGGGCTTCCTTTGAGCTGGGGGTATTCCGGCGAGGCAGATTTATTTATTTATTTATTTATTTATTACATTTTTATACCGTCCAATAGCCGAAGCTCTCTTGGAATTCTTCAAGTCCAAGTCAAGTTTATTGTATTTAGCAACCAGCCATTATACCATTTCACGTAGATGTGTTACATTCCTTCCTTCCTTCCTTCCCTTGGCCTTTGTGTGCAAGAGCAGGGCCGGCGCAAGAAATTTAGCAGGTCTAAAAGTTAAATGTTTGTTAACAACATTCAATTAAAAAAAACCCACAGTTTTTCAAGGGATGAGCTTCCCTTCATCCAAACGAGCAAAGGAAGGATATGAATTTTCCTAGCGTCTGAATAGACTTTGCATTCTAAAATAGGGTGACCATAGGAAAAGGAGGACAGGGCTCCTGTATCTTTAACAGTTGTATAGAAAAGGGAATTTCGGCGGGTGTAGGGTGACCATAGGAAAAGGAGGACAGGGCTCCTGTATCTTTAACAGTTTTATTGAAAAGGGGATTTCAGGAGGTAGTGTCATTTGTATATATGGAGAACCTGGTGAAATTGCCTCTTCATCACAACAGTTATGCAGGTGCCCTGCCCTCTTTCAAATCTGGTCACAGGATAGCTGCAGGATAGCACCTGCAGCTTTAACTGTTGTGATGAAGAGGCAATTTCACCAGGTTCTCCGTATATACAAATGACACCTGCTGTCATACTCTAGATGAAGCCCTGGTTAGGCCTCATCTAGAGTATTGTGTCCAGTTCTGGGCTCCACAATTCAAGAAGGACGCAGACCAGCTGGAGCGTGTTCAGAGGAGGGCAACCAGGATGATCAGGGGTCTGGAAACAAAGCCCTATGAAGAGAGATTGAAAGAACTGGGCATGTTTAGCCTGGAGAAGAGAAGATTGAGGGGAGACATGAGAGCACTCTTCAAGACTGAGGGGAGACATGATAGCACTCTTCAAATACTTGAAAGGTTGTCCCACAGAGGAGGGCCAGGATCTCTTCTCGATCCTCCCAGAGTGCAGGACACGGAATAATGGGCTCAAGTGACAGGAAGCCAGATTCCGGCTGGACATGAGGAAAAACTTCCTGACTGTTAAAGCAGTATGACAATGGAACCAGTGACCTAGGGAGGTTGCGGGCTCTCCCACACTAGAGGTCTTCAAGAGGCAGCTGGACAACCATCTGTCAGGGATGCTTTAGGGTGGATTCCTGCATTGAGCAGGGGGTTGGACTCGATGGCCTTGTAGGCCCCTTCCAACTCTGCTATTCTATGATTCTATGAAATTCCCTTTTCTATGTAACTGTTAAAGATGCAGGAGACCTGTCCTCCTTCTCATATGGTCACCCTATTCTAAAATAAAATGAGTGATGGCTTCTAAAGTAAAAAGGTTGCGAGGGCAAACTCTGGCTTCAATGTGTTTCGGGGATGGGATTAAATGGGCCCAACGTTCTTGGATTGAGGTGGGTGCTAATCACACCTCCCCTTTTTTCTCATCTAAGGAGTAAGCGGCATAAGTCAGGTTCCATGGAGGATGACCTGGATGGCAGCCCAGGGGGTGAATATTATGCGTCCCCCACCTCCCCTACGAGTAGCAGTCGCAACTGGACAGAAGACATGGAAGGGGGTAAGTGTGTATGATGGGAGCCTGCCCTCTGGTCCCCCCCCTCCCCAACCCTCAAGAAATCAAGTGTTTCTGCTATATAAAGAGCATTTTTATCTGGCAGTATGGTCTCCCCACAGAGTCTTGTCCCTGGAAGCTGTCGTAATTAATGCAAAGCACTTGATTTTTGCACGAATTAGGTTTGAATGTTCAAATTGGGGTATATTTTAAAATGCTGGGTGAGCCATTGTGTTGAAGTGATTCATTCGGGAAACGGTCTGCCTCCAAATTAGGATGATAACTTTATTTTTTTCAGGAGAGTGAGGAAGAGCAGATTTCTCTCCATTTTGTCCCTTTATTGTTTTAGGGTGTTGCTTTCCGCTCTGTTCCACTCCTCTTTAGAATCATGGAATCATAGAATAGCAGAGTTGGAAGGGGCCTACAAGGCCATCTAGTCCAACCCCCTGCTCAATGCAGGAATCCACCTTAAAGTATTACTGACTGATGGCTGTCCAGCTGCCTCTTGAATGCCTCTAGTGTGGGGGAGGCCACAAACTCCCTAGGTAACTGAAACAAATTTCAGAATTGGAGCACGTGAAGTTACGTCCATTCAATTTGCCCTTTCCCCTTCCTTGTTACTTGATTCACACACACACACACACACACACACACACACACGTCCAGGTGACTACGGCCAGATCTACACCACGCAGGATATTGCACTATGAAAGCAGTGTGAAAGCAGTATATAAAAGCCAGGAGCCACACTACGGCTTTATAGCAGTATTGAAGTGCACTGACAACTGTTGGGGCCCATAAGATACATACCATATACTCCTTTCATACCGCTTTCATAGTGCTATATCCTTCTTGGTGTGACTCCTGCCTTTTATATAGAATCATAGAACAGCAGAGTTGGAAGGGGCCTACAAGGCCATCGGGTCCAACCCCCTGCTCAATGCAGGAATCCACCCTAAAGCATCCCTGACAGATGGTTGTCCAGCTGCCTCTTGAATGACTCTAGTGTGGGAGAGCCCACAACCTCCCTAGGTCACTGGTTCCATTGTCGTACTGCTCTAACAGTCAGGACATTTTTCCTGATGTCCAGCCGGAATCTGGCTTCCTGTAACTTGAGCCCATGATTCTGTGTCCTGCACTCTGGGAGGATCGAGAATTCACTGGAGTTTACTTAGAATCATAGAATAGCAGAGTTGGAAGGGACCTACAAGGCCATCAAGTCCAACCCCCTGCTCAATGCGGGAATCCACCCTAAAGCAACCCGGACAGATGGTTGTCCAGCTGCCTCTTGAAGGCCTCTAGTGTGGGAGAGCCCACAACCTCCTTAGGTCACTGGTTCCATTGTCGTACTGCTAAAACAGTCAGGAAGTAAAGATCACCGAGACAATGTATGGGAAATATTCTATAAATGTTGTTATGGCTATCACTCAATTAAAGAAATCAGAGGCAATTAATGGATTGATTACGTTTTCACGGGTAGAAGAAACACTGTAGCAATATTGTCTATGCTTTTAGACGATGCAGGCATGGGAGGAAGCAAAACTCTGCTGTATGGGATTAAAAGAATATCCCCTGCCCAGACTTAATGCCTAATTAATTACAGTGCCATTTTAGCCGATCCAAAGCGTTGCTTTGAATCGTATAAACATTGCAGCTGCTATTTTTAGTAATAGTTTCACCATTCCCATCTTCTTCTTCATCATCATCACCAATATGCCTCCCGTCTGGGAATATTTTGCCTCGAAATCTGTCTCCGAAAGTCAAGTAGGGAGTTCCCACCCTTCCTTGCCTGAGTAGAGACGTGTCCGGAATGCTTTGCGAGTAGAGGTTTATTTCAATCCTGTACTGGATGTTCCATAAAATCCTTCTAAATGAGCGTCTGAGAAAAGACTAAACCCTTTAGTGGCCCTGCCTAAACCAACTGGCCCAGATAAATCTGAGATTGGGAGGTCAGGCGAGATTAACTCTCTCTGCTCCGTGCTCCAAACCGTCTTGCACACACAGGCCCAGAAGCCAAATGGCACAGTGGGCAACGCAACCCACCCCAAAATGTGCCACAAGTTGAAAGCAGATGACTCCAGATCATAAAACAATTGAGGCGAGCCACACGTGCTGACATCTGCTTGTATGTTTCCGAGCCCAATTCAAAGTGCTGGTTTTAAACTATACAGCCTTACACGGCTTGGGACCACACTACCTGACGGAACGCCTCTCCCGATCTGAACCTAACCGTACGCTACGCTCAACATCTAAGGTCTTCCTCCAGGTGCCTACTCTGAGCGAAGCTAGGAGGATGGCAACCAGGGAGAGGGCCTTTTCGGTGGTGGCCCCCCAGCTGTGGAACAATCTCCCTGATGAGGCCTGCCTGGCGCCAACATTGTCATCTTTTCAGTGCCAGGTCAAGACTTTTCTCTTCTCCCAGGCATTTCATAGAATCATAGAATAGTAGAGTTGGAAGGGGCCTATAAGGCCATTGAGTCCAACCCCCTACTCAATGCAGGAATCCACCTTAAAGCATCCCTGACAGATGGTGGTCCAGCTGCCTCTTGAAGGCCTCTAGTGTGGGAGAACCCACAACCTCCCTAGGTCACTGGTTCCATTGTCGTACTGCTCTAACAGTCAGGATGTTTTTCCTGATGTCCAGCCGGAATCTGGCTTCCTGTCACTTGAGCCTGTTATTCCTTGTCCTGCACTCTGGGAAGATCGAGAAGAGATCCTGGCCCTCCTCTGTGTGACAACCTTTTCAGTATTTGAAGAGTGCAATCATGTCTCCCCTCAATCTTCTCCAGGTTAAACATGCCCAGTTGTTTCAGTCTCATAGAGTCATAGAATAGTACAGTTGGAAGGGGCCTCTAAGGCCATCAAGTCCAACCCCCAGCTCAATCTCGGAATCCACCTTCAAGCATCCCTGACAGATGCTTGTCCAGCTGCCTCTTGAAGGCTTCTAGTGTGGGAGAGCCCACCACCTCCCTAGGTAACTGGTTCCATTGTCGTACTGCTCTAACAGTCAGGACGTTTTTCCTGATGTCCAGCCGGAATCTGACTTCATAGGGCTTTGTTTCCACACCCCTGATCATTCTGGCTGCCCTCCTCTGGATGATTTATTTATTTATTTATTTTATTTATTTATTTATTACATTTTTATACCGCCCAATAGCCGAAGCTCTCTGGGCGGTTCATAAAAATTAAAACCATGATAAAACAACCAACAAGTTAAAAGCACAAATACAAAATACAGTATCAAAAGCACAACCAGGATAAAACCACGCAGCAAAATTGATATAAGATTAATTGATATAAGATTATAAGATGATCAGGGGTCTGGAAACAAAGCCCTATGAAGAGAGACTGAAAGAACTGGGCCTGTTTAGCCTGGAGAAGAGAAGATTGAAGCTGGATCAACCACTCTGACAAAAGCCAACTGCTTTGCCCGCTCTGTCTCACAGCCGCCCCTGAAAATGCTACACAGAGAGTTAGGATGCCCTGCTGAATGGGGGAGCGGGAATCCCCAAAAACCTTTCCATGGAAGTTCCCTTCTAATTCAAGGCAGATCCTCGATTCCACCTATTATTATTCTTGCATTTATATCACACCTTTTTTTCCTCCAATGAACCCAAGATGGCATACATAATCCTCCTCTTCCTTTCCATTTTATCCTCACAACAACAACCCTGTGAGGTGGGTTGGGCTGACAGTTTGTGTCTGGCCCAAAGACACCCAGTGGGTTTCCATGGCCGAGGGGGGGGACTAGAACCCGGATCTCCCGACTCCCAGCCCAACACCTTAGCCACTACACCACACATGTTGCATGCATGCCCCTCGGAGGGTACTTTACAACTGGAGATCTCCAAGGCCCTGCAGGAAGAGGGACTAAGGTAGCCTTTTCTGCTGGTCAGGGCTCTGGAAAGCACGGTAGCTCTTATTTATTTATTTACTTATTTATTGCATTTCTAGACCGCCCAATAGCCGGAGCTCTCTGGGCGGTTCACAAAAATTAAAACCATCCAAAGTAAAAAAAACAGCAGTATAAAACCATAATATAAAATACACTATAAAAGCTCAACCAGATAAAAAAAGCAGCAATGCAAAGTTACAAATTTAAAACAACAAGTTCAAATTAATTTACAGACTGTTAAAATACCGGGAGAATAAAAAGGTGGCGTCTAAAAGAATATAATGTAGGTGCCAAGCGAACCTCCTTAGGGAGCTCATTCCACAGCCGGGGTGCCACAGCAGAGAAGGCCCTGCTCCTGGTAGCCACCTGCCTCACTTCCTTTGGCAGGGGCTCGTGGTGAAGGACCCCTGAGGATGACCTTAGGGTCTGGGCAGGTACATATGGGAGGAGGCGTTCCTTCAGATAGCCTGGCCCCAAGCCATTTAGGGCTTTAAATGTTAATACCAGCACTTTGAATCGGGCCCGGACCTGGACTGGCAGCCAATGAAGCTGGAAAAGGACTGGCGTGATGTGGTCTCGTCGGCCAGTCCCTGTTAGTAACTGCACTATTTTGTACCAGTTGAAGCTTCCGGACTGTTTTCAAAGGCAGCCCCACGTATAACGCATTGCAGTAATCCAAACAAGAGGTTATCAGAGCATGGATCTCTGTAGCTAGGCTATCTCTGTCCAGATAAGGGCATAGTTGGTATATCAGCTGACTGAATTGGGATAGTTGGAAGATTTGGGACATTTGGAGAACGTATTATTGCCAACACCCGTGTACTTAGATGGCTCTTTAAAACACCTCTTCCTCCAACTCTTCTGCAGGCATTTCTCCAACTGTGAAAAAGACAGAAATGGACAAATCTCCCTTCAACAGCCCGTCTCCACAGGACACGTCACCACGGCTGACCAGCTACACCCAGCACCACCGTCCTGTCATTGCTGTACACAGTGGTATGCCCACTTTCACTGGGGAGAGCCGAGAGAGAAAGACCTCTAGGCTTAGACCAGGTCAACACGTTTTGGAGAACGAGGTGGTAGAACCCTGAGAAGATAAGAGTGGACTGTAGCACTTCAGGTGTGTGGGCAGGAGGGGTTGTCACATTTTTAATACTCCTCTACGTTGTTGTTTGACTCCTCGCAAGTAGAAAAATAGCCCGTCAGGAAGACAGTGGCTCTTGCCCACTTCTTCCTGCGCTGCTTTTCACAATGGGGAACATTCAAAAATGTGATTTTCTCTCTTCCACTTGCAGTCCGAATTGGTACAGTCTGTTCCGCCACCTCGTTGGGTCCTAATAGTCCAATTTTGCTAGTGTGGTTGATACGCAAATAGCACAGTGTTCGTTTAACAGCCATTCCTCCTTCTGGAGAATTGCAGTCCCCGGGCCGGGGGGGCGGGGCGGGGGGAGAGAGAGTAAGGAGTACTCTTAAGAATCTCACTGAAGGGAGTGTGAATGCTAGGAGCTTTCTTCTAAGCTTTATTAGACTAAGCTAGGCACTTGCCCTTTCAACTAAAAGGGAAGGTTACCTGCGCAGTCCTGGAGCCACAGACCAGCTGTTAACTCCGCCTGCTTGACCCTATGGTGGTGGACTCTGGGATCTGTCAACTCTGAAGTTTTCTCCCTCTCCAGCTGAGGCTGAGTTCCCAGGGATTGTGGGAGGATGGGCTCTGAGTCATTGGCATTCTCTCTGATAAGCTCCTGTGAAGATTCCTCCTTGACTCCTGAAGAGTCTTGGGGGGTCTTCTCCTCCACTTCCTATCTTGGGTGATAGATTTCTAGTCTTTTTCTTTAGATTCTGAGTCTGATTGGCCTCCTGAAACCCCTTCCCCCACACTAGGGAGAACAGACCTGATTCTGACACAAACTTGAATTTTTGGGGGTGGGAAAATGGCAATTGTGGAAGATTCTGGGGAAAAATATGTTAAGAGTCGTTACGAAGTCATATACAAGCTTCATCAATGAAGGCTAGCACAGATTCCACTGCCGCCCCCCCCCCACACACACACCAGAGGGGTGTGTCTGTGTGAAGACAGATGTAACTCTTAAGATGAGAAGATTGGTTTGGATCCACCTTTGGTGAGAATCATGTGGCGCACAGTGGTAAGCGGCGGTTACTGCAGCTGAAACTCTCCCCACGGCCTGAGTTCGATCCCAGCGGAAGCTGGTTCTCAGGCAGCCGGCTCGGGTCGACTCAGCCTTCCATCCTCCCGAGGTCGGTAAAATGAGTACCCAGCTAGCTGGGGGAAAGGTAACCACGACTGGGGAAGGCAACGGCAAACCACCCCTCTACAAAGTCTGCCAAGAAAATGTCAGTGAAAGCAGGCGTCCCTCTAGGAGTCAGCAATGACTCAAGTGCTTGCACGAGAGGTTCCTTTCCTTTGGTGAGAATCAAGCCCAAATCTATGTATTCCTTTCCAGAGGCGATTTCTCGGGGGTCAAACTCTTGCTCTGCAAATTTGTAAGAGAAGCCAGCTGTATGCACACAGCACTGACTGGCAGGTGTCGCCAAGAAACCTTACGTTCCCAGCCCCCAGAATAATGTGCACTTTAAACAACAAAAATCTCCTTTTTAAAAGAAAATGAATAAGGCTGGACTGAAATAATAATGGACAGAAAAATGCCTGTCAGTGTTTGCAGCGCTAAAAAAGAGAGAGAGACAGAGAACAGACTAGAGGAGGGGCAAGAATGTCACCAGCTGAGCTATCATCCAGTTCACTTTTATGCAGGTCCATCATTTTTGTTGTGACGCTGAGTTGAAGCTGGAATTTTCCTGTAGCTGAAGGATGCTTTATGACCACTCCCTTCTTTTATATTACATCTGTCTTCTCTCTCTCTCTCTCTCTTTAAATATTACATCTGTCTTCACCCTTTGCGATTGACACTATCAAGACTATAGGTCAAACGGAAAGTATCTTTTCTTATAGCTAGAGCTGAATCAAACCTGCGTGGCTGTTGCTAGCAGCGGGTGATGTGAGTGATGTAGTCCAAGAGATCTGGAGGGCTACAGCTGTTTGGGAAAGATTGCAAGACTGGAGGGAATTGCATTTTTCAAATAACTGGAGCTGGGGTTTATAAAAGAATATGGGTTTAAAAATGTTGACTATGGCAGGTGATGTGCACAGCCCTCGAAGTGTAAATGGTGGTCTGTTTGTTTTTAAAGAGTCAGTAATAAAATAACCAGGATGATCAGGGGTCTGGAAACAAAGCCCTATGAAGAGAGACTGAAAGAACTGGGCAGGTTTAGTCTGGAGAAGAGAAGATTGAGGGGAGACATGAGAGCACTCTTCAAAGACTTGAAAGATTGTCACACAGAGGAGGGCCAGGATCTCTTCTCGATCCTCCCAGAGTGCAGGACACGGAATAACGGGCTCAAGTTAAAGGAAGCCAGATTCCGGCTGGACATCAGGAAAAACTTCCTGACGGTTAGAGCAGTACGACAATGGAATCAGTTGCCTGGTGAGGTTGTGGCCTCTCCCACTCTAGAGGCCTTCAGGAGGCAGCTGGACAAGCATCTGTCAGGGATGCTTTAGGGTGGGTTCCTGCACTGAGCAGGGGGTTGGACTCGATGGCCTTGTAGGCCCCTTCCAACTCTATTAGTTGGAAGGGGCCTACAATGCTTTTCTATGATTCTATGATTCTATGAGCCCACCTGGGAGTGCCTGCACATATGAGCCTGGATCCTGCAACTACTCTGCGGCTGCCAAGGTGCACTGCGGCCACCAGGTGGTGCTGCAGGACAGAACCAGACAAGGGGGAGGAGGGAGGGAGGCCATGCACACGCGCCATTTGAGGACTGCTCTGCTGCCCCACCCCGGTGGTCTCCGCAGAGGTGCCCGGGAACAGGAGGGGCTGGGCGTGCGCTGGCGACGAAGGCCGCCTAGTCTCCACTCTGTCTCTCTCGCCCCCTGCAGGTATCGCCCGAAGCCCCCACCCCTCCTCCGCGCTGCACTTCCCCACCACCTCGATCCTGCCCCAGACGGCCTCCACCTACTTCCCACACACAGCCATAAGGTACCCGCCTCATCTGAATCCGCAGGACCCCCTGAAAGACCTCGTCTCGTTGGCCTGTGACCCGTCCAGTCAACAGCCGGGACCGGTAAGGAACTGCCAGGATTGTGTCTCCTGATTATTATTATTATTATTATTATTATTATTATTATTATTATTATTATTATTTATTACATTTATATACCGCCCCATAGCCGAAGCTCTCTGGGTGGTTTACAAAAGTTAAAAACAGTGAACATTAAAAACATGCTCATACCAGCTTAGGTAAGGTGACCACATGAAAAGGAGGACAGGGCTCCTGTATCATTAACAGTTGTATTGAAAAGGGAATTTCAGCAGGTGTCATTTGTATATCTGGAGAACCTGGTGAAATCCCCTCTTCATCACAACAGTTAAAGGTGCAGGAGCTATACTAGAGTGACCAGATTAAAAAGAGGGCAGGGCACCTGCACCTTTAACTGTGGTGATAAAGAGGAAATTTCCCCAGGTTCCCAATATAGACAAATAATACCTGCTGAAATTCCCTTTTCAATACAACTGTTAAAGATACAGGAGCCCAGTCCTCCTTTTCATATGGTCACCCTAGCTTAGGTGCTGACAATGGGCCTGGTTGCCACTGCCCCATCACTTGCTGCTGTCTGCCCCCCGCCCCCAAGACTTTGGCCATAGTATACTGGCTTGGGTTGGGACAGACCTCCAACCATTAGGCAAGCTTATTTCTCCAGATTGTGCCCATTATACAGAAGTGAAATGTTGAATGTATGAGCGTCGTTAGACAGGTGTTTTATTGCACACTCGTTACTCCCTACTTACGAATGTTCATGGGTCCTTTTGACATCGTCATCCTCCTCCCTTGCTTCTCCTGCTCCTTCTTGCCCTTTTTCCTTCGCAAAATAGACCCCTTTAAATCCGATTTTTTAAAAAACAAAATGTGCAGCCATCTCCTGGAAAAGCAGCGCAATGAAAACAGGGTTTGAACGGGCCACCTGATCATTGTTTACTTCCTCTTCCTTCCAGTGCGAATAAAGAGGAAGTATCATGAGACAAAAGCAGGGGGGGGGGGAAGCAACAGTAACGAAATGTGATTCTCCCCCATCCCTGTCTGATGATGCTCTGAATGTAATTTTCCAAGAAACTTGCAGTGCACTTATTTCAGCAGTTTTGAAACAGTTTTAGCACCTTCCCCCACCCACCCCCACCCACCAAATAAAGGCAAGTCCAATGGGTGTTGTTTGAAAATATATTAATTTGTCTTCAAGGATCTTGAGGCAGCCCAGATAAAATTAACATTTTATTCTCACAACAACCCTGTGAGGTAGGTCAGGCTGGGAGAGAATAACGTCCTTCATTGAGCTTCATGTCTGTGTGGGGGGGATTTGAACCCAGGTCTCTCCACAGATGTACTCTGGCCATTACACCACACTGGCTATAAGGGGGGTACAAAAAGGCCTACTCTCCTTGCGTGCTGCAGGGGGGCGAGTCCGGGCGAATCTGGGCTGCCTCTACCCAGCCAAACTCATGACCCCAAGGGATGCACGGAGAAACAGTGGGGCAGTCAAGCTGCTTCTCCCAGATGCCCATGTGCCCCCAACCCTGCTGACTTCCGTGCTTTTCCTCTGCCGAAATAAAAACTAAAACATTGGGCTGTTTTTATTGTAAACTTTCTAAATAACATGCTGAAGCTATTATTATTATTATTATTATTATTATTATTATTATTATTATTATTATTATTATTTACATTTATATACCGCCCCATAGCCGAAGCTCTCTGGGCGGTTTACAAAAGTTAAAAACAGGGAACATTAAAAAGAAATATACAAAATTTAAAACCATAAAAGGATAAAGTACAAACGAAAACAGACAATATCTGTTTAAAAACAACTATCCTGGGGTCAGTTAAAAAAAAACACAGCATATGCTGTTAGACGCCTGGGAGAAGAGAAAAGTCTTGACCTGGCACTGGGCCAAAAGTTCTTGAACGATCCTTGGGGCGTTGATGGCGAAAGAGGGGGATAAATTGCTTTCCCTCTTTTGGGCTAGGGTGGGGCAAATTTATTAGTTTTGGGTAGCACTCACCAGTGGTTAGGGTGACCCTATGAAAAGGAGGACAGGGCTCCTGTATCTTTAACAGTGGCATAGAAAAGGGAATTTCAGCAGGTGTCATTTGTATATATGGGGAACCTGGTGAAATCCCCTCTTCATCACACCAGTTAAAGCTGCAGGAGCTATACTAAAGTGATCAGATTTAAAAGAGGGCAGCTTTAACGGTTGTGACGAAGAGGGAATTTCACCAGGTTCTCCATTGACACAAACGACACCTGCTGAAATTCCCTTTTCTATGCCACTGTTAAAGATACAGGAGCCCTGTCCTCCTTTGCATATGGTCACCCTAGTCAGTGACTCACCAGTGTTCTTGTGCATTTCCTCTGGCTGCCAGTATCCGGGATTTTTTCCAGCAGTGCCCCGGAACAACACTACTTTTGGTATAACTTTGTTCCAGGGCAGGGCTGGTCAATCAAAACGAGAGCAGTCCACCCAAGGAGTCACAACAAAACGCGTGAGTTTTGCCTCCTCTGCCCTTGAAACCCCTTTCCCCAATAGCCAAAATGCCCTTCTCTGCTTTTGTGGGCGTGAGTGGAGTTCAAAACAGCACGGGCAGGCTTTCCATCCAGCCCAGAATCTGTTGATCCTCAGAATACAGATAATCACGGCCCATCACTTGTATGTGTATAAGGGATGTTTATTTGGGCAGGTGCTCCAGAAGGGAGGTGTGTGTGTGTGTGTGTGTGTGTGTGTGTGGCGGGGGGGGGGGGGGGTAGAGCCAAATATCTGAAGTAGGACTGGACTTATGAGTGCCAAAGTGGAATCGGGGAGGTCTTACTATTGCAACCTGTGTCGCCCCTTTCAGACAACACGCTAAACTATGCTTGCTTAACCAAAAAATGGTTCACGGAATGCATTAACCTTAATACATTCCATTAACTAAGGTGACCCTATGAAAAGGAGGACAGGGCTCCTGTATCTTTAATTGTAGGATGACCCTATGAAAAGGAGGACAGGGCTCCTGTATCCTTAATTGTAGGATGACCCTATGAAAAGGAGGACAGGGCTCCTGTATCCTTAATTGTAGGATGACCCTATGAAAAGGAGGACAGGGCTCCTGTATCTTTAATTGTAGGATGACCCTATGAAAAGGAGGACAGGGCTCCTGTATCTTTAATTGTAGGGTGACCCTATGAAAAGGAGGACAGGGCTCCTGTATCTTTAATTGTAGGGTGACCCTATGAAAAGGAGGACAGGGCTCCTGTATCTTTAATTGTAGGATGACCCTATGAAAAGGAGGACAGGGCTCCTGTATCTTTAATTGTAGGATGACCCTATGAAAAGGAGGACAGGGCTCCTGTATCTTTAATTGTAGGATGACCCTATGAAAAGGAGGACTGGGCTCCTGTATCTTTAATTGTAGGATGACCCTATGAAAAGGAGGACAGGGCTCCTGTATCTTTAACAGTTGCATAGAGAAGGGAATTTCAGCAGGTGTCATTGGTATATATGGAGAACCTGGTGAAATTCCCTCTTCATCACAACAGTTCAAGCTGCAGGAGCTATGCTAGAGTGACCAGATTTAAAAGAGGGCAGGGCTCCTGCAGCTTTCACTGTTGTGCACGATCCCCTGCACGACCATCACAACATTTACATTATTATGGAAGTTATTGTTCCAAATGTTATTGGACAATGACCCTATCCACACGTCGGCCCGTGGACTTAAATAGGGTGACCCTATGAAAAGGAGGACAGGGCTCCTGTATCTTTAACAGTTGTATTGAAAAGGGAATTTCAGCAGGTGTCATTGTATATAAGGGGAACCTGGTGAAATTTCCTCTTCATCACAACACTTAAAGCTGCAGGTGCCCTGCCCTCCTTTAAATCTGGTCACTCTAGTATAGCTCCTGCAGCTTTAACTGTGGTGATGAAGAGGGAATTTCACCAGATTCTCCATATATACACAAATGTCACCTGCTGAAATTCCCTTTTCTATGCAACTGTTAAAGATACAGGAGCCCTGTCCTCCTTTTCATATGGTCACCCTAACTTAAAGTGCTGTGTGTGTCCATGGGCCCCTAGAGTTGTCAGCGCACTTCAATACTGCTATAAAGCCGTCGTGTGGCTCCTGCCTCTTATATAGCTTTCATAGTGGTATATCCTGCTTGGTGGAGATGAGTCCAGTGTCACGGGGGGAAAAGACATGTTGAAAGTTGCTGGGACAGGATAGGAGGCAGAGCCAGGGTTTGAGAGTTCCAAATGCTTTGATGTTTGGTAGTTCCACTGGGTTCCTAATCAGATCCATCCCGGCTGGCCATAATTTCCCCCTGACCAGCCGCCCTATGTACACAGAGAGCTCTGCTGTTTGATGTACAGCTTGCTTCTCCTCTCATGCACCGCGGTTGGTTGCCTGTCCTGGCAGGTGGTACCATCAAAGGCCTACTAATTCACTGGCTACCTGCGGTGCAGCTGGTGGAAGTTGCTGTGTTCATGCCCACCTCTCTCACTCACACGCACCCGGTGCATTTGGAAGATCGCCTTGCTTTCTAATACTGGCGGTTATTTTTCCATGCCACCTCTCTCCCCTGAAGCTAAAGAGTTGGGCTGGAGATAGGGCTGAAGGTGGCGTGACGTCAGGCAACGCTGAGTGTAGTTTGCGCACTGCGGATGTTTCCGAAATTCTGCTCACCCGATTCCTCTCCAGAGTTCGGCATTCCGAATTACCCAGTCTTGTCTCCAAAGCAAAACGGCCCTGGTTAGGCCTCATCTAGAGTATTGCGTCCAGTTCTGGGCTCCACAATTCAAGAAGGACGCAGACAAGCTGGAGCGTGTTCAGAGGAGGGCAACCAGGTCTGGAAACAAAGCCCTATGAAGAGAGATTGAAAGAACTGGGCATGTTTAGCCTGGAGAAGAGAAGATGGAGGGGAGGCATGAGAGCACTCTTCAAAGACTTAAAAAATTGGCACACAGAGGAGGGCCAGGATCTCTTCTCGATCCTCCCAGAGTGCAAGACACGGAATAACGGGTTCAAGTTAAAGGAAGCCCGATTCCAGCTGGACATCAGGAAAAACGTCCTGACTGTTAGAGCAGTACAACAATGGAACCAGTTCCCTAGGGAGGTGGTGGGCTCTCCCACACTAGAGTATAGACAACTGCAGACAGGTTATCCGTGTCCAGATAGGGGCGTAGCTGGGCCACCAACCAAAGTTGGTAAAAGGCACTCCGTAGCACCAAGGCCAAATGGGCCTCAAGTGACAGAGATGGATTATACTGTATTATACTTATATTGTATTCTACATCATAAAAACTTGATGTATAATACAATATAAAAACACAACCAGGGTAAAATCAGCAGCAGTGCAGAAATGCAATTTTAAAATACAAATTTAAAGCGGCAAAGTTAAACTTAAATTTATAAACTGTTAAAATACTGGGAGAATCAAAAGGTCTTCGCCTGGCGTCCGTAAATTCACGGCAGCTTTCAGTGCCTTAAATAACTTTCACATGTAAATGGATAAACACTACAAGGAAACACCTTGATATGATTGTATATATGGTTACATCCAAGATCCTTTTCGTGCTGTGTTTTGCTGGCGCGGATCGCTAAAAAGCCGACAGTCTCTTTGAGATTGCGTTTTCTGCAGTGTTTTATCCATGTTGCACATGGGAGGAGGGATGCGAATGAAATTTTATCACGTTTAATCTCCAATTCCGGAGATAATTTTGCGAAGTCGATTGGTTAAACCAGAGTTATGGCGGAGCAGAACACAGCACGGAGTAAAATACTGAAACAATAAAGGCATAGACTGGAGGGAATCTGTTCATAGCACTGCCTGTTCACTGGATTTTGTAGCACTTCCAAAGTTTACAGAATTGAGCAGAGGAGCTAGTAGGAGAATAGAAATGTGACTGTACCACGGGGAAAATTCCTTTATCGTGCCACTTTCAATTCTCTCTTAACTCTTGTCTGTCTGTAAAGGCCGTTCCACACATTGCAGCTTTCTTTGTTATATGTGCACTTTTTAAAAACTGTACACTTTGGTAAAGTGTCTGTCTAGATTGAGGGGAGATATGATAGCAGTCTTCAAATACTTGAAAGGTTATCACACAGAGGAAGGCCAGGATCTCTTCTCGATCCTCCCAGAGTGCAGAACACGGAATAACGGGCTCAAGTTACAGGAAGCCAGATTCTGGCTGGACATCAGGAAAAACTTCCTGACTGTTAGAGCAGTACGACAATGGAACCAGTGACCTGGGGAGGTGGTGGGCTCTCCCACACTGGAGGCCTTCAAGAGGCAGCTGGACAACCATCTGTCAGGGATGCCTTAAGGTGAATTCCTGCATTGAGCAGGGGGTTGGACTTGATGGCCTTGTAGGCCCCTTCCAACTCTACTAGTCTATGATTCTATGATCTAGGGCCCTAAGGATTATCCCAGGAAAATGGAGGGGTCGTACCTGCCTGCTCCTGGGATTCCCCTGTGTGTCATTTGGATGCACAGGGATGATCCAAAGACGATCCCGGGGGAAAAGGCAGGTGTAGAAACGACCCAAGTTTCTCATGTACATATCCTCACCTGAGACCTAGGAATAACTGCAGTTCTTTGACAAAGGCACGGCAGTGCAGAACACAGACTGCTGCCATTTGAATGTGTGAACTGGTTTTAGTGCATTGAAAATGGGGCAATTTAATGCCCAGCTCTTCCGTGGTATCCTTGATCCCTTTCAGACATTTGCAACTCCAACCCACTCTTCCTCTACTGATGATCCTTTAAAAAAAAAAAATCATTAGCGTAGAGATAATTACACCTAGAATGAGCTGTTTGAAAATGCTGTTAGAAACGACGTTTTTAAAAGCTGGAAAACAGAATAAACTCAAGACACCTTAAACCCTGCTGGTTAAGGCTTTTCGTTAAGCGGCAGGGTTTACTTTAAGGTGTCTTGCACGATGCGTTTTTCTAAGCCCTGCTCACTCACTAACCCCAGTCGGACCGTCTGCAGCAGGGTTAGCGGCTCTAACCTTGGCTTAAAGTGTTGTGTGCGACAGGACAGCTTGTAGTTAGTGCTAACCCCAGAGCGTAAAGTGTCGTCTGAACAGGCCCAATATCCCTAAATTTAAATTATTCCTGCTACTAAAGTACTGTTGTATGTACTTTGAATGTTTTTAATTTTTGTGAACCACCCAGAGAGCTCCGGCTATTGGGCGGTATAGAAATAAGGCAGCTGGACAACCATCTGTCAGGGATGCTTTAGGGTGGATTCCTGCATTGAGCAGGGGGTTGGACTAGATGGCCTTGTAGGCCCCTTCCAACTTTGCTATTCTATGATTCTATGAAATATAAAAAATTAAAAAATCAACCAAAGTAAGGCTGCAATCCTAAACCATACCATACTACTTTATTGTGATCCATAGATCCATGAAAAAACAAGAATCAAACATGAAATCATACAGTTAGAGCTATTATCAACTTTTGTCTAATACACAGAGAGCTCTAATCCTGGCCGCCACTGTAAGAAATTTAGCAACAGCCAAAGTTACTCTTCCAACAGAAACTTCTCGGCCTTTTGGCTAAGATCAAGCGTAATCCTAAACACAGTTAGCTAGGAATAGGCCCCATTGAGCAAAGCAGAGCACACTTCTGAATAAATATGCATGAATTTGCACTGTAATGGTACTTACATTAAACACACACACACACACACACACAGGCATCTTTTTTAATTGTTTCAGATATGTTTTACATCTTGCTTATCTCTGCCCGGCCTCCCCCAACGTTGGGGTCTAATTTAGCTGTGCATAAAAGAAACGTACATTTCCCACAGCCGTTTTAAAGAATCACGCACGCCGGCACAAGAAGCAGCAGGATGATTATTATTATTATTATTATTATTATTATTATTATTATTATTATTTATTTATATAAACTGTTTCCGTGTAGGGGTGGCGTGGCTTGAAGTCAGCGTCCGAATGAGGACCCTGTAGGGCTGAGATAGAATTGCGGGTGGGGCTGGGATCAGAATGAGGCACATTGCACCCCGGAAGGCCCTATGCATGGCTCTTGGCCATGATAGTTTGATGGGACCCCCATGACCAGTGGCAGGTGAGCTGGCCACGATTCCCATAGTCTCCAGTGAAGCCCGCCCGACATCCTGTATTGAGGGTGGAGGTTCCCCCGGGCAGACAGGCAGGCAATTCCTGTGGGCGGTGCTAACAGCTTGCTCTATGTTTTTTTTATGTATGTTGTATCCCTAGTTAAATGGAGGTGGTCAAGTGAAGGTACCCGGGCACTACCTTTCCACCCAGATGCTCGCGCCGCCACCTCCGGGTTTGCCCCGCCTGGCAATCTCACCTGACACCAAATCTACCACGACAACTTCCGAGGGAGGGACCACCTCGCCGACGTCTCCCAGTAAGCAAGCTTGCCCACTCACTCACCCACCCACCCACCCACCACCCCACACCCACCCACCCACCCGCTCCCAAACCGCCTGGCCTAGCCTTGCCCACCTGTTTGCCATCCATCGCCAATTCCCCCCACCCCTCTCTAGCTATATTTACTCAGGCTGCCCTGCAGAGCTGCTGACGTCTGTGTGTATGCATGAGGGGGACGGGCGTGAGAACTTTTGGTGAGGGGATTTTAGGGATGAGATGGCAGCAGGGTGCATGGCTTTAAACTGAGGCTGTTTAAATAATTCGTTTAAATAGCCAGGAAAATGGCTGGTTTTAAATCATGGATAGATAGAAATAAATAAAGTTCCAAAGAAGCATCCATGTAATTGGTTGTTGTAGTAGTAGTAGTAGTAGTAGTAGTAGTAGTAGTAGTAGTAGAATAATAATAATAATAATAATAATAATAATAATAATAATAATAATATACACCAGTTAGCAACTAAATAGCGCCTTAGGATTAGCATCAAAAACTCTCACATGCCTTTTGCACAAACGAACCTGTGGGCCCGTTCAGAAGACACCTTAAACCACGGCTTTAACCATGGTTGTTTAGCCACAAAGCCAGGCCGTGTTCAGAAGACACCTTAAACCATGGTTTTAACCATGGTTGTTTAGCCAGAAAGCCAGGCCATGTTCAGAAGACACCTTAAACCACGGCTTTAACCATGGTGGTTAAGCCAGAAAGCCAGGCCATGTTCAGAAGACACCGTAACCCATGGCTTTAACCATGGTGGTTAAGCCAGAAAGCCAGGTCGTGTTCAGAAGACACCTTAAACCATGGCTTTAACCATAGTGGTTAAGCCAGAAAGCCAGGCCGTGTTCAGAAGACACCGTAACCTACGGCTTTAACCATAGTGGTTAAGCCAGAAAGCCAGGCCGTGTTCAGAAGACACCATAAACCATGGCTTTCACCATGGTGGTTAAGCCAGAAATCCAGGCCGTGTTCAGAAGACACCTTAAACCATGGCTTTAACCATGGTGGTTAAGCCAGAAAGCCAGGCCATGTTCAGAAGACACCTTAAACCACGGCTTTAACCGCATTGAATAAGGCTTTATTCACCATGGTTAAAGCTGTGGTTTAAGGTGTCTTCTGAACACAGCTCGGCTTTCTGGCTTAACCACCGTGGTTAAAGCCATGGTTTAAGGTGTCTTCTGAACGCGGCCAGTGTTATGTTTTCAGGCTGAGGAATTGGCAACCTTTACTTAATTCATATTGACCTGGTTCAGACAACACGCTAAACCATTTTGTGGTTAAGCAGCATGGTTTAGCGTGTTGTCTGAACCAGGCCACTGTGGATTCTGAGTCTTCACAGACTGGAAGTGAACCTGTCTCCTTTTCATTATATTGCAGGGGAGCTCAGCTTTGTTTTAATGGGTTTAGCAAAGTTTATTTTGCTTTACCCAACTTGCTGAGCAGCTGAAGTCTCTCACAATATGCCTTCTTTTAACCAATCAGTTGTTGCTAGCATGAAATTCTGTTTTGTCTTAACAGGTCCAGGGGTTTCAGCGCGGGAGAGTGCAGTTAGCAGGAATTTATTTTAGCAAGGAAGTTATCTCTAGTTGCAGAGCAGCTAAGGTTCTGTTGAAAGGCTGAGTTCGGTCGACACTCAGCCTTTCCCGTTCTGTTCCTATTACCCACCCCCCCTCAGCTGTTTAGCGTGTCGTCCGAACTCAACTTCTGTCTCCAACTTCCTCTTCCTCCCAGTTCTTTGTGGCTTGCATATGGGATGTTGAGGGACATCCCAGCAACCTGGGGTTGAACAGGTAGCAACAGAGAGAGGTTAGTTTAAGCGTCTCCCTACCCTAGGACAAATCCTGCTGCTTATTATGTGTACCTATGTGTACCTCCCATGAAGCTGATGGGTGGGAGATTCAGGGCAAAGAAAAGGAAGGACTTCTTCACACAGCGCATAGTTAAATTGTGGAACTCACTGCCACAAGATGTAGTGATGGCCACCCATCTGGATGGCTTTAAAAGGGGGTCGGATCAATTCCTGGAGGCGAAGGCGATCCATGGCTACTAGCCCTGATGATTGTGTGGTATCTCCAGTATTCGAAGCAGTAAGCCTGTGTGCACCAGTTGCTGGGGAACATGGGTGGGAGGGTGCTGTTGCCGATGGCTGGTTGGCCACTGTGTGAACAGAGTGCTGGACTAGATGGACCCTTGGTCTGATCCAGCATCAGGGCTCTTCTGATATTATTATTTGCAACTCTCTCTCTCTCTCTCTGTGTGTGTGTGTGTGTGTGTGTGATAATAACACTGCATTTAAAAGATAATGAGAGGAGAACACAGTATATAAAACTTCAAGGGGAAGTTGGAAGCAATGTTGATAGCCCACCAGATCTAGTTTCTGGTGCTTGAGAAACATCCGCTTTAATGCACGTGCAAGTTGCTAGTTCTCATCGCTGCACAGAATAAATGTGTTGGTTTTAAAAAAAGTGGGTGGGCTTTCTGATACTTTCAAAATCTCAGTTGCTATTTTATTTATTGCACTTTTATCCCACTGTTAGACAGTTCTTATGTCTCAAAGTGGCTCAGCTCGGTCAAAAAGAAATCCAGGCTCTTCCATCAGGCTTGCTGACTAAAAAGATAAGGCAAACCGGGGAAGGAAGGAAAGAAGAGAGAAATCAGTTTTTTCAGGGTCAGAACAAGGTGGTGAGCTGAAGGAGGGCATTGAATTGCTTGTTGGGCAACCCTCGATAATAATAATAATAATAATAATAATAATAATAATAATAATAATAATAATAATTTTATTTCTTACCCGTCTCTCCCTTTGGATCGAGGCAGGGAACAACATTAGTAAAACAAATCAACACATCTTAAAAGTTCTTGATTTCACATTCATCAGGATAGGCCTGCCGGAAAAGTCTAGTCTTTAAAGCTGTCTTAAATTCAGAGAGAGAGAGTTAATTTTACGAATCTCCTCCGGCAGGCCGTTCCACAGTCTGGGGGTGATAGAAGAAAAGGCGTTTCATGAATAGCCATTGGTGGCACCTGTTCCTTTAACCTAGGGTGACCCTATGGAAAGGAGGACAGGGCTCCTGTATCTTTAACAGTTGCATAGAAAAGGGAATTTCAGCAGGTGTCGTTTGTATATATGGAGAACCTGGTGAATTCCCTCTGCATCACAACAGTTAAAGCTGCAGGAGCTATACTAGAGTGACCAGGTTTAAAAGAGGGCAGCTTTAACGGTTGTGATGAAAAGGGAATTTCACCAGATTCTCCATATATACAAATGACACCTGCTGAAATTTCCTTTCAATACAACTGTTAAAGATGCAGGAGCCCTGTTTTCCTTTTCATAGGGTCACCCTATTTAACCCCTGGATGGTCCAGGAGACGTCTTTCCCTGTTCCTCCTGCAATCCTAGCAGGGCCACTGTCCATTGGAGCTGAGCGGGGAGCGAGTTCTAAACTCTGTTTTTTTAAAAAAATAAAAATAAATTTCTACCTCTCCTGTAGAGAGCGTTGCAAACAGGGTCCTTCTGCATGCAGGAATGAGCCAAAGATATAGTGATCCACTTAGCAGTGGAAATGGATTCCTTTTGTAAATTCAGACATGGTTCCTGCGATCATATGGGAAGGTTGTGGTCTGTGGCCATGGGGATCTCTGGGAGGACTTTCTCAGTGCCGCTAGTTGAGCGATCCTTTTAAAGTTTATTTTTTAATCCAGGTGGTTTTGTTAGACTTGATTACTGTTCCTGTGGCTGAAAGGTGGAATAAATAAATACGTGGAGGCGTTGGGAATTGGGACCTTCTGTGTACAACGCTTTTGATTTGTAACAGACATTCAGACTGTGTGTAAGGGTTAGTTACTGGCAGTGAGAGAACTTTATAGTGGAACGTGCTGGAATTTGGCCCTTACGTTGAAAGAGGATGGACACCCCAGATGTAGAGTCAGAGGAACATATAGTTGGAAGGAACCTAAGAAGTCATCTAGTCCAACCCTCTGCTCAACAGCGTTCTGTGGGGTGTCTGACTTGATTTGCATTTGTGAGCTGAGCTGAGGGCTTTCCCCCAAACTCCCCAGAACTTTTTTTTTTGCGCCTTTTCTTTTGCAAGTCCTGCAATTTGCGCGAATTTTGGAGCGGTTTGCGCGAATTTCGGAGCGGTTTTGCGCAAATGGCTCAGAAATTTGCAGAACCTGCAAACGAAATGTACGAAATGCCCGTCAAAGCCACAAACGGGCCAGACTTGCTGCCGACTGAGTTGGGAGACTGCAGTGGGAACCGGAACGAAGTCCGGAGGGGGCGAAACTCGTCAAACTCCACCCACCAAACGGATTTCTCGAGCATCCGTACCCCAATTCCCTCCTTTGGCCAGAGCTAGTCTGAGGCTGCATGACCAGTTTGGGACAGTCTATGGAGATGGTCCTCTTGACAAGGGGGTTGGAGGGCCTTGGTCCTTCTGGGATTTCAGTCTGTGCAATTCAGACTGCAGAGGAAAGCTGAGAAGACAGGATCACAAAGGAAGGGGCGGTGGACATTTACTGTGGGGCATGATGGGGTGGAAATTTGTGGCCAGGGCAGTGTCTGGATTGCATTTTTTAAATAGTGCTGTTTTTCCTTCCTTTCTTCCCTTTTCCATCCACTCTCCCCTCTGCCTACCCTCCAACCCCGGCTCCCCACAGCCTACTCCGCCCCAGGCACGCCCCCTGCGAACCGCTTCGTGGGACTAGGACCACGGGATCCTGGCAGCATCTATCAGGCGCAGGTGAGTCAGCGGCACTGTCCTCTGGTCATCGTGAAGAGAACTGGCTGGCCATCATCATCATCATCATAAATTATTTCTTGTTATTATTATTATTATTTATGTAGCACCATCAATGTACATGGTGCTGTGATGCCATTCTGATCGAGGCAGGGAACAACAATCAATGATAAAATACATAATAATTCAAACATAATATGCATTGTTAAAAACTTCCTAAAAAAACATCCTAAAAACATTTTTAAAACATCCTAAAATTCCACTGGATAGGCCTGCCAGAAGAGATCAGTCTTTACAGCTTTCTTAAATGCTATAAAGACGGTTAAGTTGAGGAGTCTCCTCCGGCAGGCCGTTCCACCCACTCCAGAGCATTGGGGTGGGGGTGAGGGTGGGGCTTATTTAAACTCTTAAACAAGAGTTTATCGTGATGTATGGACACGCAGTGTCCCCCTGCCCCAGCATTTGAGCAGGGGGTTGGACTTGATGGCCTTATAGGCCCCTTCCAACTCTACTATTCTATGATTCGAGGAGGAGGAGGAGCTGCTGCTAGACCTAATTAGCATGTGTTTGTCTAAAAGCCTTTGAAGAAAAACAACTGGAGCCCTTCGCTTCCCAAATTAGAGACCCTTCTTGTCCCAGATTGTGCTCTCTCTACCTTGGCCCTGGTTCCGAATGCCTTCCTGGGCCGTTCCTGCCAGGATACCGCCTGGCACCTTCCCAGCGCCCTCTGTGGTTTAATGCCTCTGGAAAAGCAGCAACAACACCCAGAGAACTTTGGCAGGAAGCAAGTTTGGAGGCTGAATCTAAGCCCGGTCTCCTCCCCTCCCCCCCCCCCACCCGGGAGTCACCCCGCCCCTACTCCTGTCCCTGCTTGGCCGGATCAGCACGGCTGCTGCTTAAGATACAATTGGCTGGTGTTCTTAGCATGATGGCTACTGGCCAATGGAATTCCTTTTCCTTCCCCTCTGGCACTGTTGGCACACGGCACCAGCCATTAAGCATAGCTGTGGTTGAAGGTGTTTCAAAGGCTTTGGGTAGCAGAGGCTGTGCCTCTCCCTACCTGCCCCCGTCCTCGCCCAACAACTCACACACATATTATCCTCTTCAAACGTGCACAGGGATTCATTTGGAATTAACTTTTCTTCCTTTCCTCTCCCTGGCAAACGGCCTACCGTGAACAGGATATAAGAAATGGGACACCCTAATGGACAATGCTACGGCAGGGTGTCCTCCTGAGGGATCAACCCAGGGCTGCTGGAAACGTGCTCCCTCTTTACATTTAATCCAGTTCTGCAAAACGCGAGACCCACTGAGCTGAACAGAGCAGCTCAATAAACTTCTGAGAAGACCAAAACGAAAAAGAAAACCTCAACTCCCAACAGCAAGGCAGGGAGAAGGGTATCCAGGAGGGCTGTGCAGCCACTCCCCAATCCGCCTCAGAGGTTGATCCGGAGCCCCTGAAGCAGCCCCGATCCGCTTCGGGGGTGTCCGACCTGCCTCAGACACCCTCGAGGCGAGATTCGGGCCCTCCGAGGCGATTCGGAGTTTTCTGGGTACGCACTACACAGCCCGACACCCAGAAAAGACTCCCACCAGTCTCTTTCTTCTGGCAGCTTCTGGTGTCACTGACAGAAATGACCGGAAGTAGGCTGCACGATTTTAAGATATCTCGCGGCTCCTGCTGATTAGTATCTCTATGGCCACCGTAGTTTGTGACCATAGAGGGACTAGTACCTCTGTGGCCACAAACTACGGTGCTACTAGCTCTGGTGCTAAGAAACGTCAAAAGAAATTTCTTTATTTTTATCTGAAATGTAAAAATGTTCAAAAAAAAAACCCAAAAACCCTTCAACCAAACTTGTACAACGCTCAACGTTTCGGATCCGGAGATCCTTCGTCAGGAGCTGTACAACAAAATAAATTCCTATTTATTTATTTATTTATTTATTTATTACATTTTTTATACCGCCCAATAGCCGAAGCTCTCTGGGCGGTTCACAAAAATTAAAACCATCATAAAACAACCGACAGGTTTAAAAGCACAAATACGAAAAATACAGTAGAAAAAGCACAACCGGGATAAAACCACGCAGCAAAATTGATATAAGATTAAAATACAGAGTTAAAACAGTAAAATTTAAAATTAAGTGTTAAAATACTGAGAGAATAAAAAGGTCTTCAGCTGGCGACGAAAGGAGTACAGTGTAGGCGCCAGGCGGACCTCTCTGGGGAGCTCATTCCACAGCCGGGGTGCCACAGCGGAGAAGGCCCTGCTCCTAGTAGCCACCTGAAGTCATTAATTTGAAGTCATTATACATTTTAAACCTTCTGGATGTTTCTTACGAAACCGCAGTCGCATTCATTCTGTCGCCACCAGCAGGTAAACTGAATGGCTTCCTGGTCTGATCCAGCATGCCTCTTCCTGTGTTCTTATCTGTTCTTATCTACCACTTCCTCAATATAGTCGCCACTGCTTCCCTCTCCTTTGGAACCCAATCTCCTCATTCTTGTTGCTGCTTACATGCTTGGCGGCAGGCGAACAAGGAGGAACAGCGAGGAGGAAGAGAAGCAGGGCCAGGAGATTCCAGGGTTCAGAGGAGGGCAGCCAGGATGATCAGGGGTCCGGAAACAAAGCCCTATGAAGAGAGGCTGAAAGAAATGGGCCTGTTTAGCCTGGAGAAGAGAAGATTGAGGGGAGACATGACAGCACTCTTCAAATACTTAAAAGGTTGTCACACAGAGGAGGGCCAGGATCTCTTCTCGATCCTCCCCGTGTGCAGGACACGGAATAAGAGGCTCAAGTTACAGGAAGCCGGATTCCAGCTGGATATCAGGAAAAACTTCTTGACTGTTAGAGCAGTACGACAATGGAACCAGTTACCTAGGGAGGTTGTGGGCTCTCCCACACTAGAGACCTTCGAGAGGCAGCTGGACAAGCATCTGTCAGGGATGCTTTAGGGTGGATTCCTGCATTGAGCAGGAGGTTGGACTGGATGGCCTTGTAGGCCCCTTCCAACTCTGCTATTCTATGATTCAGCAGCCAGGCTCCACAGGAATGTGGACCTCAGCAGGGGCCCAGTGATGCTGATCTCTGAAGCCAGACTTGTGCAAGTTGGAAATGCATAATAAGCGTAGGCATGTTCAGCACATTTCATTAGGGTGTGCACCCATAAAGGCCCTGATTAGAGTGAAAGAGGGGAAAGCATTGCATTTTCTCTCTCTCTCTCTCTCACACACACACACAAACTGACTTTAAGGCCATGATTGGAGCAGTCAGGCATGCTAATAGCGGCCACCATTAATGTGCCCGGGAAGAGGGGATCACACACCTTCCAGAGGCTCTGGAAAGCACTTTCCCGTCCTCCTTAAAGGCTCTGGTTCAAAAAGTGGGAGGAGGCAGGAAAGCGAGGCTGCCCTGGAGACATTAGGGTGTGCCTGGGCACACCCGGCACACCCCATGCGCACGGCAATGATAATAGGCCTTTGACCTTCACAGCTAGGTTTGTGCCTACAGATGCAAGTGCTCTGATGTTTTGGATCCAAAAAAATAAAAGAAAAAATGTCAGGAATGGGGATATTATTCCCCTGCCTGGAACGGAGACACCCAGGTGTACGGGGCGTTGATTCGTGCATCTTTTTACCGCCTGCTTATTCGTTGTGAGGGTTGAGTCTCCCAGAGGGAAGAGGAAAAGCACATCTGACTGCAGAGGGACCAGGTGCAGAGTGGCGAGGGCCGCCGCATGCAGGGAGAGAAAATCAGAGAGAGAAAATCACTCTCACCAGTGTGGAACGGCTGATTCTGCAAAATGCTGGCCGGGCGCTGTCGGAGTGCAGTCTCCGGACCGCCTTCGTGAAGGATGGCAGGTTCTATTAAATGTGAGAGCCGTACAGCCGATAAATAATTGTGGTGGGCGCACTCAGGATTGAGAATTAAAATGCAGCATTCAGGCCGTCCAAATTTTTGCACCAAGAAAAACCAAGCTTCTGTTGCTCGTATAAATGTGCACCTCTGGGCAATGCGAAACGGTGCAGTGATTAGGGCTTATGGGAGTTGGAGTACAAAATATCTAGCGGTCACAAGCTTGCCTATATGACTGGGACCTGGATTCAAACCCTCCACTCAGTGCGAAATTAGGTTAAAAGTATCTAATCATAGAATCACAGAATAGCAGAGTTGGAAGGGGCCTATAAGGCCATGGAGTCCAACCCCCTGCTTAATGCAGGAATCCATCCTAAAGCATCCCTGACAGATGGTTGTCCAGCTGCCTCTTGAAGGGCTCTAGTGTGGGAGAGCCCACAACCTCCCCAGGTAACTGGTCCCATTGTCATACTGTTTTTCCTGATGTCCAGCCGGAATCTGGCTTTCTGTAACTTGAGCCCGTTATTCCATGTCCTGCACTCTGGGAGGATCGAGAAGAGATCCTGGCCCTCCTCTGGGGCTACCTATTTTTTTTAACTGTACTGTCAGTGTGGAGGGGCCTCGTGCACAGATGGGGGGAGGTTAACCCTTCCCACTCAGTTGCTTCTCCCCCCTCTCCCATTCACACTTTCTTTGCACAGGTGCTAAAGAAAGGAAGGGAATGCAGTTGGCTCTGATACAGGCTGCATATTGAATGTATCTATGTCTAGTTTAGACCTCAGCTGTCATGTTTCTCAGGAAACTCCTGCTTTCAATGGAAGACAAATGAGGTAATCCCCAAAGCTTTTATTAAGCAATAAACATCTCTTCCCACCCGAAGAGAGTCTAATCTCTTGGAAACTTCCTCCTAGGCAAAACTATGCAAACTAAGCGAGACACTTGTCCTGTCAAGGAGAACAGGAAGCTTTTTCCCAAAGCCCGTAACTTCAGAGAGCCTGGTGTGGAGGCAGGTTCTGGTGCAATGCGAACCAGGCGGACTTTCTCACTCCTTCCTTCCGCTCCGTGCGTTTTAGCCTGTGGCGCACCCTGGCATCAGCTAGCTTGTCGGGCGCTCTCCTCCGGAAGAAAGATCGCTTCTCGCTGAGTGTAGGATTTGCCCTTGAGGAGATAAGCTCTGGAGAGGGTTCACTCCCAGCTGGAGAAGAAAGCGTGAGAGCTTTCTCCCCACTGGCCCAGGCTGGCCTGTGTCTGGCGCCGCCTCCTCTACTTCAGCGTCTGATTCTGATTGATTACTTGAAACACCTTCTCCCAAAACAGGGGGGGCAGGGCTAGACATGACTCCAGCCTTGAAGCCCTTTTTCACTCCAGCCCTTTTCACTCCGTTTGAAAAAATCACGGTAAATCCCTGCCTTTTTCAAAGCGCAGCATTGCACAGAATTTCCGTGGTAGCTGCAAAGCTGCGTCTTTGTCATCTAACCAACGTGGTGCAGTTCCACAGCCACCGTGGGGCTTTTCCTGTGTATAGACAGCCCCTAAGATAAGGTGATGGGAAAAAGGCTTGCTCATAACACTTTAACTCCTTACGTGAAGTGTATTATTATTATTATTATTATTATTATCAATAGCCGAAGCCGTCTGGGCGGTTCACAAAAACTAAAACCATTCAAAGTATAAAACAAACAGTATAAAAACATGATATAAAATACACATTAAAAAACTGATTAAAAACATACCATACATGATTAAAACATCTTTAAAACATCCTAAAAACATTCTAAAATTTCACTAGATTGGCCTGCCGGAATAGATCGGTCTTTAGTGTAGAACAGAAATCTCCTATTTTGTATGATTTATCTTGACTTACAGTAGAGAACTGATTCTGGGTTTTGCTGATCCAGAATCTCTGCCAGCCATGGAAAATGTTGTTTAACTCCCACTATGTGTTTTGAGAACCCATTAGGTATTCTCCCCATACTTCCCTGCAACGAAAATGATGAAGGGGCTGGAACATCTCCCCTACGAGGGAAGGTTACATCAACTGGGATGGTTTAGCCTGGAGAAAAGGAGGTTAAAGGGAGACATGATAGAGGTGTACAAAATGATGCCTGGTGCGGAGAATGTGGACAGGGAGACATTTTTCTTCCTCTCTCAAAATACTAGAACCCGGGGTCATCCCATGAAACTGATGGGTGGGAGATCCAGGACAAATAAAAGGAAGTCCTTCTTCACACAGTGCAGAGTTAAATTATAGAACTCACTACCACAAGATGTAGTGATGGCCACCCATTTGGATGGCTTTAAAGGGGGGGGGGGTTGGATCAATTCCTGGAGGCTACTAGCTCTGATGGTTGTGTGCTATCTCCAGCATTCGAGGCAATACGCCTGTGTGCACCAGTTGCTGGGGAACATGGGCGGGAGGGTGCTGTTGCACCATGTCCTGCTTGTTCATCCCTGGCCGAGGGCTGGTTGGCCCATGTGTGAACAGAGTGCTGGACTAGATGGACCCTCAGTCTGATCCAGCATCAGGGCACTTCTGATGTTCTGATGTTCATAAGGACTACAGACCTCAGCATTGAAAGCTGAGATTCTCAGACTGAATGCGGTGACCTGTATAAATTAATAGACATATTTTTATTCTGCTTTTGCTAGTTATGGGTCGGAGTAAGGAAGAATACCCCCAGCCACTGGAAATCTTATTTAGGTGTAGCAACTCCGTGGTTGTGGTTTAAGTAAAAGTTGAAGTTGTTGGAAAGGTGAACTCTTTGCCCAATACCATATATCAGGGCTTGTTCTGCTTCCCTTCATGGCGTTCACACGTGGATTAGCCCTTCCGTCTCCTAGAAAGAAAATTTGCAGAATGGGAATTGCAGCGAGAGGCCTGTGTTGACAAAGAGTGACAAAGCAGGACATGGTGCCACAGCACCCTTCCACCCATGTTCCCCAGCAACTGGCCCCTGTTAATGTCCGCTCGACAGCCTCGGTGGTCCGCTGGCTGCTATCTGCAGAACTGGGGCCTGCTTTTCTCCAGGATTGCCCGCAGTCCTCGCCTGGCTGCCCACATGAGTCGAGTACAGATGTGTGGCGTTTGTGACCTCTCCTCAGGCTCCTTGACCCTGTTGCATTAGTAAAAGCCTCGGCCTGAGCTCTTAAGCTTCCCCTGCTGTTCCACCCTGCTGAGAAGGCCTTGCTGAAGCTTCCTTGAAGTCCTGCCCGCCAGCATGGAGAACAAGGACTGGGGAAGAGACGGAGCAGCTACTGCTTCGGATTCGTGGTCATGAATTATTTGCAGCGCCCTGGGCTTTCAGCGGCTCCCACTGCCTGGCTTCAAGCAGTACGTGTTCTCCATACTTACGCCATCCCTCCACCACCACCCAGTCAGGAGGACAGAAGCAGTACAAAGGGGAACTTCTGACTGAATTTGACGGGGTGGAATTGGCGTTGGGGGGGGATAAGGACATAGAATCATAGAATAGTAGAGTTGGAAGGGGCCTACAAGGCCATCGTGTCCAACCCCTGCTCAATGCAGGAATCCACCCTGCAGCACCCCTGACAGATGGTTGTCCAGCTGCCTCTTGAAGGCCTCTAGTGTGGGAGAGCCCACCAACTCCCTAGGTCATGGGTTCCATTGTCAAACTGCTCTAACAGTCAGGAAGTTTTTCCTGATATCCAGCCAGAATCTGGCTTCCTGTCACTTGAGCCCGTTGTTCCGTATCCTGCACCCTGGGAGGATCGAGAAGAGATCCCGGCCCTCCTCTGTGTGAAACCCTTTCAAGTATTTGAAGAGTGCAATCATGTCTCCCCTCATAAGACGTGGCCTGATGCTGGATCAGACCAAGGGTCCATCTAGTCCAGCACTCTGTTCACACAGTGGCCAACCAACCCTCGGCCAGGGATGAACAAGCAGGACATGGTGCAACAGCACCCTCCCACCCATGTTCCCCAGCAATGGGTGCACACAGGCTTATTGCCTCAAATACTAGAGATAACACACAACTATCAGGGCTAGTAGCCATGGATAGCCTGCACCTCCAGAAATTGATCCAACCCCCTTTTAAAGCCATCCAGATTGGTGGCCATCGCTACATCTTGTGGTAGTGAGTTCCATAATTTAACTCTGCGCTGTGTGAAGAAGTCCTTCCTTTTATTTGTCCTGGATCTCCCACCCATCAGCTTCAAGGGTTCTAGTAATTTGAGAGAGGGAGAAAAATGTCTCCCTGTCCACATTCTCCGCACCATGCATAATTTTGAACACCTCTGTCATGTCTCCCCTCAACCTCCTTTTCTCCAAGCTAAACCATCCCAGTTGATGTCACCTTCCCCCGTAGGGGAGGTGCTCCAAACCCTTCATCATTTTCGTTGCCCTTTTCTGCATTTTTTCCAGCTCTGGGGTGTGGCAAAACTCATTGTCCTGATACACTGCAACTGACAACAGCCCTGACAACATACTATCCCTTTGAGGGCGGCTCCTGAGTAAAAATAAACAAACCTTGGTGCCCCCTAGCAAAGGATTTTGGAGGCAAGGAGTGGTTTCAATAAGTATCATAGAATCATAGAATAAGCCCTAAACAGCTTGGGGCCAGGTTATCTGAAGGAACGCCTCCTCCCATATGTACCTGCCCGGACCCTAAGGTCATCCTCAGGGGTCCTTCTCCGTGAGCCCCTGCCAAAGCAAGTGAGGCAGGCGGCTACCAGGAGCAGGGCCTTCTCTGCTGTGGCACCCCGGCTGTGGAATGAGCTCCCGAAGGAGGTTCGCTTGGCACCTACATTATATGCTTTTAGACGCCAGGTGAAGACCTTTTGATTCTCCCAGCACTTTAACAGTCTATAAATACATTTTAACTTGGTGTTTTAAATTTGTAATTTTGCATTGCTGCTGTTTTGATCTGGTTGAGCTTTTAGATTGTGTTTTATATTATGGTTTTATACTGTTGTTTTATACTTTCAATGTTTTTAATTTTTGTGAACTGCCCAGAGAGCTCCGGCTATTGGGCGGTATAGAAATGTAATAAATAAATAAATAGAATAGAATAGAATAGAATAGCAGAGTTGGAAGGGACCTACAAGGCCATCGAGACCAACCCTTTGCTCAATGCAGGAATCCACCCTAAAGCATCCCTGACAGATGGTTGTCCAGCTGCCTCTTGAAGGCCTCTAGTGTGGGAGAGCCCACAACCTCCCTAGGGAACTGATTCCACCATCGCACTGCTCTAACAGTCAGGAAGTTTTTCCTGATGTCCAGCCGGAATCTGGCTTCCTGTAACTTGAGCCCATGATTCCGTGTCCTGCACTCTGGGAGAAGTAAGTTTAGTGGAACTTGCCAAACAGGCCTCTTGATGACCACATCTCTCAAGCCCGGTTGGTGGTTGCCACACCCTCGGCGTGGCTTCTGTGGGCTGCCTGCCCTTTGTGTGGTCGTCACAGCAGTGATCTTTAGCTGATTCTCTTCTCCCAAAGTTATCCAGCAAATTAGAAGGCGGCACTCGGCAGATCAGAGGAGCAAATTGAAGGCTTTGCCGATCCTCCTACCCCTCCTTGGCAGGGAACAAGCGAAGGCCGAGGGAATCTATAAACATCCCCGCTGTTTTGTTGTTTACCGGGCTGAGAGGCCTTACAGGAGAAATCCTGGTGAGATCTCTGTCTTTCTGATCGTGCCAAGAAATACGGGGTTAATGATCCCTTTTCCTGGGTCTCTCATCAAGAAGGGGAATACTTGGGAACAGGAGCCCGATGGGAAACCCCTGGGTGACAAATTTGACTGCCTGTTGCCCAAGTCATTTTTGCATTGTGTTGCAAACTTGTTAACTGCAACCAGACACAGAGCCCAAGAATAAGAAAGAAAAAATCATAGAATCATAGAATAGCAGAGTTGGAAGGGGCCTACAAGGCCATCGAGTCCAACCCCCTGCTCAATGCAGGAATCCACCCTAAAGCATCCCTGACAGAGGGTTGTCCTGAATGCCTCTTGGGTGGGAGAGCCCACAACCTCCCTAGGTCATCGGTTTCATTGTCGTACTGCTCTAACAGTCAGGATGTTTTTCCTGATGTTTTGTCATACTGCTCTAACCGTCAGGAATGCATTGTATGCATGCCGAGTCGCGGGTGTCTCAGTTTCACCGTGTTGGAGCCATGGTGCTGACAGAGAGCATCATCAGACGGAGGGGAAATCACGGTTCCCTACCGTCGCTTCTCTGCCCCCGCTTTTGTTGCTCAATACTTCCTCTTTCTTCTGTGGGAAGAAAGAGGAAGTAAACAGAGATCACGGGGCCCATTCAGGGGCTGTTTTTGTCCCGTTGCTTTTCCTGCATGCAGCAGGAAATGGCGGCGTATTCTGTGTCCCGTCCCCCCACCGGAAAAAGTCAGATTTTGGGGGGACTATTTTGTGACAGAAAGAAAGCAAGAAGGAGCGGGAGGCGTGCAGGAGGCAGACAGTGTCGTCTAAAGGACGCGCACAAAAAGTGCGTGGGCAGAAGCGCACATGTGATAAAAGGGGGATGCCCTCCCCTTGGAGGCCCGATTTGCGCCAACATTGATTTCATTTCGACGCCAAGTAAAAACATGGCTTTTTAACAAAGCCTTTGATGGTTAAACTCACCGGCACATTGTTTTAACTGTTTTAACTGCATCTATTGCTTTTAAATTATATATTGTTTTCACTTGGATCATGGTTTAATTTGTTTTTAACTGTGTATATTTATTGTTTTATACTGTATGTTTTTATCTGTATGCCACCCTGAGATCTTCGTGATATAGGGCGGGATATAAATATTTTAAATAAATAAATAAATAAATAAATAAATAATAAAACGCTCGTATGATGAATCGCAGAGGGACAGACAGGCAGGAAGACATCCTTTTTTATTGTTATAGACAATGGCTGTACAAATCTTCCATGCTCAGGAGACGGTATCTGTGAATGCCAGTATGGGCAGGCCATAATCTTCATGTTCTCCAGCAATTCCCAGCTAGTGTCTATTGGAAAAAGAGTACTGGGATAAATTGGCTTTTATTTTGCTCCGATCCAGCAGGGAAAGAAAGACAGGCCAAGCTCCCCTCAGTTTGATTTGGCCTTGGGATGAGCAAAGCTATCTGTTCTTTTAAAAAAATTAAAAATCGGAAAATAACTCAGTTTATTCCAAGCTCAATTCCTAGCGATAGACCCGGCTCCACACACGCCCCCAAACGTCCATGGTGTGGCGACTGTTCCCCTCAAGGCCTATCTGCAACGAAGTGTGCCTGGCAGCCCCCCAAGGTCAAGGATCATATCACATGTTTTATGGCGCCATTGCGGCAGGAGGGAGGAGGCCACCTCACCAGCTCAGATTATGATCTGAGCCGGAGAAGACCTTAGAATCATAGAATAGCAGAGTTGGAAGGGGCCTACAAGGCCATCCAGTTCAACCCCCTGCTCAGTGCAGGAATCCACCCTAAAGCATCCCTGACAGATGGTTGTCCAGCTGCCTCTTGAATGCCTCTAGTGTGGGAGAGCCCATGACCTCCCTAGGTCATTGGTTCCATTGTCGTACTGCTCTAACAGTCAGGAAGTTTTTCCTGATGTCCAGCTGGAATCTGGCTTCCTTTAACTTGAGCCCGTTATTCCGAGCTTCAGGGTTGATGGCTCGTGTTTCCTAAGAAGGATGCCCGTTACAATATGGGCAGGTCATATTCTGCACCAAATAAGCCATCGCTAAAAGAGCCATTCTGAATGTTCTTAGAATCATAGAGTTGGAATGAGGCGTTGAGGGCGTTGCGTCCCAACACTCTGCTCGGTGCAGGAATCCAGTTTAAAGCACCCTGGTAGATGGCTGTCCAGCTTCTTCTGGAATACCTCCAGTTGGTTCCGTTATCTGACCACTCTGACCGTTAGGAAGATTTTCCTGATGTTCAGTTGAAATCTGCCTTCCTCTAACTTCCTGGATCACTGGCGGTATTTTTTTCAAGAAGGTGGGAATCGTTGCTCCACAGAAATGGTTGAGTAGATGCTGATTCTCCATTTATTTATTTATTTATTTATTTAAGCATTTTTATGCCGCCATTCAGCCAAAAAATTGTCACCCCATCCCTGCCTCGCATTCTAGGACTTGTCTATACGGCTTCTTTATCCTGACCTAAATGTGCAGATTCACGTTTCAGGACACATGACGCATTAACCCGATAATGTGCAGATTCATAGTTGCGATTTACTACGACTTTTGGATCAACCTTCGAGTTCGCACCGCATTAGAGTTATGTGTCCTTGGGGGCGTTGAGTCGCATTTTGAAATGTGGGCGGAGCTTTGAGGGCAGGACAGAGTGATTGGCCAATTTCTCCCCTTCCTACCTATCACGTTCTCCTCCAGCTGCCTCATTCCTTCCCACCGTTTTCATGTTGAACTAAACGAATCTGCGGAGGTCCGCAGATGGAGCTTTTAAAATTAAAACAAAGAGGGAGGAATGGGCAGCGAGAGGGAGGAGACGTGTTCAGTCCCCTGCTCGCATCCTCGTCTGCTGCCTCGTTCCTTTCCTCCGCAGATAAAACGCATAGCTCCGCTCCTCTCTCCTCCATATCATCGTATGTGCGCATGTGCGCATTAATAACTGCACTACAAAAAAACCCAGGCGATAAATTCCTGTCACTGCTGCAACGTGACGCTCTTTGCCCAGATTCGAATCAACGAAAATTCGGGTTTATATTCAACGAGGAGCAATCCCGTTGTCGTATAGATAGGTAAATATTTCGGTTGGGGGACTAACAGGAGCTAGGTGGCTTCTCACCGAGTAACCTTCTTTTTCGATCTTCCTCCCAGTCCTGGTATCTAGGCTAGTTGCAGCTTCCATCTGTGCTGTCATCTTCCTTCCCTCCCTCTGGGCTTTGGGCTTCTTCCGAGGAGAACGATGCAGCCCTCGCCCAACCCTTTGGTGGCAGCATGAAGAGAGAGAGAGAGAGAGAGAGACGAAACGGCAACATCAAGAGACACCATGGAATGACAGAAGGAAAAGGGGGAAGGCTCAAACTTTTGAAGAAGATTTTTTTTAAAAAAAAAGGCACCCCACCCACCCCAATAGCGTCCTTTCCGCCGCTGCCCCCCAAGCAAACCCGAGCAGGCAGCTGTCAGATGGGGCTTTTCCGCTGGAAACACTACGCGCCGCTCACCGGAAGATGGGTCTCCGCTTCGCCCATCAAGCCCTGGCCAGCTGGAATCCTGCCTGTCGCATTCTCGAAAGGGATGTATATGCAAATGTTTCTGATTACTTTTCCATCTCTTGTGAGTAGTAAAAAAAAAAGAGGGAGAGAGAGAATTTTAACCTGGCCTGCTGCAGACCCTCCCCACCTCCTTATTATACGCCCGACTCCTTCCCCGTTCTTTGGAGACGTTGGCAGCGTGACCAAGAGACTGTGTGATATGGCTCATCAAGGCGGGTCAAGGAGTTTAGGCCGGGCCTTTGTTTCGGTGCAAAGTTAGCAAATTCCAGAGAGAGAGAGAAAGGGAGAGAGACTGGGTTTGGATGACATAACAGTCAATGGTTGATTAAATAATCCACGGTAGACTAGAGAGAGAGAAATGTTGGACACCACCTCAGCTATATCTGATCCCTCACCGCAGAACAATGTATGCTTCACTTTCTGCTGGGGGTTAGGTGGGCCTTCGGAGAATGGGGCACGTATTTGGTTTTTTTTCCCCCTTCCTGTGCTATCCCAGAATGCCGGGCGCTTCCATCTCAAAAGATGCAATCTTTGGCAAGAGCGGGTGCCGTGCGGAGTGGGGTGGGGGTGTAGGTCTGGTGGACGGGTTGGTCCGTCAGAGGCTGGTATGGCGGAAGAAAGGAACGGATTCCAACCAGCTCAATGCAGCGATCTCGTGCAATCCTGGGCCGGATGGTGGGATTTGGGGGAGCGGGGTGCGTGTGACATTTTGGCTGTGGAGGTTCCAAACCACGCACGTTTTGTCGGGTTGGCGTGGCAGGCGTGGCATTTCTTTAAGGGGAAACGGCAAAGCCATTTGGCTGCCCAGCTGGGTTTCAACAGCGTTCCTGCCCCCGGGCAGTGGTCCGTCTTTAACCTTTACCTTAAAGCGAAACCTGAGATTGATTTCTCCCATTCGGCTTCGCCTGTACGGCGTCCGTTTGCCTGTTCTCTTGCGGGGAGGGGGGAAATTGCACTGGAGGGGGGACGACCCCACTTGCTGTCTACAACCTGCAGGCACGCGCTCTCTCTCTCTCTCCCTCTCCCTCTTTCTCTCTCAAAAATTGCTTCTGCCCAGCTTTTAACATCCTTCTTTCGACATGTGGGCAGAGCCGGATTGGACAGCAGCTGACAAGGCCCTGTGGCTTGCATCTTGACCGCAGCAGCTCTGATCAGGAGGGGTGGAGGCGGGGCCCTGTGAGTCGGCGGACCCTCCCCTTTCCCCCCCCCTTCTCCCAACCTCGTGTACAAAGAGCTATGCATGCCCAGAGTAGACCAGCTACGAGATGACGGTAATGATTGCTAATACGGATTGCACTTTTTTTCTTTTCTTTTTTGGTAGAAAATGCACTTTGAAGAGGAGGGGGGTGGAGAAAAAGTAATATGACAGTGGGGGAGCATAAGAAAGGTTGTGGTTTTTTGTTTGTGGGGGGGAGAGGTGTCACGAAGAAACAGGAACGGAGTGATGTAAAGGTGGGGACCTTTAAATGGAAGGACAAGAGAAAAAGAGCGAGGCTCAGAAGTGGGGGTAGTTTTATAGTTGCCCCCATCCCATAGGACTCTAATCGCTCCCTGCCTCCCCCTCTCCCCCCCCCCCCACGACTCGCAAGCCCCAGAAAAGCCATCCCGGACTGGTTCAAGTGCCTACATTTTAATGCTCCAGTCCTTCTTGCTGGGCGACGGAGAATGGCCTTGTGTGTGACGAAGACCCCCGCGGGGCCGGGGCCGGCAGAACAATGGCGTTCCGACCGCACCGCTTCCATTCCTAGCAAACACCAAAGCTTTAAGACGCCACGGATCGGGCTTCTTTCATCCCGGTCGACGCTGGGATGTCGGAATACGGCTCAAAAGTCCTCTGTGAGGGCCCGGATGGACAGCGGATGAAGTGAAGAGCACGTGGATGATCATTCTCCTCGGAGGCTGGGCGTGGTTCCCCTCCCCTTGTGCCAAAGCGTCAAGATTGAGGAGGAGCATCGCAGAGGAAGAGGGATCCTTTCCCAGCATCACCTGGGGCGGATCACCTCCCAGCTGGCAAGACTGAACGGGCGGACGAGTTGCAAAGAACGGCCCTTCCTTGGGAAGTATCGGAAAGAGACTTTGTCAAACTGTCCAGGCCACCCATCGGCCTAGGTTACACCTCTGCCAGTTTCTACACCCGGGAATGCCCTGAGGGTTTCGTGTGCCTCGCTAGCCAAATCGGGTTTCAGGGTTGTGCCCTTTTCCGGGCGAACGGTGGCTCTTGCGAAGGGAACGAGGGACCTCTCCCGGCCCTCTCCAAGCTGCGACGGTCAGCATTCTTTGGAGGGGGAGAAGCTACGGCAGTTTTTAAGCCGGTCTAAAAGCTCAGGTGCTCACCCTGCAGATCTCGAATCCACAGCTCTGCATGTCAACACCTTTCTCTGGACGCAGAGAGAACTTCTGAGGCCCCGTGTGTGCACGTCCAATGCCGTGTGTGCAAGCCCCCGAACGCAAGCCCCATCTCCTAGCAAAGAGATCCAGTTGAGGGACCGGTGGTCAGCACCACAACTGGTTTGTGCTGCTCCGGTTCTTCCGCCTCGTTCCCAAGAGCCAGTGCGCCTTCAGAGGAGCGAAGGAAGAGGGGTGAAATTCAGCGAGATCCCTGTGAACGTGGCGCTGCCTTCCCTTAAAAAGCAATGGCTGCCGTGCACCTTCCGCTTCCTTCAGCAGAAAACCGGTCCCTCCCGTAGCTCCGCAAACCTCTCTCAGGCGGATCGCCCCTGTTTCCAGGACTTTCCGTCTCCGGGACGACTTGGCCGCGGAAAAGTCAGCCCTGCCGCACTTCCCAGAACATGCAACTCTGCCTGCGGTGCCACGGTTTACCTGGTGGTCATTGAAGCTTGTATTTGCATATGCAAGGCCTCTTCCTCACCTGCTTTTTCCCACCAAGGCTAAGAAGGGGGGGTGAGACTTCGCTAGATAGCCAAGCCCCCATCTTGAATTTGGCATGGAGGGGGGGGGGCGGTTTCCAGAAGCACTTGTTTACATCTCTGCACCTTTACAATGAGAAATTTTGATGCCAAGTTCAACCGTTCGTAAGTGGGAACTCCGCGGGAGAGCAAATGTCCACCGAAGCCCTGCCCGACCCAAATCCCGGGCTGTCTCCAAGATAGGACTCTACCACGGGGAGAACGAGGGACTTTGCGGGGGGGAGGCCGGCCCGGAATCATTACTTTAAAGTGAATATTTTTTTTTTAGAAATTTGCAATTGGTGGAAAGGAAACGTTTTACGAAAAGCAAAACACAAGATTTAACCCTTACAACTATAGAATGCATGGTGCTTTTAAACAGGAACTCATGTGACCTAAACTCAACCAAAAAGCTGGCTGAGAATGTGCATGGCAATTATACATAAAGGCTCTCTTTCCCCGCCCCCCGTCCCGCCCCTGCCCCTTCTTTTTCCCTTCGGTCCCCATCTATGATGAGGAAGAAAAAACACGTTTTTCCTAATTTGCACGAGAAAAGAAACGTTTTATACCACATAATGTGCCTTGCCTTCTACAGAAATACGTATTAACTCTAATGAGATCACTGCACAGGTGTTGCTGCATGCTTTTGATGCGTGTATGGGGGGGGGAGAAAGAAAGGGTCAGGGGGGTAAAGGGGTGGGGAACAGATTGCCAGTTTTTTAAAAAATAAAAATCAGCATTACGGACGGGTGCGTGGGAGGGACGGGGCAAGTTGCAATGGGGAAACCGAGGTAGGATTGTTTTGCTTATTTTAGCTACCAGTTCAGAAGCTCTTTAATAAGGATCTCAACTATGGAGATGCGGGATGGGAGAGGCGCTTTGACAGGCCCCCGGGCGGTCGTGGCTCATACATCTTAAACGGCACATTTGCACAACAAATGGTCCATGGCACGCACAAGGATGTAGGGCCGGGGATCGAAGTCAGATCAGCCCCTGCTTCTAGACTGTTTTCCAGCATTCCTCGTGGAAACCCCCCCACGACGGGCTGGCCATCGAGAGCTGAAAGGGATTTGGAAGGCAGCTGGGAAACAGGTCTGGGAGGGTTTTGTGTTTTCCAGAACCATCATGGCTTACTTGAGTGGAAGGAAATGGAAAACACAGGACCACTTTCTCGGACCACTTTTAGTCCTCTTGAGATCCATCCGTTGTCTGTCTCCACCGACAAGACAAGCCCGTTTTCGGCTTGTCACGTACATGGGGGCTCTCCTCAGAGGAACCGAAATTCTAGGATTTGACCCTCTGAGCATAATTATCCATATTATGCCAAATCTTTATCAGCACCAGCTTGAAACAATCAATTGGGTGGGTTTTTTTTTTTTAAAGGCGGTTGTGTATGTTTTAGGTGCGGTTGTGTCTACACTACAAACTGGTTTGACTATTATGGCTCCTCTCCTCCCAAAGAATTGTGGGAAGTGTCATTCTGAAAGAAGGCTAGAATCTCCAAGAGAATCCTCCATGCCTTGTCAAAGGAGACCAGGAGCCTGTCTGGTCCAACAAGGAAAAGTCCCCTTCTGTATTTCTTGGCCCCATCACAAACTAAAACACCTGGTGTTTTGGGGGGGAAAGATGAAAAAGTTAACTGGTTTCAAGCTATTGTGGAGTAGACATTCCCCAGGGAATTAAAGATCCTGCATCACCCCGGTCCGTACTAAGTTCCGGTGAGGGCGGATATGATTTCCACCTATCCTAAGCCAAGGTCCTATTTTTCTTTCTCTCTTGGTAAGAGGTGATTAGGGGGTGTTTCCTGCACTAGCAATTCACCTGCCGCTGGCCTCATCACATGTCTTCCAGGTAGAAATATAACTGTAAATGAAATTTCAAATATGCAATGCACTTGGATTCTGGAAATCTTGGCAAACAGGCTGGGTGGGAAAGCAGAGGGCTTTTGGTCCTGTCTCTTCCAGGGCAGACCCAGCTGTTTCTCTGCCCTTGCGTGTGGCCAGATCATTCACTCAACAGAATTAGCAGCCCTCAAAGCAGAGGGGACTTATGCAGAGAGAGCATGACAGGGTCCTTTGAAGATAGGTCACTTTTGCTATTTATCATGCCTTAAAAGTTATCTTTGGGGGACATCATTTAATTTTTTTCTAAAGGAATCACATTTCTCTCTCTCTCTCCAGATAGCGTATCAGAGGTTTGGGAAACCCGGCTTTATGCTTCAGCCGCAAGAACCGCTTACGCAAATTCCTTTTCACGGCGTTCGCTTCGTTCGGAAGCGGGAGGCAGGTTTCCGTGAGAGGGGGAAGGTTGTGTGGATGAACACAGGGAAAGATGTCCATGCCACCATTCTAACTCTTGTTCAGGCCAATGCCTCCTGACGCTGGAAACACCCCACGCTCGAAACTGGCACGTTTCCCAGACTTTAAGCAGCTGGGGGCTGCAGATCTGCGCTGCGGCAGTGAGACGACGCAGACGCAGCTTCGCAAGCACCGTGGGGCTTTCCCGCGAAGCTGCGGATTGAAAAAAGTCAGGGATTTACCCTGACTTTTTCAATCGGAGCAACGTCAGTACAGCTCTTCTGCCTGGTGGGAAGTGACCAGCGTTTGGTCGCCTTTCACCAGGAAGAGGGCAGGGGGCAGCTCCAGTACCTGGGTAGCCACGCAGAAACCGTGCGCGCCCTCCTCAGCGTTGGGATTGCCCGATGCCACCCCGGGAGGGGGAAACTGCGGAGTTTTGGAAGGAGGCAGCGCCAACATGGCGCCGTGAAGACGGCCCCTGAGACAGAAAGTGTGAAGGAGATGGAAGCAGGAGAGGATACATTAACAGACTTCCTGTCTTTCTGTTTGCTTTTATTTGGCTGAGTAGAGTGATGACGAGGATTTAACATTTTATAAAAAGAAGTGGGGGAATGGAGTTCTATGACAGCAGCTTATAGGCAAGTCCCAAACAAACTGGACTTCCCCACCATCCAAGAATGTGTTCTGCAAACACCTTTGTCGTGTTTCTCAGCAAAACTCCTGCTTTCGATGGGAGGCAGATGACGAGGCTTGCTAAGTAATCCACAAAGCTTTATTTAAACAACAAACGTCTCTTCTACTTGAAGAGAGCCTAACCTCTTGGAAACGTCCCCCCAGGCAAAACTATGCAAACTAAGCAAGACAATTGTCTGCATGAGAAGAATAGGAAGCCACTTCCTAAACGCCCGTAACTTTAGAGAGCCTGGTGCGGAGGCAGGTTCTGGTGTAATCGAACTGACTTTCTCACACCTTCTTTCCGACCCGTGCGTTTGAGCTTCCGGCGGACCCTAGCATCAGCTAGCTTGTCAGAACGCTCTCCTCCGGAAGAAGGCTCACTTCCCACCGAGTGTGTAGGATTTGGCCTTTAGGAGATAAGCTCTGGAGAGGGCTGACTTCCAGCTGGGAAATTGCCCGTGAGAGCTTCCTCCCCCACTGGTCCAGGCTGGCTGGTGTCTTCTAGTTCTGGATCTGATTCTGATTGATTACCTGAAACACCTTCTCCCAAAACGGGCAGTAGGGTTAGACATGACACACCCTCCGCCCCGAGCCGCCCTCAAGAAATGCTGCTAGTCTTAGCAAAATTCCTTTCTGTCAAAATTGCTTGAATATATTACCTGAGCAGGATCCTTTCATTCACCAAAAGGAGCATTTTTTGGTTGTGACTCTGCTTTACTCATATCAAATTTGACCCCACCAAATTCACCCCACCATTTCCAAATAAAAATTCTTTTGACATTTCCTTCTTTCTCTGTTTCTTTCCATCCACCTCCTTAGTTATAATGGAGGTACAAGGAAAATGAATAACTTAATTACTCCACTTTTAATTTTGAAACAGTTAAAAGCTTCAATCTTCATAGACTTGGTTTTTCATTCATTTTCATAACTGGTTTATTCATTTTCATTATACCCATTCGTTTTTCTCTCCGCTCACTTTCCGTGGGAGATGTAGCCAGCCTTTTGATGTTGGTAACTTTAATATTCCCCAACCAAATGGCACGACATTTTCGGGCATTCTACTACTGTTTCAAGGCACTAGGCCTGCAAATTTCAGGCAGATAGGCCAAGGGCTCCCATTATATATGCAATTTTAAACAGCACATGTCTTATAAGTTTCCCACTTCTTTCAATCCAGTTTCTTATCTCTTGCTGATAACGTCTGTGTTTTCTATGTTAGTGGCATGAAATTTTAAGGACATTGGACAACCCTGTAAAAGGATTGGACCCAACAGATTTCAAATAGGACAACGGTCCCCATTTTAAAGGCAACTTAAGGCACACTGCTACAGCCAAACTGTGTTTGTTCTTACTCTCTCATCCCTCCATTCCCCCTAACTCAGGGGTGTGGAACCTCAGGCCTGGGGTCCCCAGAAAAGCACACACCCTTCCCCCCACCACTGAACATTTGGTGATGTCCTGACAATTGTGTAGCTCTTTCCCCTGTCTAAAATATTGCAATGCCTCTCCCAAGGTTTAGTTACTTGGCCCTATTTGGATTTTGGCCATCCCACCTTCGCCTTCAGCCCCACCCCCAAAAAACATCCCCAAAATGGAATTCAATTTACCTTTCTGTGACTTGTACAGGCCACTCCAGTCTTTTTCAATTTTTCATTCCTAGAAAAATAAATGGATTCATTTCCTCTGCCCTGCTCAGCCAGCACCCCTTTCCGGGGGCAAAACCATCAACTTTTCATACCATATTGAAGAAGAGCTGCCTGCCAGAAGGAGCCATTATGGGGGAATGTTCCCATCTGACTGCACTCCGCAAAAAAATTGCAGCTGTCTGAGCCACTCCCCATGGAAAAATGTCCTTTTGTGTGTGTGAGAGAGAAAACATTTGTGTCAAAGGGCTTCACCACATGAGGCTAAAATCCCATATCTTTACCAGGGTTTCTGCTTCCAGATTCTTTGCAGGAGTAAGATTGGCTCCTTTACATGGGCCAGGCACATGCTTTGAATCAAAGACTTGTTTGGCAAATTCTATAGGTTGGCTATATCAGATTAATGTCCCTTCTTGGGCTACCTCCAATAATTTTAAAAGCAAAATAAAGATCAAAAAGTGTGGAAGACGCCCTGGAGTTTGCCAACGTCATGTAACGGACTCCCACACTTCCATGAGTGACCAATCATGTTTGTGCAATAAATGCAGAAAAGCATTATGGGATGGGTGGGGATTTGGATTGACTCTTCTTTTTAAAGAGTATTTTTAAGCTTCTTTTGGGGGGGGGAGGTGCTTGGCTCTGCCTTGCCTTGTTCCTTTGATCTGTATTTAATTTTTTTTGTAATACTAATTTTATTTGTGTCGGATTATTAAAGCTGGACTGAGCAGGAAGTGAGGAGACACTATCCCAGTTTGGGGCAGCCACAACCGAGTCCTTTGTGGGGGCCGGTTGTGCAACAGTGCAATGGTGTGAGAGCTCTTTGAGCAAGGATGGCACAGGACAGATAGAGGTTTTGGAGGAAAGGATGTGAAAACACAGCAATGATCTAAAGCAAATGTACGTCACTGAGGCAATGCATGAGGGCCAGGCAAACTGGCAGGGGGACTTATCGAAGCAATCCTGCAGTACCCAAATCTGAACCTTGACGGTCTTCTCATAGAATCATAGAATAGCAGAGTTGGAAGGGGCCTACAAGGCCATCTAGTCCATCTACTCCCCAGAGCAGAGCCCCCCAACTTCTATGCCTTGAGCTGAGGACACTGCAAAATCCAGAGCTGGGATCTGTGGCCCTCCAGATATTGTTGGACTACAAGGCCCATCCTCCCTGAGAGCTGGCCATGGTGGCTTGAGCTGATGTGGGTTGGAGGGCCGCGGGTTGCCCAACCCAGATACATACTTCTAAAAGGCACAGAGGAGGGCCAGGATCACTTCTTGATCATCTCAGAGTGCAGGACAAGGAATAATAGGCTGAAGTTACAGGAAGCTGGATTGCGGTTGGACATCAGGAAAAACTTCCTGACTGTTAGAGCAGTACGACGATGGAACCAATGACCTAGGGAGGTGGTGGGCTCTCCCACACTGGAGGCCTTCAAGAGGCAGCTGGACAGCCATCTTTCAGGGATGCTTTATGGTGGATTCCTGCATTGGAGTTGGACTTGATGGCTTTATAGGCCCGTTCCAACTCTACTATTCTATGATCTGCAGATGAAGTGTACCTTTTGTACCACATCGAAATAGCCATGTGGATAAGGCCAGAATGCTGAGAGGTGCTGTTAATCCCCAACCTTGGCCGAGACAAGGTTGGGGAGGATGGAAACTCTCAGTCCCAAATTGTCAAGTTTGACTTCAGTATCTGTCGAATCTCGAACGCCTTTGCACATATGCACAAGTTGGCCGCGCTGATTGTCCTGGCCTGGACACGGAATAACGGGCTGAAGTTACAGGAAGCCAGATTCCGGCTGGACATCAGGAAAAACTTCCTGACTGTTAGAGCAGTACGACAATGGAACCAGTGACCTAGGGAGGTGGTGGGCTCTCCCACACTAGGGGCATTCAGAACAACCATCTGTCAGGTATGCTGTAGGGTGGATTCCTGCATTGAGCAGAGGGTTGGACTTGACGGCCTTCTAGGCTCCTTCCAACTCTACTATTCTATGATTCAAGCAGGTTGCCCGGTGATGCAGGGATCCACCTTGCCAGCATGACGACAAGCGAAAATAAAGCTCTCTAGGCTGGTCGGCAGGATCTGTTGGAATAATCTCCCTCCACCCTCTGCCTCAAACGTACGAACTCTTGAAAGTAGCACTTAATTTGGCTCTCCTGGCTTATGGACTGAAGAAGAGCCTAAAAAACGAAGCACCTTGTTAAGAATGACCACATTGGAACAATCCAGCCACCCCACTACGGCTTCTCTTGGGTGTTGCTTCTTCATCTACCGTCTTCAAGATGGTGCCACTGGAGGAAGCCGTGTTTCCCCCGCTCCCCTTCGTCAGACTTGGGGGACGGGGGACGGACATTGCTGTGTTCTCTACATACCAAGACCGTTCTCAGCTTTTGGGCCCCGTGTCTCCCTCCCAGCCGTGGTAGTCACAAGGAACACCATCGAAGCTTTGCTTGTGGGAAAACAGGAGCTACATGAGACGGAGGAGAAGTGAAAGAACGTTTATTGTTTGTTTGAAACGTAGGGCTTGATGAACTGATGAGAAGTGCTTTGCAGAATTGGGCCCTGGAATAATGCAGAAAGGTCCCCAGCACTCCGGTTATGCCTTTCTTGTAATCCTTTCAGTGGAATGGGATCTTTTCAACTTTCTCTGCAGATTTGCTGGCTGCTCCCCACCAACCCAGCGGAAATGACCCAAATAGATGGTTAATGTTTTGTGAGCCGCAGATGGGGGGGTCTTCCTCCATGGAATGCGACGGCAGTCAATCGCCAGCTATGGAGAAAGCAAATATTGATTATGGAGAGAAGGGGGCAGGGAGAAAGGGCTTCCTTCTGGGTTCAAGAGATGTTTAGATTTGCTGTTGTGAGTTCAGCTCTTGGTCCACTCCTTGATTTGCTCACAGATCATCCGCCTGGTCATTGCCTATATGTTTTGCCCTAGTTCAAATGCAAAAGAGAGGGGCCTCTTTGCAGAAATTCAGCAATTAGGAACACCCCCACCCAACAAATTTGGCACTGAGAATGATACTGTCTCCCCAACCTAGTTAACTAATCTAGGGGCGATCTATACCCGGGGAATGTATGCGGTTCCATGCGATTCTGCATTTTGAAAGAGTCGGGGGTTTAAAGCTCCATCCGACAAGCGTTTTATTGCACGCTCGTTCCTGCGTGCCCTCATGGAGTTTGCTCAGGTCCCTCCCAGGGCGTCATCTGCCTCCCGCCCCTTCTGGCCTTCCTTTCGCGACAAAAAAGCCGTCATGAAGTGCAATGTATTTTTAAACGCGGAATCGCTGCTCTCTCCTGCCGTGTGCAGGAGTAGCCTCGGCATTAGAGCAGCGGACTGAATGGGCCTCTCGTGCTCGTTGGGTACTTCCTCTTTTGAAAACACGGGCGGAGAAGTGACGGTAGGGAGCGTGTTAACCCCTGGTGTGATGGAGCTTTGACCCGGACTCTTTCAAATGGAACGACGTCAACATGGCGCTTTTGACATGTGAGGTCGCTCCGCAGCCAATCTGGGGTCAACCTGGGGGTGGAGCCTGGTAGAAGGTGACCAGCATTTGGTCGCCTTTCACCAGGAAGAGGGAAGGTAAGCTTGGGCACCCGGATGGCCACCCAAAAACCCTATGCTCCCTGCTCGGTGTCAGGATTACCCGATGCCGTCCCAGGGGAGCTAAAGCATGGAGTTGAAGAGGCAGTTGGCACCAACCTGGTGCTGTGAAGGCAACCCCCTACAGGTAGAAGAGATGGGTAGAGTATTATCTTTGGTTACGCAATTTTATCAAGGGGTCCTTTGGTCCATTCATAAAGACCTCTTCCAGGAAAACTAGTTAATGGCGAGGGTAGTTCCTACACTTCCCAGTCTGTCTGGATTTGGAGGAAAGAAAGCATCCATTCCAGTGCTTCTCTTCTCATTGCCCTTCTGTGCCTTTGTGCCCTCGGATAACCCAGCCACATACAACGTTGGCGACCAGGTCAACTGGCATACTAAGTTTCGTTCACATCCCCAAACGATTTGGTTGTCCAATTAACCTGGGAGGAAGGGGGTCTTCTGGACTTCACACTGGGGCCTTAGCTAGACCTAAGGTTTATCCTGGGATCATCCCGGGATTATCCGTGCCTGATCCCGGGATATCCTGTGTGTCATTTACATGAACAGGGATGACCCCGGTACGATCCCGGGATAAACCTTAGGTCTAGCTAAGGCCTTAGAATCATAGAATAGAAGAGTTGGAAGGGGCCTCTAAGGCCATCGAGTCCAACCCCCTGCTCAATGCAGGAATCCACCTTAAAGCACCCCTGACAGATGGTTGTCCAGTGGAATTGTCTCCTTCTGAAGGAGAGAATTCCTCTGCTGAAATGTTGACCAATGAGAAGCAGTGAGGGTTGTTAAGGGCATGTCCACAGCGCAGTTTTACAGCGGTTTGATTCCATTTTAAGTCTGATTGCCTGGAGGGGTTTCTGAGCCGCCCTAGGTGAATGGCTCTTCACAAGAGTATTCTAGACAATCGAGAATGTTTGGATGGTGGGGAGAGGGCTACCATTTGGCAGCTTTGATCTGCAAAGCATGGGACGGGCAATCACAAAGACACCCCACTGGTCCCAAGAGAGTGGCAAGTCCCTCGATGGGATTTTAAGCCACCAGTTTCACCAGGGGACATGGGAGGGGAGTTCATTCTTCCTTCCCGCCCAACCACCCACCACACTCTACACGAGGCGAGGCCTGGCTCCCGCCTGCCTTTGATGTGCACTACAGATTTCCCTAAGGATGAAAGAAAAAAGACACTTAAATATTTTTGTAAAGGGCCTCCTGTTATAAATAGGCAAAAACAGTGTACATAATGTTATATTTACGTGTATGGTGCTATTGGGGGATTTCTCGCTGCTTGGGTGACTGAGGGCTCCTCTACACCAAGCAGATATTCCGCTATGAAAGCGGTATATAAAAGGCAGGAGCCACACTGCTGCTTTATAGCGGGATTGAAGTGCTCTGACAACTGTTGGGCGCCATTGACACAGACCATATACCGCTTTCATAGTGCTATGTCCTGCTTGGTTTAGATGTGTCATGGGCCCCAATAGTTGTCAGTCCACTTCAATACCACTATAAAGCAGTGGTGTGGCTCCTGCCTTTTATATACCGCTTTCATAGTGGAAAGTCCTGGTTGGTGTAGACCTCAGTTACCCAGGTCTGATGCGTAGTGCACACCTGTATCCTCCCCCCAAAATTACGACTTCATCCAAATGAGGGATCTTTGAATGGTTCTAGCAAGGAGGGGACAAGCTGTCTGAATTAACAACTCCTTCCTCATTAGCCAGGATACACTTGCAATGTGGGAGTTAGGGCAGGGGGAGGAGTGTAATTTTTTTTTTAAAAAAAATACTTTTACAGTATAGTTTTATTAAGTTGCTGCTTTTTTAAAAAAAGTTCCTTTGAACTTGCACATAGTTGATCGTGGGTTTTGGGTTGTGTGGTTTGTATTTTTCCCAGGATGTGACGGGCGGTGCAGCGCAAAACCGTGTAATCTAATTTCAGACGTGTCGTAATTGGTGGGCTTTAAGGCAGACGGGGATTCTGTTGTCCGTAAACTGAGTTTTGGCACGGGAGGCAGCAGGGATTTCTGCACCCATGGCCCCGTCAAAATATGGCTTAGATGCTAAATGTTATCGTTCAAAGGTCAGGCTCAAAGAATGTCAGATGAAGCCAGGGGGATTGTGTGCAAGGAACAACCCAGAACATCTCTTCCCTCAGTTTGTGCTTTCGGAAGAGACGTAGGGTAGGGTGACCATATGGAAAGGAGGACGGGGCTCCTGTATCTTTAACAGTTGTATAGAAAAGAGAATTTCAGCCGGTGTCATTTGCATGCAGCAGCACCTGGTGAAACTGTCTCTTTGTCAAAACAGTTAAAGCTGCAGGAGCCCTGTCCTCTTTTCAATCTGGTCACTCTACTAAAAAAAAAAAGCAGCTTTAACTGTTGCGATGAAGTGGGAATTTCACCCGGTGCTGCATGCATACAAATGACGCCTGCTGGAATTCCCTTTTCTATGCAACTGTTAAAGATACAGGAGCCCGGTCCTCCTTTCCATAGGGTCACCCTAACGTAGGGTAACCTTATCCCCAAATTTAACTTGACACCAGCCTTTTTCGAAAATAAGTACTTTAAGGATCTTTGCAGACCAGATTCAGCTATGTTACATGTGATGGCTTTCCTGAAGGAATCCTGGGCCGGATCTACACTACTGCCTTAAAGCGCTTTATAACAGTTATAAAGGGCTTTAACTGCTTTAAACGCTATAAAACTGCTTTAAAGCGCTTTATAACAGTTATAAAGCGCTTTAACTGCTTTAAAGCGCTATAAAACTATTATAAAGCGCTTTAAAGCAATAGTGTAGATCTGGCCCTGGAAAGAATAATTCTGCAAAGGCACCAAAACTCCCAGAACGTACGTGTGTGTGTGTGTGTGTGTGTGTGTGTGTGTGGTGGGAGGAGGAAAGGGAGCCATTATACTTAAACCAGATCGAAACCAGTTTAGGTTTGCATTGTCCATTCTCTAGGCTTTCCAGTGGAGTTCACCACCAGGTGAGTGAGTGCGTGCTCTGATGCTAGGTGACGTCTTAGATTATTCTGAAATCCCTAGTGGATGTAGCTTTTAACGCCCTTTTCAGCAGGGCGGTCAACCGCAGGTGTATCAGAGGGCTTGCGTGTGTGTGTGTGTTCCTTTGTGTTCGAAAGGAAGGTTTTCTAGGAATTAAAATGCATATGGTTTTCCTCATCACGTCCTCACTAAACAATACAAATTTTCCCATCCTCAAATTGAACGAGTGGTTTGAGTTTTTGATGGTTTCCAAATCTTCAAAGTCCCGAATACTTAAACTTGCTGTTTTTGTTAATAAAGAGGATAATCATTGTGTGTGCGCACACACACACACACACCAAGGGAAGAGAAGCCAGCAGGAGTATGAAATACATGAGATACCAAAAATATTACTTAAGCCGTGCCTATGAACTTGACTGATGGTTCGTGTTTCCTTTTACTCCTTTTCCCCTTCCATGTTTCAATCTGTGGCATTTTTTTTCCCCTGGCTCAAAGGACCCCATATTCAGGCCTGGGAGATTGGATGGTTTGCCAAGGTTGGGGCAGTGCTGTTATGAAGGTTGAAATGGGTGGGGCTTGATAGGTGGGATTAGCAATCTTCCTCAACCTGGGGTGCTCCAGATGTGTTGGACTACAACTCCCAGAATGCCCCAGCCAGCTGGCTGGGGCATTCTGGGAGTTGTAGTCCAACACATCTGGAGCTCCCCAGGTTGAGGAAGGCTGGATTAAAGATAGTCACCACACCCACTATCCCTTGTTAATATATTATTACTGTTGCCCAGTTAAGGAAAATGTGCAGTGCAGTTTCTTAGTTCTAAGTCCTCATGCATCTTTGCATAAAACTAAGCTACCTGAGATTTATTCCCAGTTAAGCATTGACAGGATTGCAATGTACGGTTACAGTCCTACGTGCTCAGAGGTAGTTTTACTGAGTGCAATGGATCTTCCAGTGGCGGCCAAAATTGTGGACACTTTTTGAACCTTTCATGTTTTGCAACTTTGCATGCTTATAGAAAACGTCCGGTTTCACCAAATTCCAACGTTTCTATATCAATTGAAAGAGAATTTAATGCTGAATTCCATGCAAAAACAGAACGCAAATATCAGCGTTACAAAAAAAAAGTTAGGCTTACTTGAGTCGAAAAGCAAACACAGGCGTGATTGAGGGAAGACACATTGGAATTGCAAACCCTACTGGCCAATCACAGTCCTTGTTCCGGGGACCAATCACGTGGCAGTAGCTGCGATACATCATGTCTCAAGTTGGGGAAAGACGGTTTTGCGGTTTGTTCTGTAACTGAAGCGCAATTGGCGATTGCGTGAATATTTGAAGTATTTCTCAAATTAAAAGTGAACGTACATACATCATAAACAGAGCCATGGCACCAAAGAAAAGAGTTGATTGGACACCCAGGAAAAGAAGCAGGCTGGTTGCATTATGTGAATCAGGTCTTTCAATTGATAGATAAACATTGGCATTTCATAGAATCATAGAATAGCAGAGTTGGAAGGGGTTTACAAGGCCATCGAGTCCAACCCCCTGCTCAATGCAGGAATCCACCCTAAAGCATCCCTGACAGAGGGTTGTCCAGCTGCCTCTTGAAGGCCTCTAGTGTGGGAGAGCCCACAACCTCCCTAGGTAACTGATTCCATTGTCGTACTGCTCTAACAGTCAGGAAGTTTTTCCTGATGTCCAGCTGGAATCTGGCTTCCTTTAACTTGAGCCCGTTATTCCGTGTCCTGCACTCTGGGAGGATCGAGAAGAGATCCTGGCCCTCCTCTGTGTGACAACCTTTCAAGTATTTGAAGAGTGCTCTCATGTCTCCCCTCAATCTTCTCTTCTCCAGGCTAAACATGCCCAGTTCTTTTAGTCTCTCCTCATGGGGCTTTGTTTCCAGACCCCTGATCATCCTGGTTGTCCTCCTCTGAACACGCTCCAGCTTGTCTGCGTCCTTCTTGAATTGTGGAGCCCAGAACTGGACGCAATACTCTAGATGAGGCCTAACCAGGGCCGAATAGAGAGGAACCAGTACCTCACGTGAGGTACTGGTTGAAACCGAATGTTCACGTGAAACCGAACATTTTCTATAAGCAGGCAAAATTGCAAAACAGGCCAATTTCAAAAGGTGTCCACAATTTTGGCCACCACTGTAGGCCTGTCAGGTCATGCTGAGATCCGTGTAAAGATGTGCTATGGGGCTGAGCCACTGTACTTCAAGTGGCAGCTTCTCCGTGAAGGACCTTCAGGGCCTGGACTGTATTGAATGCAGCATTAAATTCCCTTTAAACATTGGAATTTCGTGAGACCGAACATTTTCTATAAGCAGGCAAAGTTGCAAAACGTGAAAATTTCAAAAAGCGTCCACAATTTTGGCCACCGCTGTATTCCCAGGGGAATGACCATAGGATGTTTACATTCTCAGGGTGGAGGTGTTCCTCGTGAATCCTTGACGCACATTTCTGGGGAAAGAGGCAAAATGTTTTCCTTGCTTTCCCCACCGTGAATAGCACCGCCACCCTCGGTCATTGACGCCCCAATACACGATGTTTTACTATTGTTTTAATCGCTGGATTATTTTTGAAAGAAAACAATTTAAACCATTCATTTACTTCATCGAACACCAGAGTTCTACTCTCTTTTCGGTACCCCTGCAAACTGATAGGCCGGGAAGTGAGGTTCATGCACGCCTTGAGATCAAATACCATTTTTCTTTCCTTTTCGGAATTCCTTACATGGGTATGATTTGTAGACAACAGGGTGTGAGGGCTCTCTGCCCTCCCTTGCTCTGACAGCACTGCCCACCTGGTGTAACCGTCTCTACAGTGTCTGCATATACGTTACCTTGAGCTGTCGGTCGACGTTCAGCTGGGGAAATGTCTCTTTTCTTTCGGGTTTATTTTTGTTGTCGTGCAGACTTGAGAACGAGGGTGACGATGGGGTAAATTCATTAAGGGGTAAATCAAGGCAGAAACGGTTTCCCAAAGTTATGCTGCGATCCAAGTCACAAGTTTCTGATTTCGTCTCTCTGTTTTTGTATTTCTATTTTGGAGTAGTGCATTTCTTCCCCAGGTACACACACACACACACACACACACTTTGTCATTTATATTTTACAGATGTTACAGTAATAGTTTATGCTCTATCGTGCTTCTCGCTTGCTACATCACATTAACACACACACATTTATGCACCAGGGAAGAAGGGGCTGGAGTTCTCTTAAACCACATGGTTTAAGATGTAGAGTTGGCCTTGGAGGGGTTCGTCTACACCAAAGCCTTAAATTGGTTCAGCTGTCGTTCTCTCTCTGTAGAGAACTTTAACTTCACCAAAGTACAGTTCCCACGACTCGTGACGGGGTGGTGGAAAGAGACCTGTGACAGATTTTTATATCAGTTTTTTTAAAAAAAAAATACGCGGTGTGGACATACCAAGAAATGGGTCAACTCAAAACCTCATTTCGCAATGCAATTTTCAATCTGGGCCTCCCAAATACAGCAAGCCTGACTTTCCCATTTCCACAAGGCTGTCCCCAACACCTGACCACACGGCTCGCTTCCCTGGTGCTTTCATGATATTTGATCCTAGCATTTGTACGCATACTGTTAGCTGACGCGCCTACCTTTTTTTTATGTACCATTACCTGAAAGCCAAGTCTGGTTTTCTTTTCTTTTAATTTTTTTCCCCCCTATGCAAAAGGAAAATAAAAATAAAAATCCAAAAGGACAATTAAAAAAAAAAAGTGGAAAAAGAGAAAAGAGAAAAAAAAGAAGAAAAATGTATAAAAAAATTAAATAAGCTATGCTTTCAACTGTTGCACTGCCTCTTTTGTTTCATTTGAAAAACTCTAGATGTGTGGTTTTGGAAGACATTGGCCTCGTTCAGAAGACACCTTAAACCACAGCTTTAACCATGGTGATTAAGCCGGAAAGCCAGGCTGTGTTCAGAAGACACCTTAAACCAGAGCTTTAACCACGGTGGTTAAGCCAGAAAGCCAGGCCGTGTTCAGAAGACACCTTAAACCGCGGCTTTAACCATGGTGATTAAGCCGGAAAGCCAGGCTGTGTTCAGAAGACACCTTAAACCGCGGCTTTAACCATGGTGATTAAGCCGGAAAGCCAGGCTGTGTTCAGAAGACACCTTAAACCACAGCTTTAACCATGGGGATTAAGCCGGAAAGCCAGGCCGTGTTCAGAAGAACACCTTAAACCACAGCTTTAACCATGGGGATTAAGCCAGAAAGCCAGGCAGTGTTCAGAAGACACCTTAAACCACAGCTTTAACCATGGGGATTAAGCCAGAAAGCCAAACCACGGCTTTAACCATGGGGATTAAGCCAGAAAGCCAAACCACAGCTTTAACCATGGGGATTAAGCCAGAAAGCCAGGCCGTGTACAGAAGACACCTTAAACTACGGCTTTAACCACGGTGACTAAGGCAAAAAGCTTTATTCACTGTGATTGAAGCCAGGGTTTAAGGTGTCTTCTGAACACAGCCCGGCTTTCTGGCTTAACCACTGTGGTTAAAGCCGTGGTTTAAGGTGTCTTCTGAATGAGGTCTGTGTGCCATTCTGGTAAACCCGCCTTGCAGAGCTGGGAAAAGGTGCAGAAAAAAGCAACCAGAATAATTAGGTGTTTAGTAGAGCACATTCCCTACAAGGAACAACTAATATGTTTGAGGTTAGAAAAAAATGGCTACTAGCCGGGGTGGGGCGAGATAACAAGAGAGCGGGGGGTGGAGGATGGTTTTTGCCAGAGGGCCTCCTTCCCTTGTAGGCAGCCTGGGGGCTGTAGGACCGGAAGTGGGCGGGGCCAAACCCAAAGGTGGGTGGGGCCTTTCACACACCCATCCACATCTCTGCAAACATGAATGGGTATGAAAAATGATACAGGTAAGTGGTTGTTCCTCTCCTAAGACTAGAACTTGGGGTCGCCCAATAAATAGGGTGGGCAGACGGACAAGACGAAGGAATTCAAACAATACAGAATTAATTCAATTTATTGCCAAAAAACCTGTCGATGGTTACAACCAGCCATCGGCCAGGGATGAACAAGCAGGACATGGTGCAACAACTGTCACACACAGGCTGACTGCCTCAAATACTGGAGATCGCACACAACCACCAGGGCTAGTAGCCATGGATAGCCTTCGCCTCCAGGAATTGATCCAACCCCCTTTTGAAGCCATCCAGATTGGTGGCCATCACTACATCTTGTGGTAGTGAGTTCCATAGTTTAACTCTGCGCTGTGTGAAGAAGTCCTCCCTTTTATTCAAGGAGACCTTCAAGAGGCAGCTGGACAAGCATCTGTCAGGGATGCTTTAGGGTGGGTTCCTGCATTGAGAAGGGGGTTGGACTCGATGGCCTTGTAGGCCCCTTCCAACTCAGCTATTCTATGATTCTTCGTCACTGGCATCACCACCACAAGCTGAAAGCTGTCTTCCAGCTGGCTGAAGGTCCTTGCTTAAAGCTCAGTGTGTTTTACAAAGAGAACAGCACCCTGCCACCCATGTTCCCCAGCAGGCCTATTGCCTCGAATACTAGAGATAGCGCACAACCATCAGGGCTAGTAGCCATGGATAGCCTTTGCCTCCAGGAATTTATCCAACCCCCATTTAAAGCCATCCAGCACTGTTCCCACAGTGGCCAACCAGCTCCCGGCCAGGGACCAACAAAGCAGGACACGGTGCAACAGCACCCTCCCACCCATGTTCCCCAGCAACTGGTGCACAGAAGCTGACTTCTTTTTTTTAAAGAGGTGTTAGGAAAACTTCGTCCTAACCGCCTGTCCGTCAAGAGCCTCACCGGCATGTGAGTCATATGCGTGTCCGGGTTCTTGCTCAAGCGTTTCCATTTGCACGCATGTTGCATCGGAGAACAGATGTAAACCACACACGCCCCTGATGGAGAAATGTTAAGTTCTGGAGGTCTTGGTGAGGCAAAGGAATGATTCCTGAAGAATGATAGTTCCAGGGAACCTTGCAAAATTACAATGCAACATTCCCACGAAGGAAAAAAAACCAGACACAACAGAGTAATTGACTAGATCAGTGGTTCCCAATTGGTGGTCGCGGACCCCAGGTGCCCGTGGCACCATTCACATATTAGCTCTGCAAGGTCCGCATTTTCATAAAAGAAAATACGCCATCTCCCGCGCTCTGTTTGCTTCAGCGGTGACGTCATGCACGAAAGCGCCTGCATGATTTAGCGACTAGCTTCAGAGATTCCTTCCATGCACCTAATCCTGAAAAATCCTGGAGAAGGAATCCTTTTGAATGTGGTGATGGACAACTAACAACTCTGTCTGTGGAAGAGTGAGATGCACTTGCTGACGTGACTTGTGATGGTTCACTGAAATCATTTTTCAAAGAATATAGACCGGACCAATTCTGGGTGACGGTTTTTCCTGATTATAAGAAGTTAGCTTTGAAACATCTAGTTCCCTTTTGTTCCACATATCTTGGTGAACAGACATTTTGTTAAATGAAGAACACGCCAAAAATCGGCTTGATGTCGATCCAGATTTGAGATTAAAAGTAGGAAATATTGAACCGGATGTGGAAGGGATTGTTCGGGACAAAAAAAGAGGCATGATTTCTCCCGTCACATTTAGGTTTAGTAGCTGCTCGACAGGTCACAGTTTATTCATTTGTAAACGAGACAGTAGTAAAATGAAATTCGGCTTCCTGTTCCTAACGAAATCATTGTCATTTTTGCGTGGCAATATCACACATTTTATGGTCTGTTTTTTAGTATCCCTAAAATCCTTTGCTTATTCGGGGCTACCCCTTATTTTCTCCAAAAAAATTCCTTCGCACAGGTAACTGCCATAGAGATAATAAACATTTCAAAAGGAGGGGGTCCATGGCTTGGCATTTGAAAAACAAGGAGTTTGCAGTACTTAGCTAATTGGGAACCACTAGATTTGATAGTTCCTTTTACATCAGCATGTGTGTGGAACACTACTATTCCTTTGGTGATGGGAAAAGTGTGCACAGCTCTAGATCCAGGGCTCAGATTCCTCCAAGGTCACCCAGGAAAGCAGAACACACACACCACTTCCCCCATCCAGCAACCTCAAGGCACAGCCGGCTTCTGCCGCAACGCGTCCTCCAAAACGCTGACGCTGCACAAAGCCCGTGCGTGTCCTTCCACTGAACCGTTTATGGTCTGTGTTTCTCTGCAGTTCCTTTCCTGCTTTCCCCATCGTTTCAGTTAAAGCCTTCCCATTTAAACGGGGCGGGGGGGGGATTTCACCCCCATCTCCTCTCTCAAAACAAAGGTTCTGTGTGGGTTCTAACCACCTCCAGATCAATAGGGTTATTTATTATTTATTTTATTTATTACATTTCTATACCGCCCAATAGCCGGAGCTCTCTGGGCGGTTCACAAAAATTAAAACCATTCAAAGTATAAAACAACAATATAAAACCATAATATAAAATACAATATAAAAGCTCAACCAGATAAAAACAGCGGCAATGCAAAATTACAAATTTAAAACCATGTTATTTAAAATTTATAGATTGTTAAAATGTTGGGAGAATAAAAAGGTCTTCACCTGGCGTCTAAAAGCATATAATGTAGGTGCCAAGCGAACCGCCTTAGGGAGCTCATTCCACAGCCGGGGTGCCACAGCAGAGAAGGCCCTCCTCCTGGTAGCCACCTGCCTCACTTCCTTTGGCAGGGGCTCACGGAGAAGGACCCCTGAAGATGACCTTAGGGTCCGGGCAGGTACATATGGGAGGAGGCGTTCCTTCAGATAACCTGGCCCCAAGCCGTTATGCAGCATGTCTGGCTTGAAACCCAATCGTTTCACTGGGCACGGTCCACATCGAACAGTTTGCAAATGAAGGGCCCGGATCCCTTGCCATCAGCGTAAATTACGCCGTCTTTTATTACACGGGTGTCGCACCGTTCATGCCTCCCCACAGATGCTGAAGGCGCTAGTAAAAATGGTGTATTCGGTGTGTGCCTCAATACTGCGCACATGACCCTCATTCTCGCAGGGTTTACACAACGTAGTTGCGCCAATGTGGTTCACCCAACCAAGCCACACCATCAAAGCTCCATATCAGGGTCAGCACCGACACCAGGCATTTTGGGGCAGCTGCCAGGGCCCCAGCAGGGCCCACTGCTGATGTGTGATTCCCTTCACCGCTAAATCTGCCTTCGTGCACCAAGAGCATCCGGTATCTTGAAGTTATCACTCTTTCAATTCCCTATAATACACTCAACTTAGCATTGTTCTGGGGCACTATTGGGTAACCAGACTCAAATTGCCCAGAGGGCTGCCACCGCTATTAGAATCATAGAATCATAGAATAGCAGAGTTGGAAGGGGCCTACAAGGCCATCGAGTCCAACCCCCTGCTCAATGCAGGAATCCACCCTAAAGCATCCCCGACAGATGGTTGTCCAGCTGCCTCTTGAAGGCCTCTAGTGTGGGAGAGCCCACCATCTCCCTGGGTAACTGATTCCATTGTCGCACTGCTCTAACAGTCAGGAAGTTTTTCCTGATGTCCAGCTGGAATCTGGCTTCCTTTAACTTGAGTCCATTATTCCGTGTCCTGCACTCTGGGAGGATCGAGAAGAGATCCTGGCCCTCCTCTGTGTGACAACCTTTTAAGTATTTGAAGAGTGCTCTCATGTCTCCCCTCCATCTTCTCTTCTCCAGGCTAAACATGCCCAGTTCTTTCAGTCTCTCTTCATAGGGCTTTGTTTCCAGACCCCTGATCATCCTGGTTGCCCTCCTCTGAACACGCTCCAGCTTGTCTGCGTCCTTCTTGAATTGTGGAGCCCAGAACTGGATGCAATACTCTAGATGAGGCCTAACCAGGGCCGAATAGAGAGGAACCAGTACCTCACGTGATTTGGAAGCTATACTTCTATTAATGCAGCCCAAAATAGCATTTGCCTTTCTTGCAGCCATATCACACTGTTGGCTCGTATTCAGCTTGCAATCTACAACAACAACAACAACAACAACAACAACAACAACAATAATAATAATAATAATAATTATCCATCACAAAATTTAAACCATATACATTAAAAACCTATAAATAGAGATATACAAAAGTTAAAAGTGGATTAAACATATCCCAATATTTAAACATTTAAAATGACAATTTTAAAAGGTCCTTGACACAGACAGAGGTCCAGTTCATTCACCAAAGGCCTGCTGGAACAAAGAAGTTTTAGCCTGCTTCCGAAAGCCCATCAAGGAGGGAGCCAGTTTAGATTCCCCGGGAAGAGAGTTCCAAAGCATTGGAGCAGCCACCGAGAAGGCCCTCTCCCGTGTTCCCACCAAGCGCACCTGTGAAGATGGTGGGACTGAAAGAAGGGCTTCCCCAGAAGATCTTAAAACACGGGCAGGCTCGTAAGGGAGAATACGGTCTTTCAGATAACCTGGACCTGAGCCATATAGGGCTTTATAGGTCAGAACCAGCATTTTGAATTGTGCCCGGAAACAGACCGGAAGTTAGTGGAGCTGTTTTAACTAGGGCTGTGCTCCGCTCTGCTCGGATAGGTGAATCCGGAGTGGAGCGACCTGATCTGCCTACACTAAAGGCGGAGGCGGATTGGGTCGGGGGAGCTGCGGTTCGAGGTGAAGCGGTTCACCTTGATCCAGAGCTCCGGACAAAAGTAAGTAGGTGGAGAGGGGGCTTACCTGGCGCCGGCACTGCAGTCTGTGTGGCGATGGCAGCAGAGGCAGGTAATGGGGGAGGCGGGCTTGCCTGCCTCCGTTGCCAGCTTCAACTGACGCCGCGGGCTCAAACCGTGGCCTGGTCTTCCGGTTTGAGCCCACGGTGTCAGTTGAAGCTGGCAACGGAGGCAGGTAAGTGTGGAGGGGAGGGAGCTTACCTGGCTCCGCCTCCACAGTCCGTGCAGCAACAGTGGCAGAGCCAAGTAAGGGGGCAGGGGGAGGAGGCTTATTCAGCCCCCATTTTGCCCCCCCCCCCACTTACCTGCCTCCCTCGGGGGCAAGTAAGTAGGAAAGGGGGAGCAAAATGTCGATCCGCCCCTCTGGATCTCGCTCCGTGGAGCAGGGGAGGGGCGGATCGGCCCGAAGCGGATCCAAAAGTTGCGGATTGGGCCACGAAGCGGTTTGGGGGGGGGGGTGTCCGTGCACAGCCCAAGTTTTAACAGGGGACTTGTCTGCTCCCTGTAACCAGCCCTGGTCAGCAATCTGGCTGCAGCTTTTTGAACCAGCTGAAGTTTCCGAATTCTCTTTAAAGGCAGCCCCACGTAGAGTGCGTTACAGTAATCCAATCGGGATGTAACTAAGTCGTGTGTCACCGTGGCCAGGTCCGACATCTCTACGTAAGGCCACCATGTTGCCCTGGGCCCTTCCAGAGGAAAGTTTGCCCTGGGACTACGTTGCAGCAGCTTTCTGCACTATGGCAAGTGAAAGGATGCCAGGCAGCCCTCTAAGTCAGGGAAAGGAAAAGGCAAATGGGTGGAGAATCACTCCAGTATCCTCCAGCTAAAACCGACCCAACTCGCTTCTTGAAATGAGTCTATCAGTCTCTGCCCCGCTAAGTCCCAAATGTCTACTAGTTGAGGTAGACTTGTTTTTGCATCAAAATAAGAGGCTTTGGCCCACCCTTACACACATGACCCTAAGGTTGGCTTTTGGCGTGTGTAAGGATGACTTGTCAACAGAAGGTCCTTCCGTTTCTGCACGAGTCACTGTTCTGGGCCACAACTCACCCGGAGATATAACAGGAAGAAGCCTTTCTAAGAGGAGCTCTGTTGCATCTCTGGATGAGTAATGACTGGATTCTCTAGTTGCATCCAAAGCAGAGATGGGTCGCAATTATCCATCCCAAGCAGAAGCAAGAGGCAAGAAGGACAACAGGGGATCTCGCAGAGAGGCAGTGAGCAACCTCCTTGGGCAAACAGGCAATTGTCTAACCAGAGAGCCAGTGTGGCGTAGTGGCGCAGTGGGAGTCGGGAGACCCGAGTTCTAGTCCCCACTCGGCCATGGAAACCCACTGGGTGACTTTGGGGCAGTCACAGACTCTCAGCCCAACCTACCTCACAGGGTTGTTGTTGTGAAGATAACATGGAGAGGAGGAGGATTATGTACACCCTCTTGGGTTCCTTGCAGGAAATAAGGCGGGATGTAAATGCAATAATAAAATAATAAATAACCAGGCGTAGGGAGCCTGGCGTCCTCTGGATGAAGCTGAGCTTCAGTTCCCTTCATGCCTGACCATTGATCATGGAGACCGGGGATGATGTGAGTTGTAATCCAAGAACATCTGGAGGGATGCAGGTTCCCACCCTGGCCCCCGTCTTGACGGCCTCGGGCTCCCAAATTGGCACTCCTTCCCGGCATCTGCCAGACCGAGCACTGAGGAGGGGGGGAGGAACAGGGCAGCCAGAATGGGGCAGCCAGAGCGAGGTCAGAGAGAGGAAAGCCAGCTGTTCCATCCCCCCCTGCTCCCTGGTGCTCAGCCCAGCAGCGACGGTCCTGTCCACCCATCCCGTTTTCATTTAAATATATATATATATATATATATTTACAGTGCAGCCCCATCAGGGGGCGTCCTCAGCTCCGCAACCCAAAAAGTTGGGATAAGTCCCTGACTTTTCTTAAGCGGAGTTTCTGGGGTTTGCTCCCGGATGGCTTCGCGATGGCGGCTGGGTCACGTAGATGACCTCCTGCCACTCCGAATCCACGCCGGGGCCAACCCTTCGTCAAGACAAGCCCCCGCCCGGTCTAACCTCTAGCTAAACCGCTAGATTTGTGCAGGCCTGCAGTAGACATTTCCGTGCCCAGTGCTGCTGCTGTTATTAGTTCATTCATTCTAAAACGATTAGAAGACAATGGTCATTCAACAACGACAACAATGACAACAACTTCTCCTTGCAACTTGCAACAAGGGAAGAGGGAATCTATATCCTCCTGCCCACAGGCTTTTAACTCATATTAAAATGTGGAGGGGTAGAAGAGAAGCACAGAAGTGAACATTTCTGTGCTGTCTTCTGTTTGTTACTTACACACACACACACACACACACACACACCCCTACCTGGCCAGTATATCACCTGAACTATTCTCCAAAGAGGAGCAAACCCAATTGTAGTCTATGAGCCCCACCTGCTGGTGAAACAGGTGAAGTCTCTCCCCGCCGTGCACATTCTTCAAAAAACAAGAATGGACAAAGCTTCTCATGTTGGATTTCTGGTTGTCAAGCAGCTGTTTTGGAAACAATGCGGCTAAAAAGAAGAAGAAGGGGTGTGTGAAAACCAAAAATCATGACTTCACATAAGTATGGGAGTGAAAAAACAAGCTGAAGGCAGGGGCAGAACCAAGGATAATCTTTAGAGTGCTGGGCTGAAAACAACAGAATGAAATTTAATAGGGATAAATGCCAAGTTCTACATTTAGGGAATAGAAACCAAATGCACAGTTACAAGATGGGGGATACTTGGCTCAGCAATACTACAAACGAGAAAGATCTTGGAATTGTTGTAGATCACAAGCTGAATAGGAGCCAACAGTGCGATATGGCTGCAAGAAAGGCAAATGCTATTTTGGGCTGCATTAATAGAAGTATAGCTTCCAAATCACGTGAGGTCCTGGTTCCTCTCTATTCGGCCCTGGTTAGGCCTCAGCTAGAGTATTGCGTCCAGTTCTGGGCTCCACAATTCAAGAAGGACGCAGACAAGCTGGAGCGTGTTCAGAAGAGGGCAACCAGGATGATCAGGGGTCTGGAAACAAAGCCCTAGGAAGAGAGACTGAAAGAACTGGGCAGGTTTAGCCTTGAGAAGAGAAGATTGAGGGGAGACATGATAGCACTCTTCAAATACTTAAAAGGCTGTCACACAGAGGAGGGCCAGGATCTCTTTTCGATCCTCCCAGAGTGCAGGACACGGAACAACGGGCTCAAGTTAAAGGAAGCCAGATTCCAGATGGACAGCATGAAAAACTTCCTGACTGTTAGAGCAGTGCAACGGTGGAATCAGCTACCTGGGGAGGTTGTGGGCTCTCCCACACTAGAGGCCTTCAAGAGGCAGCTGGACAACCATCTGTCAGGGATGCTTTAGGGTGGATCCCTGCATTGAGCAGGGGGTTGGACTCGATGGCCTTGTAGGCCCCATCCAACTCTGCTATTCTATGATTCTATGATTTGCAAAATATTATTGGTTTACTGAAAGGTTTTCATACCAATAATATTTTGCAAAGATTATCCTTGGTTCTGCCCCTGCCTTCAGCTTGTTTTATTACTCCCTCACGGGGTTTCCCTTCTCTTCCTTCACATAAGTCTAACTAACTTCAAGTATAACCTCATGGGATCTCAGCTGGCGTTGACCGAACAAGAAAGAGATCTTGGGATTGTGGTGGGTAGCTCGATGAAAATGTCCACCCGGTGTGCGGCCGCTGTAAAGAAGGCAAACTCCATGTGAGGCATTATAAGAAAAGGAATTGAGAATAAAACGGCCAGTGTCGTACTGCCCTTATACAAATCGATGGTGCGACCAGACTTAGAATACTGTGAACAGTTCTGGACACCGGACTTAAAAAATGATATTATAGAACTTGAAAAAGTGCAGAGAACGGCAACTAAAACGATTAAGGGGCTGGAGCATCTCCCCTATGAGGGAAGGTTACATCAACTGGGACTGTTTAGGTTGGAGAAAAGGAGGCTGAGGGGAGACATGATAGAGGTGGACAAAATTATGCCTGGTGTGGAGAATGTGGACAGGGAGACATTTTTCTCCCTCTCTCAAAATATTAGAACCCAGAGGGGTCATCCCATGAAACGGATGGGTGGGAGATCCAGGACAAATAAAAGGAAGGACTTCTTCACACAGCACAGAGTTAAATTATGGAACTCACTACCACAAGGTGTAGTGATGGCCACCCATTTGGATGGCTTTAAAAGGGGGTTGGATCAATTCCTGGAGGCGAAGGCTCTCCATGGCTGCTAGCCCTGATGGTTGTGTGCTACCTCCAGTATTCGAGGCAGTAAGCCTGTGTGCACCAGTTGCTGGGGAACATGGGCAGTAAGCCTGTGTGCAACATTTGCTGGGGAACATGGGCGGGAGGGTGCTGTTGCACCACATCCTGCTTGTTCATCCCTGGATGATGACTGGTTGGCCACTGTGTGAACGGAGTGCTGGACTAGATGGACCCTTGGTCTGATCCAGCATTAGGGCACTTCTGATGTTCTTAAGCAGTGATGCAGAGGGAGAGCGGATAAAGAGGACAGGGGCAGGGGGTTAAGAAGAGCCCTACAGCTCAGCCTAAGGGGCCTTCCCATTTCCTACAACAGTGGCCCAGCAGAAGTCCCTAGGACGTTTACAGTGGCAACTGTGCCCCTCCCCACAGCACAGTACATTCAGAGGTAGACTGCCTCTCAATCCAGAAGCTCCATTTTGAGCTCATCATGGCCAAAAGCCATTCATAGAATCATAGAATAGCAGAGTTGGAAGGGGCCCACAAGGCCATCGAGTCCAACCCCCTGCTCAATGCAGGAATCCACCCTAAAGTATCCCTGACAGATGCTTATCATTCATAGAGATGCTTGTCATTCATAGAGGTGGAATTCGTCTTGTCCCTTTGAAAGCCATCCAAGTCAGGAGCTTTCGCTGCTGCTTCTAGCCATGAGTTCTGTAAGCCTTACGCGAAGAAGGTCTTCCTTTGGCGTGTCCTGAATTCACTGCTCTTCCATTTCACGGGGTAACTCTGAATTCCTGGGCGGCCATGCCTTTCTCAAAGGTCTGGTGCACATTTCTCCCAGGATTCTCTCTGAATTCGAAACAGAAGCACACTTTCCTCTTACAGCCACAAAGATTTTACTTCTAGTGTATGCAAGACTAAGAGGTTCAACAGACCACTGTTTTATTGCACACTCGCTAGTGTCCACTTACGGATGTGCACGCATCCTTTAGATGTCGTCGTCCACCTCCCGTGCACCCTCACTCCTTCCACTTGATTTTCCATCGCAAAATAGACCCCTTTTAATCTGGCTTTTTTTAAAAAAAAAAAAATCTAGAATGTGCTGCAATCGCCCGCTGTGTGCAGGAAAGATCGTCACGCTAGGGAAGCTGTGTTTCCAAGCAAGCTTACTGATGTTGGTCTTGCATTACGTGGGGCAGAAAAGGGGAGGGCGGAAGAGAGAGAAATCTCTGATCAGGTCCTTTTGCAGCATCACCAGTGTGTGTGTGATCCATCCTCACTCATCCTACTCCCTGTGAGGGGTCAGGAATTGGCCCCCTTCCTGCCACTGTAGCGGGGAGGCCAGAATTGGAGCAATGCAGCAGCAGCAGCTAGGGCCAAGATCACCACCAAAGCGATGGAGCCCATGGGAAGCGACATAAACATGGCATGTCTCCTAGTGTCACTGCTTGTCCCTGTCGCTTCGTACCGCAGGAGGAAGGAGGCCAGGCAGAGCAGGGAGCATCTGTAAGCTGGGGAAAGTGCACGGCAGCCTCATAAGATATTAGGGTGTTCCTGGGCACACCCGGCACACCCCTTGCACATGCCTATGGCCCGCAGGCTGATACGGGAGAAGGCAGTCCCTCAGGATTGAAGGGAGACATGACAGATAGCACTCCTCAAATACTTAGAATCATAGAATAGCAGAGTTGGAAGGGGCCTACAAGGCCATCGAGTCCAACCCCCTGCTTTATTTATTTATTTATTTATTTATTACATTTTTATACCGCCCAATAGCCGAAGCTCTCTGGGCGGTTCACAAAATGCTTAAAAGGTTGTCCCACAGAGGAGGGCCAGGATCTCTTCTCGATCCTCCCAGAGTGCAGGACACGGAACAACAGGCTCGAGTTACAGGAAGCCAGATTCCGACTGGACAGCAGGAAAAACTTCCTGACTGTTAGAACGGTACAACAATGGAACCAGTGACCTAGGGAGGTTGTGGGCTCTCCCACACTAGAGGCCTTCAAGAGGCAGCTGGACAAGCATCTGTCAGGGATGCTTTAGGGTGGATTCCTGCATTAAGCAGGGGGTTGGACTCGATAGCCTTATAGGCCCCTTCCAACTCTACAATTCTATGATTCTATGATCAGGAAAAACTTCCTACCTGTTAGAACGGTACGACCAGGGCCAGGATCTCTTCTCAATCCTCCCAGATTACAGGACACGGAATAACAGGCTCGAGTTACAGGAAGCCAGATTCCGACTGGACAGCAGGAAAAACTAACTGACTGTTAGAGCAGTACGACAATGGAACCAGTTCCCTAGGGAGGTTGTGGGCTCTCCCACACTAGAGGCCTTCAAGAGGCAGCTGGACAACCATCTGTCAGGGATGCTTTAGGGTGGATTCCTACATTGAGCAAGGGGCTGGATTTGCTAGCCTTATAGGCCCCTTCCAACTCTACTATTCTATGATTCCATGATTCCCCCATGTAAGTCAACAACCAGGGCAACCAAGGCTGTTTCTGTCCCACAACCATGTCTGAAACCTGACTGGAATGGCTCTAAACCGCCTAGGGAGCTTCGGCTATGGGGCGGTATATAAATGTAATAAATAAATAAATAAAATAAATAATCAGTTGCGAGGCCACCAAGAACGGCAAATTTGATACAGGCCAGTGAAGCCACAGGGTCCGGATTTAGTTTCTTCAACAAGGACCTCATACGGCTTCCTTCAAAGCTATGGGAACTTCTTCATCCGTTAAGGAGGCATTAATCACATCAGAGGTCCAGGCACCCAGCCCAGCTCCGGCAGATGTCATGAGCCAGGATACACAAGGATCTCAAAAGCAAGTAGTAGGTCTCAGTCCCCTAAGCAGTTTTTCCCTATGCTCAGGTTGCACAAGCTGGAAGATAATCCGTTATATGACTAGATGGTGCAGCAGTTGCATCCATCACAGACACTGTCAAAACAATGGTGTCCAGGTCAGCCCAAATACAAGCAACTTTATCTACAGAACGTCTAGCAAGTTGTTTACAGCGGGCCTTTGAGGATTCGAGTTGAGCTGTTCTAAAGCTGACACCCAAGAGGCCTTTAACGAACAGATGCAATGGCGGTTGAGAAGTACATAAGAACATCAGAAGAGCCCTGCTGGATCAGACCAAGGGTCCATCTAGTCTAGGACTCTGTTCACATAGTGGCCGACCAGCCATTGACCAGGGATGAACAAGCAGGACATGGTGCAACAGCACCCTCCCACCCATGTTCCCCAGCAACTGGTGCACACAGGCTTACTGCTTCGAATACTGGTGATACCACACAATCATCAGGGCTAGTAGCCATGGATCGCCTTCGCCTCCAGGAATTGATCCAACCCCCTTTTAAAGCCATCCAGATGGGTGGCCATCACTACATCTTGTGGCAGTGAGTTCCATAATTTAACTCTGCACTGTGTGAAGAGGTCCTTCCTTTTATTCTTCGCCACTGGCATCACCACCACAAGCTGAAGGCTGCCGTTCAGCTGGCTGAAGATCTTTGCTTAAAGCTCAGTGCGTTTTACAAGGAGAAGCTATGTAGCCAGAAGCAAGCTGTTGCCCCATTCAGAAGACACCTTAAGCCACAGCTTTAACCACGGTGGTTAAGCCAGAAGACCGGGCTGTGTTCAGAAGACACCTTAAACCATGGCTCTAACCACGGGGGTTAGGCCAGAAAGCCTCATTCACCATGGTTAAAAGCCAAGTGTCTTCTGAACATGGCCCAGCTTTCTGTCTTAACCACCGTGGTTAAAGCTGTGGCTTAAGGTGTCTTCTGAACAGGGACCGCTGACTGCTTATAGTGGCGTTCAGTGGCGCTCACTCCCAACTAACCCCCCCTCCCGGGTTCTAGGCATCTCGATCCTAATAAATAGGGTATTATGTACTGTTGCTTGCAGGGTGGGGGAGTGAATACATGGGCCAGATCTACACCAAGAAGGATGTAGTGGTATGAAAGTTGTATCTAAAAGGCAGGAGCCCCACCAAGCCCCCCTGGAAAAAGTGAAGCAGAAGTTGAGGGGGCAGGATTACAGTTTGAGATTGATAAACAAATGGTCAAAGAACACCTAATTTCCTTGAATGAGTTCAAATCTCCAGGGCCCGGTGAACTGCATCCTAGCGTAATGAAGGAGCTAGCGGAAGAACTCTCAGAACCTTTGTCTATTATCTTTGCAAAATCATAGAAGACGGGTGAGGTGCCGGACGACTGGAGGAGGGCTAACGTCCCTATCTTCAAAAAGGGTAAAAAGGAGGAACCTGGGAACTACAGACCAGTCAGTCAGACATCCATCCCTGGGAAAATTCTGGAGCAGATTATAAAGAAGTCAATCTGTAAACACCTTGAAATCAATGCGGTGATTGCTAGAAGCCAACATGGATTTGTCAAGAACAAGTCCTGTCAGACAAATTTGATCTCATTTTTTGATAAGGTAACCTCCCTTGTGGACCGTGGGAATGCTGTGGACATCATATATCTTGACTTCAGCAAAGCTTTTGACAAAGTGCCCCATGACATTCTGATTAACAAACTAGCTAAAAGTGGGCTAGATGGAACAACTATTAGGTGGATTCACAGTTAGCTACAGAATCGGGCTCAAAGAGTACTTATCAATGGAACCTTCTCAAACTGGGGAGAGGCAATGAGTGGGGTACCGCAGGGATCAGTCCTGGGCCCAGTGCTCTTCAACATTTTTATTAATGATTTGGACAAGGAGGTGCAGAGAACGCTGATCAAATTCGCAGATGACACAAAATTGGGTGGGATAGCTAATACCCTGGAAGACAGAATCAAACTTCAAAGTGATCTTGATAGGCTGGAGTGCTGGGCTGAAAACAACAGGAAGAAATTTATTAGGGATAAATGCCAAGTTCTACATTTAGGAAATAGAAACCAAATGCACAGTTACAAGATGGGGGATACTTGGCTCAGCAATACTACAAACGAGAAGGATCTTGGAATTGTTGTAGATCGCAAGCTGAATATGAGCAAACAGTGCGATATGGCTGCAAAAAAGGCCAATGCTATTTTGGGCTGCATTAATAGAAGTAGAGCTTCCAAATCACGTGAGGTACTGGTTCCTCTCTATTTGGCCCTGGTTAGGCCTCATCTAGAGTATTGTGTCCAGTTCTGGGCTTCACAATTCAAGAAGGACGCAGTCAAGTTGGAGCGTGTTCAGAGGATGGCAACCAGGATGATCAGGGGTCTGGAAACAAAGCCCTATGAAGAGAGACTGAATCAACTGGGCCTGGAGAAGAGAAGATTGAGGGGAGACATGATAGCACTCTTCAAATACTTAAAAGGTTGTCACTCAGAGGAGGGCCAGGATCTCTTCTCGATCCTCCCAGAGTGCAGGACACGGAATAACGGGCTCAAGTTAAAGGAAGCCAGATTCCAGCTGGACATCAGGAAAAACGTCCTGACTGTTAGAGCAGTACGACAACGGAACCAGTGACCTAGGGAGGTTGTGGGCTCTCCCACACTAGAGGCCTTCAAGAGGCAGCTGGACAAGCATCTGTCAGGGATGCTGTAGGGTGGATTCTTGCATTGAGCAGGGGGTTGGACTCGATGGCCTTGTAGGCCCCTTCCAACTCTGCTATTCTATGATTCTATGATTCTATGAAATACTTGAAAGGTTGTCCCACAGAGGAGGGCCAGGATCTCTTCTCGATCCTCCCAGGGTGCAGGACACGGAATAACGGGCTCAAGTTACAGGAAGCCAGATTCCAGCTGGACGTCAGGAAAAACTTCCTGACATTTAGAGCAGTACGACAATGGAATCAGTGACCTAGGGAGGTGGTGGGCTCTCCCACACTAGAGGCCTTCAAGAGGCAGCTGGACAAGCATCTGTCGGGGATGCTTTAGGGTGGATTCCTGCATTGAGCAGGGGTTGGACTGGATGGCCTTGTAGACCCCTTCCAACTCTGCTATTCTATGATTCTATGAAAAGGCAGGAGCCCCACCAAGCGGGATGTAGCGGCATGAAAGTGGGATATAAAGAGTCGTGTGGCTCCTGCCTTTTATAGACCGCTTTCATAGTGCAATATCCTCCTTGGTGCAGATCTGGCCTGGTGAGCGTCTGTAGCGAAATACAGCGCTGCCCTGGACGGCACCCAGCGTGCAGATGTGGCCAGGATGCAGCAGAGGCTGATGGAGGGAGGCGAGGAGACTTTTCATGCAGAGGCGCAACGGGCAGCCTCCTCCCAGGGTGTGCTCCAAAGCCGCGCGTTTTGGCCAGCACCCCGTTTCAGAAGGCCTGAGCGCCGATCAGGCTAAGGGGGAGGCCGGGGCTTTGGGCTCCTCCTGTCCCTCCGTCGTCATTTCCAGTGCGGGTGTCGCTGCTGTCACATCCGCCTCCTCGCGGGGAGGAGGCAGCGGGAGGAGGCGGAGGAGGCGCTGGAGGGAAGGCAGCCGCCGCCGCCGCCGTTCCAAGTTGCAGGCCCGGCGCGTAATGCGGCGCGCAGCGGCTCCCGGTTGTAGCTCCCGGGCAGGAGTTGGCGGATCGGGGCCGGGAAGGGGCTGGTGAGCTGAACGGAGCGGCGGGGGTCGGGGCCACAGAGGAGAGGAGGACGGAGGGAGGGAGGGAGGGAGAGGCGCCTGCACAAGCTGCCCGCCGCCGAGCCCGTGCGCGTCCAAAGACCCCCGGGATTTGGCGAGGGACTTGGGTAGGTGCAAGCGATTACCGCGGGGTTGGGCAGTAGATGTGCTTTGCTAGCCCCGGATCCTCCTCTCCCAACTCGGACCAGGGAGTTTGGGGGCATCCAGACGTTGCGTGCACGCGTGTCTTTGCTTTGGCGCGCGTGATACCCGTGTGTGTGCGCGCGCGTGTGTCTATATAAATATACATCTGTGCGGTTTTCGACCCTTGAGCTTTCTCGCCCACCTCTGCAGAGGAGGTAAGATGCGGTGGGTTTGGGGGGGGGGGGGTGTTTCTGTCTCCTGGTGTGGGTTTCTCCTCTTTTCCATATTTGTCTACGGCCCCGGTTCAGACAACACGCTAAACCAGGCTGCTTAACCACAAAATGGTTAAGGGAGTGCATTCCGCTCAATGCATTCCGTGAACCGTTTTGTGGTTAAGCAGCAGGGTTTAACGTGTTGTGTGAACCCGGCCTACGTGTGTGTGTGTGTGTGTGTGTGTGTGTGTGTGTGTGTGTGTGTGTGTTTCTTCTTCCGTGTGTATTGGCGAGTTTGGCAAGCCTTGGGTCTCTCTCTCTCTCTCCCACCTTCCTGGAGAACAGAGCAGTGGCGGGGTGCGGTTGCCTGGTCCTAAACATCTCCTGGGGATTCGAATGGCCCAGTTCAGACAACAGTGTGTATTTTGCAAACTTTGCTTCTCTTCTCAGCCTTTTGCAGAGGACAGAGTTCATGTGCTTCTCTACCTTTGTGCGTTTGTGTGTGTTTCTAATAGAATCATAGAAAAGTAGAGTTGGAAGGGGCCTACAAGGCCATCTAGTCCAACCCCTTTCTCTCTCTCTGTGTGTGTGTGTGTGTGTGTACTTGACTAGCCTGGATCCTTCTCTTTGCAGAGTATAGCCTGGATCCTTCTCTTTGCAGAGTATAGAGAACTGTGGTCTGTCTACCCAGAACCAAGTCCATTGAGTTTAACCCCCTCTTCCCTTCCCCCATGGTCGTGGGCAAGCTTATAGTAACATCGCTTCTTTTTCTCTTTTAATGCCGGCTTTCAATGATGTCATGTTGTTTTTCTTTTCGTTTTGGCCTATGTTCATCACGTTAATTTAAGTGCGTCTGTAAAGGACTGTGCTATTGATTACAGTTATGATTGATCACAATTGATTACAATTATGATCATAACAACTCAGATGTTATTCTCAGAATGTGCAGGGACTAGAATGCCGTCCTCCTTCAGCCTGGCTCTGCTCGGACCTGCGATGAATGTCTGTGTGTGTATGTAACATGGGTGCGTATTGGAAAAATTAAAACTGCTCAGCCAAGACCACATTCTGAATTTCCCTGTGCGGGTATTAGAAGCTGGGGGCCTTACTTGGGTGTGTGTGTGTGTGTGTGTGTGTCGATGCTCCTGAATTGTTTTGTGTGGTTTTAGGGGTGTGCGTCCTTCGCAGTGAGTGGAGATGCTTTGCTTTGTGGTGAGTCATGGGGTTTTGCAATGATGTGACAAAGGGGATACGTGGCTTTGGGATGTCTGTGTTACTCATAGAATCAAAGAATAGTAGAGTTGGAAGGGGCCTATAAGGCCATCGAGTCCAACCCCCTGCTCAAGGCAGGAATCCACCCTAAAGCATCCCTGACAGGTGGTTGTCCAGCTGCCTCTTGAAGGCCTCTAGTGTGGGAGAGACCACCACCTCCCTAGGTAACTAGTTCGATTGTTGTACTGCTCTAACAGTCAGGACGTTTTTCCTGATGTCCAGCCGGAATCTGGCTTCCTGTAACTTGAGCCTGTTATTCCGTGTCCTGCACTCTGGGAGGATCGAGAATCATAGAATAGTAGAGTTGGAAGGGTCCTCTTAAGGCCATCGAGTCCAACCCCCTGCTCAATGCAGGAATCCACCCTAAAGCATCCCTGACAGGTGGTTGTCCAGCTGCCTCTTGAAGGCCGCTAATGTGGGAGAGCCCACCACCTCCCTAGGTAAATAGTTCCATTGTCATACTGCTCTAACAGTCAAGAAGTTTTTCCTGATGTCCAGCTGGAATCTGGCTTCCTTTAACTTGAGCCCGTTATTCCTGCACTCTGGGAGGATCGAGAAGAGATCCTGGCCCTCCTCTGTGTGACAACCTTTTAAGTATTTGAAGAGTGCTGTCATGTCTCCCCTCCATCTTCTCTTCTCCAGGCTAAACATGCCCAGTTCTTTCAGTCTCTCCTCATAGGGCTTTGTTTCCAGACCCTTGATCATCCTGGTTGCCCTCCTCTGAACATGCTCCAGTGGGTTGCAGTGCGCCTGGCACATGCAGAGACGCCTGTCAGGGTTGCACTGGGTGTCTTCAGCTGATGGGGGACATCTAGGTGTGTGTATAGCAGGGCCATGGGGCATCTGAGATCCTAGTGATATAGGGTGGGGATACAAATGTTTAAATAAATAAATAAATAAATGAAATCAGGGTTGTACATACACACATTCCACACCAAATTAAATTCTTTGTGTCGGGTTCAGATCCTGTTTTTCTTTTTCTTTTTTCTTTTTCTTTTTTAACAAACAAGTTAGTTGCTAGCCCTTGTGGCTCTGAAAAGGGGCTTGCGAGTGTAAAGTCTAGAGACAGCATGAGCACAGCAAAAATTGATATGGGTTAAAATATGGAATTAAAACAGCAACGTTTAAATTTAAGTTAAATTAGTTGTTAAAATACTGAGAAAATTAAAAAGTCTTCAGCTGGCGACGGAAGGAGTACAGTGTAGGCGCCAGGCAAACCTCTCTGGGGAGCTCGTTCCGCAGCCAGGGTGCCACAGCAGAGAAGGCCCTGCTCCTGGTAGCCACCTGCCTCCCTTCCTTTGGCAGGGGCTCACGGAGAAGGACCCCTGTGGATGATCTTAAGGTCTGGGCAGGTACATATGGGAGGAGGCGTTCCTTCAAATAACCTGGCCCCAAGCCGTTAGGGCTCTGAATGTTAGTACCAGCACTTTGAATCGGGCCCGGACCTGGACTGGCAGCCAATGAAGTACCGTATTTCTTCGATTGTAAGACGCCATCGATTGTAAGACGCACACTAATTTCAGTACCACCAACAGGGGGGGAAAACCCTAAGACACACCCGCGATTCTAAGACGCACCCCATTTTTAGAGATGTTTATATGGGGGGAAAAGTGCGTCTTAGAATCACAGAAATAGGGTAGTAGAAGGACTGGCGTGATGTGGTCTCGCCGGCCAGTCCCTGTTAGTAGGCGGGCTGCCCAGTTTTGTACCAGCTGAAGTTTCCAGACTACTTCTGAATATGGAGGTTCCATTTAGCAACAGAGGCTGAGAAATCTCTGTCCCATGAATTCATCAGATCTTTTTTTTTTTTAATAAAGAAAAACGACAAAAGAAACTCGTTGGGTCAGAGTAAAACTCCACCAGCATCCTGCTTTCTACTGTCACCAGACAGACAGCTCCACATCCGGCTTACGGACTTCCTGGAGTCCACCTTCCATTTTCTGCCCCCAGCAAACTGGCATTCAGCCATCTAAGCTACTGTCTGTCACCCAGTTTGATTCAGCAAAGGCCTTTAACTTCTGCCTTCTCTGAAATGTTGTGGTCCTAAATTCTTCGGGGTTACTGGAGACAAGGGAGGGTTAGACCAGGCCTTTGAACCCTGATCACTAAGGTTTATTAAGCCATCCCTTTGGCTTCTGAGATTCCACGGAGCACTTCCACAAGCTTTTGAACGTAACTTTGCAACAGGAAAGGTGAACTTCCGAACGGTACACTCTGGGCCCATTCAGAAGACACCTTAAACCATGGCTTTAACCACGGTGGTTAAGCCAGAAAGCTAGGCCGTGTTCAGAAGACACCTTAAACCATGGCTTTAACCACGGTGGTTAAGCCAGAAAGCCAGGCCGTGTTCAGAAGACACCTTAAGCCATGGCTTTAACCACGGTGGTTAAGCCAGAAAGCCAGGCCGTGTTCAGAAGACACCTTAAACCATGGCTTTAACCACGGTGGTTAAGCCAGAAAGCTAGGCCGTGTTCAGAAGACACCTTAAACCATGGCTTTAACCACGGTGGTTAAGCCAGAAAGCCAGGCCGTGTTCAGAAGACACCTTAAGCCATGGCTTTAACCACGGTGAATAAGCCAGAAAGCTAGGCCGTGTTCAGAAGACACCTTAAACCACGGTTTTAACTACAGCAAATAAGGCTTTCTGCTTTATTCACCAGGGTTAAAGCCATGGTTTAAGGTGTCTTCTGAAAACAGCCTGGCTTTCTGGCTTAGCTACTGTGGTTAAAGCCAAGGTTTAAGGCGTCTTCCAAACAGTACACTCTGGGTTGGAGGCGGTTTGGTTGGCTCATGGTCTTTGGGTCATGGGAGCAGGGCCTTTGCCACAAGTGGGGTGCACTTTCCGATGTCTTGGGGGATGGGTTACCTCTGCAGAAGCCTCGGTTGTGTCTCACCGCAATGAGAAGTGAGGCTGGTAGTGGCATGGGGTAAACTCTTTTCACCAAACGCCACGTGAGGCATTATAAGAAAAGGAATTGAGAATAAAACGGCCAGTGTCATACTGCCCTTATACAAATCGATGGTGCGACCAGACTTAGAGTACTGTGTACAGTTCTGGTCACCACACCTAAGAAAAGATATTATAGAGCTGGGGAAAGTGCAGAAAAGGGCAACGAAAATGATCAAGGCGCTGGAGCATCTCCCCTATGTTGGAAGGTTATAACAGCTGGGATTGTTTAGCTTGGAGAAGAGGAGGCTGAGGGGAGACATGATAGAGGGGTACAAAATTCTGCACGGTGTGGAGAATGTGGACAGGGAGACATTTTTCTCCCTCTCTCAAAATACTTGAACCCAAAGGGGTCATCCCATGAAACTGATGGGTGGGAGACCCAGGACAAATCAAAGGAAGGACTTCTTCACACAGCGCAGAGTTAAATTATGGGACTCACGACCACAAGATATAGTGATGGCCACCAATCTGGATGGCTTCAAAAGGGGGTTGGATCAATTCCTGGAGGTGAAGGCTATCCATGGCTACTAGCCCTGATGGTTGTGTGCTACCTCCAGTATTCGAGGCAGTAAGCCTGTGTGCCCCAGTTGCTGGGGAACATGGGCGGGAGGGTGCTGTTGCACCATGTCCTGCTTGTTCATCCCTGGTTGGCCCCTGTGTGAACAGAGTGCTGGACTAGCTGGACCCTTGGTCTGATCCAGCATCAGGGCACTTCTGATGTTCTTAAAACGGACTATATTTTTGTAGTTGGAAGTTGTCTTACTATTGCTTGCATGGTTATTTTCCCTATTCATTTATTTTTATCACTTTAATCCTGTATTTTTAGTGTGTGTGTGTGTGTGGATTTTTAGCGTGGGGCCAAATTGCCTTCACAGGCTGGATGATGTTAGTGGATGTGACCTCGGCCATAGAATCATAGAATAGCAGAGTTGGAAGGGGCCTACAAGGGCATCTAGTCCAACCCCCCCTGCTCAATGCATGAATGTCATGACCCTCACTCTGTCCATTTGACTTTTCCTGGTGCCTCCTCCACGAACATCTAAGGTGATAAGAAGACCGTCCCCATCTGCAAATGTGCCTACATCCCTGCTGTCATCACTTGGAGCTCTGTAAACGCCGTCAGACGTATTGGGCCTGCAGACTGAGGGATGGCCATCTCTGTTTTAACCTCTAAACCAGGGTGGATCAATGATTTTTTTAAAAAAAAAAAAACACCCAAAATTTGATTTTTAAAAAATTTAAATCAGATTTTTTTAAAATTTAAATCAGATTTTTTTTTAATAAAATGCTTTTTGAGGAACAATCTATCTAAGGATAGTTTTCTATTTAAGATACATTATAGTCCAAAGGCTATCCATCATGAAATAAGGATTCGTTTTTAATTGTGTCGCATGAGGCTGTATATTCATGCAATGTTTAAATTTTTGGGTGAATGAATTCCATGAATGCATTCACCATGTCATGCTCTTCCAGAGGTTTCTGTAAGATTATTGGGCATTTTTCTATCTAGAAGATATTATTATCCCAGATGCTTGGTTTTACAGTTCTCAAAACTGTGAATTTGTGTCTGCAGAGATCACAGTCCCATTGTGCCTTTGCAAATCTATGTACACAGAACTTACCTCTTAAGTGCTAAGTTTAAAAAAAATCAATGAATAGAGTGCTCTTTTTTGGGTGGGGGACACATGATTAAATCGAGTCTTTCTGAGTAGTGATTTAAATCGTGATTTAAACCACGATTTAAATCAAATTGATTTAAATCAAATCCACCCTGCTGTAAACCATTTTTTATTGGTGGATTTAAGGTCGGAAGGGACCTTAAAGGCCATTTAGTTCAACCCCCTGAGGAGGCGGGAAATTGAAGAGGGTTTTTTATACCACCTTTCACCTATTGATTCCAGGGCAGCTAACAACCATTAAAAAGAATGAAAAAGAACCATTTCAAACAACTACTGTAAAATGAAAAACTTTGAAGGCCTTTCAGCAGCAAAGTGTTTAAAAATATTCATATAAACTAGGGCTGTGCTCCATTTCATTATGGATCCCTGGATCCGAAGCGGAGTGGACCGATCCGGACCTCCGAAGCCTGGTTCCGAAGCAGATCAGGGGAGATCCGGATCGGAGCGAATCGGAACGGTCCGAAGCGATTCGGAACGGTCCGAAGCTCTGGACCCAGGTTAGTTGGGGAGGGGGGCTTACTTGACTCCGTCGTGGTCTGGGCGGCAGTTTCAACTGAGGCTCAGGCCTCAAGCCAGAAGCAGGCCGCGGAGCGGATCGGGGGAGGTCCAGATCGACCCAAACCGGTTCGGATCCGATCCAGAAGGTCCGGATCGGGATCCGAATCGGTTCGGGGAGGGGGTGCACAGCCCTAATATAAACCCAAAATATAAATGCGCACATTGTGACATTGGATTAGATCCATACTTAGAGTAGACCCATTGAAATCAACCCTTGATAAACAAGATGTTTCCGAGGAACGTACATAAAAGACTGTGATATATTATTTCTAATAAAGCTTTTCCTCTTTTTCTTCTTCTTCTTCTTGTTTTGGTTATTAGGCGCCTGTGTAGTGAGGTGCATGTGCAACGGAGACTTTGGGATTCTCAACCCCTTACGCCGGAATGCGGGAGACCCCATTTATGGTAGTTCCAGACGGACATGTCATAAAGACTTCCTCTGGCTCATCGGTGGCTGAGATGTTTTCTTAACTTGTTGGAAATACGGATTTTATTTGGGACCCCTTCCCTAAAAACCGCTTGGTTCCCAAATTCTCTCCAGTTTCTACTGCTAGCTGCCATGAACGGGCTCTCGGTCAGCGAACTCTGTTGCCTTTTTTGCTGCCCGCCTTGCCCCGGCCGGATCGCGGCCAAACTGGCATTCTTACCTCCGGAGCCCACTTACACAATCGTCCCAGAACCGGATCCTGTCGGGGGCGCTGGCAACACCTCTCCCCGCAGCACTACCATGACGCGCTGGAAACTCCATTTGACGGATCGAGCAGATTTCCAGTACGCCCAACGGGAACTGGACACCATCGAGGTCTTCCTCACCAAAAGCAGCCGGGGGAACAGGGTGGGCTGCATGTACGTCCGTTGCGTTCCTGGTGCGAGGTGAGCGAGATCGGAAAGTTGGGCCGCTGGGGTGGGAGAAAGGTTGTTTGGGATTTGAGACTCAGATTGTACAATTCTGGTCAACACACCTAAAAAAAGGATATCATAGAGCTGGAAAAAGTGCAGAAAAGGGCAACGAAAATGATGAAGGGGCTGGAGCATCTCATCTAGGAGCGAAGGTGACATCAACTGGGATTGTTTAGCTGGGAAAAAAAGAGGCGAAGGAGAGACAAGATAGAGGTGGACAAAATTATGCATGGTGTGGAGAAGGTGGACAGGGAGACATTTTTCTCCCTCTCTCAAAATACTAGAACCGAACGGGGTCACCCCATGAAACTGATGGGTGGGAGATCCAGGACAAATAAAAGGAAGGACGTCTTCGCACAGCGCAGAATTCAATTATGGAACTCACTACCACAAGATGTAGTGATGGCCACCCATTTGGATGGCTTTAAAAGGGGGTTGAATCAATTCCTGGAGGTGAAGGCTATCCATGGCTATTAGCCCTGATGGTTGGGTGCTATCTCCAGTATTCAAAGCAGTAAGCCTGTGTGCACCAGTTGCTGGGGAACATGGGCGGGAGGGTGCTGTTGCACGATGTCCTGCTTGTTCATCCCTGGCCGATGGCTGGTTGGCCACTGTGTGAACAGAAAGCTGGACTAGATGGACCCTTGGTCTGATCCAGCAGGGCTCTTCTTATGTTCTTATGAAAGGTCAGTTTGCCCCCGAGCCAGCTGGGGGTGATGGGAGTTATAGTCCAACACGTTTCAAGGACACTAGGTTGAGGAAGCCTGGCTTACACCCAATGAATGGGTATATTCTCTTCCCTCAGTAGCATCCTGCAACCCCTGAGTTTATCCCCAGTGCTCAGCAGGTCCTTCAGATGGGGGCCAAAATGTGTGTTGTCCACTATCCCCCCTTGAGTGGTCAAGAGCATTGGCAGTACCTCGGCCAGGAGAGTTTATAGGGTGCTCTCAGATTTATATCCCCCTCCTCTTACACCTTCTGCAATGTCATGCGCACATAAAGCACCAAATCAGAGGTGGGTGGACGTTCAGCTTGTGGGACGTCTCCTGTTTTTCAGTGGTAATCTCAGGCCCACCAGCTGGGGCCTGGTGCAAAACCGTGGCTCAGGAAGGCAGACACAGGACTGAGGGACAACGTTTAGTACATGCTAAGCGCAAGAATTTGTTCATTTTATTTATTTATTTATTTATTTATTAAATTTGTATCCCGCCCCATAGCCGAAGCTCTCTGGGAGGTTTACAGAAGTTAAAAACAGTGAGCTTTGAAAAAGTATATGAAATTTAAAACCATCAAAAGTATGAAAACAACCGTATAAAACAGTATCCATTTTGAACAACAGTTCTGGGGTCCGTTAAAAAACAAACAAACTTGGCATATGTTGTTAAATGCTGGTTCAATGCCTGGGAGAAGAGAAAAGTCTTGACCTGGCGCCGAAGAGATCATAGAATAGCAGAGTTGGAAGGGGCCTACAAGGCCATCGAGTCCAACCCCCTGCTCAATGCAGGAATCCACCCTAAAGCATCCCTGACAGATGCTTGTCCAGCTGCCTCTAGTGTGGGAGAGCCCACCACCTCCCTAGGTAACTGATTCCGTTGTCGTACTGCTCTAACAGTCAGGAAGTTTTTCCTGATGTCCAGGTGGAATCTGGCTTCCTGTAACTTGAGCCCGTTATTCCGTGTCCTGCACTCTGGGAGGATCGAGAAGAGATCCTGGCCCTCCACTGTGGGACAACCTTTTAAGTATTTGAAGAGTGCTCTCATGTCTCCCCTCAATCTTCTCTTCTCCAGGCTAAACATGCCCAGTTCTTTCAGTCTCTCATAACAGTGATGGCGCCAGGCGAGCCTCGTCGGGGAGATCATTCCGTAATTGGGGGGCCACCACTGAAAAGGCCCTCTCCCTTGTTGCTATCCTCCGAGCTACTGGTGTTTTCAGCACCAGAACTGCAGCCTCCACAAAAACCAGTTCATGCTCAAATCTACTCCTGTTTCCCCCAGACATTCTTGCCTAATCTCTTGTTGCTGTTTTTAAACCACTACGAGCCGGAAAAAGCCTTGTTGATTACTTGAAATCACCTGGAGAGCTACCAGTAGATCTCAAACTACCGCTCCATACAACAACCATTAATCATCTGGTGGGAGAGGCAGCGTGCTGTCTTTATCCCTTGCAAGGACCTGTGGCAGGCCAGGTCCCTTTTGGGAAGGGCAACCTGAGAAACTCGGGGGACGTTTGCCATAATCCCATTGACACTTGAAACAAAATGCGCGTGCACAACTCCCACTCTCTCTCACACACACACACATGAACTGAGCACAATCACGACAACATTGAAATACCAGCCCGGCCGTTGCCAGCATAAAAGCTGCTTAATTGAGTTAAGCCAGGGCTGTCACCTGGTGTCTTAAACACTTCTAAGGCAGGTGCTTGGTAGATAAATACGTGCCATAAATGGTGAGGGGGTGTTCATGGCCCCTCTCTCGTTACTTTGGGGACTGCTTGAAAGGCCAGAAAAGCAGCTGGGGAGGCTTGGTTGGATGGATTGGGCTTACTCCTGCCATCTGGTTTCCATGACGACACAGAAAACCCATGGGGTACAAAAAACATACCCAAAACCCTTGGGAATTTACAACGCCATGTTTTATTTTGCCCGAGAGGCCCGGGTTTTGTTCTGCGGGCTGGAATATATCAAATGTGGACCGCCCAGAGAGCTTCGGCTATTGGGCAGTTTTAAAAATGTAATAAATAAATAAATAAATAAATAAATAAATCGGGGCTAATTCAGACAAGTTGGAGCGTGTTCAGAGGAGGGCAACGAGGATGATATCAGGGGTCTGGAAATAAAGCCCTATGAGGAGAGACTGAAAGAACTGGGCCTGTTTAGCCTAGAGAAGAGAAGATGGAGGGGAGACATGATGGCACTCTTCAAATACTGAAAAGGTTGTCACACAGAGGAGGGCCAGGATCTCATCTCGATTCTCCCAGAGTGCAGGACACGGAATAATGGGCTCAAGTGACAGGAAGCCAGATTCCGGCTGGACATCAGGAAAAACCTCCTGACTGTTAGAGCAGTACGACAATGGAACCAGTGACCTAGGGAGGTTGTGGGCTCTCCCATACTTGAGGCACTCAAGAAGCAGCTAGAGAACCATCTGTCAGGGATGCTTGAAGGTGAATTCCTAGATTGAGCTGGGGGTTGGACTTGATGACCTTATAGGCCCCTTCCAACTCTACTATTCTATGATTTTAAGATGGTTTGAGGATGGGTACAGTGCAGTTACCAGAGCAAAATCCCAAGGGATTTAATGGCCGGTACCTCATTCTGTGCGTAAGCTGCAGGTTCAAACCTTGCTACTGCCTTGACCTTTCCGAAACTTACGTCTGAGTAAGCATACATAAGGTGGGGCTGCGAAAGTCTTTGTGAAGGATGGAGCATTTCTCAGCCTCGGCAGAGAAGCAGATGTGGTACGTCGAATAAAAGAATACGCATGTAGATATCTATTTGCTGCTTTTCGGCCCCTCAAAGCAGCTTGCAAACAAAATAAAACAGTAACAATAACAGCAATTTCAAACAAAGAGCAAATATTCAAACAACCTTGAAATGTCTATATTAAAAGGTGTTTATTTATTATTGCATTTGTATCCCGCCTTTATATCCTGCAAGGAACCCAAGGCGGCAGACATAATCCTCCTCTTTTTCGTTTTATCCTCGCAACAACAACCCTGTGAGGTAGGCTGGGCTGAGAGTCTGTGAGCGGCCCAAAGTCACCCAGTGGGTTTTCATGGCCGAGTGAGGACTAGAACTCGGATCTCCCGACTCCCAGTCCGACACTCTAGCTCTCTAATGTTTAGTATTAACATGATGATTGCTTAAAAGTTGTAATAATTATAACAGGGTAGGTTTATATAAAATAATTGACTTGCTTGAACTGAGTGCACGCTTCCCACAGGGCTACAGCAGGAGGAGAAGCGGCAGGAGCTAAAATTCCCCCTTCTGCGCAATCCTTAAAGGCACAGGAGCCTTTATAAGGCCGAGACTTAGCTACCCTGAGTATAGTTGCTAGAAGATAACATAAATTCTTTGCCAGAAACAAACTTGCATTTTGCTGCTGAGATCAGGGAACTTGAACAACTGGGCAAGCAATGGGCGGTTTTTTGGGGGGGGTGGACAAGTGAGAGGCTATCTTACTGCGAAAACCAGATTATGGCCGTGAAGGAGATGTTAGCCGTACAGCTGTTTCCTTAAACTTGATAGATGGCTAGTGGCTGTGAGTAAGGGTGTTTCCCCGGTTGGAATTTCCTGCCTTTTTTTTGTAATTGCTGGATGCAACATCCGGGCTGATACATAAATTGTCAAGGGGGAAAAGATCCTTTTTGTGATCAAAATGACTTATCGGCTGAGTTCGGACGACGACACGCTAATCAACGGTGGTTTCCCATTCTGGGGGAAAAAAAGTGCAGAAAAGAGCAACGAAAATGATTTAAGGGGCTGGAGCATCTCCCCTACGAGGGAAGGTGACATCAGCTGGGATAGTTTAGCTTGGAGAAGAGGAGGCAGAGGGGAGACAGGATCGTGGTGTGCAAAATTATCCATGGGATGGAGAATGTGGACAGGGAGACATTTTTCTCCCTCTCTCAAAAGACTAGAACCCAAGGGGGTCATCCCATGAAACAGATTGGTGGGAGATCCAGGACAAATAAAAGGAAGGACTTCTTCACACAGCACAGAGTTAAATTATGGAACTCACTGCCACAAGATGTAGTGATGGACACCAACCTGGATGGCTTCAAAAGGGGGTTAGATCAATTCCTGGAGGTGAAGGCTATCCATGGCTACTAGCCCTGATGGTTGTGTGCTATCTCCAGTATCTGAGGCAGTAAGCCTGTGTGCACCAGTTGCTGGGGAACATGGGCGGGAGGGTGCTGTTGCACCGTGTCCTGCTTGTTCATCCCTGGCCGAGGGCTGCAGGAGGCGGAATTAGTAGTCCATGGCTACTAGCCCGTATGGCTATGTGCTACCTCCAGGATCAGGCAGTGAGTCTGGGTGCCCCAGTTGCTGGGGAACATGGGCGGGAGGGTGCTGTGGCACCGTGTCCTGCTTTGTTGGTCCCTGGCCAATGGCTGGTGGGCCACTGTGCGAACAGAGTGCTGGACTAGATGGACCCTTGCTCTGCTTCAGCATCAGGGCACTTCTGATGTTCTTATTCTGTTCCTATTAACCCACACACACACACAGCTGATTAGCGTGTCATCCGAACTCAACCAGTATCTCTTCTCGGCCTTTAGAGGATGCAAAGCTTTATACGCTCAACAATCCTATAAGCTAGATTGGCCCTTTGAGATCTGCCGACCGGTGCTTAGCTGAACCTCTTTGTTCAGGAGCTGTCTACCTCTGCATGCTAGATGGCGGCAGGGGCAAAAATGATGGGAGAAAGTGATGGGTGCAATCCACGTCAACACTGGGCTTGGACTGCAAGGGAGGGGGCGGAGGCAAATGACCCCTCCCTCCATGATGGGCTGAATTGAACGGCAGCGGTAAAGTTATCAGAGCTGGAGGTGCTCAGAGCATGTCTTATGAACTGGGAAGGTCCCAGCTTAAATCTCCTCTCTAGGTGGCCTTATGCAAGCTCCCCACCCCTCTAATCTCTAATAACTGCACTGGCCTGCCTAGAAGCTGCATTAGAATCATAGAATAGTAGAGATGGAAGGGGCCTATAAGGCCATCAAGTCCAACCCCCCACTCAATGCAGGAATCCACCCTAAAGCAACCCTGACAGATGTTTGTCCAGCTGCTTCTTGAAGGCCTCTAGTGTGGGAGAGCCCACCACCTCCCTAGGTAACGGGTTCCATTGTCGTACTGCTCTAACAGTCAGGAAGTTTTTCCTGATGTCCATACAGAATCTGGCTTCCTTTAACTTGAGCCTGTTATTCCGTGTCCTGCACTCTGGGAGGATCGAGAAGAGATCCTGGCCCTCCTCTGTGTGACAACCTTTTAAGTCTTTGAAGAGTGCTCTCATGTCTCCCCTCAGTCTTCTCTTCTCCAGGCTAAACATGCCCAGTTCTTTCAGTCTCTCTTCATAGGGCTCTCACCCCAACCTACCTCACAGGGTTGTTGTTGTGAGGATAAAATATAGAGGAGGAGGATTGTGTACATCGCCTTGTGTTCCTTGGAGGGGGAAAAATGGCAGGATATAAATGCAATAATAAATAAATAAATAAATAAATAATAAATCTCTCACTGCCAATAACTGAGCCTTGGGAGATGCATTTCGGCCTTTTAGAAAGAGGGGAAAATTCTGCCTGGAAATCACCAAATACCTGGTGGTTGGGAGAAGGGGTGTGTGGCCCTTTGGGGTACCCCGGAGGGCTAGGTTCGATTCCTGGGCTTGCACCCCTGCTCTAATGATTGCAGGTACCCAAAGGGGTTATTTTATTTATTTATTTATTTATTTAAGCATTTTTATGCCGCCATTCAGCCAAAAAAAGGCTCTCAAGGCGGCTTACAAAAGTATTTCTTGACAGTCCCTGCCCACAGGCTTACAATCTAAAAGACATGACACAAAAGGAAAGTGGATTGGGAGGGAGGAGGAGGAGGGGGAAAAGGAAAGCAAATTCAGGCCCTATAATCTTAGTTGCAAAGTTCAGCAGTTAAAGTTGACAGTTGGCAGCAGGAGGGAGGGGGCTCTCAGCTGGAGCTGGATCCAAGCAAGATGGAATTGAACACTCTTAGGTGGTAGACAAATGCCAACTATTGTTTTTATAATGGATATCATAAGGATGTCAAGCTCCCATCCATCTAGGCCGGTAGAGGCCAGGTTCAGACCACACACTAAACCCTGCTGCTTAACCAGGGTTTCGCGTGTGGTCTGAACCAGGCCAGTGTCTTGTTATTGCCCAGCTCTGCAGGGTTTGGGCCAGAGAAAGTAGGGTGACCATATGAAAAGGAGGACAGGGCTCCTGTATCTTTAACAGTTGTATTGAAAAGGGAATTTCAGCAGGTGCCAATTGTATGCACGCAGCACCTGGTGAAATGCCCTCTTCATCACAACACTTCACGCTGCAGGTGCCCTGCCCTCTTTTAAATCTGGTCACTCTCGTATAGCTCCTGCAGCTTTAACTGTGGTGATGAAGAGGGAATTTCACCAGGTTCTCCATATATACAAATGACACCTGCTGAAATTCCCTTTTCTGTGCAACTGTTAAAGATACAGGAGCCCGGTAGAGAAAGGTCTTTCCTACACCTGCTTTCTATCTATCTATCTATCTATCTATCTATCTATCTATCTATCTATCTATCTATCTTCCTACACCTGCTTTCAGCTGAACATTGATCTTGAGACTGCAAGCAACTTGGGGGCAGAGAAGCTCTACAACTAGGGTGACCCTATGAAAAGGAGGACAGGGCTCCTGTGTCTTTAACAGTTGCATAGAAAAGGGAATTTCAGCAGGTGTCATTTGTATATATGGGGAACCTGGTGAAATTTCCTCTTCATCACACCAGTTAAAGCTGCAGGTGCCCTGCCCTCTTTAAAATCTGGTCATAGTATAGCTGCAGTATAGCTCCTGCAGCTTTAACCGTTGTGATGAAGAGGAAATTTCACCCGGTGCGACATACATACAAATGACACCTGCTGAAATTCCCTTTTCTATGCAACTGTTAAAGATACAGGAGCCCTGTCCTCCTTTTCATAGGGTCATCCTACAATTAAAGATACAGGAGCCCTGTCCTCCTTTTCATAGGGTCATCCTACAATTAAAGATACAGGAGCCCTGTCCTCCTTTTCATAGGGTCATCCTACAATTAAAGATACAGGAGCCCTGTCCTCCTTTTCATAGGGTCGCCCTAGTTCAACATATGCCTAGCTGCTGGCCAGGGTTGTGAGGATGAAACGGAGGAAGTGGGAACAGGCACATTCTGGCTGCCCCCCCCCCCCCCAAAAAAAAGATGGGTCCAGTCTGCTTCTCCCAGCCACTTCTGCATCTCGGCTTGCAGGTGGAACCAGCTGGCGTTGCAAAGGGATTTATGGGGCCCTGAAGGAAATGAAAGGACTTGGCCACCTGCTTGATCTTCTGTTGCGGCTGGCTTCCAGCCAGGTTAGCATTCCCTTCTGGCTGCAGACGACTTGTGCTAAGGCAGCTGCTGGAATCACAGGCCTCCTTTGGCCCTGGTCTCTGCCCCCCCCCTTCCCTTCCCTCAGGTTTACAATTCCTAATTGCTTTGCTGGTGTTTTACACTACCAAGACTACACATGGTGCTTGATCAAGTCTCATAACCCAAAAAGTAGACACAGGCCACAGCTAGACCTAAGGTTTATCCTGGGATCCTCCAGGGTTCGCCCCTGCCTGAGCACTGGATCCCCTGTGTGTCACCTAGATGAACAGGTTTGACCCCTGGATGATCCAGGGATAAACCTTAGGTCTAGCTGTGGCCAAAGTGTCTGTCTCTGAGGAGCCCACAATCATAAAACCAGCAGCAGGGTGTCGTGTTTCTCTAGGGTGACCCTATGAAAAGGAGGACCGGGCTCCTGAATCTTTAACAGTTGCATAGAAAAGGGGATTTCAGCAGGTGTCATTTGTATGTATGGAGAACCTGGTGAAATCCCCTCTTCATCACAACCGTTAAAGCTGCCCTCTTTTAAATCTGGTCACTCTAGGATAGCTCCTGCACCTGTAACTGTTGTAATGAAGAGGGAATTTCACCAGGTTCCCCATATATACAAATGACAAATGGCTCATTATGTTCTTCACTGCCACCTTTATAAATCACCACGGACCAAATTCATCTTCCCTTTCTAAACTTCCTTGAAGGCCACACGGAGGAGTTCAAAATCAGGTGGTTGCTGGCAGACACAGACAACTTTGTAAGCTACAGGGTGGGCCTATTTGCCCTAGCAGCATTAAAGTTAAGGACAGCTTTTGTGGCAGGTCTGGATTCTGACCTTGGGTAAGGCAGACAATAACACAAAGAGTATGGCATTGATTTAAGATAACGTGTTTTATTGCTGTTCTATTTTGCTTAATGTGTTAACTTGTCCTACCGTTTCAACAGTTTTAATCAGATTAATGTTTTTAATGTTTAAATGTTTAAATGTTTTATGATGTTGTGATGGCCATTGGCTACAAACAATAAAACAATGAATGAATGATAGAAAAGGGAATTTCAGCAGGTGTCATTTTTATGTATGGTGAACCTGGTGAAATTCCCTCTTCATCACAACCATTAAAGCTGCAGGAGCTATACTAGAGTGACCCGATTTAAAAGAGGGCAGCTTTAACGGTTGTGATGAAGAGGGAATTTCACCAGGTTCTCCATATATACAAACGACACCGGCTGAAATGCCCTTTTCAATACAACTGTTAAAGATACAGGAGCCCTGTCCTCCTTTTCATAGGGTCACCCTACTTTAACAAGGGTGTAAAAAACCTCGTTACGACCGAGGGCCGAATTCAGTTTGGGAGAAGCCCTCAGGGAGCCCATTGAAGTGGTGGCCAAAGGCAAAGAGGGGGAAGAAGCCTCTTACGGACATTTTAGCTGAAAGTTAAATAGGGTGACCCTATGAAAAGGAGGACCGGGCTCCTGTTTCTTTAACAGTTGTATTGAAAAGGGCATTTCAGCCGGTGTCATTTGTATATATGGAGAACCTGGTGAAATTCCCTCTTCATCACAACCGTTAAAGCTGCCCTCTTTTAAATCTGGTCACTCTAGTATAGCTCCTGCATCTGTAACTGTGGTGATGAAGAGGGAATTTCACCAGGTTCCCCATATATACAAATGACACCTGCTGAAATTCCGTTTTCAATACAACTGTTAAAGATACAGGAGCCCGGTCCTCCTTGTCATAGGGTCACCCTAGTTTCTCAGAAAGCCCCTGCTTTCAATGGGAGACAAATGACGAGGCCTGCTAGATAAGCCACAAAGCTTTTATTAAGCAACAAACGTCTCTTCCACCTGAAGAGAGTCTAATCTCTTGAAAACCTCCCCCTAGGCAAAACTAGGCAAACTAAGCGAGACAATTGTTTTCACATAGGGAAGTTTTTGAAAATATTCTCCCTGCTCAGGCCTGCGGTTCTGAAGCGGTACAGTCCCATTCTACGTCCCCAGGAGTTTACTTGTATGTCTGGACCAGGTGTGACCCTGCTGTTTCTCACTGCGTCTCTCCGCCTCTCGCCTAGGTTCACAGTCCTATTCTCACATGGCAATGCCGTGGACCTAGGCCAAATGTGCAGTTTCTACATCAGCCTGGGCACCCGCATCAGCTGCAACATCTTCTCCTACGACTATTCGGGCTACGGCGTCAGCACAGGAAAGCCCTCGGAGAAGAACTTGTACGCCGACGTTGATGCAGCCTGGCAGGCGCTGCGCACCCGGTGAGCCTCAAGGAGATTTATAATATCGTTTTAAATCTGTTCTATGCCGCTCTTCCTAAGTGCTTCCTAAGGACTGGTCCATCTGGTTAGGCAGCCTGTTTATGACAGGGAGCAAATAATAATAATAATAATAAGAAGAAGAAGAAGAAGAAGAAGAAGAAGAAGAAGAAGAAGAAGAAGAAGAAGAAGATGATGAAGAAGAATTTATTTCTTACCCGTCTCTCCATCCTGATCGAGGCAGGGAACAACAGTAAGAATAAAATACATAAAATACTGATTAAAAACATAGTATACATTGTTAAAACATCTGAAAAGCATATTAAAATTCCACTGGATAGGCCTGCCGGAAAAGATCATAGAATCATAGAATAGTAGAGTTGGAAGGGGCCTATAAGGACCCTTGTTGTACCGTTCTAACAGGCAGGAAGTTTTTCCTGATCATAGAATCATACAATAGTAAAGATGGAAGGGGTCTATAAGGCCATCGAGTCCAACCCCCTGCTCATTGCAGGAATCCACCTTAAAGCATCCCAGACAGATGGTTGTCCAGCTGCCTCTTGAAGGCCTCTAGTGTGGGAGAGCCCACAACCTCCCTAGGTAACTGGTTCCATTGTCGTGCTGCTCTAACAGTCTTGAAGTTTTTCCTGATGTCCAGCCGGAATCTGGCTGCCTGTAACTTGAGCCCATTACTCCGTGTCCTGCACTCTGGGATGATCAGTCTTTATAGCTTTCTTAAATGCTGAAAGACTGCTAAGTTGACGAATCTCCTCCGGCAGGCCGTTACACAGTCTGGGAGCAGCAGAAGAGAAGGTCCTCTGGGTAATACCTGTCAGCCTAGTTTTGGCTGGCTGAAGGAAATTCTTCTCCGAGGACCTGAGTGTGCGGGGCAGATTGCATGGGAGCTAGATGGCTCTGGGAATCTCACAAACAGCGGCCACAGCCCTCCCCTGCTGTTTATTAACAGCATTTACAATTTGGAGGTAAACTGTCCCTGAATATGGGGGATCCATTATTAGCTTTTGAGGTTGCTGGATCCGCCTTCCATTAGGACATGGAATGCCATTAAAAAAAGAGCCGTACCAAAGGTCTCTGTAGTCTACTAAATGCCTGGAAAGCCTACAAGAAGCACATGAAGACAACACACACACCCCTGGTATTTATACCCTGGCCGCTGGTAGACTGCCTTTGCTCTTGGAGGTTTTGTGTAACTCTCCTAGGTGGGCACGGGGACTTCTGGAGAGCAATGGGTGCACAGTTCTATCTCCAAGAGTGGCTAGCCAGATGCCTCCCTAAAAGCCACACAAAGGCCACAGCTAGACCTACGGTTTATCCTGGGATCATCCAGGGTTCGCCCCTGCCTGAGCACTGGATCCCCTGTGTGTCACCTAGAAGAACAGGTTTGACCCCTGGATGATCCAGGGATAAACCTTAGGTCCAGCTACGGCCAAAGAAGAGCACAATTGAGACAGCCCTCCCTGAGTTGGGCATCTCGTACTCTGTCCCCAGACACAGAAGCCCCATTCCATAATCTGGGCTAATGGGAGCCCATTCTCTTCTGTGACTTCATCTGATCTTTGAAGCCACCTTGGGGCAGCAAATTCCATGGCTGATTTCTCTTCCAGATGAAGAAGGAGGTTCCTTGTCAGGAAGCATTATAAGGAAAGGAATTGAGAATAAAACGGCCGGGATTGTATTGCCCTTATACAAATCGATGGTGCGACCAGACTTAGAATGCTGTGTACAGTTCTGGTCACCACACCTAAGAAAAGATATTATGGAGCTGGGAAAAGTGCAGAAAAGGGCAACTCAAATGATGAAGGGGCTGGAGCATCTCATCTAGGAGAGAAGGTTACATCAACTGGGATTGTTTAGCTTGGAGAAAAGGAGGCTGAGGGGAGACCTGATAGAGGTGTACAAAATGAGGCCTGGAAAATGTGGGTGAGGAGACATTTTTCTCCCTCTCTCAAAATACTAGAACCTGGGGTCATCCCATGAGGCTGAGGGGTGGGAGATCCAGGACAAAGAAGAGGAAGTCCTTCTTCACCCAGCGCAGAGTTAAATTATGGAACTCACTGCCACAAGATGTAGTGATGGCCACCAATCTGGACGGCTTCAAAAGGGGGTTGGATCAATTCCTGGAGGCGAAGGCTATCCATGGCTGCTAGCCCTGATGGTTGTGTGCTATCTCCAGTATTCGAGGCAGAAAGCCTGTGTGTGACAGATGCTGTGGAACATGGGTGGGAGGGTGCTGTTGCACCATGTCCTGCTTTGTTGGTCCCTGGTTGACAGATGGTCGGCCACTGTGTGAACAGAGTGCTGGACTATCATAGAATCATAGAATCATAGAATAGCAGAGTTGGAAGGGGCCTACAAGGCCATCTAGTCCAACCCCCTGCTCAATGCAGGAATCCACCCTAAAGCATCCCTGACTAGATGGACCCTTGGTCTGATCCAGCATCAGGGCACTTCTGAGGTTCTTATATTGCAAGCTTGTGGAAGCTGTTCCATTTGTAATCATTAACTAATTTACCTTTGGCTTCTTTTGCTTTCTCTCTCCTCCCCTGTCTTCCACCTAGATATGGGATAAGTCCCGAGAATATAATCCTGTATGGGCAAAGCATTGGCACAGTACCCACGGTGGACCTGGCCTCCCGCTACGAGTGTGCAGCTGTGATCTTGCACTCACCCCTGACCTCAGGCATGCGCGTCGCCTTCCCGGAGACCAAGAAGACCTACTGCTTTGATGCTTTCCCAAAGTAAATCCTTGGGCTAGCAGGAAAAATGGCTTGTGGGTGAGGGCAGAATTTGGGTTAAGGGCCTTGGCCATGTCTCCTGGGGTTTCCCTAGCCCAGCTCAGCTCAATCGGCCTCCGTTCCTTCAAACTTTAGTTTGTGTATTTATGCAAAAAGTATGCCCTGCTGACACAGCTCAACGTAGCCGTGAGAGGTGTGCAAACGTCGGTCGTTGCTCAGAATGAAAACTGCTGGCTAAACATTTGGTCAGTTATTTCCAATTTGTTCTGTACTTCAGTTGTGAAAGAGCCTCGTGTGGCGCAGGGCGGTCAAGCAGCAGTTTCTGCAGCTGAAACTCTCCCCACGGCCTGAGTTCGATCCCAGCGGAAGCTGGTTTCAGGCAGCCGGCTCGGGTCGACTCAGCCTTCCATCCTCCCGAGGTCGGTAAAATGAGTACCCAGTTAGCTGAGGGAAAAGGAATAACGGCCGGGGAAGGCAACGGCAAACCACCCCGCTATAAGGCCTGCCAAGAAAACGTCAGCGAAAGCTGGCGTCCCTCCAAGAGTCAGTAATGACTCAGTGCTTGCACGAGAGGTTCCTTTCCTTTCCCTCTCAGTTTTGAGCCAACGTTGGTTCCCAAAGCACTTTAACAATTACAACCCACCATGGTGGCCAAAATGGTGGACGCTTTTTGAAATGTTCGTGTTTTGCAACTTCGCATGCTTGTAGAAAATGATCTGTTTCACGAAATTCCAATGTTTATCTATCAATTGAAAGAGAATTTCATGCTGAATTCAATATAAAAAACAGAATGCAAATATCTGCAGGACACAAAAAGTTATGCTTACTTACAAACACAGGTGTGATTGAGTGAAGAAGCGGATTGGAATTGCAAACCAATCACAGTCCTTGTTCTGGGGACCAATCCCATGGCAGTACATCATGTCTCAAGTTGGGGAAAGTTGGTTTTGCGGTTTGTTCTGTAACTGAAGCGCAATTGGCGATTGAGTGAATATTTGAAGTATTTCTCGAATTAAAAGTGTACGTCCATCCCAAATAGAGCCATGGCACCAGAGAAAAGAGTTGATTGGACACCCAGGAAAAGAAGCAGGGTTGTCGTATTACGCGAATCAGGTCTTTCCATTGACATAGAAACATTTGAATCCCGTGAAACCGAACGTTTTCTATAAGCAGGCAAAGTGGCAAAACGTGAAAAGTTCAAAAAGTGTCGGCCATTTTGGCCACCTCTGTAACTCGCTGTGTGCTGAGGACAGGCGGTGTTTTTCCTGGGAGTCGGTTATACGGTCCAGGTACCAAACTCCTGGTTCCATAGAGTGGACGCAGGGGCAGATTGGCGGTAAAGATGCCCGCCCACAGGAACCGCGCCTCCAATGATCTGTTCATCTGGGAAGGGCCATGGCTCAGTGGCCGAGGCCCTTCTTTGTACAGAAAGCCCCTGCCATCTCCAGGTAGAACTCAGAAAGACCCCTGTAGGGTCAGTGTTATGGAGCAATGTGGACCCATGATCTGCTTCAGCTTCCTGTGTTGTTGTTTATTCGTTCAGTCGCTTCCGACTCTTCGTGACTTCATGGACCAGCCCACGCCAGAGCTTTCTGTCGGCCGTCGCCACCCCTAGCTCCCCCAAGGTCAAGTCTGTCACCTCCAGAATATCATCCATCCATCTTGCCCTTGGTCGGCCCTTCTTCCTTTTGCCTACCACTTTCCCTAGCACAGCCTCTTCTCCAGGGTATCCTGTCTTCTCATTATGTGGCCAAAGTACTTCAGCTTTGCCTTTAATACCATTCCCTCAAGTGAGCAGTCTGGCTTTATTTCCTGGAGTATGGACTGGTTTGATCTTCTTGCAGTCCAAGGCGCTCTCAGAATTTTCCTCCAACACCTCAGTTCAAAAGCATCTCTCTTCCTTCGCTCGGCTTTCCTTATGGTCCAGCTCTCGCAGCCATAGGTTACTACGGGGAATACCATTGCTTTAACTAGGGCAGGCATATATAAGGAGAGGCGCTCTCTCAACTGTCGAGGTCCCAAGCCGTTTAGGGCTTTAAACGTCATTACCAGCACCTTGAATTCCGACCGGAAGTGTATAGGCAGCCAGTGCAGTTCCTTTAAGACCGGTGTTATGTGGGCTCCATAAGATATACCCGCCAGCAGCCTAGCTGCTGCATTTTGTACTAGCTACAACTTCTGCGTTGTCTTCAAGGGCAGCCCCACGTGGAGTGCATTGCAGTAGTCTAATCGGGAAGTTACCAGTGCATGCACTACTGTGGCTAGGTTGTCCCTGTCCAGGAAAGGCCACAGCGGGCGGATCAGCCGAAGCTAACCCCAAGTACTCCGTGCCACGGAGTCTACCCGGGCCTCCAGTGACGATGATGGATCTAGGAGTACTCCCAAGCTACGCACCTGCTCCTTCAGAGGGAGCGCCACCTCATCCAGAACAGGCAGCTTACCCAATTCCCGGACTCGGGAACCACCAATCCACAGGGCTTCCGTCTTGTCAGGATTCAGCTTCAGTTTATTGGCCCTTTGTTGTTTATTCGTTCAGTCGTTTCCGACTCTTCGTGACTTCATGGACCAGCCCACGCCAGAGCTTTCTGTTGGCCGTCGCCACCCCCAGCTCCCCCGAGGTCAAGTCTGTCACCTCCAGAATATCCTCCATCCGTCTTGCCCTCGGTCGGCCCCTCTTCCTTTTGCCTTCCACTTTCCCTAGCATCAGCCTCTTCTCCAGGGTGTCCTGTCTTCTCATTATGTGGCCAAAGTACTTCAGTTTTGCCTTTAATACCATTCCCTCAAGTGAGCAGTCTGGCTTGATTTCCTTGAGTATGGACTGGTTTGATCTTCTTGCAGTCCATGGCACTCTCAGAATTTTCCTCCAACACCACAGTTCGAAAGCATCTATCTTCCTTCGCTCAGCTTTCCTTATGGTCCGGCTCTCGCAGCCATAGGTTACTACGGGGAATACCATTGCTTTAACTGTGCGGACCTTTGTTGTCAGTGTGGTGTCTCTGCTCTTAACTATTTTATCAAGATTTGCCATTGCTCTCCTCCCAAGAAGTCAACGTCTTCTGATTCCCTGGCTGCAGTCAGCGTCTGCAGTAATCTTTGCGCCCAGAAATACAAAGTCTGTCACTGCCTCCACGTTTTCTCCCTCTATTTGCCAGTTATCAATCAAGCTGGTTGCCATAATCTTGGTTTTTTTGAGGTTTAACTGCAACCCGGCTTTTGCACTTTCTTCTTTCACCTTCGTCATAAGGCTCCTCAGCTCCTCCTCGCTTTCAGCAGCTTCCTGTATTTCTATTTAAATCAGTCCTTTCTTTAGAACCACGAGGACTAGAATCTTAATTTACTTTTAGCCCCTTTTAGCTGCGAGCAAACAGCAATCTCTGCATCCATATTGTTATTATTATTATTATTATTATTATTTATTTATTTATTTATTTAGCAATGGGCCTTCGGCCTTCCCCAGCCTGGGGTCCCCAGATGTGGCTGGACTACAACTCCCCTCATCCCCTGCAGCACAGCCAATGGTCATCAAGGGCGGGAGTGGTAGCCCAGCAATGTCTGTGAGACCGGGAATGGCTAGAAAGTCTGGGTGAGGCAATCCCGGGCCTGACGGACTCCAAATGAGGCAGCTACGCCTGCTCCCAGGTCTAAATGTATTTATTTATTTATTTTATAAGAGCAAGAAAAGGCAAAATCCTTAACGAACAACCAGATGATGCTGAACAAATATATATACAATATATATATATATACAATAAATTTGTATATATATACACAAATATATATACAATAAAGCAATGATATTTAATGTACAAGAAGAAAATAGGAATTAAGAATATTGCATGAAAAGTGCAATAACCTATTTCACAGGAAAAAATATCCGACAAAAACAGCATCAGATAAACAGGCCAAACGCGTTTCAACACGAAGTCTTCGCCAGTGGCCAATGCAGGCTGCTGTATGCTCCCTGGAAATTTAATTGGGCTGACTTTACAGTTCCCACAGTTGTGTGGTAGAAGGTGTCACTCCCATTTGAAAATAGTACAGGGCCTCAGCCTTTTCCAAAACCGCCTGGGTCGTAGTCTTTAGATAAATGGTGTTTATATCCTTAACTTTTTATTTATTTTATTACATTTATATCCCGCCCCATAGCCGAAGCTCTCTGGGCGGTTTACAGAAGTTAAAAACAGTGAACATTAAAAGGAAGGAAAGGAACCTCTCGTGCAAGCACTGAGTCATCACTGACTCTTGGAGGGACGCTAGCTTTCGCTGACGTTTTTCTTGGCAGGCCTTATAGCGGGGTGGTTTGCCATTGCCTTCCCCGGCCATTACTACCTTTCCCCCAACTAACTGGGTACTCATTTTACCGACCTCGGGAGGATGGAAGGCTGAGTCGACCCGAGCCGGCTGCCTGAAACCAGCTTCCGCTGGGATCGAACTCAGGCCCTGGGGAGAGTTTCAGCTTCAGAAACTGCTGCTTTACCGCTCTGCGCCACAAAATTTAAAACCATCAACAACATAAAAAAACAACGATACCCTTTTAAAACAACTAAAAAATAAACCACTTTGCACATGTTGTTAACTGCCTGGGAGAAGAGAAAAGTCTTAACCTGGCGCTGACAAGATAACGATGTCGGCGCCAGGCGAGCCTTGTCGGGGAGATCATTCCATAATTGGGGGGCCACCACTGAGAAGGCCCTCTCCCTTGTTGCCATCCTCCAAGCTTCCCTCGGCGTAGGCACTCGGAGGAGGACCTTAGATGTTGAGCGCAGTGTACGGGGAGGTTCATGTACAACTGTCCTGTCCTCCTTGTAGCCCGAGGGGCCGTTGCTCAACAGGTAGAGCGCCGTCTCTGCACCCAGGAAGCCCCACGATCTTGGGCAGCCCCTCCTCATCGGATTAGGCGCCGCTGGGCTAACTGAGGCAGCTTCTCCCTCTGTTCCTTTCTCTCCCACAGCATCGACAAGGTGTCCCGCATCACCTCCCCGGTCCTCTTCATCCACGGCACGGAGGACGAGGTGATTGACTTCTCGCACGGCTTGGCCCTTTACGAGCGCTGCCCGAAGGCCGTGGAGCCCCTGTGGGTGGAGGGGGCCGGCCACAACGACATTGAACTCTACAGCCAGTACCTGGAGCGCTTGCGCAAGTTCATCACGCAAGATCTAGCCGGCCAGCACCACTGAACGCCCTTCTCTTTTCGCCTTGCCCCCTGTGCGCTCCCGGGGGGTGGGGTGGGGGGAGAGGGGAGGCACTCGCGGCTTTAGGAGAATGGCGCCACGGCTGCACACTCCATGCCCCCATCCGCCCCACGAGGACCCATTGAGGGGTCGGCCACCGGAGGACCATCGGCACTCCCTTGCTCCAGCGGGGCACCGTTCCCGGCCGTCCTCCTTCACAGCGGCCGCCTGCTTGGACGACGACGACACCTCTGAGTGGGGGTGCGCCAAAGCCAGAGCCCTGCCGTCCCTCCTCGTGAGACTCTCGAAGACTGAGCGTTGCAGATGCTTTTTTAAACGTGGACACCTCCATTGAGACTGCACCGTACTTCTGCCTCCACCTCAGCATCCCACGTCCGGACCCTGTTTTCTGAACTGTCCATGTGTCCCAGCGATAGCAATAAGCCATTGGCGGGTGGGGTGGGGGCTGACACGGATGCTGCCCCGCGGTCAGACGAGGCACCTTGCATGATGGCCAAAGCGGCCTGCTCCACCTCTGCTGCCCAGCCCACAGTGCCACCTGGGGGCAGGAGGACTTTAGTAAAGATTGCGCGGAGTTGCGGTTGGCGGGGCGGGCAGAAATTCCGAGGACTCTGGTTGCGGGATTCAACGCCGCTGACGTACACAGGCCAGTCCTGGGGTGGGTGGTGGGTGGGGAGGGTTGCCCGTTCCATCCACAACCTCATGGATACTACTGTTTTACTATCGCCCCTTGATCCATACCCCACATGTCTGGGCTATGCTTTACGGGAACGGAAGAATACTCCGCCCGTCCATTTTTGAAAGGAAGAGGAATAAAAGTTTAAAAGATCCAGACTCGGTTTCCCAAGAACTTGTTTCTCAGGTGGGGGTGGGGGTGGGGAGGAGGTCAACGGGGACCGATGAGTGGGAGGGACTTTGACTCGTCAACAGGAATCAACGTACTTCTGTGTCTTCTGAAAGATCCATTCATTCCAGTAGTTCAGGAACGGGCGGAAAGTAGTTTTCCAGATGTTTTGGGAATTTAACTCCCGGCGTTCCTGGCAAGGACTTCCGGGAGTTGAAGTCCAAAATTATCTGGGGCTCTACTTTCCGCACACACCTATCCAGTTCACACATAGAATCATAGAAGAGAAGAGTTGGAAGGGGCCTATAAGGCCATCAAGTCCAACCCCCTGCTCAATGCAGGAATCCACCTTAAAGCACCCCTGACAGGTGGTTGTCCAGCTACCTCTTGAAGGCCTCTAGTGTGGGAGAGCCCACAACCTCCCTAGGTAACTGGTTCCATTGTCGTACTGCTCTTAACAGTCAGGATGTTTTTCCTGCCGTCCAGCCGGAATCTGGCTTCCTGTAACTTGAGCCCATTATTCCGTGTCCTGCACTCTGGGAGGACCGAGAAGAGATCCAGGAGTAAGGATGGGGCCCTGAGGAACATAAGAACCTGCCTTTTTCCAAGTTAGCCCCCTGTCCTGTCTTGCCCAGTGGTGTCTACTCTGACTGGCAGTGAGCCTGTGGCAAAAGTCAACACAGCTACTGGACATTGTCATAACCACCAAAGTGCATGCCCTCTGCAACTTCTCTGTGGGTCCTTCAGTCTTCCCAGGCCCCCCCCAAAGGTTTCAAGCAGAAGGGGGGGACTTCCCCAGCCCTACTTCCTTTGAACTGGAGATCCGATCTTGAGACCTTCTGGATTTACCTCTGAGCTAGACCCCCTTCCTTAAGGGGACACGCTCCCCCTGTTGTGCGGCCCCAACTTTGGTCTGTGCAGGTAGAGTGCCTCTCAACATGGAGCTTATCTGACAGGCAGCAGCTTTCTAGAGGATACACAGAGTTCTCTCTCAGCATCGGCTACACAAGATAGTTTTAATTCAGGACTGGGGAACCGGTGTGCCTTCCAGATAATGTTGGACTCCAAGTTCTATCATCCCTGCCCATAAGTAATTCTAGCTGTGGAATATGAGAGGAGTAAGATGGGAGTTTGGGTCTGCCTCCCGGATGTTTTTATCACCTGCCTCTGTGTGTGTGTGTGTGGTCATTTGGGACCCCCTGAGTTTCAGGATCCTATACTTTGGCCCCCAGGTCCAACCCTAGCTGCACCACCGCTCTGAACTCTAAAGAGGAAGGGGCCCTGTTCAGACCACACGCTAAACCATGCTGCTTAATCGCAAGAAGGTTAACGGAATGCTTAACCATGGTTTATTTAGGTTAATGAATTCTGTTTGTGGTTAAGCAGCATGGTTTAGCGTGTGGTCTGAACGGGGCCACAGTGTGATAGGAATGTGCAGAATGAATGAACAGAGGGAAGGAAGGGACTGATAAAAATTATCATCTGTCTCTCTAACCAGAGAACCTTGCTCCTTTTAGGAGTCCCAGCTCTGAAACTAGCCCTTCTGCCTTGCTGCACGTGGTTCTCCGGTTGTCCCTAACAGCCCCTGATTAGCACAGTGGCTGGAACAGCCTGGAGCGACCTTAATCCTCTGAGAGAAAACAGTGTATTTGTGCCAAAGAAATATATATATTTTTATCCTCTTAAGAGCAGCAGACTTCCTGTTGGAGAGAGGCAGGGAGGAGTGAGCTGGCATGAGTTTGAAGTCCACAGGAAATTGGGGAGGGGACAGGTCCACTTTATTGTGGTGGTGGAGGTCATAAGTTCTCTGCCGCAAAAATAGTAGAAGTGCACAGATTGGGCTGGCCATTAAAAGGAGTGAGATGGGATGGAAGTTGATCCATTTTGCACAGCCCGGTGTGTGGAGGTGGCAATAGGGAGAGATGTTTGTCCATCCCATAATATCAGAACTCACCCAATGATTCAGGTTTGGCAAAAGGTTAGGAAGCCCTTCTTCATACGACAATGATAAAGATGCTTTTATTATATACCACTTACCTAGGGTGACCCTATGAAAAGGAGGACCGGGCTCCTGTATCTTTAACACTTGCATAGAAAAGGGAATTTGTATGCGTGCAGCACCTGGTGAAATCCCCTCTTCATCACAACAGTTAAAGCTGCAGGAGCTATACTAGAGTGACCAGATTTAAAAGAGGGCAGCTTTAACTGTTGTGACGAAGAGGGAATTTCACCAGGTTCTCCTTATATACAAATGACACCTGCTGTAATTCCCTTTTCTATGCAACTGTTAAAGATACAGGAGCCCGGTCCTCCTTTTCATACGGTCACCTTAAAAAAAACCCTATTAAGTAGCGTACAAGATCGGAAATTAAAATACCTCATAATAAATAGAAAAGCTCATCCGTCAAAACGTTTAAAATAGTTGAAAGCAAAACTAAAACCATTAATTTAATTGTTTACTGATGGAACTCACTGATGGAACTCACTGCCTCAATCTTCTCTTCTCCAGGCTAAATGTACCCAGTTCTTTCAGTCTCTCATAGAATTATAGAATAGTAGAGTTGGAAGGGCCTACAAGGCCATCGAGTCCAACCTCCCGCTCAATGCAGGAATCCACCTTAAAGCATCCCTGACAGATGGTTGTCCAGCTGCCTCTTGAAGGCCTCTAGTGTGGGAGAGCCCACCACCTCCCTAGGTCACTGGTTCCATTGTTGTACCGTTCTAACAGGCAGGAAGTTTTTCCTGATCATAGAATCATACAATAGTAAAGACGGAAGGGGTCTATAAGGCCATCGAGTCCAACCCCCTGCTCCATGCAGGAATCCACCCTAAAGCATCCCTGACAGAGGATTGTCCAGCTGCCTCTTGCAGGCCTCTAGTGTGGGAGAGCCCACAACCTCCCTAGGTCACTGGTTCCATTGCCGTACTGCTCTAACACTCAGGAAGTTTTTCCTGATGTCCAGCCAGAATCTGGCTTCCTCATAGGGCTTTGTTTTCTGCTTTTCCTCCTTGCCATCCTGAATAGTCCCTCAGACGAAATGGACCCAGGTCCCCGACAACGTGGGTCTCAACCGGAGCAGCTGATGATTGTGCTATCTTCTCTTGCAACCTGAGGCCGTTTGGCCAGGCCTTTGGGTTGAATTGGGCTGGGATCAATGGTCCTTCCTTGACGGATAAATCACCCAAATGGGAACTGGAGGTCACGAAGAAGAATAAAAGGCCCTTTGAATGTTTGGGTCTGGCATGCCTAAGTCATGGGATGCCTTTCAGGCCAGTCATGGGATCCGGTAACCCCCCCCCCCCCCGCCCCAACGACCTGAATTAAGTCCTCTTAAGTGCATTTTTAATCCCTCCCCCCCTCCAGCTTCCACCCTACCCACCACTTGGGATTTTCACGTGCTTGTCATATGAGTGGCAATGCTATAAAAGGACCGTGGTGGGACCCAGAGTCCACCATCCGGAAAGAAGAGATGGCGAACGAGGATGGTGGAGACCACTGGGGCGGTGGTGGAGAGGAGGGGGTATCCAACCCTGCCCGGAAGGACCCTGCTGAACCCGGAGATGTGGCAGTCATAGTAATTCAAGGTAATTCACAATTCAAGAAGGACGCAGACCAGCTGGAGCATGTTCAAAGGAGGGCAACTAGGATTATCAGGGGTCTGGAAACAAAGCCCTATGAGGAGAGACTGAAAGAACTGGGCATGTTTATCCTAGAGAAGAGAAGATGGAGGGGAGACATGATAGCACTCTTCAAATACTTGAAAGGTTGTCCCACAGAGGAGGGCCAGGATCTCTTCTCAATCATCCCAGAGTGCAGGACACGGAATCATGTGCTCAAGTGACAGGAAGCCAGATTCCGGCTGGACGTCAGGAAAAACTTCCTGACTGTTAGAGCAGTACGACAATGGAACTAGTTTCCTAGGGAAGGTGGTGGACTCTCCCACACTAGAGGCCTTCAAGAGGCAGCTGGACAGCCATCTGTCAGGGATGCTTTAGGGTGGATTCCTGCATTGAGCAGGGGGTTGGACTCGGTGGCCTTGTAGGCCCCTTCCAACTCTGCTATTCTATGATTCTATGGCCACACCCTATGAGGCAAATATCTGCAGTTTCATAAGGGCTAGAAACTTGATAAAAACGAAGAATTAAAGCTTCTCGGGAAGCTCAGTGCTGTGCTCTAATGGAGTAGCATTAGCAGCACAAACTTAAGAAAGATTGCAATTTAGACCAACATTTCCTGTGTAGGGTCATAGAATCATAGAATAGCAAAGTTGGAAGGGACCTACAAGGCCATCGAGTCCAACCCCCTGCTCAATGCAGGAATCAATAGGTCCTCGGTGCAAGGGCTTTTGCTACTGCTGCCCCCTAGAGTCCTACAGTCATGAATGGGTGGCACTATATAAATAATGATGCAAATTCCTCTATGCAGTGCCTAGCTTCTTCAGTGGTTCGGAAATGACAATAGCGTAACGATTGTCACTTTAACAAACAAACATACATCTAGGCCTTGGCCATGGGGCAGGACTGTGACGTGGCTGTTTAAAAGAGGTAAATGCAACCTTAGGCTGAATTAGCAAACCTGGCATCTATATCATAAGACGTAATAGTTCCACTCTATTCTATGCTGGTCAGGTTGCATCAGGATTCTGTGTCTAGTTCTGGGTACCAAATTTTGAGAAAGACATTGCCAATGTCCAGAGGAGGAGGACCCGGATGGTGGGGAAGTCTGGACACCAAGTCTTAGGAGGAATGGTTGAAAGAGCTGGGGAGGTATAGCTTGGTGAAAAGAAGATTAAAGGGAGACATGATAGAGCGGTCTTCCCATATCTGAACAGCTGACATGCAGAAGATGAAGTAGACTCATTCTCTGTTGCTTCTGAGGGCAGGACTAGAACAGACGGATGGAAATTGCAGGGCAGACGATTTTGGCTAAATATTAGGAGAAACGTCATTGAATCATAGAATCATAGAGTTGGGAGAGGCCTATAAGGCCATCGAGTCCAACCTCCCGCTCAGGAATCCACCTTAAAGCATACCTGACAGATGGTTGTCCAGCTGCCTCTTGAAGGCCTCTAGTGTGGGACAGCTCACAACCTCCCTAGGTAACTGGCTCCATTGTCGTACCGCTCTAACAGTCAGGAAGTTTTTCCTGATGTCCAGCTGGAATCTGGCTTCCTGTAATTTGAGCCCATGATTCTGTGTCCTGCACACTGGGAGGATCGAGAAGAGATCCTGGCTCTCCTCTGTGTGACAACCTTTCAAGGATTTGAAGAGTGCTATCATATCTCCAGGAATTGATCCGACCCCCTTTTCAAGCCATCCAAATGGGTGGCCATCACAACATCTTGTGGGAGTGAGTTCCATAATTTAACTCTGCGCTGTGTGAAGAAGTCCTTCCTTTTATTTGTCCTGGATCTCCCCCCCATCAGTTTCATGGGTTCTAGTATTTTGAGAGAGGGAGAAAAATGTCTCCCTGTCCACATTCTCCACACCAGGCATCATTTTGTACACCTCTATCCTGTCTCCCCTCAGCCTCCTTTTTTCCAAGCTCAACAACCCCAGCTGATGTAACCTTCCCTCGTAGGGGAGATGCTCCAGCCCCTTCATCATTTGAGTTGCACTTTTCTGCACTTTTTCCAGCTCTACCATATCCTTTTTTTAGGTCCGGTGTCCAGAACTGTACACAGTATTCCAAGTCTGATCGCACCATCGATTTGTATAAGGGCAGTACGACACTGGCCGTTTTATTCTCAATTCCTTTTCTTATAATGCCTCACATGGAGTTTGCCTTCTTTACAGCCTCCGCACACAGGGCCGGTGCTACCCTTAGGCCCACTAGGCAGCTGCCTAGGGTGCAGACCTCAGAGGGGCGCAGTACTGCCCATTAAGGGTCACAGTTTTATACAAATTAGCTGTTTTAAGAAAAAAAAATACAAGTTCAAGTTTTGTGCTTTTTATTTTTTCTACAAAACGTCCGTTTTTAAAAATCGAAGTTGGCAATTTTGGGGGGTGGGTGGGTGCAGGTAGCTCACCTTGCCTAGGGCACAAAATAGTCTGGCACCACCTTGGCCGCACACTGGGTGGACATTTTCATCGAACTATCCACCACAATCGTTTTCCAAGGAAGTTCTCATGGCCCAGAGGCATTGATGGGAAATGAAGGGGGGGGCCTCCCTTTGCTATGAAAGGATCCCAGCTGTTATTTAAGAAAAAGAAAAAAAGGGGGGAGCGGAGGGGGCACCCAGAAAGGTGGCCAGTGTCTCCAGGTGTCCTGCTGCCTAGCCCTGTTCTATGGGAGAAACAGGCCTTTCGTCTGATCCAGCACGGGTCGTCTTATTTAGTTTTATCACATCAGCGTTATACTGTGCAATCACTGCGAATTGCATGCAAAGGACTCAGAAGTTTCCCACCTTATAATCCGCTTTGATTGTGAAGGACTCCCAGGCACCCTCCCTTAATTGTGCAATAAAGACAAAAGATTTGCCGTATTTAGCCCCTACTTTTTGAGCGTATCTTCCCAGCCGCCGCTGGGGCGCAGGGGCAGGATTTTAAAGAAATGCTTACATCTGCGTAAGCTTTAAAGATAAAGACACCAAAATTGGCACAGTGATAGATATTAGGGAGAGGTTTAAGCATACCAAATTTGAATTGAATTGGGTCATCCGTTGATTTTTTATGATTTTTTACATTTCTCCCCTTAAACTCACTTCCTGGTATGCAAAGGATCGCTGTCGCCCGGGAGCAAAAACAACAACAACCGCGAAAGCTAAACGCTACGGGGATAATCCGAGGGAAGCAGGTACGTGGGATGAAGCTTATCATCTCATGTCTCCCATGGTCCCAGGTCTTCCCATGAAACTGATGGGTGGGAGATCCAGGACCAAGAAAAGGAAGGACTTCTTCACACAGCGCAGAGTTAAATTATGGAACTCACGACCACAAGGTGTAGTGATGGCCACCAATCTGGATGGCTTTAAAAGGGGGTTGGATCAATTCCTGGAGGCGAAGGCGATCCATGGCTACTAGCCCTGATGATTGTGTAGTATCTCCAGTATTCGAAGCAGTAAGCCTGTGTGCACCAGTTGCTGGGGAACATGGGCGGGAGGGTGCTGTTGCACCATGTCCTGCTTGTTCATCCCTGGCCGATGGCTGGTTGGCCACTGTGTGAACAGAGTGCTGGACTAGATGGACCCTTGGTCTGATCCAGCGTCAGGGCACTTCTGATGTTCTTAAGGAGAAGAAGAAGGAGCAGAGGGGGGAGGAGGAGGAGGAGGAGGAGGGAGGAGGATTGCACCATGTCCTGCTCATTCATCCCTGGCCGATGGCTGGTTGGCCACTGTGTGAACAGAGTGCTGGACTAGATGGACCCTTGGTCTGATCCAGCATCAGGGCCCTTCTTACATTCTTTTGTTCATAATTAACCTCGCTCAACTGATATAAAAAGCCTTAGCCTATTGATCAATGGATATTAAATGTATTCAAGTTTGCATCCTTTTTAATTTCTCCCCCATTTCCCCCCTTTCACAGGCTGCTGCCGAACCCTTCCCTTTCACATCTTGAGTGCCTTTTGTTGACCTTCCTTCCTTCCTTCCTTCCCCGTTTACACATTCTGGTCTTCTGTCTCACCCACCTCTTTGCCCCTTTTCTCCTCTCCGCTGCCCCTTGCTTTGGAAGCTCTGGCTCCTTCACGGCTCTTCTCTGGCGAATGATGGGACTCAACTCCCCCGAGGATCTCTCCAAGGGATGCCCTCCCCTTGGCTTTGTGGCTTTCCCTTTGTCATCCTATGCCTGGGAGATCCTTGGAGGCTGGGATGATAAAGGGAAGCCCACGGGGCTGTGGGCCCAGCTGGAGCAGGAACATCAGGGGGGCCACTCCTGAAAAGGACCCACACCAGTACCCAGCAACAGCCAAGTCAGATTACTGCAATGCACTCTACGTGGGGCTGCCTTTGAAGACGGTTCGGAAGCTGCAGTTCGTGCAAAATGCAGCGGCCAGATTGATTTCGGGAACCAGAAGGTTCGACCATATAACACCTGCTCTGGTCCGCTTGCACTGGCTGCCTGTATGTTTCCGAGCCCAATTCAAGGTGCTGGTTTTGACCTATAAAGCCTTACACGGCTTGGGACCACAATACCTGACGGAACGCCTCTCCTGACATGAATATACCCGGTCACTACATTCAACATCTAAGGTCCTCCTCCGGGTGCCTACTCCGAGAGAGGCTTGGAGTGTGGCAACGAGGGACAAGGCCTTTTTGGTGGTGGCCCCCAGACTATGGAACGACCTCCCTGACGAGGCTCGCCTGGCACCAACGCTGCTATCTTTCCGGCGCCAAGTTAAGACTTTCCTCTTTGCCCAGGCATATGGCAGCACATCTTAATCACCCACATGTTTAGTTTTTTAACAGTTTTTAATGCTTTTATGTGTGTATGTTCTGTGTTTTATAATTTTAAATTTTGTATACTTGTTTTTATCTCAATTTTAGAATGTCTGTAAACCACCCAGAGAGCTCTGGCTAGGGGGGCAGGATAGAAGTGTAATAAATAAAAAAATAAAACATGCCATACAATGGAAAGCCCTCTTGTCCCGTACATCCGGGGTCCCATCCAGAATCCGTTCAACCTCTCACGTTCGGAGTCAGACTATCGGTCCATCTCAGTGACATCCATTCGTTGTTAAGTTCTCAGCAACCATGTGCCACATCCGTTTAAATAACAGTTAAAACATCCATCCTTTTTGAAGGGCATCAGGAGGCGGCCAGTGGTCACATTTGGAATGGGAGAGGGTGTTGTGGGGACCCTCACAAAATGGCGGAGCTGGCTAGGCGCAAAACACCCGCTTCCCTGGTGTGGCTAAAAGAAAAATCACTAGTCCAAGAATTTAAGTACAAAGCAGATAAGGGGTCTGAGCTCCAAATCCACCCTAAAGCATCCCTGACAGGTGGTTGTCCAGCTGCCTCTTGAAGGCCTCTAGTGTGGGAGAGCCCACCACATCCCAAGGTAACTTATTCCATTGTCGTACTGCTCTAACAGTCAGGAAGTTTTTCCTGATGTCCAGCTGGAATCCGGCTTCCTTTAACTTGAGCTCGTTATTCCGTGTCCTGCACTCTGGGAGGATTGAGAAGAGATCCTGGCCCTCCTCTGTATGACAACCTTTTCAGTATTTGAAGAGTACGATCATGTCTCCCCTCAATCTTCTCTTCTCCAGGCTAAACCTGCCCAGTTCTTTTAGTCTCTCTTCATAGGGCTTTGTTTCCAGACCCCTGATCATCCTGGTTGCCCTCCTCTGAACACGCTCCAGCTTGTCTGCATCCTTCTTGAATTGTAGAGACCAGAAGTGGACGCAATACTCTAGATGAGGCCTAACCAGGCCGAATAGAGAGGAACCAGTACCTCACGTGATTTGGAAGCTATACTTCTATCAATGCAGCCCAAAATAGCATTTGCCTTTCTTGCAGCCATATCGCACTGTCGGCTCATATTCAGCTTGCAATCTACAACAATTCCAAGATCCTTATCATTTGTAGTATTGCTGAGCCAATAAATGCCTTTGAACACCCTAGGGTGACCATATGAAAAGGAGGACAGGGCTCCAATATCTTTAACAGTTGTATTGAAAAGGGAATCTCAGCAGGTGTCGTTTGTATATATGGAGAACCAGGTGAAATGCCCTTTTCATCACAGCAGTTAAAGCTGCAGGGGCTATACTAGAGTGGCCAGATTTAAAAGAGGACAGCTTTAACGGTTGTGATGAAGAGGGAATTTCACCAGGTGCTGCATGCATACAAAGGACACCTGCTGAATTTTCCTTTTCAATACAACTGTTAAAGATACAGGAGCCCTGTCCTCCTTTTCATATGTTCCCCCTATTTGAACTCAGAGACAAGTAACATGGCCCACGAAACGAGGAGGGCACAGATGAGACCTGACCCACAAAGCAGAAAAAACACCTATTTCATGGAAGGAAAACAGGTGACAACTCAAGCATCTCCCCTCCCACACACACACACACACACACAAACACCAAGAAAACACATCACACACTATTTTTTTTTTAAAAAAAACAACTGGCAAAATACATACATACAAAAAGCCAGAGCAAAACACACACCACACCTAAACAAAGAATTAAACCGACTAACACACACACACACACACACACACACACATGTTTAAAATAACAGGCAACACCCCTCGCTCTCACACAGCACAGGCAACACACCGCCCCTAACCCCGCTAGAGAGCCCGTGTGGCATAGTGGCTAAAGTGTCAGACTGGGAGTCAGGAGATCCGGGTTCTAGTCCTCACTCGGCCATGGAAACGCACTGGGTGACTTTGGGCCAGTCGCAGACTCCCAGCCCAGCCTACCTCACAGGGTTGTTGTTGTGAGGATAACATGGAGAGGAGGAGGATTATGTACGCCGCCTTGGGTTCCTTGGAGGAAAAAGGCAGGATATAAATGCTAATAATAATAATAATAATAGGATGTTCCCTATCACCCCCAACTTTCGGTGTTTTTTTTCTGGGTGGATGGGCACACTTCAAAACAAAGGACTGGACTGCAGCCATCCAACATCTTAATTTTCTAAGAATACTTCAGGTGCTCACTTCTGGTTCAAAAGCATTCGGAAATAAAGGTGTCTCTGGAGGCCAGTGTTTTGCAGAATGCCACCTTTCCAGTTAATTCCTTTAACTGAAAAAAAATCTTTACAAGTTTTTTTTAAAAAATGAGGGTCAGGGAACCTGGTGAGTCCACATTCACATTGGGTATAGAGGCACCATGTTGGGGACCTGAGGACTAGCAGCTTGATTTTTTAAAAAAGGGAATGAAAAGAGTGGAAACGTCAGTTCTGAGGGAATAATGGTCTTGTCTTTCATGGAAAAGCAGCACTTTTCCTATCTGAAACCCTGCGCTACACAGGGGAAGGAACATGCTATTACCCGGAGAAGAAAAATGTAAGAAGATAAACTCTACTTTTGGCATGATATACTTAAAAGAGAGAGAGATGGACTTGTTTTTGTTGTTATTTCTTAGCTGCCATGCAAATGTAGAATGGTGGGACATGAGTTTTGAAAATGAGAAACTAGCAGTGTGAGCTTAAACAAGTTTACTTCAATGGGTTGTATTTTCAGGGGTAACAGGACAACGGCCTCAATTAAAGCAAGGTCCATTTGTCTCTCTTCTTCCCTTCACTCTCTGGCCGCAAAAGACACCTTAAACCACGGTTTTAACTACACTGGTTAAGCCAGAAAGCCCAGCCGTGTTCAGAAGACACCTTAAACCATGGCTTTAACCATGGTGAATAAAGCAAAAAGCCTTATTCACTGTGGTTAAAGCCATGTCTTAAGGTGTCTTCTGAACACAGCTTGGCTTTCTGGCTTAACCACCATAGTTAAAGCCATGGTTTAAGGTGTCTTCTGAACACGGCCTGGCTTTCTGGCTTAACCACCATGGTTAAAGCCGTAGTTCAAGGTGTCTTCTGAACACAGCCTGGCTTTCTGGCTTAACCACCATGGTTAAAGCCATGGTTTAAGGTGTCTTCTGAACACGGCCTGGCTTTCTGGCTTAACCACCATAGTTAAAGCCATGGTTTAAGGTGTCTTCTGAACACAGCCTGGCTTTCTGGCTTAACCACCATAGTTAAAGCCATGGTTTAAGGTGTCTTCTGAACACGGCCTGGCTTTCTGGTTTAACCACCATGGTTAAAGCCATGGTTCAAGGTGTCTTCTGAACACGGCCTGGCTTTCTGGCTTAACCACCATGGTTAAAGGCATGGTTCAAGGTGTATTCTGAACACAGCCTGGCTTTCTGGCTTAACCACCATAGTTAAAGCCATGGTTTAAGGTGTCTTCTGAACACAGCCTGGCTTTCTGGCTTAACCACCATGGTTAAAGCCATGGTTCAAGGTGTCTTCTGAACACAGCCTGGCTTTCTGGCTTAACCACCATGGTTAAAGCCCTGGTTCAAGGTGTCTTCTGAACACGGCCTGGCTTTCTGGCTTAACCACCATGGTTAAAGGCATGGTTCAAGGTGTCTTCTGAACACGGCCTGGCTTTCTGGCTTAACCACCATGGTTAAAGCCGTGGTTCAAGGTGTCTTCTGAACACGGCCTGGCTTTCTGGCTTAACCACCATGGTTAAAGCCATGGTTCAAGGTGTCTTCTGAACACGGCCTGGCTTTCTGGCTTAACCACCATAGTTAAAGCCATGGTTCAAGGTGTCTTCTGAACACGGCCTGGCTTTCTGGCTTAACCACCATGGTTAAAGCCATGGTTCAAGGTGTCTTCTGAACACGGCCTGGCTTTCTGGCTTAACCACCATGGTTAAAGGCATGGTTCAAGGTGTCTTCTGAACACGGCCTGGCTTTCTGGCTTAACCACCATGGTTAAAGCCGTGGTTCAAGGTGTCTTCTGAACACGGCCTGGCTTTCTGGCTTAACCACCATGGTTAAAGCCATGGTTCAAGGTGTCTTCTGAACACGGCCTGGCTTTCTAGCTTAACCACCATGGTTAAAGCCATGGTTCAAGGTGACACAAGCTCTGTAGAGTGGTGGTTCCTTAGTTCAGGAATTGCGTAAGCGGCGTGTTCTGGAGGGGGTTCCACTCCCTCTAAAGGAGCAGGTGTGTAGCTTGGGAGTAGTTCTAGATCCATTTTTGTCACTGGAGGCCCAGGTGGACTCCGTGAGGTCAGCTGACCCCGTCAGTTACGGCCTTTCCTGGACAGGGATAACCTATCCACAGTGGAGGGTGGGCACCCTCTGTGGCCCCCTTCCCAATGGCCTGGGGGCTTGGGAGGAGGTTGAACCCTGGATGAAGAGGTTGGACCCCTGGGCCATCCAGAGATAAACCTTCGGTCTAGCTGTGGCCCTGGATGAAGAGGTTGGAAACCTGGCCCATCCAGGGATAAACCTTAGGTCTAGCTGTGGCCCTGGATGAAGAGGCTGGACCCCTGGGCCATCCAGGGATAAACCTTAGGTCCAGCTGTGGCCCTGGATGAATAGGTTGGAAACCTGGCCCATATAGGGATAAACCTTAGGTCTAGCTGTGGCCCTGGATGAAGAGGTTGGACCCCAGGCCCATCCGGGAAGAAACCTTGGGTCTAGCCGTGGCCCTGCATGAAGTGGTTGGACCCCTGGCCCATCTCGGAAGAAACCTTGGGTCTAGCCGTGGCTCTGCATGAAGAGGTTGGACCCCTGGCCCATCTGGGAAGAAACCTTGGGTCTAGCCGTGGCCCTGCATGAAGAGGTTGGACCCCTGGCCCATCTGGGAAGAAACCTTGGGTCTAGCCGTGGCCCTGGATGAAGAGGCTGGACCCCTGGGCCATCCAGGGATAAACCTTCGGTCTAGCTGTGGCCCTGGATGAAGAGGCTGGACCCCTGGGCCATCCAGGGATAAACCTTCGGTCTAGCTGTGGCCCTGGATGAAGAGGTTGGACCCCTGGCCCATCCAGGGATAAACCTTAGGTCTAGCTGTGGCCCTGGATGAAGAGGCTGGGCCCCTGGGCCATCCAGGGATAAACCTTCGGTCTAGCTGTGGCCCTGGATGAAGAGGCTGGACCCCTGGCCCATCCAGGGATAAACCTTAGGTCTAGCTGTGGCCCTGGATGAAGAGGTTGGACCCCAGGCCCATCCGGGAAGAAACCTTGGGTCTAGCCGTGGCCCTGCATGAAGTGGTTGGACCCATGGCCCATCTGGGAAGAAACCTTGGGTCTAGCCGTGGCTCTGCATGAAGAGGTTGGACCCATGGCCCATCCAGGAAGAAACCTTGGGTCTAGCCGTGGCCCTGCATGAAGTGGTTGGACCCCTGGCCCATCTGGGAAGAAACCTTGGGTCTAGCCGTGGCCCTGCATGAAGTGGTTGGACCCATGGCCCATCCAGGAAGAAACCTTGGGTCTAGCCGTGGCCCTGCATGAAGAGGTTGGACCCCTGGCCCATCTGGGAAGACACCTTGGGTCTAGCCGTGGCCCTGGATGAAGAGGTTGGACCCTCGGACCATCCAAAGATAAACCTTCGGTCTAGCTGTGGCCCTGGAGGAAGGGGTTGGACCACCGGACCATCCGTGGAGAAACATTGGGTCTAGCTGGGGCCCTGGATGAAGAGGTTGGCCCATCCGGGTAGAAACTTTGGGTCTAGCCGTGGCCCTGGATGAAGAGGTTGGCCCATCCGGGAAGAAACCTTGGGTCTAGCCGTGGCCCTGGATGAAGAGGTTGGACCCCTGGCCCATCCGTGGAGAAACCTTGGGTCTAGCCATGGCCCTGGATGAAGAGGTTGGACCATCCGTGGAGAAACCTTGGGTCTAGCCGTGGCCCTGGATGAAGAGGTTGGACCCCTGGACCATCCCCGGATAAACCTTGGGTCTAGCCGGGGCCGTGGATGAAGAGGTTGGACCATCCCGGGAGAAGCCTTGGGTCTAGCCGTGGCCCTAGGCGAAGGGGGGGCCGCCTTCCACCCTCCCCCCGCCCCTCCTTCCTCGTGATGTGCCGAGAGAGGCGGAGGCTCGACGGGGAGGAGGAGGAGGAGGAGGGTCCCAGCCCGGGCTGCCCTCCGCCGCGTCCTCACCCGACGCGCCCTGGCTGGGCGGAGACCCGGCTCTCCACCCCGTCTCCACGTTGCGCCAGGGCGAGGCTCGGCCGCTCCAGAAGCGCGCAGCCGCCACGATCCGGAGGGAGGCGGCGGCAATAATTCGGAGCGCGCTCCCCCCCCCCCCCCCGGCGGCGATGTCGGGCTTGGACTACCTGGCGGCCGAGTGCCTGGTGTCCATCTCCAGCGGGGCCCTGATCCACCCGGCCTCCGCTGGGGCGCAGCGCGGGGGCCGGCCCGGCTCGGGGCTGTCCGACGGCGAGAGCTCCTCCTCGGTGGCCGGCGAGGGCGACTCGGAAAGCGGCTTCGCGCTCCTCCCGCAGGAGCCTCCCCCAAGAGCCGCCGCCGCCGCCGCCGCCGCGGCCAAAAGGCACCGGTGCCCTTTCCAAGGCTGCGGGAAGGTCTACGGCAAATCCTCGCATCTGAAGGCGCATCTCCGGACGCACACGGGTAAGGGGGTGGGGGAGGGCGCATCTCCGGGCGCCCCCAGACCCACCACCCCCGGGGGGCTCCCGCCTCGCTTTCCCCCTCCTCGGTCTCCACCCACGTGGAGACCGCGCTCTCCTCGCTTTGGCGCAGAGCAACCTCTGGGCAGAGGGAGGAGGGTCGCTTTCCTCTCTCTCTCCCCCCCCCCCCTTTGAGGATCGGGACCTCTTGCCTGTCCTCGTCTCTCCACCTCCAAAGACCCTAACCGCTAGGGACCCCGGCCTCGCTGTTCCCGACCCCACGTGGCTTGCTGGGTGGCTCGAAAGCGGAAGGGCGCTGGAGGAACGGAGCGGAGGCAGGGAGGTGATGGTCCCGATCCGGGTAGGCCGCTGGGTTCCAGGGCTCGGCTACACCAGGCAGGAGAAAGCGGGATATAAGGCAGGAGCCACACCGAGCGGTATAAAAGTGGCATGAAAGCGGTATATAAAAGGCAGGAGCCTCACCAAGCAGGATATAGTAGTTTGAAAGCGGTGTATGGTCTGTGTCAATGAGCCCCAACAGTTGGTCGGTGCACTTCAATGCCGCTATAAAGCAGTCGTGTGGCTCCTGCCTTTTATATACCGCTTTCATAGTGGAATGTCGTGTTTGGTATAGATGGGCCCCAAGAAAGAACTCTAGACCGAGCCGCCCAGAGCCTCCGTGGAACCTCCACCGCCGAAGGCAGTCTACCTCTCAGTGCTGGAGGATAAACAACGGGAAGGGCGCGTTGGCTTTGTTGCCCGGCTTCGGAGCTTCCCTGAACGCAGGACACACGCACCCTAGTTGTCGCAGTGGTGTGTGCTGACAGCCAAGGAGGGAGGGGGGGTCTGTTCTACTTTCTGTGCTCGCCTGACCCCCTTATAAAGCCTCTCTGGGACCCCCGCCCCCCTGCTTTCAATCTCTCCCGCTGCTGTTTGGCAAAGGCAGGGTTTCTGCTGCCCACACGGGACAGGTGTGGTGAGTCAGTTTTTCCTCTGAGAGTGGGGGCCACGCTTGCGTGAGCGCAACGCTGGGGAGGATGGGTGTGGGTGTGTCGATGAGGACGATTTCTCACCACTGACCCTCTCTTTCCCACCCGTCTCCAACTACACAAAACCCTCCGCCCCCGCCCCCCCAAAGTTAAGACGGAGAGGAAAATAACTAGATAGCTAGCAAGGGTGGGTTGGGCTTGTGTGTGACGTCAGAAGTGGTGTGTGTGTGTGTGTGTGTGTGTGTGTGTGTGTGTGTGTGTGTTTGTGTATTGCGGCAAGATCAACTCCCGCCATCTGGAATGTGATTCTCCACTAAACTAGTTACTAGCTTTGCAGAAATTATGGTGGGTGAGTGGGTGGGGGACGAAAAGGCCACACAGCCAAATCGTATTCATCTTTACCCTGGAGTAAAGCTTGCAGTATCCGAGTCGGCTTACCCCCGAGGAAAGTCTAAGCAGCATTGTACCTGCATAGTGTAATCCCGTGTATTTTGACTTTGAAGTCACCGGTGTGATGTAGAAGCCCAGCTAGGCACTGAAAATATTTTGGGCCTAGGGCCATAGAACTAAAATCTGTTCATTTATCTCTCTCTATATGCAAATTTAGAAAGACTAGGATTGAACGTTGTTCAAACACAAAGGGATTGTGAAGAGCTCCAGAGGGATCTCTCCAAGCTGGGAGAGCGGGCATCCAAATGGCAGCTGTGGTTCAATGTCAGCGAGTGTAAGGCGATGTACGTTGGGGCGAAAAAACACCCCAGATTCCAGTATAACTTAATGGGATCTGAGCTGGCGGTGACCGAATAAGACAGAGAGCTTGGGATTGTGGTGGACAGCTGGATGAAAATGTCCACCCGGTGTGCGGCCGCTGTAAAGAAGGGAAACGCCATGTTAGGCATTATAAGAAAAGGAATTGAGAATAAAACGGCCAGGATCTGCCCTTATACAAATCGATGGTGCGGCCACACTTAGGCCATAGCTAGACCTAAGGTTTATCCCTGGATCGTCCAGGGGTCAAACCTGTTCATCTAGGTGACACACAGGGGATCCAGTACTCAGGCAGGGGCGAACCCTGGATGATCCCAGGATAAACCTTAGGTCTAGCTGTGGCCTCTGAGTACTGTGTACAGTTCTGGTCATCACACCTAAGAAAAGAAAATTAGAGAGCTGAGAAAAGTGCAGAAAAGGCCAATGAAAATGATTAAGGGGCTGGAGCATCTCCCCTATGAGGGAAGGTTACATCAACTGGGATGGTTTCGGTTGGAAAAAAGGAGGTTAAAGGGAGACATGATAGAGGTGGACAAAATGATGCATGGTGTAGAGAATGTGGACAGGGAGACATTTTTCTCCCTCTCCCAAAATACTAGAACCCAACGGGGTCATCCCATGAAACTGATGGGTGGGAGATCCAGGACAAAGAAAAGGAAGGACTTCTTCCCACAGCGCATAGTTAAATTATGGAACTCACGACCACAAGATGTAGTGATGGCCACCAATCTGGATGGCTTCAAAAGGGGGTTGGATCAATTCCTGGAGGTGAAGGCTATCCATGGCTACTAGATAGTTGAGTGCTATCTCCAGTATCGGAGGCAGTAAGCCTGTGTGCCCCAGTTGCTGGGGAACATGGGCGGGAGGGTGCTGTTGCATCACGTCCTGCTTGTTCATCCCTGGCCAATGACAGGTTGGCCACTGTGTGAACAGAGTGCTGGACTAGATGGATCCTTGGTCTGATCCAGCAGGGCACGTCTTAAGTTCTTAGAAAGACTAGGTTTTATTTAAATTTCACAGGAGGCAATGTCACCCAATTAATTTGTCGTCTAACCCCTCAAATAAAATAAATTCTTCAGTTTATTTATCAATAAACTCAGATCATCTCAAACCAATGGGGATTTTTTTTCCTAAGCTGAATTGCCTTGCAAGGGAAGGCTGTTTGGGGGTGCGGTGGGTGGGAACAGGTGAGTTAACAGCTTGAAAATTGCGGTTCAGTTGAGCTAAGAAAACAGACACACACACCCCTTTCATTGGCCTTGTGTGTAATAGATTTGGGGTCCTGGTCTGGAAGTGGAAGAGGGGCCAAGCTCAAATTTCTCCTTGGTGACTGGGTGGTCTTGGGGTGGTCTTGGGCTGTTTTTCAGACCAATCTTTTGCATATGGCTGGAGTTCAAGAAGTGGGTGGGGAAAGAAAGCAATTGGGAGGTTCTGCTCTTTTCCTCTCTGCTGAGCTGCTGGGCGTGAGCGGAGCAGGCCAGTGCCTGTGAAACTTGATAACAGCGAGGGTTAGCAGGGACAGGTGTGGGTTTCTGGATGGAGGCAGGAAGAGGAAAGAAAATCTGACTTCTACAGGTCTACCCTTGACGAGTCTAGTAATGGATTCCCTGTGGATTTGGGACAGAGATGCCCATATAAGTGACTACTTTGCAAGCACATTCGTTAACCAAATAAACAGTTACAAGATGGAGGATACTTGGCTCAGCAATACTACAGACGAGAAGGATCTTGGAATGTTTGTAGATCGCAAGCTGAATAGGAGCCAACCGCGTGATGTGGCTGCAAGAACGGCCAATGCTGTTTTGGGCTGCTTTAATAGAAGTGTAGGTTCCAAATTGCGTGAGGTCCTGGTTCCTCTCTATTCAGCCCTGGTTAGGCCTCATCTTGAGTAATGCATCCAGTTTTGGGCTCCACAATTCAAGAAGGACGCAGACAAGCTGGAGGAGGTTCAGAAGAGGGCAACCAGGATGATCAGGGGTCTGGAAACAAAGCCATGTGAAGAGAGACTGAAAGAACTGGGCATGTTTAGCCTGGAGAAGAGAAGATTGAGGGGAGACATGATAGCACTCTTCAAATACTTAAAAGGTTGTCACACAGAGGAGGGCCAGGATCTCTTCTCGATCCTCCCAGAGTGCAGGACATGAAATAACGGGCTGAAGTTACAGGAAGTCAGATTCCGGTTGGACATCAGGAAAAACTTCCTGCCTGTTAGAGTGGTACGACAATGGAACCAGTGACCTAGGGAGGCGGTGGGCTGTCCCACACTAGAGGCCTTGAAGAGGCAGCTGGACAACCATCTGTCAGGGATGCTTTGAGGTGGATTCCTGCATTGAATAGGGGGATGGACTCAATGGCCTTATAGGCCCCTTCCAACTCTACTATTCTATGATTTCTAGTGTTTATAATCCTGGACACCAGTGAAAGGGGGCAGAAATGGGGTCAGAAGGTCCTGATCTTGACATCTTCCAGTGGATGTGCCAAAGTTCCCAGGATCAAGCTCCCTGGCAAGGCTGGGACAAAGCCGTGGATGAGGCCCTGGAGTGTCAGCACTGCGACAGATGGAAGTGACTCCTAGGTTCTTGTTTAAATCGGCCCTTCATTCAGAACCATGAGGACTATAATCTTAATTTCTTTTGGGGAGAAGGCACAAAGCTTTGTATGAAAATCATAGAATCATAGAATAGCAGAGGGCCATCGAGTCCAACCCCCTGCTCAATGCAGGAATCCACCCTAAAGCATCCCTGACAGATTCCCTGGTGTTTCAAGACAGGGCCCCAACTGAAACCCTGGAGAGCCTCTACCAGTCAGTGTTAGCTGAGGATTATGGGAGTTGTAGTGCACCCTGTTAGGAGGGCGCCAGGTTGATGTACAGTAGACAACCCTTGAGCTGGGTGGGCCATGGGTCTGACTTGCTACAGACGGCTTCCCAACTTGAACAGTGTTGACTCCCAAGAAAATGTGCATCAAATTAGGCTGGGAAGACGCTGACGGAGATAGCCAGGCCCCGTCCTTGGCTGTGTTCTGATGAGCGTGCCAGGAGAAGCGTCTTTGCTGCCTGGTTTGTGCCAATGATCCTGGGTGCTCTTAATCCTCGTGGGCGGAAAGCTAGGCCAGGCAGCTGGCAGGATTGTACAGGCTAAGGCTGAAAAGCTTGTTTCATTTGGGGGTTGGAGGCGGGGGGGGGGGGGAGAAAGAGAGGCTTTGTTTACCCAGATGCTATCGTTTAAATTCAGTGTTTCTCAAAACTCTCCGTGGTCTTTTAAACACACCGTGGACCCAGTTCTCCAACACCAACCATCTATTCCACACAGGCAAGCGGTATTTTAATCCAGCATTTAAACTAAGAAGATGGGAGGACATTTTATTTATTTATTTGATTGATTGATTGATTGATTGATTGCATTTATATACTCCCCCCCCCAATAGCCGAAGCTCTCTGGGCGGTTTACAAAAGTTTAAAACGGTAAATATTAAAAACAAATATACAAAGCTTAAAAACATCAAAAAGCATAAAAACAACAGTGTCCATTTAAAAACAGTTCTGGGGTCTGTTAAAAAACAAACAAACTTAGTCATAGAATCATAGAATAGCAGAGTTGGAAGGGGCCTACAAGGCCATCTAGTCCAACCCCTGGGAGAAGAGAAAAGTCTTGACCTGGCGCCGTAAAGATAACAATGTCGGCGCCAGGTGAGCCTCGTCGGGGAGATCGTTCCAACGCTGCTATCTTTCCGGCGCCAGGTTAAGACTTTCCTCTTTGCCCAGGCATATGGCGGCACATCCTAATTACCCCACATGTTTAGTTTTTAATCAGTTTTTAATGCTTTATGTGTTTATGTTCTGTGTTTTAGAGTTTTAAATGTTGTATACTTGTTTTTACCTCAATTTTTAGAATTTCTGTAAACCGCCCAGAGAGCCCTGGCTATGGGAGCGGTATATAAGTTTAATAAATAAATAAATAAATAAATAAATAAATAAATTAAATTCCATAATTGGGGGGCCACCACTGAAAAGGCCCTCTCCCTTGTTGCCATCCTCCGAGCTTCCCTCGGAGGAGGACCTTAGATGTAGAGCGCAGTGAGCAGGTAATTTCATGTTGGGAGAGGCGTTCTATTAGGTATTGTGGTCCCAAGCCGTGTAAGGCTTTATAGGTCAAAACCAGCGCCTTGAATTGGGCTCGGAAACATACAGGCAGTCAATGCAAGTGGGCCAGAATTGGTCTTAAATGCTCAAACCTTCTGGTTCCAGTTATTAATCTGGCTGCTGCATTTTGCACAAGCTGCAGCTTCCGAACCATCTTCAAAGGCTGCCCCATGTAGAGCGTGTTGCAGTAATCTAATATGGAAGTTACCAGAGCATGGACGACTGAAACTAGGTTATCCCTGTCCAGATAGGGCCGTAGCTGGGCTACCAAACAGAGTTGATTGAAAGCACTCCGTGCCACCGAGGCCACCTGAGCCTCAAGGGACAGAGATGGTTCTAGGAGAACCCCCAAGCTACGAACCTGCTCCTTCATGGGGAGGGCAACCCCATCCAGAACAGGTTGAGCACCCGCCATCAGGTCAGAGGATTCACCCACTAACAACATCTTAGTCTTGTCTGGACTGAGTTTCAGTTTTATCCTGGTTCTGCTTTTACATTGTATTTTATATCATGTGTTTATACTGCTTGTTTTATGCTTTGAATGGTTTTAATTTTTGTGAACCGCCCAGGGAGCTTCGGCTATTGGGCGGTATAAAAATTGCAATAAATAAATAAATCTGTACAATTAGGGTGACCAACTGTCGGGATTTCCCCGGATTTGTCCTGGTTTTTGTTCTTTCCATGGTGTCAGGGGGGATTTTCTATAATTTTCAATAATGTCCTGGAATGACACACCTTCCCCTTTAAGGCTGCCATTAGCATGGCAGGAGGGAGTGACATGCTTTCTTGAGGCACATCATTCCCCCACCCCGAGCTCCAGTTGAGGTCTTAAAGGGGAAAGTGGGTTATTCGTGGACATTATAGAAAAGGCCCCCATTGGAGTGGATGGTGGTGGTGCAGAATGAAATCCTTTCCCCTCCTCCACTCCAATCGGGTTCTTTAAGGTGGCGGGGGAATAACGTACTTTCTGCAGGACTCAGAAAGCTGCTTCCTCACACACACACTAGGTGTCCTCTTTTTTGGTTTACCAAATATGGTCACCCTAGTACAATAGTACAAAAGAGAAGGCAATAGGAACACTGAAGACGGGGAGTATGAAGTGGAAATGGAAAAGCAAGTCACATAGCGGCTATTGTGAATTGTATCGTCTTTCCTATTCAGTGTGAAACAATTTGAGCAGGCTGGCAAGATGAAAAGCGAGACAGACTGAGGCTTGGTAGGGGCAGCAGGTTAGGCAGGGAGTCGGTATTAGCTCTGACTGCAGTCTAACGTAGTAAAGTGCATAGTAAAAAATGCTGCATGTGTGTGTGAGTGAGAGAGGAATATCTTGAGGGAATCCCGGGAGTATAGATGACTACGTATTGCACTGATCTTGATATATAGTGCTGAAAGTCGGGCAGGGAGGACGTGTGGAAATACTGGAAGGAAGGAGGTCAGAATGGAAAAAGAGTAGGAGGAAGACAGAAAGAGAAAGGAAAAAGAAAAGAAAGTAAAGAAGGAAAAGAACAGAACATCTCTTGATGCAAGAACAGTGTAGCTTAGTGTTTGAATTTCAAAAGAGGATTCTAGTCTAAAATCCAGATTATTTTATAAATGATGCAAATAGCATATATTTGCATGATATGTTCTGCGCCTGCTAATAGATTGGGAGGATAAAGTGGGAGGAACCAGGCGGGACGTCTGCATGTCACCTCCCACACAACTGAAATGCTGAACCCATTATTATTATTATTATTATTTATTTATATAGCACCATCAATGTACAATGTGCTGTACAGAGTAAAACAATAAATAGCAAGACTCTGCCGCATAGGCTTACAATCTAATAAAATCATAGTAAAACAATAAGGAGGGGAAGAGAATGCAAACAGGTACAGGGTAGGGTAAGCAGGCACAGGGTAGGGTAAAACTAACAGTATAGAGTCTGCACAACATCAAGTTTTAAAAGCTGAATGTGCCTGAACCCTAGCGGGGTCTGCTGTGTGGTGTCAATGAGAGTTCTTGCTAGAAATGTGAAGGCCCGGAAAAAAACTGGAAAAATTCAGGGAAAAACTGGTTTTTCCCCAATTTTTTCCAAAGCCTCTTTTGGGTTTTTTTCCCAAAAATTGAAAAAAATTAAGAAAAAACTTAATTGTCCATTTGGAAGTTGTCCAAATATGAATGATTAACGTATTAAACTGGAGATAGTTCACCTTGCAATAATTTCATAATTAGAATCATAGAATAGCAGAGCTGGAAGGGGCCTCTTAAGGCCATTGAGTCCAACCCCCTGCTCATTGCAGGAATCTACCCTAAAGCATCCCTGACAGATTATCTATCTAGGATGTGTTTCTAATAGTATAACCAAATCAGTTTTTATATATATATATATAAACTAATCTGAAAAGTTGCTATTCTAAAAATGAAACCATCTGGTTGTAAATGTTAAGATTGTACCAGCAAGAATGAGTCTTTGGTAACTCTGAGTTGTGTAAAATATAGCGAGGAAGAGTGCATTTTTTTTGGGGGGGGGGGGAAGTCATGTGATTAAATTGAGTCTGAGTAGTGATTTAAATCGTGATTTAAATCAAATTCACCCTGGTACCATCTTCCCAGTTAGTTTCTTTTTAATTAAAAAAAAAAAACAAATAAAAATCAGGCAAGGCAGGGGGGTATGTTGGGGACCAGGAGACGTGTCCGTGGGTGCTTTGGAGACCCCCCAGATCTAGCAGATGGCTCTGTGGGAATCTGGTTTTATGTTTGTCTCGTGCACTCACACGCCTACTTTTTTTTTTTTTTTTTTAACAAAAAAGCCCCCCTCCCTTTCTTATCGTATGTACCCAAATGGCACTGACTCATCCTGGCACGAAGGCAAGGTGTGTTTGTGTAAGGCTGGTGATTACTCATTGTGTGGGGGCTGTGGGTGGGTGAGAGGGACGTGATGTTACCAGTGCCTACTGGCACGTGTGCCTCCAGCAAAAAAAGTGGGCATGGGAACAGGCCCGGTCGTTCCGGGTCAAGTAAATAAGGGGGTTTCGGTGGGTGGCTTCAAATGCGAAAGGATTCTTTGCTGGGAAACCAGCAGGGATGCCCTCTCAATGTAGTGTAGCAGAGGCTTCACTTTGAAACAAACTTCAAAGGGATCTTGATGGGCTGGAGCGCTGGGCTGGAAACAACAGAATGAAATTTAATAGGGATAAATGCCAAGTTCTACATCTAGGAAATAGAAACCCAATGCACAGTTATAAGATAGGGGAATACTTGGCTCAGCAATACTACAAACGAGAAGGATCTTGGAATTGTTGTAGATCGCAAGCGGAATATGAGCCAACAGTGCGATATGGCTGCAAGAAAGGCAAATGCTGTTTTGTGCTGCATTAATAGAAGTATAGTTTCCAAATCGTGAGAGGTACTGGTTCCTCTCTATTCAGCCCTGGTTAGGCCTCATCTAGAGTATTGCGTCCACTTCTGGGCTCCACAATTCAAGAAGGATGCAGACAAGCTGGAGCGTGTTCAGAGAGTGATAAGGGGTCTGGAAACAAAGCCCTATGAAGAGAGACTGAAAGAACTGGGCATGTTCTTGAGAAGAGAAGGCTGTGGGGAGACATGATCGCACTCTTCAAATACTTAAAAGGTGGTCACACAGAGGAGGGCCAGGATCTCTTCTCGATCCTCCCAGAGTGCAGGACACGGAATAACGGGCTCAAGTTAAAGGAAGCCAGATTCCAGCTGGACATCAGGAAAAACTTCCTGACTGTTAGAGCAGTACGACAATGGAATCAGTTACCTAGGGAGGTGGTGGGCTCTCCCACACTAGAGGCCTTCAAGAGGCAGCTGGACAACCATCTGTCAGGGATGCTTTAGGGTGGATTCCTGCATTGAGCAGGGGGGTTGGCCTTGTAGGCCCCTTCCAAGTCTACTATTCTATGATTCTATGAGACACAAACCTATTTCGAGTTAGCAGGATCTACTTTGTTTTCTTCTTCTTACTGGTAATCCACCAAGTGCTGGAAAGGGCAGGGGGTGGGGAGTCATTTACCTGCTGCATGCCATGAGCCGCACACCTGCACACACAAGCACACATCTGTGTCTGAGTCAGCTCAAACATCCCAGCGTCCTCATTTCACCTGGGACGTACGGAAAGCTTTTGTTTTTCTCTTGGATGTTGGAAAACCATCGTCAATTAACTGTGAATCATCTCTCCCATCCGAGGAGTAGTGGCTGGAACAAAGTTCACTAAACGGCGTGTAGCTTGTGAGAAGCCTTTCTCCTGGGGAAACTTATAATAAAGAAAGAGGATGTCCGTCTGTCCATCCGCACCATAGCGTCAAGGTCGTAGATGTGGTGTTGGACTGGGAGTTGGGAGATCCGGGTTCCAGTCCCCACTTGGCCATGGCAAAATACACACATACAAAAAGCCAGAGCAAAACACACAACCACACCTAAACAACCCAACTCAAAACAACTTGTGTTGTTAGATTGTTGGTTGTTTTACGACGCTCCTCATGGTTTTAATTTTTGTGAACCACCCAGACAGCTTCGGCTATTGGGCGGAACAAAAATGTAATAAATAAATAAATAAATAAATAAATAACACACACACTTAAAATAACAGGCAACACCCCTCGTTCACAAGCAGCACAGGCAACACACCGCTCCTAACCCCAGTAGAGAGCCAGTGTGGTGTAGCGGCTAAAGTGTTGGACTGGGAATCGCGAGATCCGGGTTCTAGTCTCCACTCGGCCGTGGAAGCCCACTGGGTGACTTTGGACTCTCAGCCCAGCCTACCTCGCAGGGTTGTTGTGGTGAGGATCACATAGAGAGGAGGAGGAGGAGGATTATGGATGCTTTTTCTATTGTATTTTATATGATGGCTTTATACTGTTGTTTTATACTTTGAATGTTTTTAATTTTTGTGAACCGCCCAGAGAGCTCCGGCTATTGGGCGGAATAGAAATGCGATAAATAAATAAATGCCACCTTGGGTTCCTTGGAGGAAAAAAGGCAGGATATAATGAAATAATAAATAAATAAATAAATAAATAAATAGACACCTGAAACTACAGGTATGCACCTCAGAGTTATTTTGTTTTCAAAATGCATTAATTAATTTAATGTGTCCTTGTGGTCAAAGCCTGCAGTGACATCTTCAGCCACTAGGGGCAGATGTTTTTTAACCCGCACATAACTTTGCCAGTTTGCCCAGTCTGAAGCCAGGGGAAATTGGTAGACTGCTATTGGACATGGAAGCTCTGTAACAAGAGCCCTGCTAGATCAGATCAATGGTCCGTTTAGCCTGGCGTCCTATCGCCAAGCTGGGAAGGCTACTGGCAGACTATGAGATCATGCGCATCCTTGGTTGCATGACGTAAAACAGGGCTGTTCAACCTCTTTCAGCCCGAAAGCTGGATTCCATTTTGGAGAAACTCTTGAGCGCGTTCCAGCAGGGGATGGGGCAGAAAGGGAAGGGGCTAAAAATACCAACATGCTTTTAAGGGGAGAGGGCCTTTTCGGTGGTGGCCCTCCGACTGTGGAATGATCTCCCCAATGAGGCTCGCCTGGCGCCAACATTGGTATCTTTTCGGCGCCAGGTCAAGGCTTTTCTCTTCTCCCAGGCATTTAACAGCATTTAACAACGCTACGTTTGTTTTTTAATGGACCCCAGAACTGTTGTTTTTAAATGGATACTGTTGTTTTTGTACTGTTGTTTCTTATTTTTTTTTTTTTTTTAAAAAAAATGTATATTTTTAACGTTTTCGGTTTTTAACTTTTGTAAACCGCCCAGAGAGCTTTGGCTATGGGGCGGTATATAAATGTAATAAATAAATAAATAAATAAGTAAAATAAATACGTTACAGCGCTTATTGCCAGGAACGAGGATGATCATGGGTCTGGAAAGAAAGCCCTATGAAGAGAGACTGAAAGAACTGGGCCTGTTTAGCTTGGAGAAGAGAAGATGGAGGGGTGACATGAGAGCACTCTTCAAATACTTGAAAGGTTGTCACACAGAGGAGGGCCAGGATCTCTTCTCGATCCTCCCAGAGTGCAGGACACGGAATAACGGGCTCAAGTTAAAGGAAGCCAGATTCCGGCTGGACATCAGGAAAAACGTCCTGACTGTTAGAGCAGTACGACAATGGAACCAATTACCTAGGGAAGGTGGTGGGCTCTCCCACACTAGAGGCCTTCAAGAGGCAGCTGGACAACCATCTGTCAGGGATGCTTTAGGGTGGATTCCTGCATTGAGCAGGGGGTTGGACTCGATGGACTTGTAGGCCCCTTCCAACTCTGCTATTCTATGATTCTATGACAATGGAACCAGTTACCTAGGGAGGTGGTGGGCACACTAGAGGCCTTCAAGAGGTAGCTGGACAACCATCTGTCAAGGATGCTTTAAGGTGGATTCCTGCATTGAGCAGGGGGGTTGGACTGGATGTCCTTAAGAGGACCCTTCCAACTCTACTATTCTATGATTCTATGAACTAAGCTGATGGAGAGGCATTTCAGTCGTTTAGAATGGGTGGGGCGGCGGGAACGGCACGAATCCCAAGGAAGCACCACGCGATTGGGGCTGTCTCCTGCGCTCCTGCACCATTGTCCTAGAGCTTGGGAGGCAGCGGTAGCTTGCTCCTGCCTTTGGAAGTTCCACTCGGTTCAGCCCTGAGTCCGTTGCCTTTGTCTTTCTCTCGTTGCAGGCGAGCGCCCGTTTCCCTGCAGCTGGCCCGGCTGCCAGAAGAGGTTCGCGCGCTCCGACGAGCTGGCCCGCCACTTCCGCACCCACACCGGCGAGAAGCGCTTTGCCTGCCCGCTCTGCGAGAAGCGCTTCATGCGAAGCGACCACCTGACCAAGCACGCTCGGCGCCACCCTGCCTTCCAGCCGGGGATGGTGCGGCGGCCGGACTGCCACAGTGCCTCCCCCAGTGACTCTGCCACCAGCAGCTTGGCTGGAAGCCCCACCCCGGACAGCCCCACTCCGGATAGCCCTGCCCCCTTGAATGGGTGTCCGTGAGGGTGGGCTGGTTGTCCTTCTCAGAACTGTGCAGGCCAGACCCAAAGAGGGCCCTCCGGCACCGCTCCGAAGTCCGTCATTGACTTGTGCGCAGCCTGTCTCTTCCAAGAAGCAGACCCCTTCTCATGGCTTTCATTTAAGCATTGTTCCTTGCCTGCTTCTGAGTTGACCCTCTCCCCCGAAGGCAGGCTCCAACGGGATCCCATCACTCGTTGCAGGAAGCCGGTGTGCGAAACCTCAGTCCCAGGGCTCGAACCTTCCCTGGGGTCCCCATCCCACAACAACTCAAAAAGAAACAGATTTATTGTGTCTTAGCGAATGGCCATTATACACCAACAGAGTCAAACACTATACAGTTTAAAAGTCCGCCAACAAAACCATTAAGCGTTGGCTAGTTCTGGCACGTATTTGTAGAGCCGTGACACGGAATTCGGACGTTCTAAAAGATGCAAACTTCTCAGCGTCAGACAATAGGAAACAAGCCTTAAAAAGCGGGTGGCCTTCCCTTGAACGATCTTAACAACGGATGAATGTATTTGGTTGTGAGATTATTATAAATAGAGCATTTTAGCCGTACATGAATAGTATCTTCAATTGATGCAAAATTGCAATTGCATACTCCATCCTTCTTAGGACCCCCTTTGTGCTGATCCACCCAGTCTGCCAATGGTAGGGTGACCCTATGAAAAGGAGGACAGGACAGGGCTTCTGTATCTGTAACAGTAGGGTGACCCTATGAAAAGGAGGACAGGGCTCCTGTATCTTTAACAGTTGCAAAGAAAAGGGAATTTCAGCAGGTGTCATTTGTATGTATGCAACACCTGATGAAATTCCCTCTTCATCACAACAATTAAAGCTGCATGAGCCTTGCCCTCTTTTGGATCTGGTCACTCTAGTATAGCTCCTGCAGCTCGAACTGTTGTGATTTCACCAGGTGCTGCATGCATTCAAATGACACCTGCCGAAATCCCCTTTTCAATACAACTGTTAAAGATACAGGAGCCCTGTCCTGCTTTTCATAGGGTCACCCTAGCCAGCAGAAGAGCATTTAATCTGGCCTGAGTGAAGGCTACCCTCATTTTATTTTTGGTAGATCTACGAGGTATTTTGGAAAAGATAAATACAAGGGAATATAGGAGAAAGTGGCCGTAGCTAGACCTAAGGTTTATCCTGGGATCATCCAGGGTTCGCCCCTGCCTGAGCACTGGATCCCCTGTGAGTCACCTAGGTGAACAGGTTTGACCCCTGGACGATCCAGGGATAAACCTTAGGTCTAGCTATGGCCATAGCGACTATTAGACCGGCAAGTCTTGATCTCAGCCACCTGAGATTGCATCTCAGTATCCTTAAGCCTTTGGAAAACTAACACTTTAGCTCTATCATGAGCTCGAGTTAAGAGAAAAGAGAGAGAGAACCCCAAATTCGTGGCAAGCAGCTGCATTTTATGCTTCCATGAGTTTGAGCCCATCTCTTCCAAAACCATCAGAAGACATTCCGATACCTGCTTAAAACGGATTTTTAACCCAAAACATCCAGGCTAGTCTGAGAGGTTCAGCTTTGATTGTCACCACACCCACTTCCGCACGGAGCAATTCTAATTGTGTAAAAATGGGAACTGCCAGGGGTCTATGCAAAAAATATATAATTTGAGGCCTCCAAATGGCCGTACCCCCGCTTTCCCCTGGCTTCCGATCATTGGGTGTTTTTCCAGCTTTGATGTATTTCCCCCTCTTGTTTTGAAAGGTTGAAATGCCTTCTGGTACTGGTTCCTCTCTATTCGGCCCTGGTTAGGCCTCATCTAGAGTATTGCGTCCAGTTCTGGGCTCCACAATTCAAGAAGGATGCAGACAAGCTGGAGCGTGTTCAGAGGATGATCAGGGGTCTGGAAACAAAGCCCTAGGAGGAGAGACTGAAAGAACTGGGCATGTTTAGCCTGGAGAAGAGAAGATTGAGGGGAGACATGATAGCACTCCTCAAATATTTGAAAGGTCACAGAGATGAGGGCCAGGATCTCTTCTCTATCATCCCAGAGTGCAGGACACGGAATCATGGGCTGAAGTTAAAGAAAACCAGATTCTGGCTGGATATCAGGAAAAACTTCCTGACTGTTAGAGCAGTACGACAATGGGACCAGTTACCTAGGGGGGTTGTGGGCTCTCCCACACTAGAGGCAGATGGACAACCCTCGGTCAGGGATGCTTTAGGGTGGATTCCTGCATTGAGCAGGGGGTTGGACTCGATGGCCTTGTAGGCCCCTTCCAACTCTGCTATTCTATGATTCTAGGTTCAGTGCATCTGCCCCATGTCACAAGAGGCATTCTGCTACTGGATAAGGAGGATCCATTTCTTACTGGCATGGCTAACAGCAGATGATTAGACCCTGCCTTGTGTGAATTCACCTAATTTAGGGGTTAGGAACCTCAGGCCTGGGGTCCCAATCTCACTCCCACACACACAGGTGACCCCAAATGGCCCTGCTCCCCCCCCCCCCCCGATCCTTTGATGATTTCACAACTTTCGTGTAGTTTTGTCCCCATTCTGCATGGCGGAGATGCCTTTCCAAAGCTTTAGTTACTGCCTGAAAGAGCTTTAAAGCTACAATATGCCAGAGACCAAAAGAACTGGGCATGTTTAGCCTGGAGAAGAGAAGATGGAGGGGAGACATGATAGCACTCTTCAAATGCTTGAAGGGTGGTCACCCAGAGGAGGGCCAGGATCTCTTCTCGATCCTCCCAGAGTGCAGGACACGGAATAACAAGCTCAAGTTGAAGGAAGCCAAATTCCGGCTGGACATCAGGAAAAACTTCCTGAGTGTTAGAGCAGTATGACAATAGAAGCATTGTCTAGGGAGGTGGTGGGGTCTCCCACACTAGAGGCCTTCAAGAGGCAGCTGGACAACCATCTGTCAGGGACGCTTTAGGGTGAATTCCTGCATTGAGCAGGGGGTTGGACTTGATGGCCTTGTAGGCCCATTCCAACTCTGCTATTCTATGATTTTATGACAATGGAACCAGTTACCTAGGGAGGTGGTGGGCACACTAGAGGCCTTCAAGAGGTAGCTGGACAACCATCTGTCAGGGATGCTTTAAAGTGGATTCCTGCATTGAGGAGGGAGTTGGACTTGATGGCCTTCGAGGCCCCTTCCAACTCTACTGTTCTATGATTCTATTTTAGCCCGACACATTTTGCCTTCAGCCTTTTCGGCTTTCAACCCCCGCCCCCAGAATGCCCTCTCCCCAGGGCTTCTTTGACATGGGATTTGGTCCTCAGGCTGAAAGAGGTTCAACACTTCTTTTTTAAAAGCCATGTATGCCGGTTTATATTCTTGTATCCCTTGGCGGTGGGTTCAACAAGATACTTAAATTTTATGCGGGGAAATAATTGGAGGTGATTTTGACTCCTTCTCCTATGCCACGTCCTTTCCCCAAAGATGAGGCTGAACCCTTCTTCCAGCTGAACTGGTCGCCACCTTCCTGCAAACAAAAGTTGAGGAATCGCCTCTCTTGATCCTGGGAATTTGTAGAGGGGGAGAATCATAGAATCATAGAATAGCAGAGCTGGAAGGGGCCTACAAGGCCATCAAGTCCAACCCCCTGCTCAATGCAGGAATCCACCCTAAAGCATCCCTGACAGAGGGTTTGATTTCTGTACACAGGGAAACCCCATGTTTTATGTGCCAAGACAGGGTGTGGTACTGCATGTCAGCCTACCCCGACCTGCCACCCTCCAACAGGCTGGCTGGGGCTGATGGTTGTTGTAGTCCCAACACACCTAGAGGACACTAGGTTGGGGAAGGCAGACATATGTAAATAATCTCCCCCACTCCTGATCAAACTTTTATCTTTATGGAAAGGTTACGGGTGTGTTTGTCTGAGATTCCTTTTGAAAAATATTTATTATTTTTTTAACGTAGATTTGGGCTAGAACTGGGAGGGTGGTGTGGAGGGAGGAATTTATTACTGCTCTTCTCGTCTTGGAGCTTGGATGCCAAGGAAATGGCTGAGCTTCGGTTAATCTAAGCGCTTAGATTGCGTTGAGTGCAATTTGGCGAAAGCACTTTTGCCCCCCTCCCCCCAGCTTAGGGGGCTGTGATAACTTGCTATGCACAGGTGTCTATCGGGTGGGGGCGGGCAGAGGGTATGTAATTACAAATTTGGGTGCCTTGGTGCTTTTGAGTGATGGGGTCCATCCTAAGGACACCCCGATTTCCTTCTTGGTCACTGCTTGTGGAAATGTAAATTTATTGGATCTGGCTGCTTCATCGTATCTGCAACGGCTTGATCTACAAGTTCATGTTTGTTAGGAGCGTTCTCCGAGATGATGGGTGTGATGGAGGGCGGGGTGTTATTGCCTGAACAGGCCTGTATGCAGACTTGAATTATGCTTGGCTAGTTCAATCAGAATCAGGAGTCCAAGCTAAGGGTAGTGTTAAGGAAATGGGAGCTTCAAATCGAACGACCAGTCCAACGCTGGAATGTCCCGTGTGATTGATTCGAACTCGGAACCTGTAGATGTCAGAATGCAGGCTGGGAGGCGCGAGGCACTTCAGGAGCTCAAAGATAACAGCGAGGGGAAGTGGTGGCAGATGGAGAATTTGGAAATTTGTCTGCTCAACTAGAAGCCTGGGGATGAGCTCACTTCTAGTTCTGGGTGTGTTTAGTCTGGAGAAGAGAAGATTGAGGGGAGACATGAGAGCACTCTTCAAATACTTGAAAGGTTGTCACACAGAGGAGGGCCAGGATCTCTTCTCGATCCTTCCAGAGTGCAGGACACGGAATAATGGGCTCAAGTTACAGGAAGTCAGATTCCAGCAAGACATCAGGAAAAACGTCCTGAGTGTTAGAGCAGTACAACAATGGAACCAGTGACCTAGGGAGGTTGTGGGCTCTCCCACACTAGAGGCCTTCAAGAGGCAGCTGGACAACCATCTGTCGGGGATGCTTTAGGGTGGATTGCTGCATTGAGCAGGGGGCTGGACTTGATGGCCTTATAGGCCCCTTCCAACTCTACTATTCTGATTCTACTCCAGAAGTTTTTACAACCACATAGGATCTCCCATGTTCTTGGAGTTGTGTAGGCACAGTAACTCTTTCCTCATTCATGTCATTTGGGGATTTATTTTTAAACCATCCTCCTTGTTTTGTGTAGATATTTTAACAAAGGCGGACCATTTTTAAAATAATAATAATAATAATAATAATAATAATAATGAAAAGTTGTGTTTACTGCTGGGATATGACGGGTATTTTGTAAGAAGAAATCGAATTGCATTGTAAGCTTTAACAAGAAAATGGTGGAAATGCAGTATTTTTTATTATGACGGAAAATCTGTTCCCTGTCCTTCCTCCTCCAGGTGTCTGTAGCGGTGGGGTTGTATCCTGACCCAGGCACTGTGGTGCTCGAATTGACTTCCATTTCCCATTCTTTTCTATGATCCTGGAGTGCAGATCTATCAAGGAAAAGGCTTGGGGACACCTCCAGGTTGCCTTTGCCACGGGTGCTGGGGGAAACCGGTGTTTAACGAAGCCACGATCCTAGGCACCTACGCTTGGAAATAAACCCTACTGAACTCAGTAGTGCTTACTTCTGAGTAGAAAAGCCTAGAATTGGACTGCACCCATTTTAAAAGAACAACCTTAAATCAGCCACTAGACTGAAAAGCGGCAGAAGTGGGTTATCCCTCGAAAACAGGTGGGCAGCTGATGACCTTCCATATTTTGGGGCCTACAACTCCCGTCAGCCATCAGAGCCACTGGTGATAGTAGGGTGACCATTTGAAAAGGAGGACAGGGCTCCTGAAAAGGGCATTTCAGCAGGTGCCAATTGTATGCATGCGGCATCTGGTGAAATGCCCTCTTCATCACCACAGTTAAAGCTGTAGGAGCTATAGTACAGTGAGCAGATACAAAAGAGGGCAGGGCTCCTGCAGCTTTAACTATTGTGATGAAGAGGAAATTTCACGCAAACAAATAACACCAGCTGAAATTCCCTTCTCTATGCAACTTAAAGATACAGGAGCCTGGTCCTCCTTTCCATAGGGTCACCCTAGTAGATGGCAGTTGTAAGCCAAAACATCTGGAAGGACACAAGTTCTCCACCCCTGCCCTAAAAGGCGTATAAATGACGCATTTATTTTCTTTTTGTACTTTAATAGAGCTCCTGGACTAAAATCTAGCACCTCTGTCTCTTGAGTGCTGCATCTGCGTGTTGCTGTGTGCTGTAAATGAGATTAAAAATTGTATCGCCTCTCCCGGTCTATTTTTGACAAGCACTGAATCTTGATGTGTTTCCCCGCCGCCCCCATTATACTGTTTTTAAATAAAGCAAAAAGGATGTGTTCAACCCCGTTTCTGTGTACTGTTTGTAGAAATTGACCACGTAGTCCTGTGCACGCTCACTCTAGTGAGTCTTGCTGTGTTCAACAGGGCTCAGTGTGTTGAAGATTCCAGCCTTGGGTTCTTTCCCCCCCCAGTGGAGACTGCGGGACGGCCATTGCATGAATCCAGGGCTGGAACCAGGTCAGCCGAGCCAGGCAAGTTCCAGAGATTCGTATGTCCCCATCTCATCCCAGACTGAAGGACACAGAATAATGGGCTCAAGTTACAGGAAGACAAATTTCGGCTGGACATCAGGAAAAACGTCCTGACTGTTAGAGCAGTACGATAATGGAACCAGTGACCTAGGGAGGTTGTGGGCTCTCCCACACTAGAGGCCTTCGAGAGGCAGCTGGACAGCCCTCTGTCAGGGATGCTTTAGGGTAGATTCCTGCATTGGGCAGGGGGTTGGACTAGATGGCCTTGTAGGCCCCTTCCAACTATGCTATGCTATGATCCTCTGCAGAGTTTTCTTCTCTTCTCCAGGCTAAACATGCCCAGTTCTTTCCGTCTGTCTTCATAGGGCTTTGTTTCCAGACCCCTGATCATCCTGGTTGCCCTCCTCTGAACACGCTCCAGCTTGTCTGCATCCTTCTTGAATTGTGGAGCCCAGAACTGGACGTAATACTCTAGATGAGGCCTAACCAGGGCCGAATAGAGAGGAACCAGTACCTCACTTGATTTGGAAGCTATACTTCTATGAATGCACCCCAAAATAGCATTAGTTATTGATGGTAAAACTCCTCCGACTCTCAAAATGAAGGTTGAAATGCAACAGGTGTAGCTGCTGCTTGTCTCTGTGTTTTTGGACTGGGGGAGTCCACTCAGTATCAGCTGCTTGGAGCACTGATTTTAAAGGCACTGGAGAAGAAGCTGGCCAGCTTTGTTATATTGGCCCCGTTCAGACAACACGCTAAACCATGCTGCTTAACCACAAAACGGTTAACGGGATGCATTGACCTTAATAAACCATGGTCAAGCGTTCCCTTAACCCTTTTGTGGTTACGCAGCATGGTTTAGCGTGTCGTCTGAACCAGGCCATTGTCTTTCTACAGTGAAGTCATTTTTCAAAAATTCAGGGGGAAAAAACCCAATAAAAGCGAATGAATTGTTTATTATGGTCATAGATCAATGCCAAGACAAACGTTAATAACAATGGCTATGGGAGCGGTATATAAGTGTAATAAATAAATAAATAAATAAATAAATAAATAAAAAACCCTAATTAAAAAGGTGCCCCCTTCCTAAATGCAATTTCCTTCCTTAACTCTGCCTTCCCTTCCTCTCCCACAAATACCTGCCCCCATCTTTTCTCCCAGTCCTAATTTCTCATCAGGCACCTTCGAAGCCACCTCGCTTTAGGGCAATTGAATTTCCTGGCGAGGCCTGAGGACCTTGCCCGCCCTTCCCATCACGAGCATGCGCTCAAAACGCCTTCGTGCCTTTGGTCCGTTCCCTTACCTATGATGGCGGGCAGAGCTTTCGTCATTCCCCACCCCCCCCCCCCCCGCTTACGGACATGCGCCTGCGATGGAGACCGGCGTCCACTGTGGAGCATGCGCGTTGACGCCTCCGGCTTCTTTCCTTTAGCTAAGATGACGTCATTTCCTCCCGGTTGTTTTTTTCTTTTCCTTTCCTTTCCTCTGCACGCTCCTTATTGCCCTCAGTCGAGATGGCGGCGCCAAACCCTTTCGCTCGCGTTTATCGGCAGCACGCATGCGCCGTTTGGTGCGGTGAGGCCCTTCCTTGCCCGTAGCCGTGATGGCTGCGGCCTGAGGGGAGGAAAAAAAAATAACCCGCTGAGGAGAAGCGGCGGTTGGGGCGTTGCGCGGCCTGCGTCTCTCTTCGCCCTCCTCCCTCCTCATGCCTTGCCGGGATGCTCCGCTCGAGCGGCTTCTTCCGCGGCGTCGAGTGCCCCTTCGGGCCGGCCTGCGGGAGGCCCTATTGCCACTTCCGACTCCCGTCCGGGGCCCAACTTCTCGCCGAGCCCCCGCCGCCTCGGCGCCTCTCTGCCCGGCCCGGCCCCAGCAGAAGCCCCGCCGTGGCAGCAGGTAATTGCGCCGACGTAGAGGCGGCCCCCTGCCTCCCCGCCTCCCCCACCCTTTCCTGAGCCACTCTGCACATGCTCAAGGGCGCCTCCAGCTGGGGTGGGTGGACACGAAGGCGCTTCGGAGGGGTCTCCCCTCCGTTTCTCCCCACCTTTTCCAAGGACACTCTCTGCACATGCTCAGAGGCCTCTTCTGACTTCCTCCCGTCCTTGTATTGGGGAGTCGTGGCCCTCTCTTGCCTTCCCAACTGTGCAAAAAGTGGAGAGTGCCTTTTATTTATCCATTTATTTATTACATTTATATATATACCCCCCCACAGCCAAAGCTCTATTTATATATATCTATCTATTTATATATATATATATATATATATATATATTTATTTTATTACGTTTCTATACCGCCCCACAGCCGTAGCTCTATTTATATCTATCTATCTATTTATTTTATTACATTTCTATACCGCCCCACAGCCGTAGCTCTATTTATATCTATCTATCTATTTATTTATTTTATTATATTTCTATACCGCCCCACAGCCGTAGCTCTATCTATCTATCTATTTATTTATTTTATTACATTTCTATACCGCCCCACAGCCATAGCTCTATTTATATCTATCTATCTATTTATTTATTTTATTACATTTTATACCGCCCCACAGCCATAGCTCTATTTATATCTATCTATCTATTTATTTATTTTATTACATTTCTATACCGCCCCACAGCCATAGCTCTATTTATATCTATCTATCTATTTATTTATTTTATTACATTTCTATACCGCCCCACAGCCGAAGCTCTATTTATATCTATTTATTTATTTATTTATTTTATTACATTTCTATACCGCCCCACAGCTGAAGCTCTCTGGGCAGTTCATAAAAATCTATCTATCTATTTATTTATTTATTTATTTTATTACATTTCTATACCGCCCCACAGCTGAAGCTCTCTGGGCGGTTTACAACAATTAAAAATAGTAAACATTAAAAGTATACAAAATTTAAAAACCATAAAAACCATAAAAAAAAATAAAAAGTGTCTTTTATTTATCCATTTATTTATTACATTTATATATATACCGCCCCACAGCCGAAGCTCTATTTATATATAATATATATTTTATTACATTTCTATACCACCCCACAGCCGAAGCTCTCTGGGCGGTTTACAACAATTAAAAATAGTAAACATTAAAAGTATACAAAATTTAAAAACCATCAAAAACAGTGTAAAAACAACAGTATCCATTTAAAAACAACAGTTCTGGGGTCCATTAGAAACAAACTTAACGTTGTTAAATGCTGTTAAATATATATAAATATCTATTTATATACTTTTTTATATATATATATATGTACCGCCCCACAGCCAAAGCTCTCTGGGTGGTTTACAAAAGTTTTAAACAGTTGAATGTTAAAAAAAAGAGAGATATTATTATTTATTTATATAACACCAACAATGTACTTGGTGCTGTACAAGATATACAAATACAACCGCGACACTCTGCCTAAAGGCTTACAATCTAAAATTGCATTAAAACATATGCAGGGTGGGGGGGAAGGGGTTCACGAAACAGAAATAAGAGAATAATCATAGTAATAAGAACAGTAAATCAAGCTAAAATACCAAAAGCAAGCGCGTTTTAAAATGTTTAATATACAAACATTTAAAAGCTTAAAAACAGCAATGTCATTTAAAAGCTTTGCACATGCTCAGGGACACTTCTGAATTGGAAGGGCGAAGGAAGGCAATCAAGAGGGTTCTCTTCCTCACCTGAATGAAAGGCGTTCTGCACATGCTTGGATGTTCTTCTGATTTTTTCCCATCTTTGCGTTGGGTGAGAAGGAGGGAGCTCCCTTTTCCTTGGAGAAGGCTCTGCCTCAGCTACTGGGCAGTACAGAAATGCAATAAATACAGAAGAGAAAGGATGTACTCTGCATATGCTTAGAGCTTCTCCAAGGAAAGAAATTAAGGTGGGGAGTCCTTCTCCCCACTTCCACCTGTGAAAGGTGGTTGTTGCAGATCACAAGCTGAATATGAGCCAACGGTGTGATGTGGCTGCAGAAAAAGCAAATGCTATTTTGGGTTGCATTAATAGTATAGCTTCCAAATCGCGCGAGGTACTGGTTCCCCTCTATTCGGCCTCATCTAGAGTATTGGGTCCAGTTTTGGTCACCACACTTCAAGAAGCACGCAGACGAGCTGGAGTGTGTTCAGAGGAGGGCAACCAGGATGATCAGGGGTCTGGAAACAAAGCACTATGAGGAGAGACTGAAAGAACTGGGCATGTTTAGCCTGGAGAAGAGAAGACGGAGGGGAGACATGAGGGCACTCTTCAGATACTTAAAAGGTTGTCACACAGAGGAGTGCCAGGATCTCTTCTCGATCCTCCCAGAGTGCAGGACATGGAATCATGGGCTCAAATTATAAGAAGCTGGACTTGAGGAAGTTTCTTAACTGACCTCAGAATAGTTGTTTTAAATGGATATTGTCTGTTTTTATTTGTATTCTATGTTTCTTATGGTTTTAAATTTTGTATATTTCTTTTTAATGTGCACTGCTTTTAACTTTTGTAAACTGCCCAGAGAGCTTCGGCTGTGGGGTGATATATAAATAATAATAACAACAACAACAACATATTTCTTCCATTGTAAGACGCCATCGATTGTAAGATGCACACTAATTTCAGTACCACCAACAGGAAAAAAAAACCTAAGACACACCTGCGATTCTAAGACGCACTCCATTTTTAGAGATGTTTATATGGGGAAAAAAGTGTGTCTTAGAATCGAAGAAATAGGGTAATAATAATCATATAAACCATGGTAATCATAGAATAGCAGAGTTGGAAGGGGCCTACAAGGCCATCGAGTCCAACCCCCTGCTCAATGCAGGAATCCACCCTAAAGCATTCCTGACAGATGGTTGTCCAGCTTCCTCTTGAAGGACTCTAGTGTGGGAGAGCCCACAACCTTCCTAGGTAACCGGTTCCATTGTCGTACTGCTCTAACCCTCAGGAAGTTTTTCCTGATGTCCAGCTGGAATCTGGCTTCCTTTAACTTGAGCCCGTTATTCCGTGTCCTGCACTCTGGGAGGATGGAGAAGAGATCCTGGCCCTCCTCTGTGGGACAACCTTTTAAGTCTTTGAAGAGTGCTCTCATGTCTCCCCTCCATCTTCTCTTCTCCAGGGTAAACATGCCCCGTTCTTTCAGTCTCTCTTCCTAGGGCTTTGTTTCCAGACCCCTGATCATCCTGGTTGCCCTCTTCTGAACATGGTACCATGTAGCTACCATGGTTAGGAATGGTTCACACGTATGAAGTCATGGTTCACGTGACATGTTAAGCCGTAATGTTTAGATCAAAATGCTTAACCCCCATGGCTTAGTGTGTCATCTGAACAGGGTCAATGGCTACTAGTCCTGAATGGCTATATGATACGTCCAGTATCCAAGGCAGTGTGATACTAACATGGGAAACATGGGCAGGAGGGTGCTGTTGCACTGATATCCTGCTTGTGCGTTTCCCATGGGTCACAGTGGGTCACTGTGTGGACAGAATGCTGGACTAGATGAACGCTTGCTCTGATCCACCAAGGCTCTTACGTTCTTTTCCCAGCACACCAAAAGATCATGTATTTAGTTCAGTGATTTTTATACCACCCTTTATCAGACATTCTCAGGGCGATTTACAGAACGTAAATCTGAAAACAAAACACGGAAAGCCTAATAATAAAAGCAATCATATGAGCTGTTCAGGCATTGCTTGGTACGCAGTCTCCTAGTGGCACGGATGCATGATTTGAGGCTGGCTCACTGGAAGGCAGTAGGATCTTCACATAATACACAACTTAACTTTCGCAACTGTCTACAACAAGATGATGTAATGGCTACGGTTTAAATGTCTTTAAGGCTGCAGAGCCCAATTCTGTATTTGCTTCACACTGGAAGTGTACGTTGCAATGTAAAAATCTCAACAGAGGTACTTTTTAAAAGACAATTTACAGACCAATATCTGAATTTTAGGTGGGGGGAAAGGCCTTTGTTCTGCAAACCAAAATAGCCTCAGAAAATTAACAGGTAAAGTTTGTGACTTGTATTTATCTACCCTGGGTCTTTGGAGGTGTGTATGTGTGTTTGTTGGTGGTGATGGTAGAACAGTTAAACATTCAAGAACCAGCCTACTTGTGACGTACTCGTGTGCCTCTTTAAGAGTTTGTGAAAGTGGAACCCTGCCTGGTTTCCTGCCTGCTATCTTCTAGCCCTGAGTTATCTTTGCTGCTCAGGAGTAGGCAGTCATGGCTGGGTATTTTGACATCCTTGGATGTTGGGGTGGCTGAAGGCTGCAAAGGAGATAAAAAAAGAAACTTTTGGATTCAAGGCATGAACAAGTACCTCAGTTGCTTGTTAACGCAGGAGAACCCAGGTAAAAAAACCCTTCCTCTCATCCCCTTTTTAAAATTTGCTGTGTGTGTGTGTGAGAGAGAGAGAGAGAGAGATGTTTTTGTCAAGAAAAAAAAAAGGTTGTGGTACACCGCTTGTTTAGGGTGAGCAATGATCCCCTCCAGGCGAATAGCTTCCTGAGCCCACGAAGGATGGAGAATTTTGTTTATATGTTGTGTGCCTTTTCCACTTATTTCCTAAGCATGCCTTGATATTCTGTGTTTAAAGTCCGCCTCACCCTTACTTATAAAAAGTCTTTGCAAACAGATCCTGCAACTTGAGTCAGGTTTTTAACCTGCATACACAGATAATTAGCATTTGACAGTGAACCCGATTTTAATATATAAAGCATTTAATTTAATACAATTATACAGTGGGGATATAGTAAGGAGACATCTGTCTAAGAAAGGGATCTGGTGTCTTTAATGCGTCCCTCAAAATGAATGCCTAGGGGGTCGCACAAAGTCTAGCACTCCCACAGTTTTATTTGTTTATTTATTTGTTTATTTATTTTTGCTTTACTTACTACATTTCCATACTGCCCAATAGCTGGAATTCTTTTTTCCCCTTTGACTTTTTCCTGGTGGTATGATTTATTTATTTTTTACAGTCCTCAGCGTTGAACCTTTCCTAATTTTAACTCGGGGGTTGACATAAAGTAGTGATTGTAGCATTAAATTATTTCCCGGAGTTCACTTTAATCGGTGCTTAACTCACTTCAATTGGTCCTTGATGGGACCTTTAAAATTAAAACTCTTGGCTGGGATAGGGGGCTTGAAAAAGCACAGAAAAAGTTACCTCTTTATTGTAGGAGAATTCGCAGGGAATGATGGAATGCAGGGACAGGACGAAAGGGCATTTTTTTTAAAAAAAAGTACTCCTTTGGGGTTGATGATAATGCCCAAAGCATAGGGAAGGTTTAAAATTTATATTTCTAAAACATTAGTATCACTAGATACTCCTAGAAAGTTAATAACTACAGTTAATATGTCCTCTAAAAATAAAATGATGAAAAATCAGCACTCTTGTTCATCAGTAGAGATGAATGTTTGCTCTCCTCCACTTTGGAGGCCCTCCTTTATTTATTTATTTATTATTGCATTTATATCCTGCCTTTTTTCCTCTTAAGGAACCCAAGGCGGCGTACATAATCCTCCTCTCTCATTTTATCCTCAAAACAACAACCCTGTGAGGTAGGTTGGGCTGAGAGTCTGTGACTGGCCCAAAGTCACCCAGTGGGTTTCTGCGGCCAAGTGGGGACTAGAACCCGGATCTCCTGACTCCCAGTCCAACACTTTAGCCACTACACCACGCTGGCTCTCCTTTGGGTCCTCCCCACTGCTGGAGCGCCCACGAGGGAGCCCTTTCATCAGTCGCATCCATAATTTGAGATGGCCTTCCCAAAGAGGCCCATCATGGCATGGTTTTAGACGGGTGATGTCGTCTGCTATGGCTTCTCCCCAACCTGCTCCCCGCCTCCACACTCACAGTTAAGTGGAGTATTAGGAACATAGAACTCCATGGCTTTACGGTGTGTATTTGTATTGTGTGTTTAACATCTGCTCTAGGTTCCTTGGAATACCCCGGTGGAAAGGTGAATTAGAAAATCAATAAATCATAACAGAATGGTTGTTTTATGTGTTTTCTATCTCACAGAGGCTAGTTGCTGCTGCCATTCTTCACTTCTTTCATTAGAAAACAGCCTTTAATTTTTTCTAAATAGGTTACTAAAATAACAGGGGGGGGGGAGAGGAATTGGCAAACGTTCAAGTATTCTGTGCTTGTGAAAGTCTTTCCCTACTATATATAGGCAGTAGGTTAAGCTTTGAACTGCAGGTGTTCAAGAACGTTCAAGTCCTTGCCTCATTTTTAAATGCAAATGTGAAGGAATGAAACTCCAAGGACTTTCTAAAGCGACGTTTGAATTGAGTTCTCAGTAACTTCTTTGTGAGCTCCTACAGCATGAGTCAATCTAAAAACATGGGAGACGTCCCTACGCACACATGGACACCCGTTTCAAAGGTTTGGCATCTGGGGGTGCATTTAAGATGTGGAGTTTGAGAGATCTGTTCCGCCTTGTAGGTTGACTCAGAAATTTGGGCATGGGGGAGGAGAGGACGCACTATTTTGGGGTGGAAAGTAATTTATTGCACAGTGCGCTTTGCGTGAGCAAGTTCTTCACTGAAGATCTGGCCGGTCTTATCTCTGGCCTTCAAAGGGAGAAAAAGTGACAGACTGAAGAAGATGATAAAAAGGAAAGAACCTCTTTCATATGTAACAGACCTTTCCTTAGAAGTTGTTGCTACTGTTTTCCAAGGGGGTTGGAGTGAGATGGAACTTGGGTGGGGTGTGCCTTGCCACTCCACTCTCAAAAGTGCAAGTATTAACGTGTGCTTGCCTAGTGAAGTTTGGAGAATAAACTCTGTCGAGCAACAGTCCAACCAAGTTGTCAGTGTGGTAGAGGTGTAGCTGTAAGGTTTGTTGCTCAGCTCTGCCCCATACTTATAAAGTAATCTTTGCTTCTTTACTTCGCATGATGGCAAACAAACGGGCCTGAGTGGATAGTGGGGATTATTATATAGCAGGGTGCAGAATTGGATTGGGCTAGGGACTAATTGCCCCACTGAGCTCTCTGAAGGCCAGATTGGGGTAAAGGCTGATTGCCCCATCAGGCCCTCTGTGGAGAAAGAGTCTTGCACCGTGCTGGAAGCAGCAGCCTGGCTTTATGGTGTCCCATGGGGTTGGTGTGCAAATTCACTGAGCTGGTGCCAATCCAGTCCCTCACCGTTAACATCCCTGCTTTTAATTCCGATCTTTGATCAAAGCTATCAGTAGGGTTTCCTCCAGGGTGTGGTGCTTGGAGTCCCCCCTCCCCGGCAAATCCAAGGTGGCTCCTTGGCCTAGACGCAGTACTTCTACAGGCTAGATTAGACCTGTGGGCTGAAGGTTCCACGTGCCTGGCATATATATATTTTGTAAACCGCCCAGAGAGCTTCGGCTATGGGGCGGTATAAATGTAATAAATAAATATCGGTTGCAGACTGGAACTGCTCCCTAAAACTGGCTGCCAATTAGTTTCCGGGCGAAGTATAAAGTGTTGGTTATTACCTTTAAAGCCCTATATGGTTTGGGTCCAGGCTACCTGCGGGATCGCCTTCTCCCGTACAATCCGCCCCGCACACTCAGGTCCTCTGGGAAGAATTTCCTTCAGCCAGCCAAAACTAGGCTGACGGGTATACCCAGAGGACCTTCTCTTCTGCTGTTCCTGGCCTGCCGGAAGAGACTCGTCAGCTTAAAATTCTTTTAGCATTCAAGAAAGCTATCAAGACTGATCTCTTCCGGCAGGCCTATCCAGGGGAATTTTAGGATGCTTTTAAGATATTTTTAACAGTGTATGCTATGTTTTTAATCAGTATTTTATGATTGCTGTTGTTCCCCGCCTCGATCCAATCAGAGAGGTGGGTAAGAAATATATTATTATTATTATTATTATTATTATTATTATTATTATTAAACTGAGGAAAGCAGTTATGGAGGCTCCACGGCTAGCAGCCACACATGGACCTTGTCCACAACTTAAAAAAAGAAGACTTTCAAAGACTTATGAATAATACAATATTGTTAACAGCATGTAACGTAATAAAGATCAGCAATATAAACAAATAAAAACCATGTTCCCATATTAGTTTGTGTTCCATGTTTATTAAGGTAGTGTGTCCAGCTTGGTTCTTATTAACCTCTGTTTCCCACTGTTTTCTTAAGGCTTTCCAGAATGACTTTGGGGCGGTTGGGGGTTTATGGTCCGCCGTTCCTTTATGAAAATGATAAATGGAAACCAGGTATCCATGAATTTGGCCAAATTTCACAGTTCCTTGTACCACTCTGCAGTGATGAGTTTAATCTTTCTGACATTGCAATTTTCCATATTTTGGCAAACCAGCCCTGTATCAAATGTTCAGAACTTGCTTTCCAGCGCTGCACAATTTCCAAATGGGCAGCCATGAACGAAAACACGATTATCTCACTATGTGATATTACCCTCTGCATAGGAGTGTTATGAGTGGATCAGGGACAATAATGCATGCTTCTATGTTCAATATAATCCCCCAAATCACAGCACAGACTGTTTGAACTTGGGGGCGACCCCAGTGTCATGGCTAACCCTACTGCCCCTGTTTTGGGAGAAGATGTTTCGGGTCAATCAGACTCAGATCAGTCAGACTCAGAATCAGTTCGGACCTAGAAGACGCAGCGCCAGACACCAGCCAGCCTGGACCAGTGGGGGCGGAAGCTCTCACGGGCGATTCCCCAGCTGGGAGTCAGCCCTCTCCAGAGCTCATCTCCTCAAGGCCAAATCCTACACACTCGGTGGGAAGTGAGCCTTCTTCCGGAGGAGAGCGCCCCGACAAGCTAGCTGATGCTAGGGTCCGCCGGAAGCTCAAACGCACGGGGCGGAAGGAAGGTGTGAGAAAGTTGGTCCGACTAGGATTGCGCCAGAACGTGCCTCCGCACCAGGCTCTCTGAAGTTACGGGCATTTGGGGAAAGGCTTCCTGTTCTCCTTGGTCAGACAATTGTCTCGCTTAGTTTACGTAGTGTTGCCTAGGGGGAAGTTTCTAAGAGATTAGACTCTCTTCAGGTGGAAGAGATGTTTGTTGCTTAATAAAAGAGTTGTGGACTACCTAGCAGGCCTCGTCATTTGCCTCCCGTCGATAGCAGGAGTTTTCAGAGAAACACGACAGCCAGCATAATAGGGAACAGTGTTCCTACATCTCCACAACCTCTCCGAGACTGAGGATAGGGAGGTGACCGTATAGTGCTCATTGACCAGAGTATATAATTCCATCTGTAGTTTCTTTTATTTTGCCTGAGATAGTCCTGACATTCTTTCCCAACTGCCTTCATCAATTTGGCAGCTCAGGTCACTCTCCCAGGCTGTTCTGAGCCCTTGAACATCCCCAGTTGTTTAATCTAAAAGCAGGGTGGATCAAAAAATCAGATTTTTTTCATTTAAATTGGATTTTTTTAAAAATAAAATGCCTTTTGAGGAAAAATCTTATCTAAAGATAGTTTTCTATTTAAGATACATTATAGTCCAAAGGTTATTCATCATGAAATAAGGATTAGTTTTTATTTATGTAGCATGAGGCTGCAACTTTTAAAGATGCAGGAGCCCTGTCCTCCTTTTCATATGTTCACCTTATCTTAAGTGCTAAATTTCAAAAAATTCATGCAATATTTAAATTTTGGGGTAAATGAACCCCGTTAATCCATTCACAGTGTCATGCTCTTCCAGAGGTTTCTATAAGATTATGGGGCATTTTTTCTGTCTAGAAGATATAAATCACAGCTGCTTGGTTTTACAATTCTCAAAACTGTGAATTTGTGTGTTCACAATCTCATTGTTCCTTTGCAAATCTGTGTACACAGAATCAACCCCATACCTCTGAAGTAGGGTGACCATATGAAAAGGAGGACAGGGCTCCTGTATCTTTAACAGTTGTGTTGAAAAGGGAATTTCAGCAGGTGTCCTTTGTATATATGGGGAACCTGGTGAAATTTCCTCATCATCACAACAGTTAAAGCTGCAGGAGCCCTGCCCTGTTTTAAGTCTGGTCACTCTAGTATTGCTCCTGCAGCTTGAACTGTGGTGATGAAGAGGGAATTTCACCAGGTTCCCCATATATACAAAGGACACCTGTTGAAACTCCCTTTTTTATGCAACTGTTAAAGATACAGGAGCCCTGTCCTCCTTTTCATAGGGTCACCCTATCTTAAGTGCTAAATTTCAAAAAAATCAATGAATAGGATGCACTTTTTGGGGGGGGGGGGAAGTCACATGATTAATTATACTGTTGTTCTTCTGTTTTTCATGGTTTTAAATTTTGTATACTTTTTAATGTTTACTGGTTTAAACTTTTGTAAACCGCCCAGAGAGCTTCAGCTACGGGGTGGTATATAAATGTAATAAATCAATCAGTCGAGTCTTTCTGAGTAGTGATTTAAATCGTGATTTAAATCAAATTGATTTAAATCAAATCCACCCTGTCTAAAAGTAAGTTGCAAATGCTGGACATGGTCCCTGATAAATCCTTTGGTGCCTGTTGGTGCAGGGGTTCTATTCGGCTGGCAAATAGTCTGATTTGAAGACTTTGCAGCCTTCCTACGTGTAGGCCAGCTGACAAGTCTTGCCCCTGAGGTTGGCTGCCCCTTGTCAGTCAGGTTTTGTACTCTATATAATCCTCTGGCTTCCCACACCTCATATTGTTTATATATTGCCTTCCTGACAAAAGTGGGAATGATTTGAAAATGAGAACTGGGGGGTGGGGAGAGAGATAACGCCGGTCACGTTGCCCAGTGTGAAAAGTTGTTAAAGTAAAAGGGGTTTTTCTGCAGCTGCTGAACTGGATCCCTTGAAAGGGACCTGCCCGGACCCTAAGGTCATCCTCAGGGGTCCTTCTCCGCGAGCCCCTGCCAAAGGAACTGAGGCAGGTGGCTACCAGGAGCAGGGCCTTCTCTGCTGTGGCACCCCGGCTGTGGAATGAGCTCCCTAAGGAGGTTCGCTTGGCACCTACATTATATGCTTTTAGACCCCAGGTGAAGACCTTTTTATTCTCCCAGCATTTTAACAGCCTAGAAATAAATTTTAACTTGGTGTTTTAAATTTGTAATTTTGCATTGCTGCTGTTTTTCTCTGGTGGAGCTTTTATATTGTATTTTATAGTATGGTTTTATACTGTTGTTTTATATACTTTGAATGTTTTTAATTTTTGTGAACCGCCCAGAGAACCCCGGCTATTGGGCGGTATAGAAATGTAATAAATAAATAAATAAAGGGAGGATTGAGGGATCTACTTGAGCATTTTCCACCTGCCCCCACGGAGCGCGTTGATGAGGTTAAGCAACTGAGAGCATCTGAGCAGTGTGATCATAAAGTTTAAAATTGGGAAACCTCCTCCGCAGGTTTGCCTAACTCCTTGTTTAAACCCCCCAAAGGCTGTCACCCTCCCCACACCTTGCGACATGGAGTTCCATGCACCCGTTCTGGACGGTGCGAGGAAGGCGTTCTCTTGTGTATGTCCTAAATCTATGGATTGGCTCTTGAGTTTCAATGTTACGTGAGAGGGAGAAAAACGTCTCCCCACACTGGGCGTCATTTTAGAAATCTTGGGTCACCCGCCCTTTTTTCCTAACTTGGAAAACCCCAAATGCTTGGGCCAGAAGGCAAAGCTGCTTCCATGTCCCTCCTCCACCTTTGCCTTTTAAGCGTGGCCTCCCGATCCTTGCCTGGCTGCTGTTGCCAAATTTCCTTCCCCTTTCTTCCAGTAACTCTGTCTCTTTTTCTGAGTGACAATTACATGGTTCAATTGGGGGGTGGGGGTGGGGGTCACTTACAGCTGGGATGATTATTTTCAGCTCTGATAGCTCTGTGGAGAAGAGGACAGCTTTCCAAAGCCCTCCAGTCTAATAACACTCGCTGAGATTTATTTATTTATTTATCATACTTATACCCCGCTCCTCAGCCAAAAAAGGCTCTCAGAGCGGCTTACACTTAGGAAAAAAGACAGTCCCTGCCCTCAGGCTTACAATCTAATAAAGACATGACACACAAGGAAAAGGAGTCAAGGAGGGAGGGAGGGAGGAGAGAGAAAGAAAGAGAGAGAGAGAGTCCAGCAGGAGCAGGCCCTGATGTTACTTCTGCCTGCTCCTGTCCCCTCGGTCCTTCTTCTTCCCCACAGGGCCAAGATGGCAGTTTGCCCTGTGGGGGGGGGGGGGGGAAGAGTCCAGCAGGAGCAGGCCCCGATGTTACTTCTGCCTGCTCCTGTCCCCTCGGTCCTTCTTCTTCCCCACAGGGCCAAGATGGCAGTTTGCCCTGTGGGGGGGGGGGAAAGAGTCCAGCAGGAGCAGGCCCCGATGTTACTTCTGCCTGCTCCTGTCCCCTCGGTCCTTCGTCTTCCCCACAGGGCCAAGATGGCAGTTTGCCCTTTGGGGGGGGGGGAAGAGTCCAGCAGGAGCAGGCCCCGATGTTACTTCTGCCTGCTCCTGTCCCCTCGGTCCTTCTTCTTCCCCACAGGGCCAAGATGGCAGTTTGCCCTGTGGGGGGGGGGAAGAGTCCAGCAGGAGCAGGCCCCGATGTTACTTCTGCCTGCTCCTGTCCCCTCGGTCCTTCTTCTTCCCCACAGGGCCAAGATGGCAGTTTGCCCTGTGGGGGGGGGGGGAAAGAGTCCAGCAGGAGCAGGCCCCGATGTTACTTCTGCCTGCTCCTGTCCCCTCGGTCCTTCGTCTTCCCCACAGGGCCAAGATGGCAGTTTGCCCTTTGGGGGGGGGGGGAAGAGTCCAGCAGGAGCAGGCCCCGATGTTACTTCTGCCTGCTCCTGTCCCCTCGGTCCTTCTTCTTCCCCACAGGGCCAAGATGGCAGTTTGCCCTGTGGGGGGGGGGGGAAGAGTCCAGCAGGAGCAGGCCCCGATGTTACTTCTGCCTGCTCCTGTCCCCTCGGTCCTTCTTCTTCCCCACAGGGCCAAGATGGCAGTTTGCCCTGTGGGGGGGGGGGGGGAAAGAGTCCAGCAGGAGCAGGCCCCGATGTTACTTCTGCCTGCTCCTGTCCCCTCGGTCCTTCGTCTTCCCCACAGGGCCAAGATGGCAGTTTGCCCTTTGGGGGGGGGGGAAGAGTCCAGCAGGAGCAGGCCCCGATGTTACTTCTGCCTGCTCCTGTCCCCTCGGTCCTTCTTCTTCCCCACAGGGCCAAGATGGCAGTTTGCCCTGTGGGGGGGGGGAAGAGTCCAGCAGGAGCAGGCCCCGATGTTATGTCTGCCTGCTCCTGTCCCTGTCCCCTCGGTCCTTCTTCTTCCCCACAGGGCCAAGATGGCAGTTTGCCCTGTGGGGGGGGAAGAGTCCAGCAGGAGCAGGCCCCGATGTTACTTCTGCCTGCTCCTGTCCCCTCGGTAATCTCGGTAAGAGATTCCCCTTCTTTTCACGGCCTGGTAACTGAAGGGCTTCATTACTGCTGGAATCCCTGGGAATAAAAAATACCTTCACCTGGCAGTAGAAGAACAACGTAGCTGTCGCCATGCGTGAGCCCCTTTAGAGAACATTTTCCATCTTATCTCTCCTCCTGATCCATCTTGGTGGATTGCTGTTCGTTGGGATTTGATGGGGGATTTTTAAGAGCAAGGTCAATACTAACTAACGTTTCCTTTCCTTTCTTCCTCCCAAGGGTGCGGCTATGACCCTTACAACCCAGAACTTCCCAAGCCCACGGCGCAAAGCAGCGATGGTGCCTTGGGGGACATTACCAAGTCGGCTGCCAGCATTCTGGAGATTGAGCTGGTTGACAAGGCTATTGAGGTTGCGAAGAACGAATATGAGCTTGAGCAGAAAAAGTATGAGGAGCTTTTGGAGACCGCCAAGGCCCCTCCGCTTGCTTCCAAGGCTGCTGAGTTAGCAGGATCCAACTCATTTCTTTCCTTGGAATATACCCCAGGTAGCTACAGTGTTAGTGGTAACGCTGACTACAACCCTACTCCTCTTCCGGTGGCGGCTTCTAGCAAGTCCAGCAAATACACGTTGGATTCTTTCAACCATGTGAAGTCCAAGGGCAGCTCGCTGGAGTATGTTCCCACGATGGTCACCCAGCCAAAGAAGTACAGCTGCCCCGTCCCCAATAGCAAATACATCATTGACAACTCCAAGCCTTCGACGGATTTGGAGTACGACCCTCTGTCGAATTACTCCGCCAGGCTTTTGAGCAAAGCCAAGGAACAGAAGGGGGCCAAGCGGAAAAGAGCCGTCGATCTTAGCGAGGTATATTCTCCGTCGCTCAAGAAACATTGCAATGCAACTAGCAAGGATGAGCCGGTCGCCAGGTTCTCTGACTCAGAAGAGGAATGCCAAGTGGCTTCTACCATCCCTTCGAAATCTAAAGGTGGTTTGGAAAGCAAATTACCCGGTCGGTTGGTGGCCAAAGAAAAGGGAACCCGACAAATGGATTCTGGTTCTCGGCAGATGAAAGAAACTGCTGTGCAGTATGACATGGGAGACATCGAAAGCCCTCAGGGAGCCGTGGTTAAAGACTTGCTGGAGAAGGATGCCAAGTTAGCCAGACTACTTTCTAGGGAGGACGCGAAAGAGGCAGAGAAAAACAAAGGGGCGTCGAGAGACAAGCTGAAAAAGAAAAATGCCGACAGCCACAAGACGGAACGCAAGAGAGACCGAAGCAAAATTGCAGACAAGGAGAAGGTGGATGCAAAGGGGCAGCGCAAGAACGGGGAGAGGAGTAAGGACAAACCGGGCAAGTCCCGGGTCGATGGGCACCCGAAGAAGCTCGAGAAGCCGAAATCTGTGACCGGAGCTGGAAGTAAGGAGGAGAGCTCTGGCAAGAACAAAAACGTTGGCAAAGGATCTGGCGCTGAAAAAGGAGGAGCCGGCAGGAAGGATGGCAAACTGAGGCCTGTGGACTTGAAAAAGAAGACCGAGGCTTCTAGGGCTGAAGCTAGAGACAGAAGAGGCAAGCCACCGGCCCCGGAGAGGCCCAAGGCTGACGCCCCGGCGGCGGGGAGCTCTAAGGCCAAGTGCAAAGCTAAGCAGCGGGCCCTGAGCCACGTTGACCTCTTTGGTGATGAGAGTGGGGACGAAGGGCAGGCAGGGAAACCGCTGCCTGCTGCGTTCCCTGACGTCAGTTCGGACTCGGACGGCGGTTTCCCGTTGCCCCAGGACAATGGATGGATGAGCATTAAGCGGCCTAAACTGCCCAAGGCTCCTTCCTCAGCTTCCTCTTCCTCTTCCAATGAGGTTGATTATTCCGTTCTGGAGAAGGATTTGGACTTTGAATCTGACCCAATGGAGGAGTGCCTACGGATCTTTAATGAATCTACCGACGTTAAAATGGAAGACAAAGGCAGGCTGGGAAAACAGGTAAAGATTAGGTCTGGACAAGCTGGAGTAGTCACTAGCAGCTTGGCCTTGTGTGTGTGTTTACTCAGAAGTAGCTCCTTCTGAATTCAGTGGGGCTTTCTCCCGGTAAGGTTGGATAGGTCTATACCCTTAGTGGTGCTTAGAGAGTGGCGGCGTGTCCATTAGCATTGGCTTAAAGTCTTTTCGAGTTCACAGAAAAGCATTAAACAAATAGACATATTAACCCACTGAAGTTGAGCATGCCGTAAAAGGAGAAATGGGGAAGGTTTGGCACGTGGTGTGGATTGCACTCAGTTCAACCTTGCTGGTGGAATCAGCTCATCGTCACCTGGAGAAACGAGATAGCTGACGATTTCATCAAGGGGGAGGAAAATGTTCCGGCGGGAAAAGAAAGTGTAGAAACTGGGTTGCGTAGCGTTAGCCTCCCCAAATCCTTCGGCCTTCCAGACATCTCCAGGGGCAACCTGGGCATAGAATCATAGAATCATAGAATAGCAGAGTTGGAAGGGGCCTACAAGGCCATCGAGTCCAACCCCCTGCTCAATGCAGGAATCCACCCTAAAGCATCCCTGACAGAGGGTTGTCCAGCTGCCTCTTCAAGGCCTCTAGTTTGGGAGAGACCACAACCTCACCAGGCAACTGATTCCATTGTCGTACTACTCTAACAGTCAGGACGTCTTTCCTGATGTCCAGCTGGAATCTGGCTTCCTTTAACTTGAGCCCGTTATTCCGTGTCCTGCACTCTGGGAGGATCGAGAAGAGATCCTGGCCCTCCTCTGTGTGACAACCTTTTCAGTATTTGAAGAGTGCTATTATGTCTCCCCTCAATCTCCTCTTCTCCAGGCAAAACATGCCCAGTTTTTTCAGCCTCTCTTCATAGGGCTTTGTTTCCAGACCCCTGATCATCCTGGTTGCCCTCCTCTGAACACGCTCCAGCTCCTCTGCGTCCTTCTTGAATTGTGGAGCCCAGAACTGGACGCATGGTGGGGGGGGAGTGGGGGGAGAAGGGAGCAGGTACTCACGGAGGTGTAGAGGTAGCCCTCAGCGTTCATGGCGATGTTCTGCCTGGATTTGCTGCTCTGTATGGCAACCACTCGGAGGCCTTGACTGTCGTGGCATCAGGTCAAAGAGGGCTGTGGGGGCGAACGAAAGGGAGAGAGATTTAGGAAGCAGAGCAGGGACAAGTTGGAAGGAGCAAGTGTGAGGGTTGGCAACTGGCAGCCCCAGGACAAATCAGGCCTCCAGTTGCTAAAAGGGGACCTAGGATTGGATGGGGGATGGGAGCCGGGACTCCTGGGTCCTTTAGAAGGAAGGAGGAACTAGTAGGTACAGACAAATCATGTGAGAGACAGGACTTTTGGGTGTTCTCCAGAGCGGGGAACAAAAGCTGGGATACCTGGGTGCTTTGGAAAGACGCCCAGGAGATGGCAGTGGAGGCTGGTGACTCTGGTGTCCGTGGGGTGGGGGATCCATTCCTGGCTTCACTCAGAACCAAAAATAGTTTGGAGGGAGAAGCATCAAAAGTATGTGTAAAAGGAGGGAGACGCTGACTCTGGTGCTGGTGAGAAGATTCTTTATTTTTTATTTTTCTTGTTAAAGAGGTTTTATTTATTTATTTATTTTAAAAAAAACCTTCACAAATAGCCCACCGTTTCGGATGGTGACAATCCTTCTTCAGGGGCTGTTTAGAAAAGTTGGCTGATAAGCGTCCACAGTGAAGTATTCTGCCACAAAACTATGCTGGCGATTTCGTTCAAGGGAGTTGCCTCTCCAAACTGCAATGTCGAAATCAGCCAACTTTTCTAAACAGCCCCTGAAGAAGGATTGTCACCAACCAAAACGTTGGGCTATTCGTGAAGTGTTTTTTTAAAAAACACCTTTTTAACAAAAATAAAAAATAAAGAATCTTCTCACCAGCACCAGCATCTCTCTCCTTTTGCACATTCACTCAGAACCAGTCAGAACTAGAGCGGATCCACCGCCCCATGGACACCAGTGTCACCAGCCTTGGCTGAGTGTGTTCAGAGGAGGGCAACCAGGATGATCAGGGGTCTGGAAACAAAGCCCTATGAAGAGAGACTGAAAGAACTGGGCCTGTTTAGCCTGGAGAAGAGAAGTTGAGGGGAGACATGAGAGCACTCTTCAAATACTTAAACTAGAGCTTTCCAAACGTTTCATGTTGGTGACACACTTTTTAGACATGCATCATTTTGCGACACAGTAATTCAGTTTTACTAGCAAACTAGAGGTTAAACTAACCCCTTACAAGAGATACGGACACATACATAAATTGTAATACGTTCGTGCGACACACCTCACACTGCAGCTGACACACTAACATGTCGCGACACACAGTTTGGAAAGCTCTGACTTAAACAGTTGTCACACAGAGGAGGGCCAGGATCTCTTCTCAATCCTCCCAGAGTGCAGGACACAGAATAACGGGCTCAAGTTAAAGGAAGCCAGATTCTGTATGGACATCAGGAAAACGTCCTGACTGTTAGAGCAGTACGACAGTGGAACCAGTGACCTAGCAAGGTGGTGGGCTGTCCCACCCTAGAGGCCTTCAAGAGGCAGCTGGACAACCCTTTGTCAGGGATGCTTTAGGGTGGCTTCCTGCATTGAGCAGGGGGTTGGCCTCGATGGCCTTTTAGGCCCCTTCCAACTCTACTATTCTATGATTCTATGAGTCCAAATACCCTCTCAGTGCTATGCAAGGAGAGTGGGGTTAAAATGGACCAGCAGGAATCTCTGGAGAGGCCACCAGTGAGGGAGGAAGCAGCAGCCAGGCACCTCTCCACCGTACCTGGGTCCAGCTCCAGCTGAGAGCCCCCTCCCTCCTGCTGCCAACTGTCGCTGCTGAACTTTGCAACTAAGATTGTAGTGCCTGAATTTCCTTTCCTTTGCCCCCTCCTCCTCCTCCCTCCCAATCCCCTTTCCTTTTGTGTCATGTCTTTTAGATTGTAAGCCTGTGGGCAGGGACTGTCCAGAAATACTTTTGTAAGCCGCCGTGAGAGCCTTTTTTGGCTGAACGGCGCCATAAAAATCCTTAAATAAATAAATAAATAAATAAATCTCTGCGGTGGGAAGGTCAGCCCGTTGGAGGCGGGAGATTGCAAGGTGAGGGCCTTCCCGGCCGTGGGGCCTTTCAAAGAAAGCAAAAGTGCAGTTTCTTGCATTTCGTCATGGGAGAGCTTCTGTGAAATGCCCTTTGCCCCCAGAAGCTTAGCTGTCTTCTTCTTGTTACCCACCACCACCGGCAGCCTGGATCTTCCCTTCAGTTTCAGCGAGGCTTCCCTTTGGTGACTCCCATCAGTGTGGAGCAAGACACACACACCCCCTTTAACAAAGGAGGAGAGGAAAGCCCTCGGAGCAGGAAGACCATCGCTGTCTTTGCAAATGTTCTCTGTTTTCTCTCTTCCCCGTCCCCAGCCATTGAAAGAGGAAGGTTCTGAGGAAAAGATGACAGAGGATGGTTTGACCACACTTTTCCCAGGCCAGAAAAGGAGGATCTCTCATGTCACAAAGCAAGGAAATGTAAGTGGATCTCAGAGCTGCATTGAATTGATTGTGTATATGGCATGGTCTGTGACGTACTATAGTAAGGGAGGCAGCGGTGGTGAAAACGTGAACAAAACGAACCCAATGAATTAAATTATCATTCAAAAAATTATACACACTTGTTTTTACTAAAATAACAATGCTAATACAAGCCTACAACAATTAACTACCACATCAGTGTAGCATTTCATTACCTATCAATAGCATTCAATTGTGCTTCACAATCATTTCAAAGCCAATTTTAAACAATCATTGCAGAAAATCCGACCCATAGACCTCAAACACTTTAATCACAACAGTATATTAAGACCAAATTTAGTCAACAAGGTTCATGTTATTCCTGGTTTCGAAGTATCTCCTTCAAAAACGTTGGTCTTTGTACTCAAAATCAGTAAACCGTATTTCGCTTCGTCACATTATTTTCCGTTTCTAACAAAGACCAACGTTTTTGAAGGAGATACTTCGAAACAAGGAATAACATGAACCTTGTTGACTAAATTTGTTCTTAATATACTGTTGTGATTAGATTAAAGTGTTTGAGGTCTATGGGTCGGATTTTCTGCAATGATTGTTTAAAATTGGCTTTGAAATGATTGTTAAGTACAATTGAATGCTATTGATAGGTAATGAAATGCTACACTGATGTGGTAGTTAATTGTTGTCGGCTTGTATTAGCATTGGATTGTAAATAGTTATTTTAGTAAAAACAAGTGTGTATAATTTTTTGAATGACAATTTAATTCATTGGGTTTGTTTTGTTTCTATTGTGGTCACCTTTTGGGTTCTTTTTGTTCACATGGTCTGTGACGCAGCCATTCTCCATCCCTGCTGACGAGCACCTTGACATATCCATTGGTCCAACTTGGAGGAACGAGGTTTGGCATGCGTATGCCAAACAGTGTCTGCATGGCATGTAAGCTTAAAGGTGATAGAAAGCCTTAATGAGGCACACTGGGGTGCCTATGTGTGTTTCTTACATATGTCTTAAAGTAAGCCCTCTTGACGCATTGCATGAAGGAGCAACACAGATTCGAAGGAGCTGCAGGGCTGTGCATTTAGTCCTGGCTCCTAAGGGCGCATAGCTCCTCTCAGCCCTTCCTATGTTCAGCATTGAGAAGAGAAGACTGAGGGGAGACATGATAGCACTCTTCAACGACTTGAAAGGTTGTCCCACAGAGGAGGGCCAGGATCTCTTCTCGAGCCTCCCAGAGTGCAGGACACGGAATAACGGGCTCAAGTTAAAGGAAGCCAGATTCCGGCTGGACTTCAGGAAAAAACTTCCTGACTGTTAGAGCAGTACGACAATGGAATCAATGACCTAGGGAGGTTGTGGGCTCTCCCACATTAGAGGCCTTCAAGAGGCAGCTGGGCAACTATCTGTCAGGGATGCTTTAGGGTGGATTCCTGCACTGAGCAGGGGGTTGGACTCGATAGCTTTATAAGCACCTTCCAACTCTACTCTTCTATGATTCTATGTCACACACATGTTAAACTATGGTGTATTGTCCTTTTTGGTTTCCAAAATATGGTCAGCCTGTTTTCGATCATCCCAGAGTGGAGGACGCAGAATAATGGGCTCAAGTTACAGGAAGCCAGATTCCGCCTGGACATCAGGAAAAACTTCCTGACTGTTAGAGCAGTATGACAATGGAACCAGTTACCTAGAGAGGTGGTGGGCTCTCCCACACTAGAGGCCTTCAAGAGGCAGCTGGACAACCATCTGTCAGGGATGCCTTAAGGTGGATTCCTGCATTGAGCAGGGGGTTGAACTCGATGGCCTTATAGGCCCCTTCCAACTCTACTGTTCGTTGACTCTAAATAAATAAAGTTATCCCTCAACACATGAGCGGCCAAAAGAGCCACGTGGCCTCAGGATTGGGGGCTAAATGCGTAAACCCCACAGTCCCTTTGTACGTAATGTTGCCCCTTCATACAAGTAACACATAAAGTGGGCTGGTGAATATCCAAGATTTTGTGTTCAACACGAAATCTTGGATATTCTTGGATAACCTTTTCTCCCTTAATGGCTTTCCACTATGCTGAGCTCTACTTCCCTCCTTCATCAGATGTGCAGGTGGATGGATTGGAAGGGCAGCAGGGTCCTCTCTGTGGGGGCAGCCAAGGTTATGGGATGCCCTACCCCACCCAAAGGACCCCCCCTTGGAGGCCCCACTCACCTACTAGCAGGCAGTAAAAGCAGAGCTCTCTCTTCCACTGGGCTTTTTTGACCAGAGGGTCTTCATTTTTAATAGTTCGTTGCTACTGCTTCTCATTTTGAACTTTGAGTGTTGGTGGGGTTTTTTTCCATTTGTGTTTGTAGTTTTCTTTGTTTTATTTAGAAAAATACTACTCCTGTGATGCTGAGTTTATGTTCGGTTGTCCGCTTTCAAAGCTTATCTAAATTGGAAAAGCAGGGACTGTAAATACTTTGAAAGAGACAAATAGCCGTGGTTTAATGTAGCGGATTCTGAAAAGTTATTTATTTCCCCACCGTTTGGATGAAACCCCCGTGAATGCCAGCAGCCCTATTTAAGTAACCATCAACATTCACTGGGTGTTTCCAAAGCTTCCAAATGCTCACCAGCTTTGTTGACATAAAACCTTCCAGCATTTGGCCTGTGCTCAGCAAGTCTGATATTCTGGCTGATTGTGTACCCTCTGCCCGTTCGTCCATTAAGTCCTCTGCTTTCACCAAAGAGATAAGGGACTCAGGTGTAATGACTTGGAAATCCCGCAACTCAAATATTTGCAGGTTCTTCGCAAGTGTGATGCCACGGTTCCCAAATCACTTTGCACAGGAGTGTGGATTTGGGGTGGGGGTTTGCAAAGGAAGCATATGCACCTCGGCTGTTGTTTCCCATGCAGACAGAGCTGAGGGCAAAATGCTCTTTGGTGCCCCACCCCAAATTGTACATGCCAGTAGAGCACCCTTGAGTCCTCAGAAGCCCTCTTCCATATGGCACCCATCACAGGGTCAGTTCACCGTGGTGTGAACTGATCACGGTATTTTCAAAGAGCTCTTTGCTCTGTCTTGTATAGGAGCGAATTGGTGAGTGGAACCAATCTTTCTGTTCCCCAGTCCAATTAGCTAAGTACTGCGGACCCCTTGTTTTTCAAATGCCAAGCCATGGACCCCCTACTTTTGAAAATTTTGTTATCTCTATGGTAGTTACCTGCGCGAAGCAATTTTCTTGGAGAAATTAAGGGGTAGCCCCTAATAAGCAAAGGATTTTTAGGGATACTAAAAAACAGACCATAGAATTTGTGATATTTGTGATATTACCACGCAAAAATGACAATGATTTAGTTACGAATAGAAAGACGAATTTAATTTGACTAACGTCTAGTTTACAATTGAACAAATTGTGACCTGTCTAGCAGCTACTAAACCTAAATGTGATGGGAGAAATCATGCCTCTTTTTTTGTCCCGAACAATCCCTTCCACATCCGGTTCCATATTTCCTTCTTTTAATCTCAAATCTGGATCAACATCGAGGCGATTTCTAGGCTTGTTCTTCATATGACAAAATGTCGAAAATGTTTGTTCACAAAGATATGTGGAACAAAAGGGAACTAGATGTTTCAAAGCTTTTTCACCTAACTTCTTATAATCGGGAAAAACCTTCACCCAGAATTGGCCCGGTCTATATTCTTTGAAAAATGATTTCAAGGAACCATCACAAGTCACGTCAACAAGTGCATCTCGCTCTTCCGCAGAGAGAGTTGTTAGTTGTACATCGCCACATTCAAAAGGATTGAAAAATCACATCAATGCAACAATTAGAGGCAAAACTGAGCCCACTCCCTTGTACCTGGCTTCAAAAACTGCAAATAGTCTCTTTTGCAAGTGCTCTATATCAATTCCATAACATTCCACGCTCGCTTACTATTTTTGAGAAAGCTTGCCTGACTTATTCTAGAAAGGTTAAAGGGGGAGCTTCTGATATATATCACATGATGTTGGATTGTCAATTCCCAGATAAGGGAGGGTTAAAAATGATTTGGGAACATGATCTGTGCACCAGTTTCACTGAAGGTGAATGGAAAAGCTTGTGGCAATCAGCACCCTATAAAACAATATCAGCAAAAGTTAAAGAGCTCACTCTGAAAATCACTCACAGGTGGTATATCACCCCCTGTTAGACTGCACCATATTAGTGCTAATATATCTCCGCACTGTTGGCGTGGTTGCTCCGTTCCTGGCACTTATATTCATCTTTGGTGGGAATGTCAACAGGTCAAAACTTTTTGGTCAAGGGTTTTCCAAACTATTACAAACATTATTCATGTTGAAGTAGAAACTGACCCAGCACTGGCTCTACTTTCTATTTTTAGGAATGCCAATAGAAACATTATTCCCAAAGCCTTGGTCACCCATTTGCTGGTTGCAGCCAGGTGGGAAATTGCTCAATTCTGGAAAAGCGACAGGCCTTTTGACCATCAACGCTGGTTTGATAAGATTTGGAAACTAGCTTTAAATGATAAATTGACACAACATAGCAGGTTAGCAAGAGGAGAAATAACATCAGACACATATGTGGAAAACTGGTTGGACTTTTTCACATTTATTAATATGAATCCTGGCGAACCTAGACCCCCAGTGACTCAGGAATCCTTTTGGTCGGAGGTTCTAACTTAACCTGCATCTTTTTCTGTACCAAGTGCTTATTGAAGGAATGAACACCCATGTTTTTTTATAGTGGTGCTATGGGAACATCTATATTATTGTTGAGTGTTTTCTTTTATTCTGTGTATTTATTGTATTTGTCCTTACTTGAAAATCAATAAAAATAGTATTAAAAAAAAAAAAAGGATTCCTTCTCCATGAGTTTTCAGGATTAGGTGCAGGGAAGGAATCCCTGAAGCTAGTCGCTAAATCACACCGGTGCTTTCATGCATGGCGTCACTGTCGAAGCAAACAGAGTGTGGGAGACGGCGTATTTTCTTTTATTAAAATGCGGACCTTGCAGAGCTCATAGGTGAATGGTGCCACGGACCCCCTGGGTGGGACCACCAATTGGGAACCACTGCTCTACTCCATCGGTTCAAAATACAGCCATAATTTAGGGTGCCGGCCAGAATGGCTAAATCCCCGGGTGGCCATTCATTGCTCTGTCTGTGCAAACCAGTGCCTTGCTTTCCCTGTGCAGGTCGAAGTCCCAAACAAGTCAGTTGTCCGGCCCTACCGGCCCCCGACTGCCCAAGAAGTCTGCTACCAGAGGATCCAGCTGGCCCAGAAGCAAGCGGTACAGCTGGCCCAGCAGCGGCCACCACCCACACAGTTGTCTGCGGCACCCCAAAGAGGCTACCTTGCAGTCCACAAAGGAGAAAAGAAACGGATTGCCCATGTGCCCAATGCAGCCCTTCCTGCAGCTTCCAAGTGTGGTAAGAGTGGGTGCTCAACCGGTTCTGGACGGGGTTGCCCTCCCCCTGAAGGAGCAGGTTCGTAGCTTGGGGGTTCTCCTTGAACCATCTCTGTCACTTGAGGCTCAGGTGGCCTCGGTGGCACGGAGTGCCTTCTACCAACTCCGTTTGGTGGCCCAGCTATGCCCCTATCTGGACAGGGATAACCTCGCTTCAGTCATCCATGCTCTGGTAACCTCCAAATTAGACTACTGCAATGCCCTCTGCGTGGGGCAGCCTTTGAAGATGGTTCGGAAGCTGCAGCTTGTGCAAAATGCAGCGGCCAGATTGATAACCGGAACCAGAAGGTTCGCCAATATAACACCGATTCTGGCCCGCTTGCATTGGCTGCCTATACATTTCCGAGCCCAATTCAAGGTGCTGGTTTTGACCTAGAAAGCCCTACATGGCTTGGGACCACAATACCTGACGGAACGCCTCTCCTGACATGAACCTCCCCGTACACTGCACTCAACATTCAAGGTCCTCCTCCGAGTGCCTACTCCGAGGGAAGCTCAGAGGATGGCAACGAGAGACAGGGCCTTCTCTGTGGTGGCCCACCCAATTATGGAACAATCTCCCTGACGAGGCCTGGCGCCGACATTGTTATCTTTTCAGCGCCAGGTCAAGACTTTTCTCTTTTCCCGGGAATTTAACAGCATTTAACAACGTATGCTAAGTGTTGTTGTTTTTTTTAATGGAACCCAGAACTGTTGTTTAAATGGATACTGTTGTTTTAATATTTTTGATGTTTTTAATTTTTGTATACTTTTTTAATGTTCACTGTTTTTAATTTTTGTAAACCGCCCAGAGAGCTTTGACTGTGGGGCGGTGTATAAATGTATTATTATTATTTATTTATTTATTTATTTATATAGCACCATTAATGTACGTGGTGCTGTACAGAGTAAAACAATAAATAGCAAGACCCTGCCGCATAGGCCTACATTCTAATAAAATCATAGTAAAGCAATAAGGAGGGGAAGAGAATGCACCAAACAGGCAGCATAAAAGTCAGAACAATTCAAGTTTTAAAAGCTTTAGGAAAAAGAAAAGTTTTTAGCTGAGCTTTAAAAGCTGCGATTGAACTTGTAGTTCTCAAATGTTCTGGAAGAGCGTTCCAGGCGTAAGGGGCAGCCGAAGAAAATGGACGAAGCCGAGCAAGGGAAGGAGAGACCCTTGGGCAGGCGAGAAACATGGCATCAGAGGAGCGAAGAGCACGAGCGGGGCAATAGTGTGAGATGAGAGAGGAAAGATAGGAAGGAGCTAGACCGTGAAAAGCTTTGTAGGTCAACAGGAGAAGTTTATATTGGATTCTGGAGTGAATTGGAAGCCAATGAAGAGATTTCAGAAGTGGAGTTACATGGTCAGAGCGGCGAGCCAAGAAGATGATCTTAGCAGCAGAGCGGTGAACAGAAACCAACGGACTGATGTGAGAAGAAGGAAGGCCAGTGAGAAGAAGGTTGCAGTAGTCCAACCGAGAAATAACCAATGCATGAACAAGAGTCTTGGCAGAAGAGACAGACAAAAATGATTGAATCCTGGCAATATTATACAGGAAAAAAAGGACAGGATTTAGCTACTGCCTCGATATGAGGAATAAAGGAGAGTGAGGAATCAAATATAAAGCCAAGACTACGAGCTTCCTTGACTGGAGTAAGCGTAACATCATTGACAGTAAGAGAGAATGAGAGATGAGGAGAAGGTTTAGGAGGAAAAACAAGCAATTCAGTCTTTGCCATATTAAGTTTCAAACGATGATGAAGCAGCCAAGCTGAGATATATGAAAGACATGCCGAGATACGATCGTGAACATCTGGAGAAAGATCCGGAGATGAAAGATATAATTAATTAAATAAATAAATAAGAGAGCACTTCTGCTTTGCTCGTGCAGAAAGCAGTCCAACTGGCACGTGGCGTCAGTGCCCGTTGGACTGCTCAGGGTAGATTTTCTTAAACTGCTTCTGTATTTGAGGCCAAAGCTGATTCCTCCCCCCCTCTTGTATTAAAACTGGAGGCGATGTGTTTGTTTCTAAAATGCAGCAAAATGGATGCTGTGTTCTGTAAGATTTGGCCAGTTAATTGAGTGTTTAAATTATTATTATTATTCAAACACACCTGCCTTTCCTCCAAGAAGCTCAAGCCTTTGAATGTGTTTTCCTCCCTATCATTCTATTACATAAAAGGGAGCTTCATTGCCTGCGTAGGGATTTGAATCTCGGCTCTCCCCAATCCTAGTCTGGCCCACTTGACCAGGGAGGCCTGCAGGGCCTTTCCATCTGGCTCCACTGCCTCCCACTGGCCCACTTCCTCCACTAGTGAGCTGTAATCTCTGAGCAGCTGAGTAGAAGGGGTGGGGTGGGGTGCGTGTTCAGAGGAGGGCAACCAGGATGATCAGGGGTCTGGAAACATAGCCCTATGAAGAGAGACTGAAAGAACTGGGCATGTTTAGCCTGGAGAAGAGAAGATTGAGGGGAGACATGAGAGCACTCTTCAAATACTTAAAAGGTTGTCACACAGAGGGCGGCCAGGATCTCTTCTCGATCCTCCCAGAGTGCAGGACACGGAATAACGGGCTCAAGTTAAAGGAAGGCAGATTCCAGCTAGACATCAGGAAAAACTTCCTGACTGTTAGAGCAGTACGACAATGGAATCAGTTACCTAGGGAGGTCGTGGGCTCTCCCACACTAGAAGCCTTAAAGAGGCAGCTGGACAACCACCTGTCAGGGATGCCTTAGGGTGGATTCCTGCATTGAGCAGGGGGTTGGACTCGGTGGCCTTGTAGGCCCCTTCCAACTCTGCTATTCTATGATTCTATGATTCTCTTCTCCCTCCGATTGGAGATGAGTGGGGAATAGGGAGCATGGAGTTAATTCTCAATGTTGTCCTTTTTTGTTTTCTTTCTGTGTCTTTCCAGTCCCTGGAGGTCTTAAGAAAGCCTTTCCACCTGGGAGCACAGTATCTCCCAACAGTGCTGACGCTCTGTCTCTGAAAGCTCGTACGTTCGCTGGGATGGCATCCAAGACGACGACGACAAATGTCCCGAAAAGGATCGCGCATGCGCCCACGCTGCAGGTCAACACCGCCCTCATACACCCGGGGATCACTTTGCAAGGGAGCGGGGGAGGGTGGGCAGGAGGTAGATTTGGATCCACTGGTAGATCTCTGGATGGTTTGCAGTAGAGCAAATCCTCCTCCCAGAGTGCAGGACACGGAATAAGGGGCTCAAGTGACAGGAAGCCAGATTCCAGCTGGACATCAGGAAAAACTTCCTGACTGTTAGAGCACTACGACAATGGAACCAGTTACCTAGGGAGGTTGTGGGCTCTCCCACACTAGAGGCCTTCAAGAGGCAGCTGGACAACCATCTGTCAGGGATGCTTTAGGGTGGATTCCTGCATTGAGCAGGGGGTTGGACTCAACGGCCTTTTAGTCCTTTTCTAACTCTGCTATTCTATGATTCTATGTCACCCCCACGTTAAACTATGGCTAATCTTAACCATGGTGTATTGAAACAATGGTGTATTGTCCTCCTTTTGGGCTTCCAAAATATGGTCAGCCTATTCTCGATCATCCCAGAGTGCAGGACATGGAATAATGGGCTCAGGTTGCAGGAAACCAGATTTTGACTTGACATCAGGAAAAACGTCCTGACTGTTAGAGCAGTATAACAATGGAACCAGTGACCTAGGGAGGTTGTGGGCTCTCCCACACTAGAGGCCTTCAAGAGGCAGCTGGACAACCACCTGTCAGGGATACTTTAGGGAGGATTCCTGCATTGAGCAGGGGGTTGGACTCGATGGCCTTATGGACCCTTCCAACTCTACTATTCTATGATTCTAACAAGGATTTCTGCCTACCAGTTGTTTAACCGACTGCCCTCCTGCCTTAAATTATCCCATCGAAATGAAGGAAGTTGGGGGTAACCGGAAGTACAATTTTGTGTGGAAGGACAGTTGGCACCATTCAATTCTTGTACTCAAACCCAATTCCTCGACACAGAATTCTTTCGTTCTCAGTGTACGGTGGTGGCCATCTGTGGCTATCCATGGCTACTAGCCCTGATGGTTGTGTGCTATCTCCAGTATTCGAGGCAGTCAGCCTGCGTGCACCAGTTGCTGGGGAACATGGGTGGGAGGGTGCTGTGGCACCATGTCCTGCTTGTTCATCCCTGGTTGGCCCCTGTGTGAACCGAGTGCTGGACTAGATGGACCCTTGGTCTGATCCAGCATCAGGGCACTTCTGATGTTCTTATAAGGCAGTTTTCCTATCCCTACGTCAAGGGGAGCAGACTGTGAGGGTTAGGGGCAGGTACTGGAGTGAGTGAATTTCTCAAGCCGTCTATTCTCCATCCCTTCCCGCTTTCTCTAGAGTGCGACCTTAAAAAGGCCAGTTATTCCTACTGAGTTCGGTGCGAAGGTTCCCACCAACGTCCGTCAGAGGTACCTCAATCTCTTCATAGACGAGTGCCTGAAGTCCTGCCTATCGCAGCAGGAAGCATTTGACAAGGTTTGTCCCTTTAGGCTCTGAACAGCTCCGGAACCTTTGTAGGGATGGGGGCAGAACTGGTCCAATTCACATTTTAATCCCGACTTAGCTGAATTTGTGCTGCCAGAACCAATACATGAACTGAAACGTTGACTTTCCTTCCGTATTTGCGCCTCTCTGAATTTTGCAATGCACTACTCTGATCAAGGAAGTGTCTATTAGGGGGGAATGTGCAAAAAATTGCACGTAGAAATGAAAATAGCAGACAAAAATGCATTGTATATTGGGGGAAATTACTGCAGATATGCAGATATGAAGCGAAATAGCAGACAGAAATGTGTATATTAGGAGAAATGCACAAAAAAGCATAACTCTTGTTCCTTTTTTTTTTTTTAAAAAAAAGCAAACTAATGTTGAAATGAGTCATATTTGCCTATCTCTAACCCTTAGCACCTCATTAACAGTGACTGCATGTCTAAGGGACAGATGGAATAAGTCACTTCAGACGCGTTGGGAGCTTGGTGGACTATTATTATTATATTTATTTGTATCCCGCCTTTTGCCCAATGCTGGGCCTCAGGACATGATCCAGCCAAATTTGGAGTTCTAGGAAGGTCTTGTTCAAACAGTGGCAGCCTCAGATGCGCTTAAACTTCAACTTTTACTTACGTGCCTCAATTTAAACAGATGTCCTTTTTTTAAAGGGACATTCTCTGTATTAAAAATACATTAAATGTGATTGAATGTTTCTCCAAACAAACACACCTCCCTGCTCGTGCATGGCTAGCCTCCTCCCATATGTACCTGCCCGGACCTTAAGATCATCCTCAGGGGTCCTTCTCCGTGAGCCCCTGCCAAAGGAAGTGAGGCAGGTGGCTACTAGGAGGAGGGCCTTCTCCGCTGTGGCACCCCGGCTGTGGAATGAGCTCCCCAGAGAGGTCCGCCTGGCGCCTACACTGTACTCCTTTCGTCGCCAGCTGAAGACCTTTTTATTCACTCAGTATTTTAACACTTAATTTTAACTTAAATTTAAATCTTACTGTTTTAACTCTGTATTTTAATCTTACATCAATTTTGCTGCGTGGTTTTTATCCTGGTTGTGCTTTTTATACTGTATTTTGTATTTGTGCTTTTAACCTGTTGGTTGTTTTATTATGGTTTTAATTTTTGTGAACCGCCCAGAGAGCTTCGGCTATTGGGCGGTATAAAAATGTAATAAAGAAATAAATAAATGTGTGAGGGAAGAGTTCTAGCCAATCTAAACGTAGAGATTAAAATCGGTGGCAGGGGGAGGCGTTCATAAAGGACACCTCCCCCCCAACACTTAAAGCTTGAAGGTGATACAGTCCAATCAACTGTTTACCGTCTCAGTTTTTTTAGACGTGAAGATTGTCTGAAGGTGTGTTTTTTATGCCGAGTTTTAACCCGGCCTTGCCGCTATGTCCACAACATTCACTTGGAATTTCTACTTACAGTGGTGGCCAAAATTGTGGACGCTAAATTAGGTGTTAAAATACTGAGAAAATAAAAAGGTCTTCAGCTGGCGACGAAAAGAATACAAGAGGTTGGGCTTGTTTTTTTAGAGCATTTTTACCCCACTCTTCAAACCACAAGACGCCCAGAGCGCCTTGCATACAATCAATAAAGCAAGACACAGCCTCTGCCCGTAGGCTACAACCTAAAAAGACTCCACACAAAAGGAAAAGGGATGAGGAGGGTAGAGGAAAACAGGCAAGCAGCTCTCATAGTGGCCAGCTGGAATGAAGAGGAGGAGCCTGATGGAGCCGCTTCCCATCTCCCCGGCCACTTTGTGCTCATTGGGGCGTCAGCCCACCTCTTGACACCTTCTGGTAACTAACGTTGCGGGAAGGTGCGTGTGTGTGTTGACGCTGGACTCCTCCTGCAGGCGGGACGAGATCCCGAGCAAATCCTCAGGAGTGAGTTGGCCCCCACCTCCAAACAAATGGGACGGGGGTGGGTGGGCAGTCGGTGGCGACAAATGCCGGGGGGGGGTCCTTGGTGGTGACGCTGCTTCTGCTCCGGGGCGGGGGGGGGGGTTGCCTGCACAGCTAACTGGGCCGCTGTCTCTACCCGGAAGCAGCTAGTCCCGAGCTCTACGCCGGGACGCCAAGCTTTGGCGGCCGGCCATCCTCCCGCCGTAGCTCATCGCTGTAGTTGAGAGCAAACCGGTCTGATAAAACTTGAAAGTGCTGAAGACCTGAACGGTGCCGTTCGCAGGCCTTGGCAGAGGAGAAGTTGGCATATGAGCGTAGTACCAGCCGGAACATTTACCTGAATGTGGCGGTGAACACCCTGAAGAAGCTGAGGAGTCTGCTGCCCAGCCCCTCCCAGGACTCCCGCAGTACGTACCACACCACGTTGCTAATTAATGGCAGAGTGAATCATCATCATCATCATGGTGGATAAAAATCAATGATTTTAATTTTTTAAAAAAAAAAAATCTGATTTTTTTTAAATTTAAATCGGATTCTTTTTAAATAAAATGCTTTTTGAGGAAAAACTCTATCAAAAGATAGTTTTCTATTTAAGATGCATTATAGTCCAAAGGTTATTCATCATGAAAGGAGGATTCGTTTTTAATTATGTGGTATGAGGCTGTATATTCATACAGTGTTTAAATTTTGGGGTAAATGAATTCCATTCATCCATTCACCCTGTCATGCTCTTCCAGAGGTTTCTGTAAGATCATCGGGCAATTTTTCTATCTAGAATGTCTTATCACAGCTGCTTGGTTTTACAGTGCTCAAAACTGTGGATTTGTGTCTGCAGGGATCATAATCCCGTTGTACACAGAATCAACCCCCTTTACCTCTTAAGTGCTAAGTTTCAAAAAATTCAATGAATAGAGTGCACTTTTTTGGGGGGTGGGGGAAGTCACATGATTAAATTGTGTCTTTCTGAGTAGTGATTTAAATCACGACTTAAATCATGATTTATATCAAATTGATTTAAATCAAATCCACCCTAATAATAATAATAATAATTTATTTCTTACCCACCTCTCCATTTTGATTGAGGCGGGGAACAACAGTAAATATAAAACACATAAAACTGAATTAAGAACATAATATACATTGTTGAAACATCCTAAAAACATTCTCAAAACATCCTAAAATTCCCCTGTTCAGGCCTGGGAATTTTAGGATGTTTTTAGAATGTTTTTAGGGTTAGGGTGAAGATTTGCTGCCTGTCTTCTGCTCGATTCAGCCCTCTCCATATCTCCCCCTGACTCTTAATTCCTTTGGAGTACGTATGTCACATTGACCCAGAACAGGCCTTTAAATTTGTGGAGCAGAAGGAGGGAAAGCCCTTAGAGAGCCAACGGGCAGAATTAAACAGGTCAAAGCTTCCTGTCGCGTTGACCACGGCATCTGTGAAAATGAACCCTACTCTGAATGAATTGCGTTGTGTCCTTCCTGCCCAAGCCTTGGTCTCACCTGAGAAGTGCTTGACCCCGGTGAATGGGGTGTGTCTCACCAGCCCTGAAACAACAACACTGCCTTCAGGCGCCCATTCTTAGATGCCATTCAAAGTGCGGTGTTGAAGCTTTGAAGCCCTCAGTGGGTTGAGACCTGCAAAGCGGGTTCGAATGGACGCCCGTTGGTGGCCACTTGGATCGCATGCTTGTTAATGTCTTGGGTTATTCCTTCCCCTTCCAGAGTTCAGCAACCGGAAACTGGTGTCTCACGAAGCCATGCTAGGAGGGAAGCTGGCTGCCAGGACCAGTTTTACGTTGAATCGCACCACAAGCCTGCGAGTGGAAGACCTGACTGGTACGCCCCTCTTTTCTGTCATGTGAATGATGGCTCTGGTTCAATACGTTCCTTAGATGGACGTGTGTTTTTATTCCTTTCTTTCTGATGAGTCCACAGGGCAACTTAATACAACTATTGGCTCCCATTACATATATCCCTAAATGTAATGGGAGCCAATACAAATGGGAGATTTGTAAAAGTATAAAAGGCCGCGGACGTGAGCGGAATGAAATAGTCTTCCGGGACCTCTGTTTGGAAAACCAAGCAGCGAAGACTTTGTGGGCAGAGCACATACATAGTCAAGGTGAAACCACCAGAAATACATCTTCGCCCAGTTAAAGTAATCTTTAGATCATAGAATCATAGAATAGCAGAGTTGGAAGGGGCCTACAAGGCCATCGAGTCCAACCCCCTGCTCAATGCAGGAATCCACCCTAAAGCATCCCTGACAGATGGTTGTCCAGCTGCCTCTTGAAGGCCTCTAGTGTGGGAGAGCCCACAACCTCCCTAGGTAACTGATTCCACCGTCGCACTGCTCTAACAGTCAGGAAGTTTTTCTTGATGTCCAGCCGGAATCTGGCTTCCTTTAACTTGAGCCCGTTATTCCGTGTCCTGCACTCTTGGAGGATGGAGAAGAGATCCTGGCCCTCCTCTGTGTAACAACCTTTTAAGTCTTTGAAGAGTGCTCTCATGTCTCCCCTCCATCTTCTCTTCTCCAGGCTAAACATGCCCAGTTCAATTCAACTCATGATGAATTGCATGAGTTTTAACTGGGTGATCAGATCTGCATAAGCTTTGTACGGTTAGTTTTGAAGCCAAAAAGTATCCTGCTTTTTCAGTGTTGCAAGCAGAGGGTTGTAGCGTTTTATTTGTTTGTGCTATTTATAGGCTGCCCAATAGCAAAAGAAATTATCTGGCAGCAAACAGAATAAAATAACAAAAGATATAAGAAGATAAAAAATTGATTGAAGCAAACACAGCAGAGAACAGGGTTTTTTGGGGGGGGGGCAGAGCTAAAACAATGTTAAAAGGACATGATTTTAAAAGTTTGGGGAAATAAAATTATTTGCCTGGCACTGAAAAGACATAAAAGTAGGTGCCCAGTGGACCTTTCTCTCGGGAGGGCATCCCACAAATAGGGTGTCACCACTGACACAGCCATGTCAGTAGCGCGTTTATTTATTTATTTATCTATCTATCTATTTATTCATTCATTCAGTCATTTGTTGCATTTCTATACCGCCCAATAGCCGAGGCTCTCTGGGTGGGTGGATGCCCAGAGTATGGCGTCCTGAGTATTGCGTTGAGTTTTGGGCACCACACTTCAAGAAGGACGCAGACAAGCTGGAGCATGTTCAGAGGACGGCAACCAGGATGATCAGGGGTCTGGAAACAAAGCCCTGTGAAGAGAGACTGAAAGAACTGGGCATGTTTAGCCTGGAGAAGAGAAGGCTGTGGGGAGACGTGATTGTTGTTTATTCGTTCAGTCGCTTCCGACTCTTCGTGACTTCATGGACCAGCCCACGCCAGAGCTTTCTGTCAGCTGTCGCCACCCCCAGCTCCCCCAAGGTCAAGTCTGTCACCTCCAGAATATCTTCCATCCATCTTGCCCTTGGTCGGCCCCTCTTCCTTTTTCCACTTTCCCTAGCGTCAGCCTCTTCTCCAGGGTATCCTGTCTTCTCATTATGTGGCCAAAGTACTTCAGTTTTGCCTTTGACATGATAGCACTCTTCAAATACTTAAACGGATGTCACACGGAGGAGGGCCAGGATCTCTTCTCCATCCTCCCAGAGTGCAGGACACGGACTAATGGGCTCAAGTTGCAGGAGGCCAGATTCCGGCTGGACATCAGGAAAAACGTCCTGACTGTTAGAGCAGGACGACAATGGAACCAGTGACCTAGGGAGGTTGTGGGCTCTCCCACACTAGAGGCCTTCAAGAGGCAGCTGGACAGCCGTCTGTCAGGGATGCTTTAAGGTGGATTCCTTCACTGAGCTGAGGGTTGGACTAGATGGCCTTATAGACCCCTTCCAACTCTATGATTCTATGCCTCTTTCAAGATGGCCCTGCTCTTGGCAGCTTCTAGCACTGCTTTGTGTTAACCGTCATATTTATAAACTGCACAGGGAAACCAGGGAAGAGCCTCCTCAGTTATGATCTTGCTCCCCCCTAGGGAGGCCTACCTGGCTCTTACATCATTGTACTTTTCGGCAGCTTTATTTTCCCAGGCTTCTAAAAAAAACCCATGAAATTTTAGCTCTGTGTCTGAGCTGGTTTTACGCTGCACTTACCTGCCTTTCATTTCTCTCTCTTTGTCGTAGCATTACAGTGTTTTGAAAGTGATGTTAGCCAGTGTGAATATTTTTTTATTTCAATCTGCGAATGAATGTGTCTTAACTAGCCTTCGTCCCCCTCAGGTGCTGCCTTGTACCGGAGACTCAAGGAGTACGTGTTGACGGAGGAAGACTTGAAGGAGCACGGCTATCCGATGCCGTGTCCTGAAAAGCCGGGCCGGGCGATTGTCTTCACCGCCGAAGAGAGGAAAATGGCTGATGGTAAGTTTTGTGGAAGGGGGACGGGGGTCTGGCTGGACTATTCTCACCCAGGGACAGTCCAGTGCAGATCTTCATGGTGGGAAGGAACGAGTGGGAGAGGTAGACGGTTGTTCTAGCTGTCCTCACCTGCCCCCAGACAAGGCCGTCTACCCCTAATTGACCTTTTGGGGGACTTCTATATATGCTGCTTCTACAGATTCTCCAACCCGGTACCAGTCATCTGTGCTACTGTCACAGTAGGCAGTTCTGGCCTAGATACACCCCGGGCCTCACCCGGCCTCACAGGGTTGTCGTTGTAAGGGTAGCATGGAGAAGAGGAGGATTACGTATGCCTAGGATGACCATACGGAAAGAAGGACAGGGCTCCTGTGTCTTTAACAGTTGTATAGAAAAGGGAAACCCACGTTAAATGGCTGGAAGAGGAAAGTATGGGACGTAGCCTGTTCTGAAAAGTTAAAATACTACCGTAGGTCAACTGAGATATAGAATCATAGAATCATAGAATAGCATAGTTGGAAGGGGCCTACAAGACCATCGAGTCCAACCCCCTGCCCAATGCAGGAATCCACCCTAAAGCATCCCTGACAGATGGTTGTCCAGCTGCCTCTTGAAGGCCTCTAGGGTGGGAGAGCCCATCACCTCACCAGGCAACATTATCCTTTTGAAACAATATGGTCCCCTTTTGTAAACTGTGTTAAAGATTCTACACAACTAAGCCCCAGTTGAAATCTAGAGCATTTGGATGGTAACAGGTTGGGAAAGCTACTCTAAAGGAGCCTTTATTACCTAAGCTAATGATTCTATATAATAACTCACAAATAAAGACACAAATACACCTAATACTTTATTTTATTTTAATAATGAATTAGTTTTTATAAGTTTCAATCAGTTTATATATTTTATAATGTTTTGTATTCTGTGTTGTTCCCTGCCTTGATCCAGAGGGAGAGGTGGGTAAATGGAATTATTATTATTATTATTATTATTATTATTATTATTAACCCCAAACACGTTTTGACACAAAAGTCTTCATTTGTGTCCTACTAAAACACACAAGACTGAACACAGCTTTGGCTCATGTGTGCCCCTGTTGTAAATGGCCATCCTAAATCGACAATTACCCTCCAATGTTGCCGTCGGTAAAACTTTCCAAACCCCACGGATGTAGCTGATGTTATCCGTAAAAAATCTCCCCGCTCTCATAAGCTGAATTAAAGCCACGATCCAGGTAAAGTGGCTTGGGGCCCTAGTCAGCCTTCATTGGCATAAATAGTCCAAATGTTTCCTGGCGTCAGAAGTAAAGCTTCTCTTCTGCAGAAGCAAGGAAACCGGTTCACAACATGCACTTTCATGCAGCCAAATTACTTTATTTCTGTATTTTGATGCCTGTTGCAGTTCTTTGCTATGCCATGAGGAGGCACAGGTGTAGAGTATTATAATAGTTGGACGTAGTGGAATTCTCTGTTTGCTTGTGGTGCTTGATAGGAAAAAAAACATATTTCTTTTTCTTTCTTTAAAATCAGTTTTACAAGGACGAGACGATAGGGGAATAGAATCAAAGAATCATAGAATAGCAGAGCCGGAAGGGGCCTACAAGGCCATCGAGTCCAACCCCCTGCTCAATGCAGGAATCCACCCTAAAGCATCCCTGACAGATGCTTGTCCAGCTGCCTCTTGAAGGCCTCTAGTGTGGGAGAGCCCACCACCTCCCTAGGTAACTGATTCCATTGTCGTACTTCTCTAACAGTCGGGAAGTTTTTCCTGATGTCCAGCCGGAATCTGGCTTCCTTTAACTTGATCCCGTTATTCCGTGTCCTGCACTCTGGGAGGATCGAGAAGAGATCCTGGCCCTCCTCTGTGTGACAACCTTTTAAGTATTTGAAGAGTGCTCTCATGTCTCCCCTCAATCTTCTCTTCTCCAGGCTAAACATGCCCAGTTCTTTCAGTCTCTCTTCCTAGGGCTTTGTTTCCAGACCCCTGATCATCCTGGTCGCCCTCCTCTGGACACGCTCCAGCTTGTCTGCGTCCTTCTTGAATTGTGGAGCCCAGAACTGGATGCAATACTCTCGATGAGGCCTAATCAGGGCCGAATAAAGAGGAACCAGTACCTCACATGATTTGGAAGCTATACTTCTATTAATGCAGCCCAAAATAGCATTTGCCTTTCTTGTAGCCATATCGCACTGCTGGCTCATATTCAGCTTTCGATCTAGTAAGCGGGGGATCTTCAGAGGATCTCCTTAAAAATATACACCAGATCTTTCAAAGCAGACAATTTAAGAATGGAGACGTGGGTTGATAAGAAATCGCTGTGCGCACACACACACGCGTGCCCTTTTTTTATATAGGTCCTTGCCGAGTTTGCTGCCGCTGTGGCGCGGAGTATATGGTGACGGCATCTGGTAACTGCGTCCGTAAGGAGGAATGCGTCCATCACTGGGGACGGTTGCGCAAGCAAAGAGGTAATTCGTTGTATTGTCATCTTTTTTATTCCATTCTCCCTCTTGTGGAGGCATCTGTGATCCTTCCTTCTCACCTCAGATCCCTGCTCAGCAGTTTAAGCAAACATCTGAGCCCAGCCTACCGCCCGGGATGGTTGTGAAGCTTAAACGGGCAGAATCTGTCAGTGCAACCTCGGGGTTGCAATAGAATAAATACGTTTGGATGTATACAGCCTAGATGCATCAGAAGGAGAAGTGAGATAGTAATATCCCCACCACCGTTCCATCAGCTTGGCTGGGACCCGTTGCCATGTGGCTCCTCCCTTTCCATCGGCAGCTGTTCTCTGTAGTCACGTTGCAGCTTCATTATGGAAGAGCTGGGCCTTGCAGTTTGCTTGCTTTCGTCTCCCCTCTCCAGTACCTTTTTCTTTTGCGCCCCTTCCTAGAGTTAGAAGACCTAAAGATGGTCGTGCACGCGGTGGTAACTTCAAACCTCGACTTCTGCAATGCACTCTACATAAGGCTACCTTTGTGCCTAGTCCGGAAACTTCAACTAGTTCAAAATATGGCAGCCAGGCTGGTCACTGGTACACCTAGGGGTGGCCACATCACACCAGTCTTAAAATCTCTTCACTGGATGCCAATTAGTTTCCAAGCAAAGTATAAAGTGTTGGTTATCACCTTTAAAGCCCTACATGGTTTGGGTCCAGGTTACCTGCGGGATCGCCTTCTCCCGTACAATCCGCCCTGCACACTCAGGTCCTCTGGGAAGAATCTCCTTCAGCTAGCAAAAACTAGATTAACAACTGTTACCCAGAGGACCTTCTCTTCTGCTGCTCCCAGACTGTGGAATGGCCTGCCGGAGGAGACTCATCAACTTGACAGTCTACTAGCATTCAAGAAAGCTGTAAAGACTGATCTCTTCTGGCAGGCCCATCCAGTGGAATTTTAAGATGTTTTCGGATGTTTTTAACAATGCATATTATATTTTAATTCAGTTTTATGTACTGTATTTTCTGGCGTATAAGACTACTTTTTAACCCAGGAAAATCTTCTCAAAAGTTGGGGGTCGTCTTATACGCCCAGTAGAAGATGACTTTTTAACCCAGGAAAATCTTCTCAAAAGTTGGGGGTCATCTTGTACGCCCAGTCGTCTTATACGCCGGAAAATACGGTATTTTATCGTTTATTGTTCCCCGCCTCGATCAAAATGGAGAGGCGGGTAAGAAATAAATTGATGATGATGATGATGATGATGATGATGATGATGAAGTCGTCCCTTACATAGGGTGGCCATATGAAAAGGAGGACAGGCCTCCTGTGTCTTTAACAGTTGCATAGAAAAGGGAATTTCAGGAGGTGTCCTTTGTATATATGGAGAACCTGGTGAAATTCCCTCTTCATCACCACAGTTCAAGCTGCAGGAGCTATACTAGAGTGACCAGATTTAAAAGAGGGCAGGGCTCCTGCAGCTTTAACTGTTGTGATGAAGAGGGAATTTCACCAGGTTCTCCATATATACAAAGGACACCTGCTGAAATTCCCTTTTCTATGAAACTGTTAATGATACAGGAGCCCTGTCCTCCTTTTCATAGGGTCACCCTCCCTTATATCGTGAAGTGTCTTGAGTGCATGACACCAAGGCAGCCCATGAATGTTATAAATCAAGGATCGGGTTCCACCAGAGGGGCCGTTGCGTATCCTTCGGTCACTCACATTTACGCCTCGGAAAATGGGCCCTCGTTGCCTGCGCTGACGTGTCGCCTGGCTCAAAGCTTCCCTCCCTGTTTCAGTTCCAGGTGGCTGGGAAACGCATTACAACTGCTGTTCCGGAGCGGTGGCTTCCGCCGGTTGCCAAGTTGCGAAAGTAAGTCCCACTCTGCGCGGCCTTCTGCCAGGTCAGGCCACTGGGAGGCCAGAGAAATCGGCAATGGATTAAACTGAGTTCGTGTTTCTATGACTCCAACCTCCGAATTAGATTGCTGCAATGTGCTCTACGTGGGGCAGCCTTTGAAGACGGTTCGGAAGCTGCAGCTTGTGCAAAATGCAGCGGCCAGATTGATAAACAGGACCAGAAGTTTCAAACATATAAGACCCACTCTGGCCCACTTGCATTGGCTGCCTGTACGTTTCCAAGCCCAGTTCAAGGTGCTGGTTTTAACCTATAAAGCCTTACACGGCTTGGGACCACCATACCTGACGGAATGCCTCTCCCGACGTGACCCTCCCGTACACTACGCTGAACATCTAAGGTCCTCCTCCGAGTGCCTACTCCGACGGAAGTTCGGAGGATGGCAACGAGAGACAGGGCCTTTTCTGTGGTGGCCTCCCAATTGTTCAACGGCTGCTGCCCGTTTTAATTCGCCTTATGGGAGCGGGCGGAAGAGCTCCTTTTCATTTTCATATGACCCTCCCTCTAGGAAGAACTGCAAAACATAGTCACTCAGGTTGGCTTTTGCAAGCTTCATAGAGTCGGTGGGCTCCTCTCGCTGTGCCGGTTATTTTCAGTTAACGGGAAAGCTTGCTCATTCAGGTTGGGTGAAATTCGAGGGCTCTTGCTCCTTTCTCCAGGAGATTTATTTCCTCTTCTCTCCCTCCCTCCCCTTGAAGCAACATGTCCATGATGGCCGGAAGGAGAACCTGGAGGGTTTTGTGAAGACTTTTGAGAAGCTACCAAATGCAGATGGCTGTCCCGGCATCTATGCCTTAGACTGTGAAATGGTGAGTGGAGCCCGCAGGTGGAATGGTGCCAAGAGCATTTCATAGAAATATCATAGAATAGTAGAGTTGGAAGGGGCCTACAAGGCCATCGAGTCCAACCCCCTGCTCAATGCAGGAATCCACCTTAAAGCATCCCTGACAGATGGCTGTCCAGCTGCCTCTTGAAGGCCTCTAGTGTGGGAGAGCCCACAACCTCCCTAGGTAGCTGATTCCACCGTCGCACTGCTCTAACAGTCGGGAAGTTTTTCCTGAGGTCCAGCCGGAATCTGGCTTCCTGTAACTTGAGCCCATTTTTCCGTGTCCTGCACTCTGGGAGGATCGAGAAGAGATCCTGGCCCTCCTCTGTGTGACAACCTTTTAAGTATTTGAAGGGTGCTCTCATGTCTCCCCTCAGTCTTCTCAAGGCGAAACCTGCCCAACATGCATAGAATCATAGCATCATAGAATAGCAGAGTTGGAAGGGGCCTATAAGGCCATCGAGTCCAACCCCCTGCTCAGTGCAGGAATCCACCCTAAAGCATCCCTGACAGATGCTTGTCCAGCTGCCTCTTGAAGGCTTCTCAGATGGGAGAGCCCACTGCCTCCGCAGGTCATTGGTTCCATTGTCGTACTGCTCTAACAGTCAGGAAGTTTTTCCTAATGTTCAGCCAGAATCCAGCTGAATCTTGAGCCCATGATTCCGTGTCCTACACTCTGGGATGATCGAGAGGGATCCTGGTCCTCCTCTGTGTGACAACTTTTCAAGTACTGTGCTATCATGTCTGCCCTCCTCTTAAGGCCTTTGTCTGGTCTGTGTGTGTGTGTGTAAAAAATAACAATGTAAAGACTACAATCAGAGTTTACTACGTATATAAAAGAATGCAACTGAGCCTATCACATATTCTAATCGTAATGAGTGCTGATAGCCATTAGCCAAAATGGGCCTACTGAGGAACAAGAGGGAGATATTTGCGTTCTCAAGGGAACTCTTGAGTTGCCCCAGGACTGGAAAGCAGATGGGAAGCGCCCTATGGCTCCAGGGCCACTGGGAGTTTGCATCCACCGTTCCCAGGCATAACATCAAGCCAAGGAGGAGACCGTCTGCTGGCCAGGGAATCTTGCTTTTCGTTCCTTGCCAGGAATGGCACTGCTCCAGCTGACAATTCTTCTGGGAGTACAGACGGATGGGGAAAGAACACTCTGAGCTCCTTGGAGTAAAGGCAGGATGGAAATGAAAAGATATATTCAAAGCCTACCAAAATTCCATCCCCCAACTATTGAAAAATACTCAGATTCCGGCTGGACATCAGGAAAAACTTCCTGACTGTTAGAGCAGTACGACAATGGAACCAGTGACCTAGGGAGGTGGTGGGCTCTCCCACACTAGAGGCCTTCAAGAGGCAGCTGGACAACCACCTGTCAGGGATGCTTTAGGGTGGATTCCTGCATTGAGCAGGGGGTTGGACTCGATGGCCTTGTAGGCCCCTTCCAACTCTGCTATTCTATGATTCTAGGTGTGCAGGAGGGGGACTCTAAATCTTGTAAGAATCTGCTTTTATTCCTGATGTTCGCACATGTGGATTGCCAAATTGGTTTGGCGATATTTGCCTGCAGAATTGGCTGAGGTTTGGTTGAATAATACACCGCTGCCTTGTAATCTGTGGCGATCCCTGAAATGATCCCTTGCCTCTCTTCTTCCTCGGCTTCTGCAGTGTTACACCAAGCAAGGCCTGGAGCTGACGCGAATCACCGTGATCAACTCGGACCTGAAGGTGGTCTACGACACCTTTGTCAAACCTGACCATAAGGTCGTGGATTACAACACCCGGTGAGTACCCGGAGAAAAAGAGAGGGAGAGGACCAGCTTGCATGCAGCATTAAGCCACTGCGGGTTAATTAACCTGTGGGGTTTGCTGGCCACCATTTTGAATACGCAAGCCATGGTGCGTGAACCTGGGTGGCATGGGTTACCTGAGTATTTAACCCGTGCCGTCTGGGTTTGCACAACACGACAAGCCCGCCACGGCTTCCATAGTCAAAATAGTGGCCGGTCCACACTTCAAAACCCCGCAGGTTAATTAACCTGTGGTGGCTTAGCGTTACGTGCGAACTGGCCCAGCAAGACAGAGCATTGCCTTGTAAACCAAGGCCTGTGCAATTTAGAGTGACAGTAGTCAACTATTCAGCTGCCTTTGGCTGACTGAGTCTAGTCTGCTGTGGTTGTCAGCCGCTCTCCGGGGTCTTAGGTGGAGGCCTTTCGTGGTGCTCCCGTGCCCACGCTGCCCTCTTACCAGAACATCAGAGGAGTCAAACTGGATCAGGTCAAGGTCATAGAATCATAGAATAGTAGAGTTGGAAGGGGCCTACAAGGCCATCGAATCCAACCCCCTGCTCAATGCAGGAATCCACCCTAAAGCATCCCTGACAGATGCTTGTCCAGCTGCCTCTTGAAGGCCTCTAGTGTGGGAGAGCCCACAACCTCCCTAGGTCACTGGTTCCATTGTCGTACTGTTCTAACAGGCAGGACGTTTTTCCTGATCATAGAATCATAGAATAGCAGAGTTGGAAGGGGCCTACAAGGCCATCGAATCCAACCCCCGGCTCAATGCAGGAATCCACCCTCAAGCATCCCTGACAGAGGGTTGTCCAGCTGCCTCTTGAAGGCGTCTAGTGTGGGAGAGCCCACAACCTCCCTAGGTCACTGGTTCCATTGTCGTAGTGTTCTAACAGGCAGGACGTTTTTCCTGATCATAGAATCATAGAATAGTAGAGTTGGAAGGGGCCTACAAGGCCATCGAATCCAACCCCCTGCTCAATGCAGGAATCCACCCTCAAGCATCCCTGACAGATGGTTGTCCAGCTGCCTCTTGAAGGCGTCTAGTGTGGGAGAGCCCACCACCTCCCTAGGTCACTGGTTCCATTGTCGTACTGGTTCCATCTGGTCCAGCGTAAGGGCAATAGCACCCTCCCACTTGTGATCCCCAGCAACTGGGGAGTATGGGCGTCCTGCCTCTGGTACTTCATCAGTATATAGCCATCATGACTAGTAGCCTTATTCTCCATGAATTTGTCTACCCTCTTTTAAAGTCATGCCAGTTGCCTGCCTTCACAACACCTCGTGGTAGAGAATTCCAGAGTTTAACTCTGCGCTGTGTGAAGAGGTCCTTCCTTTCATCTGCGCTCGACATCTAAGGTCCTCCTCCGAGTGCCTACTCCGAGGGAAGCTTGGAGGATGGCAGCAACAGAGAGGGCCTTTTCAGTGGTGGCCCCTCTAATTATGGAATGATCTCCCCGACGAGGCTCGCCTGGCGCCGACATTGTTATCTTTTCGGCGCCAGGTCAAGACTTTTCTCTTCTCCCAGGCATTTAACAACATATGCTAAGTTTGTTTGCTTTTTAAAGGACCCCAGAACTGTTGTGGTTTAAATGCTGTTTTATAGTGGTGTATTTATATTTTTGATGGTTTTAAATTTTGTATACTTTTACAAAAGTATACTCCTCTCTCATCTCACACTATTGCCCCGCTCGTGCTCTTCGCTCCTCTGATGCCATGTTTCTCGCCTGCCCAAGGGCCTCTACTTCCCTTGCTCGGCTTCGGCTATTTTCTTCTGCTGCCCCTTACGCCTGGAACGCTCTTCCAGAACATCTGAGATCCACAAGTTCAATCGCCGCTTTTAAGGCTCAGCTAAAAACTTTTCTTTTTCCTAAAGCTTTTAAAACTTGATTTTGTTCTGACTTTATACTGTTAGTTCACCCTACCCAGTGCCTGTTTGCTTTCTCTTCCCCTCCTTATTGTTTTATCATGGTTTTATTAGAATGTAAGCCTAGGCGGCAGGGTCTTGCTATTTACTGTTTTACTCTGTACAGCACCGTGTACATTGATGGTGCTATATAAATAAATAAATAATAGTAATAATAATAATAATAATAATAATAATAATAATAATAATAATAATAAATGTCCACTGTTTTAACTTTTGTAAACCGCCCAGAGAGCTTCGGCTATGGGGTGGTAATATAAATTTAATAAATAAATAAATAAATGAATAAATAATCTGTCCCCAGTCTCCGACCATTCAGCTTCATGGCATGGTTCTAGTACTCTCGTGCCCTCCTTGCCCTGCTCTCTCTCAAAAGCAGGCAAACTGATTTGGGGACGTTTGCACGTAAATTCTGAAGCCTTTGTTTTTCTCCACCGTTGATTCCTGGATCTAAGCACTGTCCCTCGGAGGAATCTGCCTGTTGTCCCTCGGCTTGGTTCCTTCCATTCAGGAGAGGTGTCCAAACAAGGATCTTGTGCCGTAGCAAAAAATCAGAGGGTGGGGAGGGGCTCTGCGGGTGGGTAACCCTGACTCCCCAAGTGAACGTTGTGGGAGGCCTAAGGCTGAAGGTGGGCGAGTCGGTTTCTGGCCTGAACGACAACAGTCTTTCTTTGGCAGGTTTTCCGGCGTCACCGAGGCGGATCTGGAGGACGTGTCCGTCACGATCCGGGACGTCCAAGCCGTCCTCTTGTGCATGTTCAGTGCGGACACGATCCTAATCGGGCACAGTTTGGAAAGCGACTTGTTTGCACTAAAGGTGAATGGAAGGGGCTGCTTCTGTGCCTGTCCCTGGCAGGGTGTGGGAGGGGGCTCTGGACTGCTGCCTAACTCCCAGTGGCTCTTCTGAGACGCACTTTGTCCAGACTGGCACGGGGGACCGGGGGGGGGGGGGGATGGACCGCTTTGCATTTCCAGACAGCTGTGTTGGAGCAGCTAACCAGACGGGCTGTGTCTCCTTCCCTTTCCCAGCTCATCCATTGCATGGTGGTGGACACGGCGGTCGTCTTCCCTCACCGCCTGGGCTTGCCTTACAAGCGGGCGCTACGCACCTTGATGGCAGACTACCTCAAGCGCATCATCCAGGACAGCGGTGAGACTGGGGCGGGGGGGGGGGGAGGATCCGTGTGGCGCAGCCTGGAGCTCTGGATGAACCTCCTGGTGGCATTTCGTAGAATCATAGAATAGCAGAGTTGGAAGGGGCCTACAAGGCCATTGAGTCCAACCCCTTGCTCAATGCAGGAATCCACCCTAAAGCATACAAGACAGATGCTTGTCCAGCTGCCTCTTGAAGGCCTCTAGTGTGGGAGAGCCCACCACCTCCCTAGGTAACTGATTCCATTGTCGTACTGCTCTAACAGTCAAGAAGTTTTTCCTGATGTCCAGCTGGAATCTGGCTTCCTGTAACTTGAGCCCATTATTCCGTGTCCTGCACTCTGGAAGGATCGAGAAGAGATCCTGGCCCTCCTCTGTGTGACAACCTTTTAAGTATTTGAAGAGTGCTATCATGTCTCCCCTCCATCTCCTCTTCTTCAGGCTAAACCTGCCCAGTTCTTTCAGTCTCTCTTCATAGGGCTTTGTTTCCAGACCCTTGATTATCCCGGTTGCCCTCCTTCTCCCCTCCTTCTCAGCCATCCAGCCCTGGTGCAGAACGTCTTTCAGGCCATGCCTGGAGCTCCATTTGGGAGGGGGGCATTCCCAGGGGGGAGGCAAAACACCTGCCAGCCGCTAAGCCTTCGGAGAGACAGCTCTACCTTTTAGAATGAGCGGTGGTGGTGAAATGGCACAAAAGCCAGGACACCAGCAAACTGTCAGTGGCTAAGAGGTTCCCCACCTGGGGAACCCAGGCGGGCAGATTGGGACCCTAGGCAGGCTGGTTTGGGCCCAAGGCTTTGCAGCCCTCCTGTCAGGTCTAGCCTTGCTCCCCCTGGTTTGGAAGAAGGTATTTCAGGTGATCAGTCAGAATCAGACTCTGAAGTAGAGGAGTCGGCGCCAGACACAGGCCAGCCTGGACCAGTGTGGGAGGAAGCTCTCATGGGCTCTTCACCAGCTGGGAGTGAACCCCCTCCAGAGCTTATCTCCTCAAGGGCAATTCATACACACTCAGTGGGAAGCCAGTATTCTTCCGAAGGAGAGAGCACAGAGAGTTTAGCCGATCCTCGAGTATGCTGCAGACTAAAACGGGCGGAGCTAAAGGAAGGTGAGAGAAAGTCCGCCCGGCTGGCATCCCGTCAGAAGCTGCCTCAGAACTAGTCTCTGAAGTTAACGCGTCTTGGGAAAAGGGCTTTCCATTCTTCTTGAAAGGATAATTGTCTCACTTAGTTTGCATAGTTTTGCCTGGGGGAAAGTTCGAAGAGATTAGACCCCCTTCAGGTGGGAAGAGATGTTTATGGCTTCAATAAAGCTTTGTGGATTACTTAGCAGGCCTTGTTATTATCTCTCAAGAAGGCAGGAGGTTTTGAGAAACACAACACCTCCCTTCATAGGACAAGCGCTCTGTCCTGACCTCGTTCTGTACTGTTCTCGTAAGAACCGCCGTGCTGGATTAGGCCAAATTGTCCGTCTGAGCCACCTTCCTGTTTCCAGCAGGCAGGTGCTGCAAACAAGAGGTTCACAGCCAGGACACGAGGGCAATAGACTGTATGAAAATGCAATAAATAAATAAATTTATTAGCGGGGTGGTTTGCCATTGCCTTCCCCAGTCGCGGTTACCTTTCCCCCAGCTAGCTGGGTACTCATTTTACCGACCTCGGGAGGATGGAAGGCTGAGTCGACCCGAGCCGGCTGCCTGAAACCAGCTTCTGCTGGGATCGAACTCAGGCCGTGGGGAGAGTTTCGGCTGCAGTAACTGCTGCTTTACCACTCTGCGCCACATGAGGCTCATTTAAACAGTTTATATTTCGCCCGGAAGCTAATTTTATCTACTGGCGCTTGATTTCAGACACCAGTAATATGGGAATACCATAAATGAGGTGCTGTGCTTTGTCCTCCTAGTGGGTCGAGTAAAAATAGGAGGAACTGGCGTACAAGGCTTGCCCGATCTGTTATGAATCCATTCAAAGTGCTTTTGTGCCGCGTGGACAGCCCAAACACCGAACGACAAAATAACGTTGATTTCCCCCCCACCCTTCTCTTGTATTCCGGTCTTGCTAGCATCGCGGACGTTGCTGATCTCCCCCGGGGAATGGATCTTTTACAGCTCTCTGTTTTTCTCTTTCTCTCTCTCTCTTGATAGTGGAAGGTCACGACTCCAGCGAGGATGCACGAGCCTGTATGGAGCTGATGCTGTGGAAGATCAAGGAGGACGCGAAAGTCAAGCGGTGACCTGACCCCTTGCAATCGCTGCCCTTTGCGCCTTTGGCACAGTGCAATAATAAAGCCTCTGAGAAATGCCTGCAGCCAGAAGTGGGCACATCCCAGACTTCCCCCCTCTCTGTTCATAGGTACCCTTAGGAATCAGGAAGGAGCGGCTGCCACGGGGCACCTCCACTCTCCCGGCACGCAGCCAGGACGAAATGCACGTGACCCCGCGAGAGCAGCTGTCTCCCTGCCAGGGGTGGCGAGGGAGCATTTTCAGGTAGGCCTGTCAGAGAAGACCAGAAGAATCTCCTGAGGCACTTAACTCTACAGTCTTTCTCCTCCCCTATTTATGAATTTTAAACTCTTGGCTCTAACGTAGGTGTCCGATTTCACCGAGGTCTCGTGGCTGGCAGAACAGTGCAGGCGTCAGCCATGGCAGCAGGCAGCGAGGCGTTTTGGGGGAGAGAGCTGGGAACGGTCCAGAGAGGGCCGGGGAGAGAGCTTTGGCCAAGGCCCCGATGCCCTCATGGACAGGGTCAGCAGGGCGGGCAATGCAGGGGGGTGGCGGGGCCATAGAACGCCAGGCCACCTGGGGGCTTTCGTGCCTCGGGACACGTTTCCAGGGGAGAGCTCCACACTTCTGTCTCTGGGCTGGGAGCCAGGGAGACTCTCCCAGAGAACAGCTGGTCCCGATCCGCTGATGTTGGAGGGGCTGAGGAGGGGGCGCGGATGTCCGGTAGCTGCTCGTTCCGAAATCGCTTCTGGATTCCGCTTTGGCACCGTTAACAGGGTGGGGAAGGTGGATAGATAACGTTGAGGTTTATGATGAGCACATCTTTAAAGGCTCCTGGGAGAAATTGGGGTGAGGGGAAGCCTCCCCCTTCCTTCCCTTCTCCCTCTTGTCAAAACCCTGAAGACGATGCCGTAGCTTTTCGCCCCCACTCCAAAGGCTTTCTCACTTAACTTTTAAGAGGGTATTGGAGCTGCCCACGGGAGGGGGGTCATGCAGCCACCTGATGGCGAGGCAGCATCTCAGCTCTTGAGGAAGCAAGTCCGCATTTGTGGCGAAGTGTTCTCCCATCCTCGATGGAGAGGCCTGAGGCCTGGCCGGCCCCTGCATTTCCTTGGGGAGCTCTGCCTCCTCCACCTTCCCTCTCCCTGGGCGCGAATGACTTGCCTCGCTTGGGCTTCCGAGCCTCCGAGAACGGCCACCTTTGCAGCGGCCTCCTTGCTGCCCCCACAGGTTGGCGGCCGTTGGGCAGGGTAGCTTAGTACTGCCTCGTACACAGCTTGCTTCTCACCGGCACCTCACTTGACTGGAGGACGTGTTATTGCTGTTTCATTTCTACAAGGCAGCCATCACTTCGTCCTGTTACAACAGCCCCATTCTCTTTGTGTATTAAGTTAGCACCAAAAGTGTACAGCGGTCCCTTTATTTACCGAGGTCCAGTTCATGTAACGCACGGTCACGCAGGGCTCCAGGTTTTGGGAAGGGGAGGCAGGGAGCCCTAGATGTTGCAACCCGAGAGCAAAGATGGTGGGGAGGTCGCCATGGTTTTGAAGGTAGTGAATCCCCCTGTTCTAGAAGGACTAGTAGGACACGTCGCCTGCACTCCCTCCCTCTGGACCTCCGGGTCCAATTTGACTGTGTCCAACCCGTTGACCACCTTGTCCTTTGACCTGCCATTGGTGGTTGCGTAAATCCTGTCTCGGATGGAAGACGGGGGAAAAGACACTGGGCTTTTGACGGCATTGCCGTGTGGCTTTGGAAACAGTCCTGGGAACGCCTTCTGCGTTGTGAGCAGTTCCCCACCCACCCCTCTCTCTCTCTCCAAGCTTCACCACGACCTTTTAAAACATTTGGGGAAATATATTCATGAGATTGCTTAGCTTCCTCGTGCTGCTTTTGCTGCGAACTCTGCCTGGGAAACAGCAGAAACGTTACCCGGGTCAGAAATAATTGAAAAGCTGCAGCAGTAAGAACCCTCACCTTGGGGGTTATAAAAGAAAAGGAAAAAAAACACCCTCTTCTTTCTCTTCAAACACGCACTCACATGGTCTGAGAGGAAATACAATGTTTTAGAAATGGAACAAGTGGGAAAAGATGGTTTTTGTCTTGTTCCCTGTTTAACCAGGGGACGTATTTGCACTACAAGCTGATATCAGGACTCACACCTGTTTAACTGTCATAGGTCCTCCCAGGATCCTGGGAACTGTAGGGCGTTCCCTGTTAGCTCAGACTCTTCTCCTGCCCAGATGACTGTTAATCTAATTTATGCCTTTTAATCTGCTGCTGCCATTTTGCTGTTTGCCCTTTGCTCCTTCCTTCAAGTGCAAGATTTGAAGTAAGACAGTCCTCTTTCCAGGGTGGGGTGGGGGTGGAAATCTAGCACTCAAGAATGCAGGATTCTCCCTCTACGGCGGCCCCTGGCTGCAACTTCCTACCTGTTTGTAACACTGTACAGGAATAAAACTGCAGACTTTGTATATGCACAACTGTATACCTGTTAACACTATTTTGTAAATCTTTTTTAATAAAAAGAAAATCCTGACATGGTCTATGACAGTTGTAGAAAATTCTGTGGGCACAGGGTGGTTTTGGAGCAACGGTAAAAAACAACAACTAACTTTCTCACTTGTGTCCTTTACTGGAAGCTCAAAGAATTGCCTGCTTGGTATAAACCAGGAGCAGAGTGCCTTCTGGATGTTTCAGACTTCGACTCCCATAATCGCAGACCGTTGGTCACACTGGCTGGGGCTTATGGAGCCAAAAAAAAGGAAAAAGAATACATGTATTAGCATAGGAAGAGTAACAAAACCCACTATTTAATAGACAGAATGTCAAGATCTATAGACTGCTCAATCACCGAGTCTACGCAGAACGAAATGTTTGGTGTGCGCTCACACTCTGCTCTTAGAATCATAGAATAGTAGAGTTGGAAGGGGCCTCTAAGGCCATCGAGTCCAACCCCCTGCTCAATGCAGGAATCCACCCTAAAGCATCCCTGACAGATGGTTGTCCAGCTGCCTCTTGAAGGCCTCTAGTGTGGGACAGCCCACCTCCTTGCTAGGTCATTGGTTCCATTGTCGTACTGCTCTAACAGTCAGGAAGTTTTTCCTGATGTCCAGCTGGAATCTGGCTTCTTGTAACTTGAGCCCGTTATTCCGTGTCCTGCACTCTGGGAAGATCGAGGAGAGATCCTCGCCCTCTTCTGTGTGACAACCTTTTAAGTATTGAAGAGTGCAATCATGTCTCCCCTCCGCCTTCTCTTCTCCAGGCTAAACATGCCCAGTTCTTTCAGTCTCTCTTCATAGGGCTTTGTTTCCAGACCCCTGATCATCCTGGTTGCCCTCTTCTGAACACGCTCCAGCTTGTCTGCGTCCTTCTTGAATTGTGTGTCTTAAGCCACACAGAGGCCCCACCTCAGTCATAAATCCCTTGTCGCCCAGCAGAAACGGAATTTTACGTTGATTTGCCTTTTCAAGATCAAACACGCACACTCTGGCTTTCTGCGCTGTGTGACCTTTTGTAAAAAGGGCAATTCCACAAAGTGTGGAGCGATTACAACATCCTCCCAGGAGGCACAAAACCTTGAGTTTCATTCCTAGCAAAGGCCATCGCTGGAGTTGGGTCCCAACACGGCTGGAAGCCACCAGCTTGGCTACTGTCAGACCAAGGTTCAAGTCACTACTCGGACATGGAACTTACTGGGTGACCTTGGACCAGTCACACATTGGCTTCGTTCAGACAACGCGATAGTCAATGGTGGGGTAGTGACCAACTCAACAGTTGTTTATCTAGGAGGTGCTCCCTACACAACACAACGATCAACCATGGTGTCGATTAGGATCAGCGTTGAGTTGACTATTAGTCCACGCTGAGCTGACTCACTCATCCCCCGCCCTCTCCCCTCTCAGTCCTCCTGATAGTATCCCATCAGCCATTGCTGCCGAAAATCTGTCCCACCAGCTGGACTAGAGTGGCAGACTCCGCTTTGACCGCTCTTGCCTTACAACTCCGTGGCCAAGGAAATAACCAACGGTGCCCTCCACCCAACATGATAACCAGGCCGGGCGAGGGCCTGACGGGAGGCAGCTGAGGGTCCCAGGCACTGATCCCCAACGCGGCGTCCCGTTGTGCAGGGCAAAGGGTTCCTCACTCACAGCACCCGGAGATGTTGCTCCCAGCCAGGCTGCCGACGTGGGCCCAGCTCTGCGTCATGCAACCTGCAAACCAGGTTTTCTCTAAGCAAGCAGGTGCTGCTGGCTTTAGACGCTGGAGAAACAAGAGTATGCTTGTTTCTCACTGAACAAAATCTGGGCTTGGCTCTTGGTGGGGGTCGATGCCTGTTCCACCCCCAAAGCCTCTCATTGTCTGCCTTATCGATCAAGATGCTGGGCCTCATTAAAGGCTCTTCTTGAGTTAATTTCCTAGTGTAAGCTCTTTACCAGCTAATTCGGGACACTGGGTTCCAGCGGGAGGAAGGGTGGCTGGATGGCTGCCTGGCTGTCAGGCGGCAAGGGTCCCGCTGAGATATTGACAGACATGTCAGAACCAATTTGTGCCTGGTGACGTGCAAGGGGGCTTGCTGGGAAGTGTCCCAGCATTGAAACGCGCTCCTAAATTGACAACTGGTCTCGAGTACGCCTATTTCACTGGCAATATCTTATCTCCCACAATGAGGTTGCAGAATGAGTTTCTAGGATTAGGGGTGGACAAATCCATCAATTTCAGTTTCAGCTTTTCATTTTTCCAGTCTTAAATCCAGTTCATCTCAAACTCTGAGAATTCTTCCAGGTTTAAGTTTGTTTCATCCTGAACTTGCGTGGAAAGTCATAAAGATTTTTGTATACATTTCTCCTAATCGATGAACTTTTGTCTATTCGACACATTTATTTATTTTTTTGCAAGCCATTTGCCTTATACAATGCATTTTTGAACTTTCTTTCCCCTAATATATGCATATTGTATGTATTTTCTGATTGGAGAACTCCATTGCAAAATTCAGAGAAGTGTAAATTTTGAAGTACTTGAAAGTACTTTGTGAACCGCCCAGAGAGCTCTGGCTATTGGGCGGTATAGAAATGTAATTAATAAATAAATAAATAAATAAATAAATAGATCTGAGTTTCCATTCAAATAGTGTTTCCAAAGCGATAAAATGCAAACGGGAATAATTTCTCCCCCGTCCCTACCTAACTTTACCCTTAAATGGGCAACTGATCCCAACTTTGCCTCTTCCATGGTTACCTTTAAATGTGCTTTGTTTAAACTGGAGTTTGGCCGTTAGACACTATGGGTCAGTTTGTACAATTGCAGTGACGGAAATCCTAGAATCCTAGAATAGTAGAGTTGGAAGGGGCCTCTAAGGCCATCGAGTCCAACCCCCTGCTCAATGCAGGAATCCACCTTAAAGCATCCCTGACAGATCAGATGGTTGTCCAGCTGCCTCTTGAAGGCCTCTAGTGTGGGAGAGCCCACAACCGCCCTAGGTCACTGGTTCCATTGTCGTACCGCTCTAACAGTCAGGAAGTTTTTCCTGATGTCCAGCCGGAATCTGGCTTCCTGTCACTTGAGCCCGTTATTCCGTGTCCTGCACTCTGGGAGGATCGAGAAGAGATCCTGGCCCTCCTCTGTGTGACAACCTTTCAAGTATTTGAAGAGTGCTCTCGTGTCTCCCCTCAATCTTCTCTTCTCCAGGCTAAACATGCCCAGTTGCAATAAGCCATGGCAACTTATAAATGCAATAAATAAATAAATAAACAAACAAACTTATTTTCCCTGCTACACGTGCTGGACAGGTACAAGCCAGAACTCCATAATGACCTTTGCTGGTGCACCTTACTGTGTTGTCTGAACATGAGCAGTATAGCTTGTTTGGAGGTGGGGGGGACAGCAACCCTCAAATAGCAACCCATGGGTTATTTGAGGGTTGTTACTCCCTCAAACAAACCATGCCGCCCAGGTTTGGATGACATGGCAAGCCGCACCAGCAAGCGTAATTACGGAAACCGCCAGCGTGCCACTGGCACGCACGGTGCCCCCGCGATTGTGTGGACCAGGTCTATGTCTCTGAATGAGTTCCTGCTCTGGCAGCAATCCCTGATGTTTGTGCTGTGCGTCTGCGTCAGGTTCGATTCGGCCCCAGTGCAGATTTGGCAACATTACCTGCTTTCAGGGGAGGTGGTCCATTATCGCTTTGTGTTCACGTCCTTCCAATCTGTTTCTCCAGGCCTGAATCACGGAGCTGCATCCCTGAATTGGATGCTTTGGGGTGATTTAGTCCGTCGTGCTGTAGAGCTCTGGCAGGCAGACTGCAGAATCTCCTTTCTCTTTTACTAGTGTCCACCAGACAAAGCCATTTACAGAGGTGGGACGACGTCACCTCCCCACCCCCTGCTAGTACTGGCCTGTGTACATCAGCTAGGGTGACCAACCGTCAGGATTTCCCCGGATTTGTCCTGGCTTTTGTTCTTTCCATGGTGTCAGGGGGGATTTTCTATAATTTTCAAGAATGTCCTGGAATGACACACCTTCCCCTTTAAGGCTGCCATTAGCATGGCAGGAGGGAGTGACATGCTTTCTTGAGGCACATCATTCCCCCACCCCGAGCTCCAATTGAGGTCTTAAAGGGGAAAGTGGGTCATTCGTGGACATTATAGAAAAGGCCTCCATTGGAGTGGATGGTGGTGGTGCAGAATGAAATCCTTTCCCCTCCTCCACTCCAATCGGGTTCTTTAAGGTGGCGGGGGAATAACGTACTTTCTGCAGGACTCAGAAAGCTGCTTCCCCCCCACACACACTAGGTGTCCTCTTTTTTGGTTTCCCAAATACGGTCACCCTAACATCAGCGGCATTGCATCCCACAACCATTGCATCCTCTCACATACTCCCCAAAACTGCTGTGGATGAAGAGGACCGGGGAGGTGATGTGGGACACCTTGTCGATGCTGTGGGAGAGAAAGGAACCCAGGAAGAAGCAGCCCCAGTCAGACCAGTGGCGTCTAATCTGACGGGAAAGGGCTGACCAAGATCCTGGGGCCTCCTGGGTGCTCCACCTGTTGAACAACGGCCCCTCGGGCAATGAGGAGGACAGCACTGTTGTACATGAACCTCCCCGTACAATGCGCTCAACATCTAAGGTCCTCCTCCAAGTGCCTACGCCGAGGGAAGCTCGGAGGATGGCAACAAGGGAGAGGGCCTTTTCAGTGGTGGCCCCCCAATTATGGAATGATCTCCCCAACGAGGCTGGCCTGGTGCCAACATTGTTAACTTTTCGGTGCCAGGTTAATACTTTTCTCTTAACAACATTATTATTATTATTATTATTATTATTATTATTATTTATATAGCACCATCAATGTACATGGTGCTGTACAGAGTAAAACAGTAAATAGCAAGACCCTGCCACATAGGCTTACAATCTAATAAAATCATAGTAAAACAATAAGGAGGGGAAGAGAATGCCAACAGGTACAGGGTAGGGTAAGCAGGCACAGGGTAGGGTAAAACTAACAGTAGAAAGTAACAGTAGAAGTCTGCACAACATCAAGTTTTAAAAGCTTTAGGAAAAAGAAAAGTTTTTAGTTGAGCTTTAAAAGCTGTGGTTGAACTTGTAGTTCTCAAATGTTCTGGAAGAGCGTTCCAGGCGTAAGGGGCAGCAGACGAAAATGGACGAAGCCGAGCAAGGGAAGTAGAGGCCCTTGGGCAGGCGAGAAACATGGCATCAGAGGAGCGAAGAGCACGAGCGGGGCAATAGTGTGAGATGAGAGAGGAGAGATAGGAAGGAGCTAGACCGTGAAAAGCTTTGAAGGTTAACAGGAGAAGTTTATATTGGATTCTGAAGTGAATTGGAAGCCAATGAAGAGATTTCAGAAGCGGAGTAACATGGTCGGAGCGGCGTGCTAAGAAGATGATCTTTGCGGCAGAGTGGTGGACAGAAACCAACGGGCTGATGTGAGAAGAAGGAAGGCCAGAGAGAAGAAGGTTGCAGTAGTCCAACCGTGAATATGCTGAGTTGTTTGTAATTAATTGCCCCCAGAATAGTTGTTTAAAAGGGTATTGTTGTTTTTATGTTCTTGATGGTTTAAAATTTGTATACTTGTTTTTAATGTTCACTATTTTTAACTTCACTGAGCTTTAACAGTCTGCCCTCCTCAGTTTGCCTTCTGTGAAATGAGTGTTTTGCCGTATTATGTGGGGTCAAACCCCTGACTTATTTATTATTTATTTATATTACAAGGATGTCAGGGCGGCGTACAGATAAAAGCATACAGTATAAAACAATAAATTAAACCATGAACAAGTTAAAACAATATATAATTTAAAAGCAGTAAAAGCAATTCAAACAGATAAAACCATGTGCCAGTGAGTTTAACCATCAAAGGCTTTGTTAAAAAGCCATGTTTTTACTTGGCATCGAAATAAAATTGAAATTGGGCGGTTTGTATGTGTGGTGTGTGTGAACCTAACCTCTGCCTTTTACTCAGTTTCTTGAGGAAGTTACTTGTCCCTTGTGACTAGGCACACCCCTACGCCAGCCATTTTGCGGTGGTGCCCACGACAGTATCTCAGATTTCTAAATGAGCCCATGGGTCCGAGCCTTTTGGAGGCCCTTGGGGTAGAGAAATATACAGCGGTGGCCAAAATTGTGGACGCTTTTTGAAATGTTCATGTTTTGCAACTTTGCATGCTCATAGAAAATGTTCTGTTTCACGAAATTCAAATGTTTATCTATCAATTGAAAGAGAATTTAATGCTGAATTCAATACAAAAAAAAAAGAATTTAAATATTTGCAGTACAAAAAAAGTTATGCTTACTTTAGTCTAAAAACAAACCCAGGTGTGATTGGGTGAAGACATGGATTGGAACTGCAAACCCTACTGGCCAATCACAGCCCTTCTTCTGGGGACCAATCCCATGGGAGTAGCTGCGATACATCATGTTTCAAGTTAGGGAAAGTCAGTTTTGCGGTTTGTTCTGTGACCGAAGCGCAATTGGAGATTGTATGAATATTTGAAGTATCATAGAATCATAGAATAGCAGAGTTGGAAGGGGCCTACAAGGCCATCTAGTCCAACCCCCTGCTCAATGCAGGAATCCACCCTAAAGCATCCCTGACAGATGGTTGTCCAGCTGCCTCTTGAAGGACTCTAGTGTGGGAGAGCCCACAACCTCCTTAGGTCACTGATTCCACCGTCGCACTGCTCTAACAGTCAGGAAGTTTTTCCTGATGTCCAGCCGGAATCTGGCTTCCTTTAACTTGAGCCCGTTACTCCGTGTCCTGCACTCTGGGAGGATCGAGAAGAGATCCTGACCCTCCTCTGTGTGACAACCTTTCAAGTATTGGAAGAGTGCTATCATGTCTCCCCTCAATCTTCTCTTCTCCAGGCTAAACCTGCCCAGTTCTTTCAGTCTCTCTTCATAGGGCTTTGTTTCCAGACCCCTGATCATCCTCGTTGCCCTCTTCTGAACACGCTCCAGCTTGTCTGCATCCTTCTTGAATTGTGGAGCGTACGTACACTTTTAATTTGAGTATTTCTCAAATGAAAAGTGTACGTACGTCCATCCTAAATAAAGCCATGGCACCAAAGAAAAGAGTTGATTGGACACCCAGGAAAAGAAGCTGGGTTGTTGTATTACGCGAATCAGGTCTTTCAGTTGAGATATAAACATTGGAATTTCATGAAACCAAACATTTTCTATAAGCAGGCAAAGTTGCAAAACGTGAAAAGTTCAAAAAGTGTCCACAATTCTGGCCGCCACTGTAAACTAGGGTGACCCTATGAAAAGGAGGACAGGGCTCCTGTATCTTTAGCAGTTGTATTGAAAAGGGAATTTCAGCAGGCGCTATTTGTATATATGGAGAACCTGGTGAAATTTCCTCTTCATCACAACAGTTAAAGCTGCAGGAGCTATACTGCAGCTACACTGTGACCAGATTTAAAAGAGGGCAGGGCACCTGCAGCTTTAACTGTTGTGATGAAGAGGAAATTTCACCAGGATCTCCATATATACAAATGACACCTGCTGAAATTCCCTTTTCTATGCAACTGTTAAAGATACAGGAGCCCCTGTCCTCCTTTCCATATGGTCACCCTATTGTAAACTTCCATTCCTTATTCCCAAGCAGGCATCTACGTGTTGAATAAAGAACTGGGAACTAGCAAGCAACGTCCGCCTCATTCTTCCAGAAAACAGGAATCTCTGGGCTCAAACATACATTACTTTAAATGTGTGTCTCCCATTTTACTCTAGCGCATGTGTAAGGGCCCCTGATCTGGCCCTGGCCCTGAGTACGAGGGTTGAGGGGAGGCATTTAAAATCTTTATCAGGGGGCCTGCACAGGAAAAGAAGATGTGGCACATTTTAAAGCCGTGCCTGTGCTGGCCCTGATAAGTAGGGTCATCCCGGGAGTGCAAAGACAGGACAGATGCGCTCAGCGATGTTACCAATCGATGGCAGAAGAATGTGGCTGGGTCATCTGGATCTTGCTCGCTAAACAGCTTACCCCGTCTTCTGAGCCGTTCCCCAATTCCTGATCAATATGTGGGCCACTAAGCCCCCCCTCCTCCCGTGCCCCACGCCTTTGGCCAGCCGGGGGGGTGCCCTCTTGTTTGCCTCGGCTGTCGACAAGCCTGCACAAAATTAAACTAAAAAAAGGCCGTTCAAAAGGCAGGATCAATCATTCCTGATCACCCCTGACCCCATGGCTTCGGAGCTCTAAGCTGCACAGACGCCCCGTGAATGCCGCACAGCGGGGGACCCTCGGCCTCATGCTGAGATGGAACTCCTCGGGAGGAGGACGCCGGAGCGCACAGCCCAGAAGGGCTCTGCCCCTCCTCTCCCCTCCTGCTGCACCGCTCTGATGCAACAATCTCCTCCAAGTCTCGGGGCGAATTGTAAGGGCTGAAGGAAGGGGTGAGAATGCGGGGTACAATGGATCTGTTGCCCCAATGTTTGGGACATTGTGGGCATTGCAAGGACGGAGGTTTCTGAGCATGTGCAGAAGGCCATTTCCTCAGACGGCCAGAGCTGGGTCCTGCAGCTTCATTGCCTGTGTACTCATTCCTCAGGGAACCTGCAGGCAAATGCATCCCCAGGTGAAGCTTCACCTGGGGTTATTTTATATCGGCCATCCAAACTCATGCATGTAGCTTCATAGAACCATAGAATAGTAGAGTTTGGAAGGGGCCTATAAGGCCTTCGAGTCCAACCCCTTTCCAATGTGAATAGCCACCACCGGATTTCTGATGCTGCCCATTTGGGGCTGGTTTTTACACGGGCGTGTTGTTTCTTGGTTTGTAAATACAAGAAAGATGTCCCTCCTCTCTCATAATGCATTCATTCCACTTCAGAAACAAGACAGTGCGAGTTCTTTCTCTCTCTCTCTCTTTCTCTCTCTCTCTCCCCCCCTCCAATTCTGGCTTGGGTCCAGGTTATCTGAAAGACCGTATTCTCCCTTATGAGCCTGCCCGTGTTTTCAGATCTTCTGAGGAAGCCCGGAAGATCTCAAAGCCCTATGAAGAGAGACTGAAAGAACTGGGCATGTTTAGCCTGGAGAAGAGAAAATTTAAGGGAGACATGAGAGCACTCTTCAAATATTTGAAAGGTTGTCCCACAGAGGAGGGCCAGGATCTCTTCTCGATCCTCCCCGAGTGCAGGACATGGAATCATGGGCTCAAGTGACAGGAAGCCAGATTCTGGCCAGACATCAGGAAAAACTTCCTGACTGTTAGAGCAGTGCGACAATGGAACCAGTTGCCTAGGGAGGTGGTGGGCTCCCCCACACTAGAGGCCTTCAAGAGGCAGCTGGACAACCATCTGTCAGGGATGCTTTAAGGTGGATTCCTGCATGGAGCAGGGGGTTGGACTCAATGGACTTATAGGCCCCTTCCAACCCTACTGTCAGTAGGTCACTGGTTCCATTGTCGTACTGCTCTAACAGTCAGGACGTTTTTCCTGATGTCCAGCCGGAATCTGGCTTCCTTTAACTTGAGCCCGTTATTCCGTGTCCTGCCCTCTGGGATGATCGAGAAGAGATCCTGGCCCTCCTCTGTGGGACAAACTTTCAAGTATTTGAAGAGGGCTATCACGTCTCCCCTCCATCTTCTCTTCTCCAGGCTAAACATGCCCAGTTCTTTCAGTATCTCTTCATAGGGCTTTGTTTCCAGACCCCTGATCATCCTGGTTGCCCTCCTCTGAACACGCTCCAGCTTGTCTGCGTCCTTCTTGAATTGTGGAGCCCAGAACCGGACGCAATACTCTAGATGAGGCCTAACCAGGGCTGAATAGAGAGGAACCAGTACCTCACGGGATTTGGAAGCTATACTTCTATGAATGCAGCCCAAAATAACATTTGCCTTTCTTGCAGCCCTATTGCACTGTCGGCTCGTATTCAGCTTGTGATCTACAACAATTCCAAGATCCTTCTCGTTTGTAGTATTGCTGATAGGATTAGACAAGGAAAAATGGCAACGTGGGGAATTTCCCCCTGATAACTTGCTGGTGCCTCGGTTCCTCCATTTTATTCTGCCCCGAAGATAATGCCAGATTTGGGGGGAAAAGAATGGTGGGGGTCGGTGCTGAGGCTGCAAATGGAGTGGGGGGGGGGGGAAGGCAGCCTTTCAACCCAAGGCATTCTTTTAGCCTAATCCACACTCTGAATGGTGACAAACAGGGACGGACAGAAATAAGCTTAAGCCTTCTCAAGTCCCTCTGGAGAGGAAAAAGTAACTTTTAATCCAGCTGATCTTTGGTTAAATTCGTATTCGATGGGGGCTGGAGAAGAGCGGGTGGGGAGGATGGCGTGGGGGTGGGGGTTTGACATGTACAAACCCACCCACCCCAAATCTGTTAAATAGCAGAGGAGAAGAGAAACGGGAGCCAGTTTCACAACGCCGCCAGGGGAAGAACGTCTCTTGGATCCGGTGAGTAAATTCGGGGTGCTCAGAGGAACGGGCAGCAATCGGGTTTTGGACTGGGGATGAGTGTGAATTCTTAGGAAAGTGCCAAATTCAGAGACATTCTTTTAGTTTGGGCTATTTAAGACTCTAGTTTTAATGGTCTTATAGGCGGTGGCAGGGTGTCTTTATGTGGCAATGCACTTACTACTTTTACTCTGGACTTAATAGTCATAGAAACATAGAATAGGAGAGTTGGAAGGGGCCTACAAGGCCATCGAGTCCAACCCCCTGCTCAATGCAGGAATCCACCCTAAAGCATCCCTGACAGATGCTTGTCCAGCTGCCTCTCGAAGGCCTCTAGTGTGGGAGAGCCCACAACCTCACCAGGCAACTGATTCCATTGTCGTACTGCTCTAACAGTCAGGAAGTTTTTCCTGATGTCCAGCTGGAATCTGGCTTCCTTTAACTTGAGCCCATTATTCCGTGTCCTGCACTCTGGGAGGATCGAGAAGAGATCCTGGCCCTCCTCTGTGTGACAACCTTTTAAGTCTTTGAAGAGTGCTCTCATGTCTCCCCTCAATCTTCTCTTCTCCAGACGAAACATGCCCAGTTCTTTCAGTCTCTCTCCATAGGGCTTCATAGTCGTACACCCCCACTCCCTTCAGAGGGTAAATATGTATTACTTCCTTTCTGTTCAAATGTATTAAGCCAGCCACGCTGCCTTTGTCCCTTCCTCCTTTTTCTGCTGAGTAGTAGGGCGACCCTATGAAAAGGGCGACAGAGCTCTTGTAGATTTAACAGTTGTATTGGAAGAGGAATTTCAGTTGGTGTCCTTTGCATGCAGGCAGCACCTGGTGAAATCCCCTCTTCATCACAACAGTTAATGCTGCAGGAGGCCTGTATCTTTAACAGTTGCATAGAAAATAGAATTTCAGCAGGTGTCGTTTGTATATATGGAGAACCTGGTGAAATCCCCTCTTCATCGCAACAGTGAAAGCTGCAGGAGCTATACTAGAGTGACCAGATCCAAAAGAGGGCAGGGCTCCTGCAGCGTTCGCTGTTGTGATGAAGAGGGGATTTCACCAGGTGCTGCATGCCTAAAAATGCCACCTGCTAATACAACTGTTGAAGATTAGGGCTGTGCACCCACCAACCTATCTGCCTCAGAGGCTGGTTCGGAGCCCCCGAAGCAGTCCCGGTTCGATTCGTTAGTGATTCGGGGGTTGTCCGATCCGCTTCGGCGCTGAAGCCAAGGTGAAATTCGGGCCCTCCGAGGCAACTCGGACTTTTCTGGGTGTCTCCCCTTCTCCACTTATCTGGTGCCTCCTCCATCTGCCGCCGCCGCCCTTCCGGGCTTCTGCATCGGCATCAGTGGAAGCCACCGGACACAAGTACAGTGGCACCAGAGGCAGGAGGCGGAGGCAGCAGGTAAGGGACCCACTGAGGGCCGGCTCCGAAGCACCGAGGCGGCCCAAAGCTTCGGGGCCAATTTGCTTCAGCTTCGGGTTGGCTCGGGCTTCGCCAGAACCAGCTCAGATTCAGGGCCTCGGTCCGAGGTGGAGCACAGCCTTATTGAAGATGCAGGAGCCCTGTCCTCCTTTCCATAGGGTCGCCCCGCTGAGTAGCGCCCTGGACTCCTGCTCCAAAGTCCTGCCTGATGGCAGTATTGAGTTCTGCCTTCGATGACGCTCCTGTCACCTCATTCACAGCCATTCACAGTTCTATCGGAACTTGCTTCGTTGCAATGACTCTGATTAACGTACGCGTCTTGCAGCACCTAAAAAGAGTGGACCGTGGCGGCGGCTTTCGTGGACTAGGGCCCAATTGGTAGCACTTGTCCAGTGCTGATGAAGTGAACTGATAGTTCAGGAAAGCTGCTGCAATAAATCTGTTTGTCTTTAAGTTGTGATGAGATTCCCTGTTGTAAGTTTCTTTTCCCCTGAAATGGACTAACTTAATCACGCAATCCTTACCAGATCAGTTATGGTGGCAGGATTTTCCTTTGCTTCTAGCACAGAACTTTAAGGAGGCTCGTGTAATCATACTCCGTTTTAATGTTTATTATGTGTTTTTATATGTTTTATTGGTCTGTTGGTCTGTAATAAAAGGAATTGAAATTGATTGGCCAAAACCTGCAGGAAATGAGGAGCAGGACTTCCTTTTGCTTCTAGTACAGAACTTTAAGGAGGCTTCATGCAATCATACTCTGTTTTAATTCCACGTATTTTAAATGTTTTCATATGTTTTATTGGTCTGTTGACTGTAATAAAAAGAATTGCATTGACTAACTTAGCTAAAACCCTGGAATAGCTCAGTTTAAGAAGAGCGCTGCTGGAGCCAGCTACCTGCCCGCCAAAGTACAAGGCACTAGTTTTCTACCAGTGCCCACAAGATGCCCTTGAGAAGCTCACAAGCAGAGCAGGGAGGCAGCAATGCCCGCCCCCCTGTTCTTTGTCTTCAGGCTCGGGCATCAACAGCTAGACTGCCGCTGAGCTCGGAGGTTCTTTTTAGCTCTCAGGCTGATAGCCATGGGTAGAGCTCTTCTCCTTTGGATTTGTCTAACAATTTCTTTCCAAGGCGATTGACGAGCTGTACATGCCTGATGCATCCCCTCTGACTGTTCTTGTTTAACACAGAACAGTCCCTACTTTCCGGTCTGCGGGAAGCTCGGAGAATGGCAACAAGGGAGAGGGCCTTCTCAGTGGTGGCCCCTCAATTATGGAATGATCTCCCCGCCGAGGCTCGCCTGGCGCCAACGCTGTTACCTTTATGGCGCCAGGTCAAGACCTTTCTCTTCTCCCAGGCATTTAACATATGCTGAGTTTCTTAACTGACCCCAGAATAGTTGTCTGTTTTTGTTTGTATTTTATGCTTTTTATGGTAACTTCAAGGCTCGACTTCTGCAATGCGCTCTTCATAGGGCTACCTTTGTGCCTAGTCCTGAAACTTCAGTTAGTTCAAAATATGGCAGCCAGGCTGGTCACTGGTACACCTAGGAGGGACCACATTACACTAGTTTTAAAATCTCTTCACTGCCTGCCAATTAGTTTCCGGGCGAAGTATAAAGTGTTGGTTATCACCTTTAAAGCCCTACATGGTTTGGGTCCAGGTTACCTGCGGGATCGCCTTCTCCCGTACAATCCGCCCCGCACACTCAGGTCCTCTGGGAAGAATTTACTCCAGCCAACAAAAACAAGGCTGACAACTATTACCCAGAAGACCTTCTTCCCTGCTGCTCCCAGACTGTGGAACAGCCTGCCGGAGGAGACTCGTCAACTTAACAGTCTTTTAGCACTTACGAAAGCTATCAAGACTGATCTCTTCCGGCAGGCCTATCCAGTGGGAATTTTAGGATGTTTTTAGGGTGTTTTAATAGTTTTTAATTCAGTTTTATGTGTTTTATGCTTACTGTTGGTCCCCGCCTTGATCCAAACTGAGAGGCGGTTAAAAATTTATTATTATTATTATTAGAATGCATCAAGCACAGCAGGTCTGCTCCATTTTAAAGGGCTGTTAGGGACTGGCAGGTGGTTTCATTTTCATAAATTGTGCTTACATCTCTCCCCCACTTTTCTATGCCAGGGAAACAGGGCGCCATGTACCACCTAAGTGGGCGTGTTGCTTATCCACTCCTTGCTGCCCCATCGCTGCTGTATACCTTGCAGCCCACTCAACAGGTGTCTGAGTGCTGCCCCTTCCTGTCGGCACCCACGACCCAAGCCTCACCTCTCTGCAGTGTCCCCACGACAGATCATTTGGCAGGTAACTGGACTCGTGCTTCGGGATGGCTGTGCGTGTGTCCGCTTCCATTGATACCAGTTGTGCTGACTTGGTGTGTCCCCCCCCGCCCCAATACGCCAGACTATAGCCCATGCTGGTTCAGGTTAATGGCTGTTGTCATCCAACACAATGGCCCCGTTCAGAAGACACCTTCAACCATGGCTTTAACCATGGTGGTTAAGCCCGAAAGCCGGGCCATGTTTAGAAGACACCTTAAACCATGGCTTTAACCATGGTGGTTAAGCCCGAAAGCCGGGCCGTGTTTAGAAGACACCTTAAACCATGGCTTTAACCATGGTCATTACGCCCGAAAGCTGGGCTGTGCTCAGAAGACACCTTAAACCATGGCTTTAACCATGGTGGTTAAGCCTGAAAGCTGGGCCGTGTTCAGAAGACACCTTAAACCATGGCTTTAACCAGGGTGGTTAAGCCTGAAAGCCGGGCCGTGTTCAGAAGACACCTTAAACCATGGCTTTAACCACGGTGGTTAAGCCTGAAAGCTGGGCTGTGTTCAGAAGACACCTTAAACCATGGCTTTAACCATGGTGTTAAGCCCGAAAGCCGGGCCGTGTTCAGAAGACACCTTAAACCATGGCTTTAACCATGGTGTTAAGCCCGAAAGCCGGGCCGTGTTCAGAAGACATCTTAAGCCATGGCTTTAACCATGGTGTTAAGCCCGAAAGCCGGGCCGTGTTCAGAAGACATCTTAAACCATGGCTTTAACCATGGTGTTAAGCCCGAAAGCCGGGCTGTGTTCAGAAGACACCTTAAACCATGGCTTTAACCATGGTGTTAAGCCCGAAAGCCGGGCCGTGTTCAGAAGACACCTTAAACCATGGCTTTAACCATGGTGGTTAAGCCCGAAAGCCGGGCTGTGTTCAGAAGACACTTTAAACCATGGCTTTAACTAGGGATGTGCTCCGCTTCTAATCGGACCAGAGAAGCAGTAGCGGAGCGGGGGGCTTCACCTGCCCTTAAGGCGGAGGCGAAGAGGATTGGGGGCCGGCGGAGCGTGGCGAAGAGGATCGAGGTGAAGGCGGATCCTTCGCCTCGATCCAGAGCTCTGCCGGAAAGGTAAGTGGGGTTTACCGGGCCCTGCCGCTGTCGCTGTCGCCCATGCGGCGACAGCAGCAGGGCCCGGTAACCCCCCCGCCCTCCTCCTTACCTGCCTCCGTCCGCGGTCCGTCAGCGTCTCCAATTGAGCCCGTGGTTCCAGCAGGAAGTCTGGGCCGCACTTGCAACAGCATCCCTGACAGAGGGTTGTCCAGCTGCCTCTTGAGTGACTCTAGTGTGGGTGCCCCCATGCCTGACCCCATTTTGGATTGCAAAGGCCGGGGCATAGAACTGGGAGCTGTACAGTTGACAACAGAGGGTGCCTGCTGTTTCTCTAAGCTTTGATAAACTTTGACAAACATGGACAACCATCTGTCAGGGATGCTTTAGGGTGGATTCCTGCATTGAGCAGGGGGTTGGACTCGATGGCCTTGTAGGCCCCTTCCAACTCTGCTATTCTATGATTCTATGATTCTATGTCAGATGTGCTCTTCTGCTCTGTTAGGAAGGTTCAGTCTTATCTGTCTTTGCTTCTGCTTTTCTCCCGCTTAACACCGCCCCCGTAAACCCACAACATTCAGACGTCTTGCTGGATCTGCGCTGTGGACTCCATCAGAAACAGCGGAGGAGCAGGACGGCGTTCACGGAGGAGCAGCTGAAAGTCCTGGAGACCACTTTCGAGAGGACCCAGTACCCTGACGTGGGCACCAGGGAGCGCCTGGCGGTGTTTGTCAACCTTCCGGAAGCCCGGGTTCAGGTAATCGTGGTAACACCGCCCCCCCCCCTCAAACACACACACAATTCCTTTGCAGAGGCCATGTGCGCAAACAGCCTCTCAGAATTCACGGATTGCGATTGCTAACAACAACAACCCCCAATCCCTTAAATTGTTTAATATGATCCTAAGGGAAGGCATCGTGTGTTGTTTTTCTGTAATTTGCGCAGTTTCAGGCTGCCGCAATTGCGTAATGTTGGATTTGCGCAGGATTTTTAGGAGACAGTTTGCGAGCAGCTGGTGTAATGAAAGATGCTACACCTCGTGAGGCTCAAATGCCAGAAATGGGCGATACCGTATTTCTTCGATTCTAAGACGCAATTACCCCCCTAAATAAAGAGCTCTAAAAATGGACTGCGTCTTAGAATCGATGGCATCTTAGAATCGAAGAAATACGGTAAAACCCGAAATCCCTTAAATGCTAGACTGGAAGAATCAGAGTGTGCCCACCTCCATCACAATGTCCCTCACAGCCATGGGGGAAGGCGAAGGGAGGTGTCAGGGCGGGCACAATAGCGGAAGAGAAAACGAGAGGAGATTTCGCAAGGAACAGCAGCAGTACGAGGACGTGCAAGCCAGCACAGGTGAAAAGGAGCACGAGCGGAAATCGCGCACACGTGAAAGGGACCAGCGCTCGACGCGCGAATGAAACGAAGGCGGGTAACGCGGAGGCAAACCAGGACGAAAATGGTGGTGTGATGGAGCTCTAAATGACCTAGCGCCACGGTGGATCCACCCCCGGGGCTTTCCTCTTGTCAAGACAGCCCCATGGTGGAAATGTTCAAGTGAAGATGGAGGAATTCACAGATTCGCAGAGTTGGAAGGGGTTATAAGGCCATTGAGTCCAACCCCCTCCTCAATGCAGGAATCCACCTTAAAGCATTACTGACAGATGGTTGTCCATCTGCCTCTTGAAGGCCTCTAGTGTGGGAGAGCCCACCACCTCCCTAGGTCACTGATTCCATTGTCGTACTACTCTAGAACCATAGAATCATAGAATAGTAGAGTTGGAAGGGGCCTCTAAGGCCACTGAGTCCAACACCCTGCTCCATGCAGGAATCCACCCTAAAGCATACCTGACAGATGGTTGTCCATCTGCCTCTTGAAGGCCTCTAGTGTGGGAGAGCCCACCACCTCCCTAGGTTATGGGTGCCATTGTCGTACTGCTCTAACAGTCAGGACGTTTTTCCTGATGTTTTGTCGTACTGCTCTAACAGTCAGGACGTTTTTCCTGATGTCCAGTCGGAATCTGGCTTCCTTTAACTTGAGCCCGTTATTCCGTGTCCTGCACTCTGGGACAATCGAGAAGAGATCCTGGCCCTCCTCTGTGTGTCAACCTTTTAAGTCTTTGAAGAGTGCTATCCTGTCTCCCCTCAGTCTTCTCTTCTCCAGGCTAAACCTGCCCAGTTCTTTGCTTGTCTTCCCCTTACAAAACCTCCCCTGAAACAGAAAGCGAGTGTCATACTTAGCAACCTTTCAGTTCATAATAGAGACATTCCTGTATAATTTGTAACACCCTGTGACAGCAAGAAAGTCTCAAGCAGCCTCATAGTGTACACTGCTGAACCCCAGCCTGTTCTATTTATGCATTTCTTCCAGTCCAATCGTGATGTGGTCTGATACGTAACTGCCCGGAGCACCTTTGTAATGGGATGTTTTCCTCTAAGAATATCAGAACTAAAATAATACAATTCTTACCCACTTATCAGGCCATTGCAATGCTCCTAAGTTTGGTCTAGAAGGTCCTGTTGATGCAGCCAGGATAATACCAGCAGAAGGTTATCACCAGCATATCAACTCTGGGCTGCTGCAGGAATGGCACTGTCTGCCTACGTGCTGCTGGACTAGGTCTAAGATTTTGAAAGGTGTTTACAAAGCCATAAATAACTCAGGATATTTAAGAAATTGCCTGATCCCCTACCAGCCTGCTGAGTTACTGTGCTTATCAGGAGATATCCACCCAGTGGTACTGAAGATATTGGAGGTTCAGTTAGTCCATCATAGAATAGTAGAGTTGGAAGGGGCCTATAAGGCCATCAAGTCCAACCCCCTACTCAACGCAAGAATCCACCTTAAAGCATCCCTGACAGATGGTTGTCCAGCTGCCTCTTGAAGGCCTCTAGTGTGGGAGAGCCCACCACCTCCCTAGGTCACTGGTTCCATTGTCGTACTACTCTAACAGTCAGGAAGTTTTTCCTGATGTCCAGCTGGAATCTGGCTTCCTTTAACTTGAGCCCGTTATTCCGTGTCCTGCACTCTGGGAGGATCGAGGAGAGATCCTGGCCCTCCTCTGTGGGACAACCTTTTAAGTATTTGAAGAGTGCTATCATGTCGGTCCATCATGGTCTTCAGTACCTTCACAGCTACTGTCTGGAAATGCTCCTCATCTGCTGCTACTCTCTGAGCCGTTGTTTGAGGCCACCCTAAAATTTGGCAATAATAATAATAATAATAATAATAATAATAATAATAATAATTTATTACATTTTTATACCGCCCAATAGCCGAAGCTCTCTGGGCGGTTCACAAAATGCAAAACAAGGATCTGTTCTTGATTTTCAAACAGAACACAAGACAGAAAGTTCCTTGAATCTTAACAACAAGGATTACTCAGCTCACAGTTTGGCCGCACAGCCCTGGCTTGACGCATCAGGAGCGCTTCTTTTAAGCCAGTGGTTCTCAACCTTCCTAATGCCGCGACCCTTTAATACAGTTCCTCATGTTGTGGTGACCCCCAACCATAAAATTATTTTCGTTCTTCTCTACACGATCCATTGTCATGGGATGGTTTGCTAATGAAAATAATACATAACAATAGCTTTAATAATACAAAAGATGATACATGACATAGTTCAGTCAATACAGTTTCCTAAACCATCGGAAATATGTGTTTTCCGATGGTCTTAGGCGACCCCTGTGAAAGGGTTGTTCGACCCCCAAAGGGGTCCTGACTCACAGGTTGAGAACCGCTGTTTGAAGCCCTTCAGATATTCCAGCTGAGAACTGCAAATGCTTCCTTCCGCCTTGGGGGCCATGCTGCCAGTCCACATGGAGAACAGCGCTGTGCAGTTCATGCGCTTGGCTTCTTTTCTCTTTGGGTGAGGGCGAAGGTGATGAGAAAAGACGAGGAGAATGGAGGTAGAAATGCTACCCCAAGGAACCAGGGGGGCGTTAGAAGGCCAGCCCCCGCCCACACCTCACCCCCAGCCATTGCGACGCTGTCTCTCCACATTGCCTCCTTGGCTCGCAGGCTCCAACAAGGCCTCAGATGCTGACACTATAAATAATTATTTATATAGCACCATCAGTGTACATGGTGCTGTACAGAGTAAAACAATAAAATAGCAAAACCCTGCCGCAGAGGCTTACATTCTAATAAAATAGGGTGACCATATTTGGTAAACCAAAAAAGAGGACACCTAGTGTGCGTGTGGGGAAGCAGCTTTCTGAGTCCTGCAGAAAGTACGTTATTCCCCCACCACCTTAAAGAACCCGATTGGCGTGGAGGAGGGGAAAGGATTTCATTCTGCACCACCACCATCCACTCCAATGGGGGCCTTTTCTATAATGTCCACGAATGACCCACTTTCCCCTTTAAGACCTCAATTGGAGCTCGGGGTGGGGGAATGATGTGCCTCAAGAAAGCATGTCATTCCCTCCTGCCATGCTAATGGCAGCCTTAAAGAGGAAGGTGTGTCATTCCAGGACATTATTGAAAATTATAGAAAATCCCCCCTGACACCATGGAAAGAACAAAAACCAGGACAAATCCGGGGAAATCCTGACAGTTGGTCACCCTAAATAAAATCATAATAAAACAATAAGAAGGGGAAGAGAATGCACCAAATAGGCACAGGGTAGAGTAAAACTAACAGTATAAAAGTCAGATCAAAATCAAGTTTTACAAGCTTTAGAAAAAAGAATATATTTATAAATAAATGTATTTATTTATTTCTTACCTGCCTCTCCCTTTGGATCGAGGCGGGGATCAACATTAGTACAGGAATCAACCAATCTTAAAGGTCCAGACCTAATTGCATAAGACCGCTAGGTTGGGGTAGAACATTCCTTCCATTGGTTGAGACGTTATTTCGAGCACTCAAACGTGCAATTTCCCTGCCTGTGCTTGAAAGTGGCACAGTCCTGAAGAGGGCTATCCTATGTCTATTTTCCTCCCCCCACCCCAAGTATGCCATCAGTCTAAGCCATGCATCTTGTGTCTTCCACCACCCAACCTGCCTACAGGTGTGGTTCAAAAACCGCCGAGCAAAATTCCGTAAGGGCCAGGTTGGGCCGCTGCAGAAATCCCACCACGCCGAGTCCCTGAATGCTACTGGGAAAGGAACAAGAGGAGAAGATGGAATGGAAGCGAACCATCCGCAGAGGTCCTGGGTCCCGCCTGCATCCAAGAGTAGTGCATTGGGTAGAAAATGGTTTGCCGTCTCCGTAATGAAGAATAGCGCAGAAGTCCCTCTACAATGTCTTTCGGGGGACATTTTGAGAGTACCTGGAACTTGCCCCCTGGATGTTGGATCAGCACAGAGAGAGATCAGGAGGAGGCAGGTTTTGGGACTGTGCTATGGGTCACCGTTGCCTTTGCAGGCTCCTTGGCTGTCTGCTTAGGGGGGAAACATTGTCCTTCTAAGACATCATCTTGACTTCCCTACCCATGACCCATGAAGCCTGGCCCTTAGTGACGCCCGTTAGGCTGCGCTGTCCACACAAGCGAATTTATCAGGTCGGCCGGGGGTTGAATTGCGTGCCGTCTAAGGAAAGATCAGGGTGCTTGGGACATTTTAGTATACAAAAAAAGGCAATGAAGGGGATGGAATCATAGAACCACAGAATCATAGAATAGTAGAGTTGGAAGGGGCCTACAAGGCCATCGAGTCCAACCCCCTGCTCAATGCAGGAATCCACCCTACAGCATCTCTGACATGGTTGTCCAGCTGCCTCTTGAAGGCCTCTAGTGTGGGAGAGCCCACAACCTCCCTAAGTCACTGATCCATTGTCGTACTACTCTAGAACCATAGAATCATAGAATAGTAGAGTTGGAAGGGGCCTATAAGGCCATCTAGTCCAACCCCCTACTCAATGCAGGAATCAGCCCTAAAGCATCCCTGACAGATGGTTGTCAAAGATGTGACTGAGGTTTGTATGGTGAACTATCTATGGTGAGGAGGAAGTGAATAGAAAGACATGAATAGAGTTGGCAGTAGGTAGATCCACCGGCAGGTTGAGGAAGTCGTATTAACTTGGGGAACTCACCGGCACAGGATGTTCCAGGGGTTTACATGGGTTTGGCAGGTCCAGCACTTCTGGAGGGCGCCATGTTGGGGAAGGCTGGTTTTGACATCAGACTATTGGTCCATCCAATTCAGTTTCATCTACTGCAGGGGTGTTTAATGGTAGGCCTGCAGGCCAAATCCGACCATCTGCGGTCCTAATCTGGTTTTCTAAATGGCTGGACTGCCTCTGCTTAGGTTTCGATACAGACAGGAACAGCTTGAAGTTAAAATATGCTGGTATACTGCTCCTGCCTCTTCTGCCGTCAACTCTGTCCACCACTGGGAGGTGTCCCCAGAGTTTCTCATGAATTGAACTCGGCCCTTGGACTGAAAGAGATTCGACACACCAACTGGAAGTGGTGGTTCTTAGTTGCAGGTAGAGGACTTCACCAGCTCTATTACTTTTAACTTCATGCCACGGACCTGTTTCCCTCGAACAATCCCCTACAGCGCTAAGCTGTCGCCGTTGTTGTTAGCTAAATCACACCCCGGGCGGCAAAGCTCCTAAGATCCTTTGCATACCAGGAAAGGGATTAAGGGCGAGAAACTTAAAAAAAATTCATTAAAAAATCAACGGATGACCCAATCCGATTAAAATTTGGTATGCTTAAAGCCGTCCCTAATATCTTTTACCGTGCCAATTTTGATGTCTTTATCTTTAAAACTTCCGCAGATGTATGCATTTGTTTCATTGGTGGTTTAAACCTATCAAATCCTCCTCCTGCGCCCCCAGTGGCCGCTTGGAGAACAACAAATGATTCGCTCTTAAAAGGGTATCAAAATAGGGCGGGTCTTTTGGCTTTATAGCGCAATTAAAGCAGGACGCCTGGGAGTGCTTCACAGTCAAAGCAGGTTATAAGCTGGAAAACTTTGGATGTCCTTTGCACGCAATTCGCAGCGATTTCGCAGTATAACGCTGGTGTGATGAAGCCTTCAGTGTGAACTGCCCAGAGTGCTTCGGCTAAATAAATAAATACATTGTATCAGTTGCTTAATTGGAAATTCTTCCTGGCTGACCCCATGCACCAACTCCCGTCCCGTCCTACCAGCTGGAATCCTGAGATTTGTTTACTAGTCAAGATGGCAGCAGAGAGGGGTACGGGGAGAAGGGAAAAGCTGCAGATGAAAGGCAGGGGAAACATAAATCCTTTCCTCTTGCTGCCCGCCACGTCTCCCCTACAAAACGACAAACACGGAGGGGTTGTTTTCAAGTTGGTTGCTACGCATGCCCTTTCACTTTGACATGGGGTGGGCTACACTCCCCATGCAATGAGCGTGCTTCTAAGCTGCAGGAGCCCTGCCTAGCGTAACCAGATACAAAAGAGGGCAGGGCTCCTACAGCTTTCACTGTGGTGATGAAGGGGGAATTTCACCCGGTGCTGCACGCATCCATACAAAGGACACTGGCTGAAATTCCCTTTTCTCTGCAACTGTTAAAAGATACAGGAGCCCTGCCTAGCATGGCCAGATACAAAAGAGGGCAGGGCTCCTGCAGCTTTCACTGTGGTGACGAAGAGGGAATTTCACCCGGTGCTGCACGCATCCATACAAAGGACACCGGCTGAAATTCCCTTTTCTCTGCAACTGTTAAAAGATGCAGGAACCCTGCCCTCCTAGCTTTAGAATCATAGAAAGTAGAGTTGGAAGGGGCCTCTAAGGCCATCTAGTCCAATCCCCTGCTCAATACAGGAATCCACGCTAAAGCATCCCTGACAGAGGGCTGTCCAGCTGCCTCTTGAAGGCCTCTAGTGTGGGAGAGATCACAGCCTCCCTAGTAGCTTCACCCCACGTACCTGTTTCCCTCGAATTATCCACTACAGCGCTAAGCTGTCATTGTCCTTGTTGTTGCTAAATCATGCCCCAGGCAGCAGCGCTCCTAAGATCCTTTGCAAAGGGTTTAAGGGGGGAAATGTAAAAAAATCATTAAAAATCAACGGATGACCCAATCCGATTCAAATTTGGTATGCTTAAAGCTCTCCTTAATATCTATTACTGTGCCAGTTTTGATGTCTTTATCTATAAAGCTTATGCAGATGTAAGCATTTGTTTAAATTTTCTTTAAACATATCAAATCCTGCTCCTGCGCCCCCAGTGGCCGCTCGGAAAACAACAAATGATTCGCTCCAAAAGTGGTAGCAAAATACCTCAATACTTTTCCCTTTATAGCACAATTAAAGCAGGATGCCTGGGAGTACTTCACAATAAAAGCAGATTATAAGCTGGAAAACTTCAGAGTCCTTTGCAAGCAATTCGCAGTGATTGCACAGTATAACGCTGGCGTGATAAAGCTCTAGGTCATGGGTTCTGTTGTCGTACTGCTCTAACAGTCAGGAAGCTTTTCCTGATGTCCAGCCGGAATCTGGCTTTCCTGTTTACGTCTTCTTTGATGCTAGTACGATCATACGTTACTATAACAAACTTTTCGATTGTTTTCAATTGCTGCTGTGCCACATCAGAGACTGGCATGCTGAATCAGAATAGGGCTCCATCACACCAATGATTTAATGCACTCTCGCCATGCCTGGTGTGTGGTTTTGCAGCATGGTACTCACATGCCTCTTCCCCCGCCTTTCTCGTCTTTTCCTAGAATGGGGAAAGTCTGGATTATTTTCCCCAAGTGAATTTAACGCACCCTGAAGCCTGCATGTAGTGCTGTCCTCTTGCTTTTTCCTTTGTTGGGGGCGTGTGCTGAAAGGGAGAGCTTGCTGATGAAAGGGGAGGGTGGGGTGGTTCTCCTCCACACCTTTCAAACCAAGGGGCTGAGCCGGTGTAACATACGGTACTTTTGCTGCTCCAACCCTACCCCCCTCCTTGCCCACAGCTCCCTTATTTTTAAAGATAAACAGATGAAACTTGGGACCCTGAGAGCTTTTAAGTAGGGTTTGGGGTATGCCAAGCTTGAATCAGATCGGTTCATCCCTTGATTTTTTAAATGATTTTTTTATTCCCCCCCCCCTTAAGCCATTGTCCTGCTAGCCAACCAATGCGAAATTCCACATGTTTGCATCTGTGGAGGATCGGTTTTCCTTTACTTTGATAATGTTGACCAATGTGTAAAATGTGACGTCTGAAAGTTTCAGGCTTGCAACACAACGTGCACGATTGGAATGAGGGTGAAACAGACTTCTCAGACAAATGGGTAGCAATAAAACCTTTATAGCTCAACGAGGGTTGCTCCTGTGAAAAGATTGTTAATGACTTTTTTTGTAGCAGATTTTATGCTCTTTAATTTTTTATTGAGAGATCTCTTCTGTGAGATTACAAATAATAGAGTTATTGTGCGGGAACTGGATTTGGGCCACCATTTTCCAAGATGGCGGCCGCTATGATGATTTCCCAAGATGCCCCTATAGCTCATTTTAATCTACATGGTCATAAATACCACCATACCAAATTTTACACTTCTATCACAATGGGCACAAATTTTTTTTGCTAAGCTGCTGTACTATGGCCCATTCTGCTCCCCTTATCTCCATTCCAGGATAAGTGTCCCCTGCTCACTATCTGCATGTCACGCTGCTCCTGGAGGAGAAAAAGGAGTGGTCACATCATACCTACAGTTAATCTGTGGAACTCTCTGCCACACAGTGGCCTCTAGGCCAGGAATTCCCCCCATGAGTTTCTGGAGGAAATGGTTGGCATGTCACAGCGCAATGCATTAACTATCCATTATCTACAACCACACCCGATGATATAGACTCATCCAATAGGGCGGGATCCTCTCTATTCAGCCCTGGTTAGGCCTCATCTAGAGTATTGCGTCCAGTTCTGGGCACCACACTTCAAGGAGGATGCAGACAAGCTGGAGCGTGTTCAGAGGAGGGCAACCAGGATGTTCAGGGGTCTGGAAACAAAGCCCTATGAGGAGAGACTGAAAGAACTGGGCATGTTTTGCCTGGAGAAGAGAAGATGGAGGGGAGACATGATGGCACTCTTCAAAGACTTAAAAGGTTGTCACACAGAGGAGGGCCAGGATCTCTCCTCGATCCTCCCAGAGTGCAGGACACGGAATAACAGGCTCAAGTTAAAGGAAGCCAGATTCCGTCTGGACATCAGGAAAAACTTCCTGACTGTTAGAGCAGTGCGACAGTGGAACCAGTTACCTAGGGAGGTGGTGGGCTCTCCCACACTAGAGGCCTTCAAGAGGCAGCTGGACAACCCTCTGTCAGGGATGCTTTAGGGTGGATTACTGCATTGAGCAGGGGGTTGGACTCGATGGCCTTAGAGGCCCCTTCCAACTCTACTATTGTATGATTCTATGGTTCTAGAGTAGTACGACAATGGACCAGTTACCTAGGGAGGTTGTGGGTTCTCCCACACTAGAGGCCTTCAAGAGGCAGCTGGACAACCATCTGTCAGGGATGCTTTAGGGTGGATTCCTGCATTGAGCAGGGGGTTGGACTCGATGGCCTTAGAGGCCCCTTCCAACTCTACTATTGTATGATTCTATGGTTCTAGAGTAGTACGACAATGGACCAGTTACCTAGGGAGGTTGTGGGCTCTCCCACACTAGAGGCCTTCAAGAGGCAGCTGGACAGCCATCTGTCAGGGATGCTTTAGGGTGGATTCCTGCATTGAGCAGGGGGTTGGACTCGATGGCCTTGTAGGCCCCTTCCAACTCTGCTATTCTATGATTCTACTGCTTTAAAGAGCTTTATAACAGTTTTGACAACTGTTGGGGCCCAGGACACACTCCATACACAGTTGTCAAAGCTGTTATGAAGCGCTTTAAAGTGCTTTAAAGCAGTAGCGTAGATCCGGCCCAGATTTAGATTCACACTTTAAGGAACTAAATTAGGCATTTCTCAAGAGTGCAATGCCCACTCAACGGAGTGAAAAAACAGAGCAACACAGCCAAGGCTGGTATTCAGGCCAGGCTGGTACTACCAGCAGCCAGACCGACAAGAAAACACACACACCACCACTCCGCTTTATTTCAGCAAGAAATTGTTGAAGTTCAAGAGATTCAATTCTAGTTCCTGTGGTTTAAATAAGGCAAAGGTTTGTTTTTTAAAAAAATTGCACCACCTATGTTAGTCTATGTTATATAGACTAATATAACCTATATATATATAACCTATATAACCTATGTTATATAGCACCATGTACATTGATGGTGCTATATAAATAAATAATAATAATAATAAAGTCTGCTCTCTATTGCAATGATAAGTGCGAAAGCAAGGGAAACCCCGTAGGGGAGTAAAAAATAGCCAAAGGCAAGGGTGGAACCAAGCAATCTTCAACAATAATATTAGTAAAAGTTTTATTAAAGTGCCTGGCATTTGCCTCTCTTGCAGCCCTATCGCACTGTTGGCTCATATCCAGCTTGTGATCTGCAACAACTCCAAGATCCTTCTCGTTTGTAGTATTGCTGAGCCAAGTATCCCCCATCTTGTAACTGTGCATTTGGTTTCTGTTGCTGCACAAGCGATTTATTGCACACTCATTACTGGTCACTCCCGGAATTTTGTGGGGCCTTTTCATGATGCCGTCAACCTCTGATGCTTCTCCCGGAGGTTTCTGCCATTTTATAAAAACCTCAAAATGTTGCAATAAATGGAAATGGTGCGATAAAACAGCGCCATCTGCTGGCGGTATAAATAAAACATATCAAAGGGAATTGGCAAAAATTGGGGGGCTAAACCCAGCCTCCCTGAAGAGCCAATCTAGGGTTTTCCAGAGCACCATGCCCCCACCCCTGATCACCAATTGTTTGGGGGTTTCTCTCTCTCTAATTTTGTGCCATTTTCCTCCATTCTAAATTTATTTGTTATTTATTTATTTATTGCATTTATATCCTGCTTTTTTTCCTCTGAGGAACCCAAGGCGGCGTACATAATTCTCCTCCTCTCCATGTTATCCTCACAACAACCCTGTGTGGTGTGGGTTGAGCTGAGAGTCTGGCCCAAAGTCACCCAGTGGGTTTCCATGGCCGAGGGGGGCACTAGAACCCGGATCTCCCGACTCCCAGTTCAACACTCTAACCACTACACCAGAAATGTTGAAATCCCTCCCCTAAGGCATAGTTACTGGCAGTAAGAGCTTTGAGCTACAATAGGGTGGTATTTGGGGCTCCGCGCCTTTTGCCTTCAGCAAATGGAACGCCTCCCAAGAGCTTCTCTGAACCGAGATACAGCTGTTTGGGTTGGAGGAGGTTCTGGAAATGAAGGCAAATGGTGCCTGGAGAGGGAAACAAGAGAAGTATCCTAACTCCTGAGTTCTGTTTGGGAAACGAAGCCAGGTTGTTCACTGCTCCCAAATCTGTGGAGAGATTTGGATGAGCAGAGTTTTGGAAGCGTTCCTAGAGGTGAGTCATCAGAGGTGTGTGGGTACCCTGCCATAGGCAGATCAGGTAAATAGGTTCATGTAAATGTTGGGTTCACCGAAGGAAAAACTCTCGGAGGCCTATTAGCCTGGGTATGTCAGGAGGAAACACTTCCTGGTCGCCCACTACTTCTCTGGATTCCAGAGCCTCCATCTACGCAATGTGGGGCGAGGTGCTATATAATTCCCTGGGAGAGTTTTGCCTCCAGCATATAGCTACCAAGAGGTGCCATCTAAGAACGGATTCTGCTGAGCGTCGTGCTTTGAAGAGTTGTGCAACACAGAGGGCTGAGGGTTGCGTTGGGGAGGGAGGCGGAGAACACCGCTTTCCAGATGCACAACCGTGATCGCTGTGAGAGCTTTGGGATGCAGAATGAACTCGAGATGCAAGCGGAGGTTTCTAAGAAGAAGCATGAGAATCCAGGTATGAGAATCCAGGTATCCCCCACCCCAAAACTGATTCCCTAGGACAGGGTTGGGCAAACCCTCTCAGGCGTACGGGATCTCTCTACTTCAGGTTTCTTACTGCAAGGCGGAGGTCCACCAACCGGATACAAATGCAAAATATAACCGTGGGAACAGAACCAGAAACAAAACTCAGGCAAAACTCCGCCCCAAGGCAAAGGCAACCAAATACGACTCACATTTTACAAGTGAGGGATGTTGTGACTTGGGGTGTGTGTGTCTTTACGGACCTATTTTGGCCATCCGTTCTTACAAAAAAGCCCCACGGCTTCGCAGCTGAAGGGTGGGACTAGTTAATTCCCATGTCAACCTGAATCAAGGTCCTCACCGACAGACAGAGGAAATGCAGTGGAGACCTTGGAGAAAAGGGGGAAATCGCAGTGACTCCACGTCTTTTTAAAAGCGCAGTTCTGAAGGAAAGCCCCTTGGTAGCTACGCCTTGGCAGCCGCGTCGTATAACCAACGTGGCACCGCTGCACAGCACCCTCGGGGTAAATAGGACATATAGACACCCACTGAGAGGTGTGATTCTTTCTGTTTTTAACTTGCTCTTGTATGATACAGTAAGTTGCGTTCTCAAGCATAAAGTCCTGTTTTGCAGCTGGGCAACGCTGGAGTACAGAGCTGTACAATTTGCCCGTTTCTTTGCAAATAGAGGCAAGTAAATGTGCATACTAGGACTACAGACTTTCCCCCCTTATTGTTGCTATTGTTAAATAGCAAGTCAGAGCCCTTGCTGATCTATTGCAAATCACCTATCAGTAGATTGTAATCTATCTTCTGCCCACACCTGCCTTGGAACATGCTGTGACCTTTCTTGACTGCCACCTTTCTTAACTGACTTTGCTCATATGCAAAAATGTAGGTGGTAAGGTTTTCCTTTAGCACAGCAATGAAGATTGCCGGCTTCTTGTATCTTTCAATTTGGAAGTCTCCTTCTGATTGAGACTTAACAAAGGAAGTCATTCTCTTCTCTCAACACCCACAGGGCAGCAACACCTTTGGTTTCAGCTAAATTTGTGCCTAGTCCGGAAACTTCAACTAGTTCAAAATATGGCAGCCAGGCTGGTCACTGGTACACCTAGGGGGGACCACATTACATCAGTCTTAAAAGCTCGTCACTGGCTGCCAATTAGTTTCTGGGCGAAGTATAAAGTGTTGGTTATCACCTTTGAAGCTTTACATGGTTTGGGTCCAGGCTACCTGCGGGATCGCCTTCTCCCGTACAATCCGCCCCGCACACTCAGGTCCTCTAGGAAGAATTTCCTTCAGCCAGCCAAAATTAGGCTGACAGCTATTACCCAGAGGACCTTCTCTTCTGCTGCTCCCAGACTGTGGAATGACCTGCCGGAGGAGATTCGTCAACTTAACAGTCTTTTAGCATTTAAGAAAGCTCTAAAGACTGATCTTTTAAAAAAAAAATCAGGTTTTTTGAGGTATAAAATACTGTACAAAGAATTTTCAGTTCTTTGTGCCTTTCCCCCTTCATGATCTGCACACGTGCATTGGCCAAACATTACCAATCAGATATGATGTGACCAAATCTATGATTGTCTCATACTTTTTTCCTTTTCTTTTTTGCATAGTGTTTTGGCAGTAATGCACTCAAGTGTATATTGGTAAATCACTGCAAAAACTATGCTTGTGATCAGAAATGCAATCATACTGAGAGTGCCTTTTTTGTTCTGTTGCTGCTGCAATGTTCCGTCTGCACATGGTCCAATGCCAGAATTAATCCTAATTAAAACCAAATTAAGGAGGAACGGAAAGTAGCACAGAGGGAAATTCCAAGACAAGGAAGGAGTGTCATGGGGAAAAAAAATCTGCTAATCCTCACCTGAATTGTGTCACATATTTCTGGAGCTTCTCCTTTGAAGTCTCATTTAACCAGTGGAACTTGAACATGTAATCGATGTGACTTCTGGGTTTTGTTGTTGGCGCAACTGTGTTGCAAAACATTCAAAGTGGACTGAACATGCACTGGGGATAGGGGAGGGTGACTGTGATTTTGGGAGTGCAGGATGGTTTCAGGGCTGGTTCAATGCCATCTTTTTTTTCAACGGAATATTAGAACTACTGTTAGTTTGACCCTACCCTGTGCCTGCTTACCCTACCCTGTGCCTGTTTGCATTCTCTTCCCCTCCTTATTGTTTTACTATGATTTTATTAGATTGTAAGCCTATGAGGCAGGGTCTTGCTATTTACTGTTTTACTCTGTACAGCACCATGTACATTGATGGTGCTATATAAATAAATAAATAATAATAATAATAATAATAACTAGGGGTGTGCACAGACCCCCCGATCCGCTTCTCTTCCAGATTCGCAACTTCCGGATCGGGTCTGCTCCACTCTGCTCCGATCTGCCTATGGTCCGCTCTGCTTCACTGCGGAGCTCCGGATCCGGATCGGAGCTCCGCTTCCCCCCCCCCATAGACTTGCATTGAAATCCAAAAATGCCTACAACTTTTTTTCTGTTAATGTTAGAAACCTCAAACTCGGCACCATGATAGCTTATCCATGTATACACATGCATGCCAAGCCTCAAGCAAATCCAAGCATCCACTGATTTGGGGGGGATTTTTGAAAACCGAACACCCCATTTTCAAAAATGGGATTTACTCTGACATTTTGACAGATAAAAACTTTGAAGTGGGCACCCTCACAGATGCCATCTAGATCCACATTCATGGCAAGTTTCAAGCAAATCCCATCACCCCCTGTTTTTTGGCGGGGGGGTTAACCTTTAAAGCATCACCCCTAAACCCAATTCACACCCCTTTCGATATCTCTGTCAATTTTCACGTTAGAAATGTCAAATTAGGCACCGTGACACCTGATCCAAGTATACACATGCATGCCAAGCCTCAAGCAAATCCAAGCATCCCCTGATTTTGGGGGGATTTTTAAAAATCTGACACCCCATTTTCAGAAATGGGATTTACTCTGACATTTTGACAGATAAAAACTTTGAAGCAGGCACCCTCACAGATGCCATCTAGATCCACATTCATGGCAAGATTTTTGGTGGTTTTTCCCCCTTTTAACTCACCCCAATTCAAGTCCCATGCTAGAACTCCGTCAATTTTCATGTTAGAAACCTCAAATTAGGCACCTTGACACCTGATCCATGTATAGACATGTATGCCAAGCCTCAAGCAAATCCAAGCCTCCCCTGATTATTGGGGGATTTTTGAAAATCTGACACCCCAGTATCTCAGGGATTTTTAAAGCTGCAGACAGCTCAATGGGCTTTATTCATGGCCATTTCAAAGGAAATCCCAACGTGCCATGAATTGGGGAGTAGATAAACCTAAATATGAATCTTCTTCCAAACTTGAAAAATTTATTTGGAACTTCAAAAAGTCTAAGTGAGCGCAGGAAGGACTTATCCCCTGAGTCAAAGCAACACACACACAAACCATCCCTGCGAGGCGGGCACAGAGGAGGACAGGCAGCACTGGGAGCAAGCATGCCAGAGGCTTGTGGGGTTGAACCACAAAGCCCAACATGTAGTACAGCTCCCAGGCACCAGGCGGGCAGAGAGGCAGGCAGAGATGTATAACTATGCCAAAGATCTATGGGGAAGTCAGTCCCAGCAGATGCCCCACCACAACAGCACCCAGGTGGAGGCGGGAAAGCAGGCATGCAGCAGACATTTCTGGGTGCACAACGAAGTGAGCCAAGGATTGTTTCAAAGCAAGTAATGCAAACCAACCCTGTGAGGCAGGAGCAGCACAGAGAGATGCCTTTTCTTTTGCATCCCATAACTAGGAGGCTAGGAGGATAACAGTAAAGCTTTGTGATCCTTTCTTCGGAGTTGATTGACTGCATTGTGATCACAGCCATTATTAAAAAACAAAATAATAACGTTAATAATAGCAGTACTAATTAATATTAATAGCAACAACAACAACAACAACAACAATAAGGAGTTGAACCACAATGAAAGCCTACCTGACTTCACTGAAGAGGAAAAGAGAGCTTGGGCTACGGGGTGTATAAATATAACATGTAATAAATAAATAAATAAACAAAGGAGGGGTGGAATTAAAAGCAGCAGTGTTGCTGAATAAACAACAACAAGATTTTTTTTAAAAAAAAGGCTATGTCTGTCTTTTACCAGTAAGAGGAAAGTGGATGTGCCCAGGGGGAGGGGGATATGCCAATTTGACTGGCCCTAAGTAAGTACCAGTCTTTAAGAAGCTACCTGACACTTCAACTCATGACAGGCATAGCTTCTCCACTGGTTTATCTTTGGAGGGTTCTGATGACCCTCCAAGGGCAGGACAGTGTGTGCACTGGGCACGTCCACATGCCCTAGGGGACCTCATCCCCTTGCACCACATCTATTCAGTTGTTCACCAAGGTTAGGGTGAATAGCAGTGCTGTGTTTGCTATCTGTTATTTATTTGCTTAGTATATGATTTCAGGTTGTGTTTGTGCATTTGGTGGGGCTACTGTTTAAAAAAACACTGGGAAAAGTCCGTTCAGAGACTAAGAAAGAAAAGTTTCCCAGTATACCAAGTTACTAAGTATCCCATTTTGCTTATCCCACCCTCCAACTTTGGGATTGGAGGATGCTTCATCAAGTGATCATGACTGGGAGTTGAATCTGCCTCTCTGCACTTCAAAAAGGTAGCTCGCCCGCTTTTTTTACCTTATTTTTTAAAAAAATATAGCAAGCAAACTGCAGCACACAAAGTGCTGAAAATAGGCTCAAAATGACCCCCACCCACGACTCTCTAAGCACAGCAAGTTTCAAATAGCTTGAAAAACAAAAAAGTTATCCACTAATCTTTTCCGCAGTGCAATCCTATGGGCGAAAAAAATCCAAAATGGCGGGTGGAGCGCTCCGTGAAAAGAGAAGCGATCTGCTTATGGTTGCTTCTCTTTGCCATGCTTCTCCAGCCCCCCGATCCACTTCTCCTCGGCCTGTAGCGGAGGCGGATCACTCCGATCCGCTTCTGCTTCTCCGATCTGAGGAGAAGCGGATCACACCCCTAATTAGAACGTAAGAACATAAGAAGTGCTCTGATGCTGGATCAGACCAAGGGTCCATCTAGTCCAGCACTCTGTTTGCACAGTGGCCAACCAGCAATCGGACAGAGAACAACAAGCAGGACATGGTGCAACAGCACCCTCCCACCCATGTTCCCTAGCAACTGGTGCACACAGGCTTACTGCCTTGAATACTGGAGATGGCACACAACCATCAGGGCTAGTAGCCATGGATAGCCTTCGCCTCCAGGAATGGATCCAACCCCTTTTTAAAGCCATCCAGATTGGTGGCCATCACTACATCTTGTGGTCATAAAATCATAGAATCATAGAATCGCAGAGTTGGAAGGGGCCTACAAGGCCATCGAGTCCAACCCCCTGCTCAATGCAGGAATCCACCCTAAAGCATCCCTGACAGATGGTTGTCCAGCTGCCTCTTGAAGGCCTCTAGTGTGGGAGAGCCCACAACCTCCCTAGGTAACTGATTCCACCGTCACACTGCTCTAACAGTTAGGAAGTTTTTCCTGATGTCCAGCCGGAATCTGGCTTCCTTTAACTTGAGCCCGTTATTCTGTGTAGCGAGTTCCATAGTTTAACTCTGATCATCCTGGTTGATCTATGGTAGCGAGTTCCATAGTTTAACTCTGCACTGTGTGAAGAAGGACTTCCTTTTATTTGTCCTGGATCTCCCACCAATCAGTTTCATGAGATGACCCCGGGTTCTAATATTTTGAGAGAGGGTTGCAAGAAGATTGTTGATTATCTGGTTTTTATGAGTCCCACAGAATTCTATAGGCGTCTGCCAAAGTTGTTCTGTTTGATTCCTTTTTCATGTAGTCTATATATTTTTGCCAGTCCATCTTGAAAGTATCTCTTTTCTTTATCCCTCTATGTGTTCTTAACTTCTGGGTCAACGTCTCGTTTATCGCTATGTCCCAGATTTTCTTTCTCCACAGTGATACTGTCAGCATCTGAGCTGTCTTCTAATTGCCTGCTATTAATTGCCTCGTGGCGGTTAACATTAATCTAATTAACATTTTTTCTAGTGCTGTGCACGCCCCCGAACTGCTTCATGTCCCGATCCGGACCTTCCAGACCAGGCCCGAACCAGTTCGGGTCGATTCAGACCCCCCCCCCCCGACCTGCTCCAGAACCAGATCTGGAGTGAGATCTGGATCGATATTCGGACGCCTTTTTGCCCCCTCTTCCCCACTTACCTGCCTCCGTGGCGGAAGATGGAGGCAGGTAAGTGGGAAAGGGGGACAAAATGGCATCTGAATAAGCCCCCCTCCCCCTTACCTGGGTCCATTGTCCGCTGCCGCACAGACCATGGTGGCGACAGATGGCGGAGCAAGGTAAGCCCCCCTCCCCCCTTACCTGTCTCCGAAGCTTCAGATTCGGACCATTCCGAACCGCTTCGGGTTGATCCGGACCTCCCCCGACCCACTCCAGAACGGGGTTTAGGAGGCTTGGATCAGCCTGCTCTGCTTCATATTTGGGGATCCAAAACGGAGTGGAGCACACCCCTATTTTTTTCTTTCATCTCTCTGTTTTCTTTAACATACCTATTCAATAAAGTGAGCCCTGGTGTTTTCACATCACCACTGTTTCAAGCTCTGAAAAACTGAATGTAGACTCATGTGGGATCGTTGCAGACTGCAAAACTCCGAAATTATAATATCTTCACAACTGGGGAGCGGGAGCGATAGGTGAAATAACTCTGTCCCTTCACATCCCTCAAAGGTTGTTTTGGCAAACTTGTAACTTAGAAAAAATATGCCAAGTCAGACAAGAAGAGGAGGCAGTCGTGGGCCAGCCCCGTGTGGGGGTGGATGGCAAAGGGTGTGGACCTGCCATGTGGGCCAATTCATGGCCAGAAACTGGTTAAGCATGTTCTTGAACATGTGGGTTACCACGCAGACCCAGTGATGTAGATAACCCTGTGCATACTGGATTTCCTGAGTTATCAGAGACAGACTCAATGGCCTGGTACATGCTGTCCTGACTTTGATGAACGGTTTGAGGAATGCGTTGGAAAAAGGTTGCTAACGTCCATGAGTCCTGTACTAGAGTTGACATTCCTTTTAGGTTCCAGCCTCCAGCATACCTCTAGAAACTAAGTATGTGTGTGTAAAAGGGAGAGATAGATAGTTAAATTATGGAACTCACTACCACAAGATGTTGTGATGGCCACCAATCTGGATGGCTTCAAAAGGGGGTTGGATCCATTCCTGGAGGCAAAGGCTATCCATGGCTACTAGCCCTGATGGTTGTGTGCTATCTCCAGTATTCGAGGTAATAAGCCTGTGTGTAGCAGTTGCTGGGGAACATGGGCGGGAGGGTGCTGTTGCACCATGTCCTGCTTGTTGGTGGCTGGTTGGCCACTGTGTGAACAGAGTTCCGGCACTTGATGGACCCTTGGTCTGATCCAGCATCAGGGCGCTTCTGATGTTCTTATATGAACAAGAGAAGTATTAGCTGTGTGACACCTCCAACAACCTTTATTAAACAGATGCTGTGCTGTCCCAATAGACACAAAACAATTTTTGTTGTTGCATAAGACGTAACTGGACCTATCAGATACCAATGCCAAAACAGTGGTCCATTGATTCAATGAAATAGAACATTCCAATTCCAAATTCCATTCCTCCTGAAGGCCCATTATATCGTATTTATTGACAGATAATAAGTATTTATCAACATGAATCGTGGGTTGATTTACCTGGTCAACCTCAATAAGTGCTTCCAATAGCAAGGGAGATTCTGAAGCAGTAAAAGTCGCAAGACCAAGTCTAGATTCTAAGAAATGTTGCAGCTGCAAATACCAGCTGTGGCAGGTAATTTAAATTTATCTCGCAAAGCTGAAAACAACAAAAAACACATTGTTTGCATCCAAGAATTGATCCAGGGTAAAGATCATTCTGTCTGTCCAAGTCCACCACAAAAACATCTAGTTAGGCCTCATCTAGAGTATTGCGTCCAGTTCTGGGCACAACACTTCAAGAAGGATGCAGACAAGCTGGAGCGTGTTCAGAGGAAGGCAACCAGGATGATCAGGGGTCTGGAAACAAAGCCCTATGAAGAGAGACTGAAAGAACTGGGCATGTTTAGCCTGGAGAAGAGAAGATTGAGGGGAGACCTGATAGCACTCTTCAAATACTTAAAAGGTTGTCACACAGAGGAGGGCCAGGATCTCTTCTTGATCCTCCCAGAGTGCAGGACATGGAATAACAGACTCAAGTTACAGGAAATCAGATTCCGGATGGACATCAGGAAAAACTTCCTGTTAGAGCAGTACGACAATGGAATCAATTACCTAGGGAGGTGATGGGCTCTCCCACACTAGAGGCCTTCAAGAGGCAGCCGGACAACCATCTGGCAGGGGTACTTTAAGGTGGATTCCTGCATTGAGCAGGGGGTTGGACTGGATGGCCTTATAGGCCCCTTCCACCTCTACTATTCTCTGATTCTCTGATTCTCTCCTATTTTTAAATCTGGATTGCCCCATATAGTTAGTTTAGCATGAGAAAATGGGTCAAGATGTAATTGGCATGACCTTATATGCCACACAACTCTAACTGCTAAGCTTGTGGGAGGAGCAGTCTCCACCTTAAAATGCCGAGAACCTAACGCCACCCATTTTGAAAGTCAGGATGATTCCGAAACTGACTGAGGAGGAAAAATCAAATCTAAATGGGGAAGACCGAAATTTGGCACAGGGGAGCAAATAAGACCGAGGGCTCTTCCACACGTCGTACTGAGGGCGCTTCCATGCGCCCCCAGTGCGCCCCCCAAAGCGATCGTGTAACTTGCCTGTTCGAAGAGACGAGGAAGAGGCGTCCTTGCCGCCACCGCCACCGACCTCCCTCCTCGCCGGCCGGGTCGGAGAGCTCGGCGGAAGAAGGCGGGGTGGAGAGCGGAAGCGCTCTCAGTACGACGTGTGGAAGAGCCCCGATGGTACATAGCAAGGTCCGGAAAGCGAATTCCATCATCTTTAAATGGAAGTTTCCCAGCCTGGCCTGGATATACTAGAGACCAAACTTGAAGCTTTCTGCACGCTAAGCAGGTTCTCTTCCATGGAGCTGTGGGCCCCTCTCCGGAAACAAACGCTACCCTTTCATTTACGAAAGACAAAACACGTTTGGCAAAATATGATTCCCCACCCCAGTTCTGATCCTGCCGCGATTGACTTCTGGCCACCCACTACAATTAAGAAGGAAGAAAACGTTCCGTAAAACCGAGTTGCCTAATCAAGGAGATCAAAGAACGCATTCAATATGTACAGTAGAGCAAGGTCATCAATCTTTCTCAATTGGTCTCTGGCGTTCCAGGTCCTGCGGGCGTCTCTCTCGTCATCGCAGGCATGGGAAGCGTTTGCAGTAACGGCCGCAGGGAAATCAGGGGAGAACAACCCCCCAAATCAAGGCAGCTCCAAGCCAGATATTATAGCCCAGTGTTCCACAGCCTGCAGCCCTCCAGATGTGTAGGACGGGGGAACTGGAAGTCATAGTCCGACACATCTGGAGGGCACCAGGGCTGCTTTTAACTATACTTCGATGCAACACTGGACTTGATTTTAAAGGAAGCCCTCATTAACCGGAACGTGTTCAGAGGAGGGCAACTATCTGTCAGGGATGCTTTAGGGTGGATTCCTGCATTGAGCAGGGGGTTGGACTTGATGGCCTTTGAGGCCCCTTCCAACTCTGCTATTCTATGATTCTATGAGGATGACAGGGGTCTGGAAACAAAGCCCTATGAAGAGAGACTGAAAGAACTGGGCAGGTTTAGCCTAGAGAAGAGAAGATTGAGGGGAGACATGATAGCACTCTTCAAATACTAAAACGTTGTCACACAGAGGAGGGCCAGGATCTCTTCTTGATCCTCCCAGAGTGCAGGAGATGGAATAACGGGCTGAAGTTACAGGAAGCCCGATTCCAGCTGGACATCAGGAAAAATGTGCTGACTGTTAGAGCAGCACGACAATGGAACCAGTTACCTAGGTGGTGGGCTCTCCCACACTGGAGGCCTTCAAGAGGCAGCTGGACAGCCATCTGTCAGGGATGCTTTAAGGTGGATTCCTGCATTGAGCAGGGGGTTGGACTTGATGGCCTTAGAGGCCCCTTCCAACTCTACTATTCTATGATTCTCTAACAGGAAAGTTGAGGGGAGACCAGAGGCCGAATGGGGAGGCCCTTGAGGGCCTGCAGGCTGGAAGTCCTTTCCTTCCAGGCCTTGGTATCGCTAGGGTGAAAATGCTATGTCCTGCCGTTAGAAGTCAGAGTGGGAAATACAGTTCAGTTTTAGACTGTGACTACCCAGAACAATTGCATTAGCGTTTGCACCCTTGGTAACAAATGGAGGCAAATGGAACACGCTTCTTTCTATGGACCTTGGTCTGTCGATAGGTGGGATTCCTTCCTAATGTGCATAATTTCTTCTTATTTATTTATTTATTTATTTATTTGTTACACTTATATTCCACTCCCATAGCCAGGGCTCTCTGGGCGGTTTACAGAAATTCTAAAATTGAGATAAAAACAAGTACACAAAATTTAAAACTCTAAAACACAGAACATACACACATAAAGCATTAAAAACCGTTAAAAAACTAAACATGGGGGTGATTAAGATGTGCCGCCATATGCCTGGGCAAAGAGGAAAGTCTTAACCTGGCGCCGGAAAGATAGCAGCGTTGGCGCCAGGCGAGCCTCGTCAAGGAGATCTTTCCATAGTCTGGGGGCCACCACCGAAAAGGCCCTGTCCCTCGTTGCCACACTCCAAGCCTCTCTTGGAGTGAGCACCCGGAGGAGGACCTTAGATATTGAATGTAGTGACCGGGTATATTCACGTCGGAAGAGGCATTCCATCAGGTATGGTGGTCCCAAGCCATGTAAGGCTTTATAGGTCAAAACCAGCACCTTGAATTGGGCTTGGAAACGTGCAGGCAGCCAGTGCAAGCGGACCAGAGCAGGTGTTACATGGTCAAACCTTCTGGTTCCCGAAATCAATCTGGCCGCTGGATTTTGCACGAGCTGCAGCTTCCGAACGGTCTTCAAAGGCAGCCCTACGTAGAGCGCATTGCAGTCATCTAACTTGGAGGTTACCAGAGCATGGACAACTGAAGCCAGGTTATCCCTGTCCAGATAGGGGCGTAGCCAGGCCACCAACCGGAGTTTGTAGAAGGCACTCCGTGCCACTGAGGTCACTTGAGCCTCAAGGGACAATGATGGATCCAAAAGAACCCCCAAGCTACGAACCCGCTCCTTCAGGGGGAGTGCAACCCCATCCAGAACCGGTTGAACACCCCCCATCCTGTCAGCGGAATCACCTACTAACAGCATCTGAGTCTTGTCTGGATTGAGTCTCAGTTTATTAGCCCTCATCCAGTCCATTGTCACAGCCAGGCACAACTATTTATTTACTCGATGGCCTTATAGGCCCCTTCCAACTCTACTCTTCTATGATTCTAAGCAGGGAGGACCCCGAACACAGCAAATCTGGCTTTCCATATTTTGAAACGAATAAGGTGATACAGATTAGCATCAAAAAGAGCCCCCCCCCCCGTAAAGCCCATTTGCAGTTACAAAACGTTTGCGACGCAATAGTATTTATTGTATTGTAATTGCTGTTTTAAACGATTGCTTCTTAATTATAGTTTGGGCTGCCTTGAAGGGTGAAACCCTCTTAGTTTTATTGCACTTTTGTTGCCTTGAGCTCTTTTGAGGAAAGGCGAGCGATAAATGACTAAATAAATACATTTAGTTCAATTCTGACGTAGTCAAGTTCTGATCCAGCCTAGGACAGCTCCCTCTCCTCATAGAGCCGGTGTGGTGTAGTGGCTAAGGTGTTGGACTGGGAGTCGGGAGACCTGGTTTCGAGTCCCCACTCGGCCATGGAAACCCACGGGGTGACTTTGGGCCAGTCACGGACTCTCAGCCCAGCCTACCTCACAGGGTTGTTGTTGTGGGGATAACATGGAGAGGAGGAGGATTATGTACGTCGCCTTGGGTTCCTTGGAGGAGAAAAGGCAGGATATAATAATAATAATAATAATAATAATAATAATAATAATAATAGAATGAAATGCAACCGCAGGCAGAGGCAGCTGAAGCAAGGAGAAGAAGCAATGTCTCCCACGTCACGTCAAAGATCCTTCGTTCTGCTCTTTTAATCCAGAGACAACTTTGACACGGCAGTTAGCTTTCTGCAGGTGGGGCAGGCAAAGATCCGTTGCCTTTTCTCTGTAGGACCCACATTTCTACGTTTCCCACATTTCTGAGAGCAAAGCACCCTTGGGGGGGGGAAATGAAATTGGGGCGCCCAGCTCACTTCTGAAGGTTGCATTTTAGAACGGGGGGGGGGGGCGCAGAAGGTTGGTGCACTGCAGCATCCAAAATCAGGTAGGTGGGGGGGCAGGTGACCCCCTACTCAGCCCTCTGTAGGGGTCAAAGCCTTCTCTTGTCTCCATATCCGGAAAACAAAGGATGCTCAAAGCTCACTTATTTATTTATTACATTTACATCCTGCCTTTTTTCCCCTCCAAGGAACCCAAGGCGGTGTACATAATGTTATCGTCGCAACAACAACCCTGTGAGGTAGGCTGGGCTGAGAGTCTGTGACTGGCCCAAAGTCACCCAGTAGGTTTCCATGGCCGAGTGGGGACTTGAACCCGGATCTCTTGACTCCCAGTCCAACACTCTAACCACTACACCACACTTACCCGGGATTTGCAGGAGCTCCTGGAACTATTAGACAAACGCACAGCGGCCCCTGCCACTCCCCCAATTCCCCTTTAGATGGGGGTTCCTCTCCCCACCTCCTCCAAAAGGCCCCGGTAGTCCCCAGGTCAGATGGGAGGGCTTGGGGAGGTGCATGGGTGTGGCCTGCAGAGGGAGCCCACATGTCTGTGAACTGGAGATCATAGAATCGTAGAATAGTAGAGTTGGAAGGGGCCTATAAGGCCATCGAGTCCAACCCCCTGCTCAGTGCAGGAATAATGCAGAGATTGCCCACCATGGATCTACTGATAGGTCACTGGATGATTTGGGGGAAATTGGCAAGGGTTTTTGACTCCCTGCTTTTTAACAATAAGGACAGCAACACAAACTTCCTCCCCGCCCCCCCCCCCACTTTCTAAACTAGGGTATTACAATCTGTGATCCGAAATGCGCTGTTGTGAATTTGTCAAGGTGGGCCATCCAAGTGTATGGCTCATGAGGTGTGGGAGATAACCGATTCTATCTAAACTACTATTTGGCACCTGGCTCCACTTGGTACTAGTTAGCATTTCTGTGATTCTATGATTCTATGTTTCCCAAAAAACCTCCTGCCTTCTTGGGAGACAATAACAAGGCCTGCTAAGTAATCCACAAAGCTTTATTCAAGCAATAAACATCTCTTCCCACCTGAAGAGAGTCTAATTTTTAGGAACTTTTTCTTAGGTAAAATTATGCAAACTAAGCGAGACAATTGTTGTTGTTTTTAAGAAGAATGGAAAGCTCTTTTTCAAGATGTGTTAATTTCAGAGAGACTAGTTGTGATGCAACTTCTGACGGGATGCTAGCTGGGTTGACTTTCTCTCACCTTCCTTTAGCTCCACATGTTTTAGCCTGCGACGTACTCTAGGATCCGCTAACCTCTCTGTGCTTCCCCCTCGAAAGACTATTGGCTTCCCACTGACTGTGTATTGTTTGTCCTTAAGGAGATAATAATAATAATAATAATAACAACAACAGCAACAACAACAATAATAATAATAATAATAATAATAATAATAATAATATATTTATTTATTTATTTCTTACCCGCCTCTCCCTTTGGATTGAGGCGGGGGGAACATTAGAACAGTATATAATCTAATATAAACTTCTCCTGTTAACCTTCAAAGCTTTTCACGGTCTAGCTCCTTCCTATCTCTCCTCTCTCATCTCACACTATTGCCCCGCTCGTGCTCTTCGCTCCTCTGATGCCATGTTTCTCGTCTGCCCAAGGGCCTCTACTTCCCTTGCTCGGCTTCGTCCATTTTCTTCTACTGCCCCTTATGCCTGGAACGCTCTTCCAGAACATTTGAGAACTACAAGTTCAATCGCAGCTTTTAAAGCTCAACTAAAAGCTTTTCTTTTTCCTAAAGCTTTTAAAACTTGATGTTGTGCGGACTTTATACTGCTAGTCTTACCCTACCCTGTGCCTGTTGGCATTCTCTTCCCCTCCTTATTGTTTTACTATGATTTTATTAGATTGTAAGCCTATGCGGCAGGGCCTTGCTATTTACTGTTTTACTCTGTACAGCACCATGTACATTGATGGTGCTATATAAATAAATAATAATAATAATAATAATAATAATAATAAAAGGAATTAATACATCTTAAAAATTCTTGATTTTACATTGATCTGGATAGGCCTGCCGGAAAAGGCTAGTCTTTAAAGCTGCCTTAAAATTAACACATAGTGTTAATTTTACGAATCTCCTCCGGCAGGCCGTTCCACAATCTGGGGGCGACGGAAGAAAAGGTCCTCTGGGAAACTGATGTCAGCCTAGTTTTAGCTGACTGAAGTCAGTTCATCCCAGAGGACCTGAGTGTGCGGGGCGGACTGTATGGGAGAAGGCGATCCCGCAGGTAACCTGGACCCAAACCATGTGGGGCTTTAATAAGCTCTGGAGAAGGTTCTCTCCCAGCTGGTGAAGAGCCCATGAGAGCTTTCTCCCCCACTGGTCCAGGCTGGCTTATGTCTGGCGCCCATTCCTCTACTTCAGAGTCTGATTCTGATTGATCACCTGAAACACCTTCTTCCAACCCAGGGGGAGCAGGGCTAGACCCTCCCAGAGTGCAGGATACGGAATAACGGGCTCAAGTTAAAGGAAGCCAGATTCCAGCTCGACATCAGGAAAAACTTCCTGACTGTTAGAGCAGTATGACAATGGAATCAGTTACCTAGGGAGGTTGTGGGCTCTCCCACACTAGAGGCCTTCAGGAGGCAGCTGGACAACCACCGGTCAGGGATGCTTTAGGGTGGATTCCTGCATTGAGCAGGGGGTTGGACTCGATGGCCTTGTAGGCCCCTTCCAACTCTGCTATTCTATGATTCTATGGATTTAACCATTCAAGGCTTTGTTAAAAAGCCATGTTTTCCACCAGAATAAAATCAGCATTGGCACCAGTCGAGCCTCCAAGGGGAGGGCATTCCACAGTCGGGGGGTCACCACAGAGAAAGCCCTCTCCCTTGTCCCATCATAGCGCATGTGTTGCACTGGTGGGATGTGGAGAAGGGCTCCTCCAACAGATCTCAGGTCTCCGGCAGGCATATATAAGGAAAGGCGGTCCCTCAAGTATCGAGGTCCCAAGCCATTTAGGGCTTTATATGTCATTACCAACACCTTGAATTCTGACCAGAAGCATATAGGTAACCAGTGCAGTTATGTGGTCTCTAAAAGATGTACCCGCCAGCAGTCTAATTGCTGCATTTTGCACTAGCTGCAACTTCCGAGTTGTCTTCAAGGGCAGCCCCATGTAGAGTGCATCGCAGTAGTCTAATTGGGAAGTTACCAGTGCGAGCACAACTGTGGCAAGGTTGTCCCTGTCCAGGAAAGGCTGTAACTGACGGATCAGCTGAAGCTAACCCCACGGAGTCTACCTGGGCCTCCAGTGACAATGATGGATCTAGGAGTACTCCCAAGCTACGCACCTGCTCCTTCAGAGGGCGTGCCACCTCATCCAGAACAGGTCTTTGCAAGGTGCCCAAACCCCGAGGTGTATCTGGATTGGAAGGAGGCAAACTGGGAGCGGTGACTCACACTGAGAGGCGATACGCAACTTCTTATGAAAGAAGTAAGATGGAAGTTTCTCTGCCCTAGGAAGGAAGGAAGGCTCTGACCACGCCTAGTGCAGAGATGACCCACTCCCAGCACAGGCAGGTCAGAAGGGGGTCAAGCTTGGAACAGTAGGTCATGTAGAGACACAGATGGCAACCTCCTCTGGAGGTTGCTCCTTTGAGCACAAGTCAGCCTTTCAGTATTTAACGCAGCCTTCCCCATTTGGGGATGATGGGAGTTGCCGTTCAATCCATCTGAAAGGGACGGTGAAGGCTATTATTCCATCTATTTTTTTCTTGTAGCACGCTAAAAATTAACTGGCAGTCCATAATTTGGGATTTAGTCCTCAAACCAGTGTGCATAACAAGAGATGCTTCTGAATTCTCCCCTTCCCCCAGAATTTGGATTTCCAGATTACCTGGGCATTTATCTGAAATGTAATATAATTGAAATGTGCAGCTCCTACATCTGCTCATGCTGCTGCATTCTGCTTCTAGACAGTCTTTAAGGACAGTGCTACACGTAGAGAGCACTGCAGAAATCTAGCCTGGCCCCCATCTATAAGACCACGGGATTGCTCCTCATTAAATACAACTCCGAATTTTCGTAGTTTGAATGTAGGGAATGTAGGCGTCACACTGGAGAAGCAACAGCAATTTATCTCCTGAATTTATTTTTTTATAGTGAGTTACAAATGCGCACGTGCGCAGTATCGAATTATCACATAGACGAAGCTATGAAGGAGAGAGGAGCGAAGCTATAAATTTTATATGCGGAGCTCCGCAGATTCATAGAACAGATAAACCGGGAGCATGGGGGGAGGGGGGAGGAACGAGGCAGCAGAAGGAAAGGAACGAGGCAGCAGAACACATCTCCTTTGCCTGGCTGCCCATTTCCCCCTCTTTCTTTTTGTGAACCGCCCAGAGAGCTTCGCATATCGGACGGTACAGAAACGCACTAAATATATAAATACATAAATAAATGTGTTTTAAGAAGCTTTCTCTGCGGAGCTCCGCAGAGAGACTTCAAACTAAAATCGGTGCGAACGAACGAGGCAGCCGATTGGTGCGAAATCGGGAAATCAGCCAATCCCGTCGTCCTACCCTCAAAGCTCCACCCACATGTCAAAATCCGATTTAACTCCCCCAAAGATGAATCGCCATAACGCAGTGCAAACTCGGACGTGATCAAAAAGTCATGGTAAATCGCGAATGCGACGGTGCGCGTTATCACGGTTAAAACCCGGCGAATGGGCGGCTGCGTCATGTGTCCCGAAACGTGAATATGCGCTTTTAGTTCAGGGCAAACAAGCCGTATAGACAAGCTCCTGGTGGTAGCTACAAAAATGGTTTTCTCTAAGGCTGCAGCTGGTAAAAAGTAGGGGTGTGCACGGACCCCCCAATCCACTTCGTGGCCCGATCTGGAAAATCCGGATCGGGCCCGATCCTCTTCGCGCCGCTCCGCCTGTCTCCCGCTCTGCTCTGCGGAGCGAGATCCGGCTTCGCCGCCGTTGCTACGTGGACGGTGGCAGCGGTGGTGGTGCAAGATAAGCCATCCCCCGCCCCCTTACCTGCATCTGTCATGGGCTTCAATTGAGGCCCCGGTTGAAGCCGGAAGAGGCCTCTGCCTTCACTTCCGCCTTCAACCGGGGCCTCAATTGAAGCCCGTGATGGACGCAGGTAAGCGTTCCGCCTCCCTGCTCCCTTACCTGGCGCTGCCGCCGCCGCAGCATGGATGGCACCGCCGGCAGCACCAGATGCGCCCCCCTCCCCCCCCCTTACCTGCAGGTAAAGCTCCAGATTGAGGCGATCCTCTTCGCCTCGATCCGCAGCCCCCCCCGACTCTCTTCGCCTCCGCCTTTTCCGGAGGCGAATTAGGCCGCCTCGCTCCTGCTTCTCTGAACTGAAGAGAAGCGGAGCACATCCCTAGTAAAAAGTGCTCCGGGCTAGTGCCGACACCTGTGTTCCCCAGAATCCAAAGCTGACTCAAGCTGTGTACCTGGCCTTTTAGTGTCAGTACAAGCCCGGCGTACACCCATCCCCAGTTCAGCCGACTCCCAACCCACAATATTTCCATCTTGTCTGGATTGAGTTCCAGCTCTCATCCACCACCAGACTGTTCCAGATACCTACTCAGGCTTTGCACTGCCTGTGTAGGGTTAGACAATAGAAACCAAGAGCTCTCTGATATCTGCATATTGATAACACTTCCACCCAGAACCTCTGGATGACCTTACCAAGTAGTTTCATATTGACGTTAAATTGCCTGGGGACAAGGTGGAACCAAAGCTCAGAGGAGAAATGGAAGTCTCCTATCCCAGGTAATCTGGAAGTCCAAGATCCAGGTGGGGTGTGTGTGTGTGTGTGTGTGGAATTCTATCAACACGCTCTGGGCCCCTTTGATTTATTTATTTATTTATTACATTTATATCCCGCCCCATAGCCGAAGCTCTCTGGGCAGATTGCAAAAGTTAAAAACAGCGAACATTAAAAACAAATACACAAAAATTTAAAAGCATAAAGACAGCAATATCTTTTGAAACAACTATTTTGAGGTCAGCTAAAGGACTCAGCATACGTTATTAACTGCCTGGGAGGAGAGAAAAATCTTGACCTGGCGCCGAAAAGATAACAATGTTGGCGCCAGGCGAGCCTCGTCTAGGAGATATTTATTTATTTATTTATTTATTTATTTCATTTATATACCGCCCCATTGCTGAAGCTCTCTGGGCGGTTTACAAAAAGATCATTCCATAATTGGAGGGGCCACCACTGAAAAGGCTCTCTCCCTTGTTGCCATCCTGCGAGCTTAAGACCAAAGATACCGGGAAATGGTGCCCTTGCGTCCAAAACCAAAGAGAGCCCAGACTTTATTTATTTATTTATTTATTTATTTATTTATTTATTACATTTTTATACTGCCCAATAGCCGAAGCTCTCTGGGCGGTCCACAAAAAACATTATAGGAGGATCTCAGCCACAGGGGGAGGGTTCCTCTAGCATAGAGGTGAGGAACCTCTATCCCAAGACCCAAGAGCTACATCTACTCAGGGGGAAGTAGGTTAGGCCTCATCTAGAGTATTGCATCCAGTTCTGGGCTCCACACTTCAAGAAGGATGGAGACAAGCTGGAGCGTGTTCAGAGGAGGGCAACCAGGATGATCAGGGGTCTGGAAACAAAGCCCTAGGAAGAGAGACTGAAAGAACTGGGCAGGTTTAGCCTGGAGAAGAGAAGATGGAGAGGAGACATGATAGCATTCTTCAAAGTCTTGAAAGGTTGTCACACAGAGGAGGGCCAGGATCTCTTCTCAATCCTCCCAGAGTGCGGGACACAGAATAACGGGCTCAAGTGACAGGAAGCCCGATTCTGGCTGGACAGCAGGAAAAACGTCCTGACGGTTAGAGCAGTACAACAATGGAACCAGTGACCTAGGGAGGTTGTGGGCTCTCCCACACTAGAGGCCTTCAAGAGGCAGCTGGACAACCATCTGTCAGGGATGCTTTAGGGTAGATTCCTGCATTGAGCAGGGGGTTGGACTCGATGGCCTTGTAGGCCCCTTCCAACTCTACTGTTCTATGATTCTAGGAGTGCACATCAAAAGTACACACACAGATTTACCCTATTTGCAGACATACATACAGTCCCTGGCTGTCTCCACCTTCGCTCCGGCGTTGGAGAATACAACCGTGAGGAATGTCCCTTCTTTATGCTCCTGCTTTCACTGGAAAAGCAACACCTTGCAATGCTAAGGGACTATTACATGGAAGTAACCTAAGACCGGGGTGGGCTGTAGTTTCAATTCCACACAGAAGTAAGGGGAATGCTGGGTCTTTCGTCGGCAGGGAGGATCTCCTTCAGGGCGTCCTGGATACCATGATGTGAAATTGGACGTGGGGGGTGAACGGGGTGGGGTGGGGAGTTTGTCAGTGGACAATCGCCAGGAACGTGAGTGACTGAGAACCCATGAGGACGAGCATTGGCTGGTGGCTAGGGTTGCCACACGTCCCGGAAATCCGGGAACGTCACAGTTTCCAAGCATTTCCAAAATGTCCCTGCCAGTCAGTCAAGAATCCCGGATTCCTGTTCCAGCCGGCCGGAGAATCATAGAATCATAGAATAGCAGAGTTGGAAGGGGCCTACAAGGCCATCCAGTCCAACCCCCTGCTCAATGCAGGAATCCACCCTAAAGCATCCCTGACAGATGCTTGTCCCGCTGCCTCTTGAAGGCCTCTAGTGTGGGAGAGAAATTCCAACCTCCGAAATGGTGCCTTGAGCCTGCTCAGTGGAGTGTCAGCCTCCATACTGACGTCTCCGCTAGCTTTTGAGAACTAGTGGAGAAATGTAATTTAGTGTCGTTTTTTCCTGTTTGTTTGCTTAAACTGCTCTTTGCCTATTATTTATTTGCAGGTGCTGAAATAACTTTAGGCTTACCTGGGAATAAATCCTACTTAACTTCATAGGATTTGTTTCTGAGTAGACACACATAGGATTGCAGTGTGGAATGGCTAAAGCTTAGGTAGCTTTCTTTCTTACATATTGCTCAGTTTTTTAAAAAATCCTAGCTCCCCCCCCAATAAAAAATTGTCCCAGTTTTGCGGATTTAGAATATGGCAACCCTATTGGTGGTGGATGAAGTCTCCTTGCCGCCCTGGTCAAGACCCATTGGCAAAACTGAAGGAAGAGACGGAAGGGGGAAGGAGGTAAAGAGGAGGAGGGGAAAGATTTTTTTGGGGGGGCTGCTGGTGTGTTTGGACAGCTCCTGGCCAAATGCCTGACAGGCCAGGATGAATTGGAAAAGGATACCTACACCTGGCAGCGAGTTGAAAGGGTTTCTCTTCCGAAGGACAGGTGATCATGTCTTACAGGTGTATTGTCACGGGAAAGGCTCCAAAGGGGGGGGGAAGGAGGTGTGGGTGGAATGTGGCACTCCCAGCCACCTTGCGTTGCTTTTAAGAGCCTGCTGTGCCTTGGCAGTTCCAGAGCTTGTCTGCCACAGCTCCAACGTCGCTCAAGGGCGTCGGAGGCTTGTCAGGTATTTGGAAGAGGGTACTTGATCTGACGCAGGCAGGTAAGCAGAAGTGTTAGATCCTGGTTGCTAGGAACGCGCGGGACGGGTTGGACTTGCAGAGATGTCGTTAACGAGCCCCTGGGGCAAGAGACGGGGGATCCGGGACCGGGCTGCTTCTAACGAAGTATTCAGCTGTTCCTAAGGCTGTGGCAGGGAGAGGCGTTGTATGGAGCCAGGAGGCCCTGGTGTACTGTTGTTGATAAAGGCGCATAGAGATGGAAGGAGGTATTAGGCATGGAGCGGCCTTAGCCATCTCGGTGCCCCCCAGGTGCATTGGACCACAATTCCCAGCGGCCTTTCCTAAAGAATGTGGCAAGTGTGTGTCTGTGTGTGACTCAACAAAGATTCAGGACAGGCACGAGAAAGGACTTCTTCACACATCCGGTGGAACTCACTGCTACAAGATGGGGTCATCGCTTTAAAGGGGGATTAGATGCTTTCACTAGGGTGACCATATTTGGGAAACCAAAAAAGAGGACACCTAGTGTGTGTGTGGGGAAGCAGCTTTCTGAGTCCTGCAGAAAGTACATTATTCCCCCGCCACCTTAAAGAACCCGATTGGAGTGGAGGAGGGGAAAGGATTTCATTCTGCACCACCACCATCCACTCCAATTGGGGCCTTTTCTATAATGTCCACGAATGGCCCACTTTCCCCTTTAAGACCTCAATTGCAGCTTGGGGTGGGGGAATGATGTGCCTCAAGAACGCATGTCATTCCCTCCTGCCATGCTAATGGCAGCCTTAAAGAGGAAGGTGTGTCATTCCAGGACATTATTGAAAATTATAGAAAATCCCCCCTGACACCATGGAAAGAACAAAAACCAGGACAAATCCGGGGAAATCCTGACAGTTGGTCACCCTACTTTCACGGAGGAGGAGGCAGCGCTCAGTCAGCGGCACGCAGCAGGTGCTGGCTGGCCCCTTCAGGGGACAAGAAGATGGATTTTGTAGGCCTTGGGTCCAATCCAGTAGGGTACTTCTGATGCCCTCTGTGCAATTTAACATAGATGCTGTTGAATGAGAGGAAAATAAAGGGCTCTTAGCAGACTAGGTGGCCCTATGGCCTCATCCAGCAGGGTGTTTTCTTCTGCTCTTATTTATAGCGAAAGGCAGTCTTGCACGTGAATTCTTGCCTTCTGCCTCTGAATACAAAGTCTCGGTGCTCTGCCGGTTGGCTTCATAGAATCATAGAAGAGTAGACTTGGAAGGGGCCTCTAAGGCCATCCAGTCCAACCCCCCTGCTCAATGCAGGAGGCAGCTGGCTGGCAACTTGTTGGGCCAGATCAGGGATGGGCAGGGGGCAGGGGGAACCTTTTAGAAGAAAAATTGACAGTTTGCCACCGAATTTTGACAGTGCAGCAGCAAAAAAGAAAAAAAGAAAAAGAAAAAAAGGGGGATATTTTGCTTTTGTGTAGCTTTTGCATAGCTTCTGCTGAAGCTACACTGCCAAAATTTGGCAGTAAACTGTTTTTCTCCTAAAGGTGCTTTTTAAAATGTAAGCGGTGGTGGGCAGAAAAGGCCAGGAGGCTAGATGGATATTTGGCCTGAGCCAACAATGTTGTCTTCTCTCCAGTGCGCCTGTCCGAATTTATTTATTTTATTTATTTATTTATTACATTTTTATACCGCCCAATAGCCGAAGCTCTCTGTTTACCCAAGATAGATGCTATTTACAGGCTTTAAACAAGGGCTAGGGAATTGTATACCGGAGGATATTAGGTTTATCAATGGATATTGGGACATAGTGGTCATATGAAACCTCCATGGTCAGAGCCAGGCTACCTTTGATGCCATGGGGGGAGAGAGGTGTTGATTTCATGTTCTGCTTCCCATTTGGGCCTCTGTTTGGCTACTATCAGAAAAAACACACAAAAGGATTCTGAATAAGGGCTCATCTACACCAAGCTGGATATTCCATTATGAAAGTGGTATGAAAGTGGCATATAAAAGGCAGGAGCCACACTAGCGGCTGTAGCTGCTCAAGCGTCCCCAAGGAGTCAAAACCAAGGAAAGTTCCTAGCCCAATCCACAAAGCTTTATTGCAAACAATTAACACTTCTGTAACACAAGCTAGGCGCCTTTATGGGAAAGTCCCCCATAGGCAACGCTATGCAAACTAAACAAAACAACTGACCATTCAAAGGAAAGAAAAGGCTTTTCAAATGTCCCAAGCTTCAAGATGGAGGAGGAAGCGTAGACGCCTTCTCATGCAATCTCTCCGACAGTCTCTTTGCTGCTAATCTCGCTAAACATCCAGTAATGTTTTGGAATGTTCACCCCCGGAAGTTGACTCCCTGTCTCCTGAGAACATAGGATCTGGCCTTGAGGAGACAGACTCTGGAGGGGGCGCATTCGTAGCTGGAGGCTCTCCTGTGTGAACTTCCTCCCCCACTGGCTTGGCATCTTCTGAATCAGAATCTGTTTCTGATTATTATTATTATTATTATTATTATTATTATTATTATTATTATTATTTTATTTATATAGCACCATCAATGTACATGGTGCTGTACAGAGTAAAACAGTAAATAGCGAGACCCTGCCACATAGGCTTACATTCTAATAAAACCATGATAAAACAATAAGGAGGGGAAGAGAAAGCAAACAGGCACAGGGTAGGGTAAACAGGCACTGGGTAGGGTAAAACTAACAGTATAAAGTCAGAACAAAATCAAGTTACCCTTCGTCACCTGCTCCCAACACTGGAGCAGTAGGGGAATACATGACATCGGTAAAGCTTCACTGATGTCCTTGTGGAGACTGGGTCGATGCACAGCTATTAAACAGGATAAACAAAGAGAACCACAAGGTTCCTAAATTCAAGAAGGACACAGACAAGCTGGAGCATGTTCAGAGGAGGGCAACCAGGATGATCAGGGGTCTGGAAACAAAACCCTAGGAAGAGAGACTGAAAGAACTGGGCATGTTCTGGAGAAAAGAAGATGGAGGGGAGACATGATAGTGCTCTTCAAACACTTAAAAGGTGGTCACACAGAGGAGGGCCAGGATCTCTTCTCGATCCTCCCAGAGTGCAGGACACAGAATAACGGGCTCAAGTGACAAAAAGCCAGATTCTGGCTGGACATCAGGAAAAACTTCCTGACTGTTAGAGCAGTACAACAATGGAACTAGTTACCTAGGGAGGTTGTGGGCTCTCCCACACTAGAGGCCTTCAAGAGGCAGCTGGACAACCATCTGTCAGGGATGCTTTAGGGTGGATTCCTGCATTGAGCAGGGGGTTGGACTCGATGGCCTTATAGGGCCCTTCCAACTCTACTATTCTTTGATTCTATGAGTTCATGTGCATGAATTGAGGTTTCAAACTGACCCGTGTGCACATAACAAGAAGCTAGTGCGGATGAATTTCCCTGTGAGGTTTCTTGTTGTGGGGACGGCAGCTGCCATTTTGAAAATTTAGTGCATGGTGGGGGCTCACCATAGCTTCTTGTTTCACGAGGAAGCCGGTGGGGGGTGCTTTTAGGGTGGCTGACAAGCCACCCACAACTCTAAAACTGTCGGTGGGTTCTGTGTGGTTTGTCAACCATCCGATCTTGCTGGGTTTGCACATGACGAGAGGCTAACGCATGTCCCCAAATATTCAAAATGGTGGCCAACTTCGCAGTGACAAGTCCTGCGGGGAAATCCACCCGGTGGCTTTTTGTTACATGCAAACCTGGTCCCTGTGTGATGTGGTAGTGTTCAAGCGCATGCATAGGGGCTACGCACTGAGTAATGTTGAAGAGTTCATGCGTGCACATTGAGGTGGCAGGACCAATGAATTTCTCACTCAGGGATTCTTCTAGAGACTTTGAGGATGGCAATGAACCATGAATAGCTACTCAAACTAAACAACACCTCCCCGCACCCAAGCAAAACAAAAACAGGGATGAAAATGATTATGTATTGATTGTTATTTTATTGATCTGGTTACTGGGTTGGATCCAAATTTGGAAGTGTATCGACTGTGCCAGTGACAAGCTTATTCAATCTCATGGCCTCCAATATCATCTGTACGCCGATGATACACAACTATATCTGTCATCTCCGGAACTTTCTCCTGATGTTCACGATCGTATCTCGGCATGTCTTTCAGATATCTCAGCTTGGCTGCTTCATCGTCGCTTGAAGCTTAACATGGCAAAGACTGAATTGCTTGTTTTTCCTCCTAAACCTTCTCCTCATCTCTCTTTCTCTCTTACTGTCAATGATGTTACGCTTACTCCGGTCAAGGAAGCTCGTAGCCTTGGCTTTATCTTCGACTCCTCGCTCTCCTTTATTCCTCATATTGAGGCAGTAGCTAAATCTTGTCAATTTTTCCTGTATAATATTGCCAGGATCCGATCATTTTTGTCTGTCTCTTCTGCCAAGACGCTTGTTCACGCACTGGTTATTTCACGGTTGGACTACTGCAACCTTCTTCTCTCTGGCCTTCCTTCTTCTCACATCAGTCCGTTGGGTTCTGTTCACCACTCTGCCGCAAAGATCATCTTCTTGGCTCGCCGCTCCGACCATGTTACTCCGCTTCTGAAATCTCTTCATTGGCTTCCAATTCACTTCAGAATCCAATATAAACTTCTCCTGTTAACCTTCAAAGCTTTTCACGGTCTAGCTCCTTCCTATCTCTCCTCTCTCATCTCACACTATTGCCCCGCTCGTGCTCTTTGCTCCTCTGATGCCATGTTTCTCGCCTGCCCAAGGGCCTCTACTTCCCTTGCTCGGCTTCGTCCATTTTCATCTGCTGCCTCTTACGCCTGGAACGCTCTTCCAGAACATTTGAGAACTACAAGTTCAACCGCAGCTTTTAAAGCTCAACTAAAAACTTTTCTTTTTCCTAAAGCTTTTAAAACTTGATGTTGTGCAGACTTCTACTGTTACTTTCTACTGTTAGTTTTACCCTACCCTGTGCCTGCTTACCCTACCCTGTACCTGTTGGCATTCTCTTCCCCTCCTTATTGTTTTACTATGATTTTATTAGATTGTAAGCCTATGCGGCAGGGTCTTGCTATTTACTGTTTTACTCTGTACAGCACCATGTACATTGATGGTGCTATATAAATAAATAAATAAATAAATAATAATAATAATAATAATAATAATAATAATAATAACAGACTTCCCCGCCAACTCCTACAGACCCCTGAAAATTCTGACTGCCAGGCGACCCTGTTGAATGGGGTGGAATTTGGGCCTCATCTACACCAAGCAGGATATTGCGCTATGGAAGCGGTATATAAAAGTAGGATGACCCTATGAAAAGGAAGACCGGGCTCCTGTATCTTTAACAGTTGTTTAGAAAAGAGAATTTCAGCAAGTGTCATTTGTTTGCATGCAGCACCTGGTGAAATCCCCTCTTCGTCACAACAGTTAAAGCTGCGGGAGGCCTGCACGCTTTGCTATCTGGTCAAGAGGGCAGGGCTCCTGCAGCTTTAACTGTTGTGATGAAGGGGTAATTTCACCAGGTGCTGCATGTGTACAAATGACACCTTCTGAAATTCCCCTTTCAATACAGCTGTTAAAGATACAGGAGCCCTGTCCTCCTTTCCATATGGTCACCCTAATAAAAGGCAGGAGCCACACCAAGCAGGATGTAGCAGTATGAAAGCAGTATATAGTATGTGTCAGTGGGCCTCAACAGTTGTCAGTGCACTTCAATACCGCTATAAAGCAGGAGTGTGGCTCCTGCCTTTTATGTACCGCTAGGGTGACCCTATGAAAAGGAGGACCGGGCTCCTGTATCTTTAACAGTTGCATAGAAAAGCGAATTTCAGCAGGTGTCATTTGTATATATGGAGAACCTGGTGAAATTTCCTCCTCATCACAACAGTTAAAGGTGCAGGAGCTATACTAGAGTGACCAGATTTAAAAGAGGGCAGCTTTAACTGTTGTGATGAAGAGGGAATTTCATCAGGTCCAGGAAGATTCTGGTTGGCTAAAAAGGTATGCAGGCTGATTGTCCTAGATAATCCTCTACTTTGATGTCTGTCCAATGGTTTGAAAAGGCAGATTTCAATATGCCCTTGGCAAGGACACTAGAATCCTATTATGGTAGAAGCCGCCCTATGTGTCTGCCAGACTGTGGGCACCTGGGTGGGTGTATGTTTTCAGAAGTCTGTACTTTGCTTCAAAAACAACAACTGGTTTTTAAGGATATGCAAGTGTCTGAAAACTCCCCCCCCACGCCAAATAAAAATATAATTCTGAGATTTATACAGTGCTGTGATGACAAGTATTATCGTTGCTGCTCTTGTGCGATACAACATCATCCATACCCATTTTGATTTTTCAAGTGGTTCATTATTTCTACCCTGCTTTTCTGTCTGTGGTCACACAAAGCCGTTTTCAGGATTAAAAACAATACAACCCTAAAAGCACAGTCGTCATAAAAACAGAGTTTAAGACAGGGGCAGATTAAAAAACCCAGCAGATTAAACAACGAAGCACAGCAAATAACAATTAAAACAACAATTCATGAAACAAAAGACTTCACAGTTATGTAAGAATATTTATGTAAGAATGTAATGTACACAGTTATGTAAGAATATGGAATACCCTCCATATGAAAAGGAGGGCAGGGCTCCTGCATCTTTAACAGTTGTATTGAAAAAGGAATTTCAGCAGGTGTCATTTGTATATATGGAGAACCTGGTGAAATTCCCTCTTCATCACAACAGTTAAAGTTGCAGGAGCTATACTAGAGTGACCAGATTTAAAAGAGGGCAAGGCTCCTGCAGCTTTAACTGGTGCAATGAAGAGGAAATTTCACCAGGTTCTCCATATATACAAATGACACCTGCTGAAATGCCCTTTTCAATACAACTGTTAAAGACACAGGAGCCCTGTCCTCCTTTTCATATGGCCACCCTAGTACAAGGACAGACTTAGCTTTAAGAGTCAGCCTCTGCCACCTTCAAGGAAGCTTTCCTTTGCCAGCAGCGTCTTACACATACTCTAAAAGGAGTCTTTTGTTCCTTGGGATATCAGTCTAACCCTCTTGGAGGTGGTCATTGTATGTCTGAGCTACACCACTCCGGACTACAGGTACATCCAACCCCATGATTAAATGCTCCTCCAGGTGATAAATGTTCTCCAATTGCATAGAAATCTAGCATTTCATATACCAGGTAGGAGGATTCAAACTTCGCTTCTCCCACAACATGCTAGCTTTCTGAATGCAAAGGCATAGATGGATAGATAGATGATAGATAGAATATTCTGCATGCTAGTCTGATGTGGTACAGTCCCTGCCACAAACACTCTGGGAGATGGAGGTGTATAGAGAGTCCATTTTCTTGGTGAAGCAAAATGTCTTTGGCTGTCCCATTAGGGACTGAAAGATCCGCTAGTTTTATGTACTGTCCATTGCATAGTACATACTTTGTCGATCTCTTCAAAAACTCTAATGCACCAAGTAATGGCTTGAGTTTCCTGCACAGATGGGCCATCTCTGCAGTCTCAGGTTCAACTAAAGGCTGGATGACGCTTCTAGCCAATAGCCGGAGTCTGAGCCAGCCTGTCTGACCATAACAGTCTCTGTTTTGTTTTAAATTACTTGGCTGTTGAGTAATAACTATGCAAGGAAATTCCAGGACTTACTTGGGGATAGGAGCAAATGGCTATTTTATCTTTCTTTCTTTCCTTCCTTCTTTCTACTCCACCGGCTTCCAGGTAGCAGCGCTTAATCAGAGTGCTACCTGTATAAATTGTGCATAGAATCATAGAATAGCAGAGTTGGAAGGGGCCTACAAGGCCATCGAGTCCAACCCCCTGCTCAATGCAGGAATCCACCCTAAAGCATCCTTGACAGATGGTTGTCCAGCTGTCTCTTGAAGGCCTCTAGTGTGGGTGAGCCCACAACCTCACCAGGCAACTGATTCCATTGTCGTACTGCTCTAACAGTCAGGAAGTTTTTCCTGATGTCCAGATGGAATTTGGCTTCCTTTAACTTGAGCCCGTTATTCCGTGTCCTGCACTCTGGGAGGATCGAGAAGAGATCCTGGCCCTCCTCTGTGTGACAACCTTTCAAGTATTTGAAGAGTGCTCTCATGTCTCCCCTCAATCTTCTCTTCTCCAGGCTAAACATGCCCAGTTCTTTCAGTCTCTCCTCATAGGGCTTTTTTTCCAGACCCCTGATCATCCTGGTTGCCCTCCTCTGAACACGCTCCAGCTTGTCTGCGTCCTTCTTGAATTGTGGAGCCCAGAACTGGACGCAATACTCTAGATGAGACCTAACTAGGGCCGAATAGAGGGGAACCAGTACCTCACACGATTTGGAAGCTATAGCATTTCCTTTTTTTGCAGCCACATCACACTGTTGTCTCATATTCAGCTTGTGATCTCCCACCATTCCAATAAGAAATGATATGTTCCTTGATAGGGACAGAGGACAATTTTGTCCAGTTTGCATTTTTAAGCAAATTAATCTGTTTGGCACTTCCTAGACTAAAATGCAGATTGGAACACAGATATCCTTTGGATGGCGGACTTCTCCGAATTTTGCAGCACACTTTTCAGCTCAAACGGTGCATGCAAAAATGCATATATGGAGGAAAGTTGCGTACAAAAAAGTGTACGTCAGAGGAACTCGTGTACAAAAACCCACACGTTGTGATGAAGAGGGCATTTCACCAGGTGCTGCATGCATACAAATGACACCCACTGAAATTCTCTTTTCTATGCAACTCTTAAAGCTACAGGAGCCCTGTCCTCCTTTTCAGATGGTCACCCTACTACAATAAAACAGGGGCACCTTCTAAAATGAAAGAGCAGTATCAGTTACTAAAAGTTTAGCTGTCTAACAGCCAATAACAAGGGAGCCAACCAGGCGCTGCTATCGAAAAGGCCCTGTCTCAGGTCTTTTCCAACCACACCTCCTTAGGAAATGGAACACGTGACAGATGACAAACACAAATTAAAATGAAGATTTCAACTTTCTTGACAACAACTGGGAAGTTTTTCTTTCTTTCTTTCTTTCTTTCTTTCTTTCTTTCTTTCTTTCTTTCTGCATTTGCAGCCATTAATGACTACAAAGTTTCTAGTCCTTAACGGCTGCAAATGGAAAAGAAAACATATTTTTAAAAATTAAAATTAATTCTATTTCTGTATAACTTATGCATATTTTATACATTTGTATAATGTTCTTTATTTTCGATCATGTATTCTTATATTGTTCATGGGAAAGAGAAGAGCACAGAAGCTTTGGCTATTGGGCGGTATAGAAATGAAATAAATAAATAAAATTGGCATAGGCAAATTCAGAAGTATAGATGAAAATGTAGAAAAAATATTATTTAAACAGAAATTCAACTTGAAGTTCCTTATCTTTAAATTGGAATAATAATAATAATAATAATAATAATAATAATAATAATAATAATAATTTATTTATTTGGATCGAGGCTGGGAACAACATAAGTACAATACAGTATAAATCAGACACATAAAATTAATTAAAAGAGCATATAAAATCAAAATAACAATCAACAGATCTTAAAAATTCTTGTTTTAACATCCATCTGCTTAGGCCTGCTGGAAGAGGCTAGTCTTTATGGCTGAATTAAACTCAAACAGAGTGTTAAGTTGATGAATCTCCTCCGGCAGGCCATTCCACAGTCTGGGGGCAGCAAAAGAAACGGTCTTCTGGGTAACAGCTGACCAGTAAACTAGGCTGACCATATGAAAAGGAGGACAGGGCTCCTGTATCTTTAACAGTTGTATTGAAAAGGGAATTTCAGCAGGTGTCATTTGTATATATGGAGAACCTGGTGAAATTTCCTCTTCATCACAAGAGTTAAAGCTGCAGGAGCCCTGCCCTCTTTTAAATCTGGTCACTGTAGTATAGCTCCTGCAGCTTTAACTGCTGTGATGAAGAGGGAATTTCCCCAGGTTCTCCATATATACAAATGACACCTACTGAAATTCCCCTTTCTATGCAACTATTAAAGATACAGGAGCCCTGTCCTCCTTTTCATAGGGTCTCCCTAATAAACCCTTCCCAGAGGACCTGAGTATGCAGGGCGGATTGTACGGGAGAAGGCATAGTTACCGCAGGTAACCTGAACGCAAACATGTAGGGCTTTAAAGGTAATGACCAACGCTTTGCATAGAGAACTGTCCTCTGTAAAAGAGGACACATGTCCCCCGTAGGCGCCAGGTTTTAATTTTATTTTTTTTAAAGAGGAAGGCATTTTCCTATTCTTTAAAGAAAGAAGAAAACGTTCTTGTTCTTGAAACAGAAGCTGTCATTCTGTATCACGAATTTAAAGGCTTCTGTTTTGAAAAATCCTTAGGTGGGGCTAAGTTGTGCTCCAGAAGTTGTCGCTTCGCTCCCGATTCAGGGATCCGAATCCGGAGCGGAGCACAGCCCTACTCCGTATTCATTTGGCCACGGGCTGGATAATGTTTCCCTCCGCCTTCTAAGGTCTATGATTTGCAGAGTTGCAGTTCTTATGGCATTCTGTTCGATGCAATTTCTTCGCATAAAGTGAACGGTCGTCACCAAGGGATGGAGCGAACCGGGTCAGATATTAATACAGGGAACAAATAATACCTCTTAAGTGTGCTTGGTGCTATCAGGTGAAATCTTCAGCTTCCTTTCTAAAAAATAATAATACAGGTTGGGTCACTTTGAAAAGAAAAGCCCTCGGGCAGGAGGCCAGAGTCCTTAGATGCTGGTTACCAAGACAGCTGCTTCATTTTCCTCCGTTAATTGGCCCCTGGAGGAAAATCCGGTCTTCTCAACTAGACACTGACGTTATCCACGTATTCAGCCCTTGCATGGATGATTAATAAAAATAATAATAGCCAGTGCACGCGGGAGAAGGACAAAACATATCAGAACCAGGATCAGCCTCATAGGAAGGCATGGATGTAGCGACCCACTGACAAGACCTCCCTGGAGTTCCTTCACCTTTGTAGCGTACTTGCTCATCCCGCCTCTTGTTGTGGCCTGAACAACAGGGTGACCCCATGAAAAGGAGAACAGGGCTCCTGTATCCTTAATAGCTGCATAGAAAAGGGAATTTCAGCAGGTGTCATTTGTATATGTGGAGAACCTGGGGAAATGCCCTCTTCATCACAGCAGATAAAGCTGCAAGAGCTATACTAGAGTGACCAAATTTAAAAGAGGGCAGGGCTACTGTTGTTTTAACTAGGGGTGTGCACGGACCCCCCGCTCCGCTTCACTTGCAGATCCGCCATTTTCCGGATCGGGCCGCTCCGCCCCGCCCCCGCTCCGCCCACTTCTGCTCCGCTCCGCCCGGAGCTCCGGATCCGGATCCGGAGCTCCGTTTCCCCCCCCCATAGGCTTGCATTGAAAGCTAAAAAATTATACAACTTTTTTTCTGTTCAAGTTAGAAACCTCATGTTTGGCACCATGACACCTCATGGGGATATACACACGCACGCCAAGTTTCAAAGCAATCCCATCATCCCCTGATTTTTGGCGAATTTTTGAAAATCGGGCACCCCACACACAACATCCCTGCGAGGTGGGCAGGGGAGGAGGGAGGGAAGGCAGGCAGGCATGCAGCTGGCATTTCTGGGGGCATAAGGAAGTGAGCCAAGGATAAGCCAGTAATGCATATAAAATGGAATAAATCAATAAATAAACAAAGGAGGGGTGGAATTAAAAGCAGCAGTGTTGCTCAATAAACAGCAAGAAGAATTTTTTTAAAAAGGCTATATCTGTCTTTTACCAGCAATAGGGGGACGTGCCCGGGGGAGGGGGAAGTAGCTGCCAGTTCAGGACAGCCACCAACAGCTCTGAGAAGAAGTAAAACGCTCACTTCAACTCATAACAGGCATTGCTCCACCACTGAAAAGTGAGCATTCACTTCAACTCATGATAGGCATTGCTCCACCGTTTTACTCTCTTTGGAAGGCTCTAATGGCCTTCCAGTGCAGGAGAGAGTGGGGGCACGTCCACGATGAGATGCCCTAGGGGAGCTCATCCCCTTGCACCACATCTATTCAGTTGTTCACCAAGGTTAGGGTGGGGAGCAGTGCTGTGTTTCTATCTCTTATTCTTGGCTTAGTATATGATTTCAGGTTGTGTTTGTGCATTTGGTGGGGCTACTGTGTTAAAAAACACGGGGAAAAGCCCGTTCAGATGAAGAAAGAGAAGTTTCCCAGAATCCCAAGTTACCCGTTTTGCCTATGCCCTCCTCCAACTTTGGGATCATCATGACCGGGAGCTGACTCTGCCCCTCAGCCCTTTGAAAAAGGTATTTTTCCCGCCGATTTTTTAAAAACTTCTAGCGTGCGACCCGTACAATGCAGAAAGTTGAGAGTAGTCTCAAAATGACCCCCATCCACGACTCTCTGTGCACAAGAATTTTCAGAATGATAGCTTAAACCCCCCCCAGTTATCCCCCTTTCTTTCCCTCAATGCAATCCTATGGGCGAAAAGCCGAAAACGCCGTTTGAGCCGCGCGGTTGACCCGATTTTCACAAAAATATAGCACGCGACCCAGACAACGCAGAGAGGTGAGAGTGGTCTCAAAATGACCCCCATCCACGACTCTCTGAGCACAAGAATTTCTAGAACGATAGCTTCAAAAACAACCTAGTTATGCGCGATTATTTGCCGCAATGCAATCCTATGGCGAAATGTTTTCAAGATGGCGACCGGAGCGCTCCGCCTGAACTAGGAGCTCCGAAAAATGGCCGCTTCTCTTCGCCTTGCTTCTAGGGGGTCCGCGGTCCGCTCCTACTCCGCCTCTGGGTAAGGCGGAGCAGGCCAATCCGCTACTGCTTCTACGCTCCTAATCGGAGCGGATCACACCCCTAGTTTTAACTGCTGTGATGAAGAGGGAATTTCACCAGGTTCTCCATATATACAAATGACACCTGCTGAAATTTCCTTTTCAATACAACTGTTAAAGATACAGGAGCCCGGTCCTCTTTTTCACATGGTCATTTTTCATATGGTGGTATGAAGGAGGAACAGGAGATGTCACGGCCACCTGGCTCCCTGGGTCTCAGCCTGTCAAGCAAGCAAGAGGTAGCCATGATGAGAAAAAGCCAGATTCCGGCTGGACATCAGGAAAAACGTCCTGACTGTTAGAGCAGTACGACAACGGAACCAATGACCTAGGGAGGTCGTGGCCTCTCCCACACTAGAGTCATTCAAGAGGCAGCTGGACAACCATCTGTCAGGGATGCTTTTGGGAGGATTCCTGCATCGAGCAGGGGGTTGGACTAGATGGCCTTGGAGGACCCTTCCAACTCTACTATAGTATGATTCTATGAAAGAGGCTGAGCAGCAAGAGCAGCTAGTGAAAACGGTGGTGGGAAGGTAAATTCACAGACAGATGACCCAAAATTGGGAGGGATAGCTAATACCGTTGAAGACAGAAGCAAGGATCAAAGTGATCTTGACAGGCTGGTGTGCTGGGCTGAAAACAACAGAATGAAATTTAATAGAGATAAATAGAGATAAATGCCAAGTTCTACACCTAGGAAATAGAAACCAAAGGCACAGTTACAAGATGGGAGATACTTGGCTCAGCAATACTACAAACGAGAAGGGTCTTGGAATTGTTCACAAGCTGAATAGGAGCCAACAGTGTGATATGGCTGCAAGAAAGGCCAATGCTTTTTCGGGCTGCATTAATAGAAGTATAGCTTCCAAATCACATGAGGTCCTGGTTCCTCTCTATTCGGCCCTGGTTAGGCCTCATCTAGAGTATTGCGTCCAGTTCTGGGCACCACACTTCAAGAAGGATGCAGACAGGCTGGATTTCCCTTAAGGTTGAGATGCTGTGGGGGTGGGGGGAAATACAATATATCTCACCATAATTAGAAATATTGCGACCAACTGAGCAGTGTGCCTGCGTGCTGTTCAGGTCCTAACTCTTAACCACCATATTCTCTTCTTATGGATTTTTATCTTTGTAAGGGATCTGGACCGGAGAGCCCCTTAAATAGAGGACACCTTGAAATAGAGGACTGTCCTCTGACAGCCCTTCAAATAGAAGACAGTCCTCTGTGAATTAGGAGAAATGGCCACTCTACGTAGATGATAGCACTGGGTCTCTTTGCTTTCTTAGATTCCGAAATGGCAAACCAGGAGACTCCCAGGAGCTACAGGAGTGACACCGAATCACAGGAAGGTAAGCTGAGCTGTCTCCAATAGCCACTAGCCCAAATTCTGGGAAAGCCAATGAGGCATAGATAGTAGCCCCATCCATACATCCTTAGGAGCGTGACACAAGGTGCTTGGCTAATGACTCACCTATTTTGGATACCTGGTGCATTTTTCTGGATTTAAGCTTGCCGCCAAACTTCAATCTATTCCCCAATTATTTTTTATTTCTGTGGGAGAAGGATTTGGAAAACTTCTCCTCTGAGGTGGCCTTCTATGAACCTTCAACTCCATTTCCAAGGCCTTAGCTAGACCTACCTGTTAGCCCGCGACGGAGGAGAGGAGATCTCGCGTTGTGTTTAACGCGAGATCCCTCCTCTGTTTACACGCGACGCGCAGTGACCGCAGAAGGAGTGGCGTTGTGCACATCATTTTTAAAAATTATTATTAAAGGGTTAGGTAAGTGCAGGGAACGCTTATCATATTTGCAGATGACACAAAATTGGGTGGAATAGCTAATACCCTGGAAGACAGAAACAAACTTCAAAGTGATCTTGATAGGCTGGAGTGCTGGGCTGAAAACAACAGAATGGAATGTATTAGGGATAAATGCCAAGTTCTACATCTAGGAAATAGAAACCAAATGCACAGTTACAAGATGGGGGATACTTGGCTCAGCAATACTACAAATGAGAAGGATCTTGGAATTGTTGTAGATCGCAAGCTGAATATGAGCCAACAGTGCGATATGGCTGCAAGAAAGGCAAATGCTATTTTGGGCTGCATTAATAGAAGTATCGCTTCCAAATCACGTGAGGTACTGGTTCCTGTCTGTTCGGCCCTGGTTAGGCCTTATCTAGAGTATTGCGTCCACTTCTGGGCTCCACAATTCAAGAAGGACGCAGACAAGCTGGAGCGTGTTCAGAGGAGGGCAACCAGGATGATCAGGGGTCTGGAAACAAAGCCCTATGAAGAGAGACTGAAAGAACGGGGCATGTTTAGCCTGGAGAAGAGAAGATTGAGGGGAGACATGATGGCACTCTTTAAATACTTAAAAGGTTGTCACACAGTTGACACGCATTAATGGGCTCAAGTGACAGGAAGCCCAATTCCATCTGGACATCAGGAAAAACTTCCTGACTGTTAGAGCAGTACGACAATGGAACCAGTGACCTAGGGAGGTTGTGGGCTCTCCCACACCCGAAGTCTTCAAGAGGCAGCTGGACAACCTTCTGTCAGGGATGCTTTAGGGTGGATTCCTGCACTGAGCAGGGGGTTGGACTCAATGGCCTGTAGGTCCCTTCCAACTCTGCTATTCTATGATTCTATGGTTTTATAAATCTAAATTACTTTCCCTGCTCCACCCACCCTACCCCTGATTGGCGGCTCCTGGCTCCTCTTGAGGAATTGCATGGAGCCGGGTCAACTCGCGGCACCGAGCCACACCTTCCGTGGTCTCGGGCTCAGCCCGGGACCACGTAAAAACCAGGGCCATAGGGGAGGGTGAGATCCCTGGGCAAGTGGGGGGGGAAATCATCCCTCCCTGATCCCGGGATCCCCTGTGCATCATGTGAATGCCCAGGGACAATCCCGGGGATTACCCTGGGATAAAGCCCTGTCTAGCTATGGCCACAGACTGAGCTCAGAAATCTCATCTGTGTCTGTATCCTAAGCATTTTGTAACATGTTCATTTTATTTTTTTAAAGAAATCTTGTACCTAATAACCAGGCATGGTTGATAATTTTTTTAGGGCTATAAACCTCTCTGTGCTCCTGTACCGCAGTGATTTATACTCTTTCCCCCTTGCAGATTTCACCTGGGTGGTAAAAGCCAACGACCGTGCTTACCACAAGCAGTTTCAGAAAACTTACGCCTGGTGCTTTAAGAGGAAAAAATACACGGTAAGACTTCGTGGAGGGCCTTGGAAGAGGCAGGTGCTACAAAATATCAATGGCTTCAAGTTCTCTCTAGCCTCCATGTTTCATGTCAAGGACAAAACTACGGGTGTGCACGGCCCCCCCCCCGCTCCGCCCTGCAGGATCGGATCGGCCCGCTCCGCTCTGCCCATACTCCGCTCCTCTTCGCCGCGGAGCTCCGACTCCGAATCGGAGCTCCGCAGTGGAGGGGAGTGGCGCCAGGTAGGGCCGGGAGAGGAGGGCGGCAGAGCCCGGTAAGGGACCAAGGGGGAGGGGGGGTCTTACCTGCCTCCGTCCGCGGTCCGTTGGCTTCTTCAATTGAGCCCGCGGTTCAGCCAGGAAGTCTGGGCCAAACCGCGGGCTCAATTGAAGAAGCCGAGGGACCGCGGATGGAGGCAGGTAAGGGAAAGGAGGGGGGGTTTACCGGGCCCTGCTGCTGTCGCCGCATGGGAGACAGCGACAGCGGCAGGGCCCGGTAAATCCCACTTACCTTTCCGGCGGAGCTCCAGATCGAGGCAAAGGATCCACCTTCACCTCGATCCTCTTCGCCACGCTCCGCCGGCCCCCCAATCCTCTTCGCCTCCGCCTTAAGGGGAGGCGAAGCACCCCGCTCCGCTTCTAATTCGCCGGTCCGATTAGAAGCGGAGCACATCCCTAGACAAAACCTCCCTGGGACCAAATGCCCTCTTGGAATTCGCCACCTTTGTTGGGAGAGAAATAGTTGGGAGTTTCATGATCTCACTTATTTCTCTCTTGCTTTCTCCAATCAAATAGTAATTTTCACAGACTCCCTTTTATCTCCCATTCCAACGTCCACATAGAGATTAAATTCCTCTTTCCAGGTTTACCCTACCTGGGCTAAATTCTGAGCTCACAGGTTTAATGTGATTGGTGGCTCCAGGTCCTCCATTTTCACCCTCTCGTCCTTTCGCTCTCTCCATTTACAGTTAGTTCTTCTTCATCTGTGTAGGATTCAATCACTGCTGCCATCATGTTTCAAAGTTGGTGGATTGTGTTCCACAGAACCAAACAGACTCTGCTTTATTAAAAAAAAAGTTTCCAAGTTTTATTTTTAAAAAGCCCTTCACCACGGAGCACTCTGGTGTTGTGGCCTCTCTCTCCTCAGGCCAGAAGCACTGAGTGTTACTCTCAACTAATTCCTGGCGCCTCCCGGGAAGCAGAAGCCATTCAGGCCAAATCCAGCAGTTCTTTCATATTGTTACATGGGGGATCTTATTTTTAAAAAGCCCTTCACCACAGAGCACTCTGGTGTTGTGGCCTCTCTCTCCTCAGGCCAGAAGCATTGAGTGTTGCTCTCAACTAATTCCTGGCTCCTCCCAGGAAGCACAAGCCATTCCGGCCAAATCCAGCAGTCCTTTCATATTGTTACATGGGGGAATCTTATTTTTAAAAAGCCCTTCACCACAGAGCACTCTGGTGTTGTGGCCTCTCTCTCCTCAGGCCAGAAGCACTGAGTGTTGCTCTCAACTAATTCCTGGCGCCTCCCAGGAAGCAGAAGCCATTCAGGCCAAATCCAGCAGTCCTTTCATATTGTTACATGGGGAATCTTATTTTTTAAAAGCCCTTCACCACAGAGCACTCTGGTGTTGTGGCCTCTCTCTCCTCAGGCCAGAAGCACTGAGTGTTGCTCTCAACTAATTCCTGGCTCCTCCCAGGAAGCACAAGCCATTCAGGCCAAATCCAGAAATCATTCTGGGACATTGTGTGTGTATGTAGGGGAGGAGGGGATAGAATCTGTTACCAAAATGGGGGCAAATATTCAGAGAAAATTCTGCGAAGTGGCGTCCTTTTCTCGGGAGGGTGTGAAAAAAAATCTCAGACAGTTTCTTAGAAACGTACCTTTTGGGAATTGTCAATTCCTCTCTGGTGGGCCATATGAAGCAATGGTCCGACTTCACAAGACATCTGGGTCTGTTACAGTGGTGGCCGAAATTGTGGACACTTTTTGAAATTTCATGTTTTGCAACTTTACCTGCTTATGGAAAATGTCCTGTTTCACGAAATTCAAATGCGTGCATATCAATTGAAAGAGAATTTAATGCTGAATTCAATACAAAACACAGAATGCAAATACCTGCAGTATATAAAAAAGTTATGCTTGCTTTCGTTTAAAAACGAACACAGGTGTGATTGAGTGAAGATGCGGATTGGAATTGCAAACCCTACTGGCCAATCGCAGTCCTTGTTCCGGGGACCAATCCCATGGCAGTAGCTTTGGTACATCCTGTTTCAAGTTGGGGAAAGTTAGTTTTGCTGTTTGTTCTATAACTGAAGCACGACTGGAGATTGTGTGAATATTTGAAGTATTTCTCAAATTAAAAGCGTACGTACATACATCCTAAACAGAGCAAGAAGCAGGGTTGTTGTATTACGCGAATCAGGTCTTTCAATTGAGATATAAACACTGGAATTCTGTGAAACCGAACATTTTCTGTAAGCAGGCAAAGTTGCAAGACATGAACATTTCAAAAAGTGTCCGCCATTTTGGCCACTGCTGTATATTCAGTGTACAACTCCTAATGGCGTCATCTTCCACCAGGGCAATGCCATCAAGACGGCCAAGTACAACGTCCTCACTTTTCTCCCTCTCAACCTGTACGAGCAGTTTCATCGAATGGTCAACCTGTACTTCCTCTTCATCATTTTTTTGCAGGTAAGCGTCTCCCTTCTCTAGCCAGTCATTTGCGTTAGAGTAGTAGCGCCCTGCCATATCAGAGTACTGGAGTGGGGCAATAGTGCCATGGATGTATTGTTACAGCATCAAAACTGGGAAACCTTCTCGATTGTTAACATAGAATGATGCCATGGTGTTATGAGTAATTCTCTCCTGTTCTGCAAAGGAGTGTTCCCTTTGGGTTGTATTAGGATGTGATTGTGGACAGGGTGGTCATCCTGATCATCCTGTTTGCCCTCCTGTGAACATGCTCCAGATCTACAAGTTCAATCGCAGCTTTTAAAGCTCAACTAAAAACTTTTCTTTTCCCTAAAGCTTTTAAAACTTGATGTTGTGCGGACTTTATACTGTTAGTTTATTTATTTATTTATTTATTTATTTATTACATTTTTATACCGCCCAATAGCCGAAGCTCTCTGGGCGGTTCACAAAAATTAAAACCACAGTAAAACACCCAACAGTTTAAAACACAATTACGAAATACAGTATAAAAAGCGCAACCAGGATAAAACCACACAGCAAAGTTGATATAGGATTAAAATACAGAGTTAAAACAGTAAAATTTAAATTTAAGTTAAAATTAAGTGTTAAAATACTGAGTGAATAAAAAGGTCTTCAGCTGGCGACGAAAGCAGTATAGTGTAGGCGCCAAGCGGACCTCTCTGGGGAGCTCGTTCCACAACCGGGGTGCCACAGCGGAGAAAGCCCTCCTCCTAGTAGCCACCTGCCTCACTTCCTTTGGTTTTACCCTACCCTGTGCCTGCTTACCCTACCCTGTGCCTGTTGGCATTCTCTTCCCCACCTTATTGTTTTACTATGATTTTATTAGATTGTAAGCCTATGCGGCAGGGCCTTGCTATTTACTGTTTTACTCTGTACAGCACCATGTACATTGATGGTGCTATATAAATAATAATAATAATAATAATAATAATAATAATAATAATAATAATAATAATAATTGTGGAGCCCAGAAGTGGACGCAATACTCTAGATGAGGCCTAACCAGGGCCGAATAGAGAGGAACCAGTACCTCGCGTGATAATAAACAGATGTCATATTCTGTACGGGCAGATATTCAGTTCCTCCTTTGAACCAGGAACTAAATATTTGGCCGTTCAGAATAGGACATTTATTCTGCATGGCCAATGCAGAAGCTTAGTGTTAAAGCTGAAAATGTTAATGAAAAGGGCCCTTTGTAGGCTCAGCACCAATTCTGAGAAATGTCTGAATGGCCTTTGTTTGCCTCCATTTCCAGACCATCCCGGAGATATCCACTCTTCCATGGTTCGCTCTCCTGCTTCCCCTCGTGCTCCTTCTTAGCATCAGAGGCATCCGGGACTTGATTGATGATATCGTGAGTATGGGTTTGATTTTAGGGGTGAATGGCTGTGGCCCCTGGCAGGGCAGGGGGTTACTTCTGTGTCGGACATGTCCATCAGATTCACCTCTGAAGAACAGGCAAATATGCCAGGATATTACATACAAGAAGTCATTGTCTCTAGTGTCCTTCACTGTGTGATTGCTGATTGGTTGGGATCCCGTGTAGTAGGCAAATTTGTTTTTTTTTAAAGCACTTAAAACAGCTGCCCATCACGACCACTGGGTGCTATTTTCAGATGGGAGAAAAGCTGCTCTGGAAGACAGAAGCAAACTTCAAAGGGATCTTGATAGGCTGGAGCGCTGGGCTGAAAAGCACAGAATGAAATGTAATAGGGATAAATGCCAAGTTCTACATCTAGGAAATAGAAACCCAATGCACAGTTACAAGATGGGGGATACTTGGCTCAGCAATGCTACAAGCGAGAAGGATCTTGGAATTGTTGTAGATCACAAGCTGAATATGAGCCAACAGTGTGATGTGGCTGCAAAAAATGCAAATGCTATTTTGGGCTGCATTAATAGAAGTATAGAGAGCCTCGTGTGGCACAGGGTGGTAAGCGGCAGTTACTGCAGCCGAAACTCTCCCCATGGCCTGAGTTCAATCCCAAAGGCAGCTGGTTCTCAGGCAGCCGGCTCAGGTCGACTCAGCCTTCCATTCCTTTGAGGTTGGTAAAATGAGTACCCAGCTAGCTGGGGGAAAGGTAACCGCGACTGGGGAAGGCAATGGCGAACCACCCCGCTACAAAAGTCTGCCAAGAAAACATCGAAAGCAGGCATCCCTCTAGGAGTCAGCAATGATTCAAGTGCTTTGCACGAGAGGTTCCTTTCCTTTTTTTTGTCTCATAAAAATATAGCTTCCAAATGACGTGAGGTAGTGGTTCCCCTCTATTCAGCACTGGTTAGGCCTCATCTTGAGTATTGCGTTCAGTTCTGGGCACCACACTTCAAGAAGGACGCAGACAAGCTGGAGCATGTTCAGAGGAGGGCAACCAGGATGATCAGGGGTCTGGAAACAAAGCCCTATGAAGAGAGACTGAAAGAACTGGGCATGTTTAGCCTTGAGAAGAGAAGATTGAGGAGAGACATGATAGCACTCTTCAAATACTTGAAAGGTTGTCACACAGAGGAGGGCCGGGATCTCTTCTCGATCAACCCAGAATGCAGGACATGGAATAATGGTGAAGCGAGATTCCAGCTGGGCATCAGGAAAAACTTCCTGACTGTTAGAGCAGTACGACAATGGAACCAGTTATACCTAGGGAGGTTGTGGGCTCTCCCACACTAGAGGCCCTCAAGAGGCAGCTGGACAACCATCTGTCAGGGATGCTTTAGGGTGGATTCCTGCATCAAGCAGGGGGCTGGACTGGATGGCCTTAGAGGCTCCTTCCAACTCTACTATTCTAGGATTCGAAGTTACAGGACGCCGGATTCCGGTTGGACATCGGGGAAAACTTCCTGACTGTTAGAGCAGTACAACAATGGAATCAGTGACCTAGGGAGGTGGTGGGCTCTCCCACACTAGAGGCCTTCAAGAGGCAGCTGGACAACCATCTGTCCGGTGTGCTTTAAGGTGGATTCCTGCGTTGAGCAGGGGGTTGGACTTGATGGCCTTATAGGCCCCTTCCAACTCTACTATTCTATGATTCTGTGAGTCAGGCTATCTTGCCAGTAAGTGAGCCATGGTCTGGGGGATCGAGCTGCTGAAAGTTCAGTGAACATCACCCCCCTCCCCAGACAGATTCCTTGAGCGTCCCTTGCGTAAACAGACATTGTTTCTGGATTATAATACAGAGATGAGAACCTCCAGTGTTCAATTATGAAAGGAAGTCCCGGGTGAGGAGAAGCCCAGTATATCCATTTCCCAGGTTTAACACATTTGCTCTTTTTTGCCTCTCAGGCACGGCATCAGAGTGACTGGGAAATCAACAGCCGTTCCTGTGAGATCTTAACAGGGCGAAGGTGAGGAAAGTCTGAGCTAAAATGGGAGAGGCTTTCACAAACATGTCCACCTCCCGACAGAAGCAGCGTTCCCCTCCACATTCTCTTCCTGGAAGCCATTCGCACTGAGGACAACGTTTCTTGTCCTCGCTCTGAATTGGCTTTGTGATGTCACCCCATATCTAAATCTGGTTGGCTGCACATGGTCTTGTCACAAAGTCATTCCAAAATGGGGGCAAATCGCACTGGCCCTCGCTCTGAAACAGTTTGTGATGGGACCGGTGTCATGTTCCCTCAAGATGGGATTTACTGATGATTGGCTGGGATCACACAATAAAAGCAGATTTGTTTGGTTTTAAAAAATGCACCCTATGAAAAGGAGGACAGGACTCCTGTATCTTTAATAGTAGGGTGACCCGATGGAAAGGAGACCAGGGCTCCTGTATCTTTAATAGTAGGGTGACCCTATGCAAAGGAGGACAGGGCTCCTGTATCTTTAATAGTAGGGTGACCCTATGGAAAGGAGACCAGGGCTCCTGTATCTTTAATAGTAGGGTGACCCTATGCAAAGGAGGACAGGGCTCCTGTATCTTTAATAGTAGGGTGACCTGATGAAAAGGAGACCAGGGCTCCTGTATCTTTAATAGTAGGGTGACCCTATGGAAAGGAGGACAGGGCTCCTGTATCTTTAATAGTAGGGTGACCCGATGGAAAGGAGGACAGGGCTCCTGTATCTTTAATAGTAGGATGACCTGATGGAAAGGAGGACAGGGCTCCTGTATCTTTAATAGTAGGGTGACCCAATGGAAAGGAGGACAGGGCTCCTGTATCTTTAATAGTAGGGTGACCCTATGAAAAGGAAGACAGGGATCTTGTATCTTTAATAGTAGGGTGACCAAATGGAACGGAGGACAGGGCTCCTGTATCTTTAATAGTAGGGTGACCCTATGGAAAGGAGACCAGGGCTCCTCTATCTTTAATAGTAGGGTGACCATATGAAAAGGAGGACAGGGATCCTGTATCTTTAATAGTAGGGTGACCATATGAAAAGGACAGGGCTCCTGTATCTTTAATAGCAGGGTGACCATATGAAAAGGAGGACAGGGCTCATGCATCTTTAATAGTAGGGTGACCATATAAAAGGAGGACAGGGCTCCTGTATCTTTAATAGTAGGGTGACCATATAAAAGGTGGTCAGGGCTCCTGTATCTTTAATAGTAGCGCGACCATATGGAAAGGAGGGCAGGGCTCCTGTATCTTTAATAGTAGGGTGACCATATGGAAAGGAGGGCAGGGCTCCTGTATCTTTAACAGTTGCATAGAAAATGGAATTTCAGCAGGTGTCATTTGTATATATGGAGAACCTGGTGAAATTCCCTCTTCATCACAGCAGTTAAAGCTGCAGGAGTTATACTAGAATGAACAGATTTAAAAGAGGGCAGGGCACCTGCAGCTTTAAGTGCTGTGATGAAGAGGAAATTTCACCAGGTTCTTCATATATACAAATGACACCTGCTGATATTTCCTTTTTAATACTTCTGTTAAAGATACAGGAGCCCTGTCCTCCTTTTCATATGGTCACCCTATGCTCTAAAACAGTTGCCAGGTGAGAAAACACACAGAAATAACCTGCAAAAAAGGGGAATAATAAGAAGGGTTGGGGGGCCTTTTGTGCGCCCTGAAAGCTTGGCTTTCATGCTGAAGAAGTTCGCTTGCAAAAGTTCAGTCCATCTGTACTGTTGGCATCTTTTAGCATTTCCTAATGGCTTCCCAAAATCCAGCACCCTATTTGTGGGCAGAGAAATGGTTGGGAGGGGAATTCGCCGAATGTCTCCAAAATTCTCCAATGCTTTCTCAGGCATGCTTACCAACTGTGGAGAACATTCAGAGAAAAACTCTGTAAAATGGGCTTCTTTTTCTAGAGTGGAGGTGAGGGGGGGGGAAATTCCCCTCAGAAAAAAACGTATTCTGAAAATTTTGGTGCAGCTCTAGTATTTTTTAAAGGTGGACTGTAGCTGACGTTTTCAGAGGAGGAAATGGACCCAATGAGAGCCTGCTTTTGCCCACCCCTCCTCTGTCCCAAAAGGACAGGAATATGTGACTTTATTAAATGAATGTCACTTGAATTAAAATTTAGGAGTTAATCCCGATTTCCCACGTGCCTGAAAAAAAACCCCACTGCTACACTGAAATTTCAGCTGTGCGTTTCGATAACATGGTTTTCTGATATTTGAGATTTTACTAGGGAGGGGTTTATAGAAGACGTTTGAATAAGGCAACACCATCTGTTCAATTGATTGTAACTTTTAAACTTTTTTTCTGGCCTTACAAAGGAGATTTTATTGCTGTTTCTGTGCATGGATAGTTTCAGAACAATCACTATTGATAAGAGATCTCTTTATTCACCAATTGGTATTCCTGCATTGAGCAGGGGGTTGGACTCGATGGCCTTGTAGGCCCCGTCCATCTCTACTATTCTGTGATTCTATCATTCTATGAAAGCCGCTTTCAGTCACACACATGCACAAACATCAGGACTGCTTATCTATGGTGAGAACCCATGCTCCTTCCTGGAACATGTGCCCATATGAGTGTGTGTGTGTATGTGTGTGAATAATATCACCATGTGGATACGGCTAGGGTGACCATATGAAAAAGAGGACAGGGCTCTTGTATCTTTAACAGTTGAATAGAAAAGGGAATTTCAGCAGATGTCATTTGTATATATGGGGAACCTCATGAAATCCCCTCTTCATCACAATAGTTAAAGGTGCAAGAGCTATACTAGAGTGACCAGATTTAAAAGAGGTCAGGGCACCTGCAGCTTTAACTGTTGTGATGAAGAGGAAATTTCGCCAGGTTCCCCAAATATACAAATGACACCTGCTGAAATTTCCATTTCAATACAACTGTTAAAGATACAGGAGCCCTGTCCTCCTTTTCATATGGTCACCCTATACGGCTAGTCACACAAGCCTTTTCCAGCCAACCCATTTGACTGACTCCTGGATCTGTCTTTATTTCCTTCTGCCCCCCCAAGTTTCAGCCAGAAGACATGGCGTGACATATGTGTGGGTGACATCGTTTGCCTCCGCAAGGACAGCTGTGTGCCGGTAAGAATTCCCCCCCCCTTTTAATTAAGGCTTCCCTTAATCAGGGCGACCATATGGAAAGGAGGACAGAACACCTGTAACTTTAACAGTTGTATTGAAAAGGGAGTATCAGTAGGTGTCATTTGTATGCTTGCATCAGCCGGCGAAATTCCCTCTTCATCACAAGCTGCAGGAGCCCTGCCCTCTTTTGTAGCTGGTCAAGAGGGCAGGGCTCCTGCAGCTTTAACTCTTGCGATGAAGAGGGGATTTCACCAGGCACCCTGCTGAAATTCTGTTTTCAATACAACTGTTAAAGATACAGGAGCCCTGTCCTCCCTTCCATATGGTCACCCGACCTTAAGTAAGAGGCAAGTTCTTGTAGAATCAGGGCCTGATATTAGGCTCTTCTGAGCACTTCCCCAAGCTGGAAGGGGGGACCGGGTGTAGAAGGAAGAATCAAATTTCCTTAAACTAATTTATTTTTGTTGGCTAGATTATCTCAACAATGGTTAAAAAAAAACAATCAGATGAGCATTTTATTGCACGATCATTGCTGGGCACTCACAGATGTTTGCGGGTCCCTCTCATGACATCGTCTGCCTCCCGCACACCTACTGCCCCTTCTCGCCTTCTTCGCGCCACTCAAAAACACCCCCACTAAGACTGACTTATTTTTTGAGACAGAGATTGCTGTTAACTCCTGTGCAGGAGAAGCAACGCGATCAAAATGGCACACTGAATGGGCCACGTGCACATTGTTTACTTCCTCTTTTGAAAGAGGAAGTAATGAGGGACAAACACGTGGGCGGAGAAGCGACGGTAAGGAAACGTGATTCCCCGCCCCATGTGCTGAAGCTCCAAGATTCTAAAACAACACACAAAAACTTGCATTTTGAGGATGACACTGTCATTTCCACACCTGTGTCTTGGTCCAAAGAGGATCTCTGTATGGAGATACCTTCTGCATGGAGATCTCCTTCTCTAGATTGAAACTAAGGGAGTAGGTTGGATGTGCGATTCACTACTTTGCATTCAATGTGAAGCACCTATGGATACACATTTACTGAATGGACATACAATTAAAAACACAACAGCCCTGCTGGATCGGACGGAGGGTCCATGTAGTCCAGCACTCTGTTCACACAGGGGCCAACCAGCCCTCGGCAAGGGATGAACAAGCAGGACATGGTGCAACAGCACCCTCCCACCCATGTTCCCCAGCAACTGGTTTACTGCCTCTGATACTAGAAGTAACACATAGCTATGAGGACTAGCTATGTGGATTGAGGGGAGACATGATAGCACTCTTCAAACACTTAAAAGGTTGTCCCACAGAGGAGGGCCAGGATCTCTTCTCAATCCTCCCAGAGGGCAGGACACGGAATAACAGGCTCAAGTTACAGGAAGCCAGATTCCGGTTGGACATCAGGAAAAACTTCCTGACTGTTAGAGCAGCACGACAATGGAACCAGTGACCTAGGGAGGTTGTGGGCTCTCCCACACTAGAGGCCTTCAAGAGGCAGCTGGACAGCCATCTGTCAGGGATGCTTTAAGGTATATTCCTGCATTGAACGGGGGGTTGGACTTGATGGCCTTATAGGCCCCTTCCAACTCTACTATTCTATGATTCTACATTGACAGCCTTCTCCTCCAGGAATTTATCCAACCTCCTTTTACAGCCGTCCAAATTGGTGGCCATCGCTACGTCTTGTGGCATGCTTGTTTAAGAAGTTGTCCATGCATATTCAATGATGGCCTGCCTGGTGTGACAGCTGACCCTGAAGAAATAATAATAATAATAATAATAATAATAATAATAATAATAATTCTTACCTGCCTCTCCATCTGGATTGAGGCGGGAAACAATAACAAGTATAAAATACTGATTAAAAACATAGTATACATTGTTAAAACATCCTAAAAGCATCCTAAAAGCATCCTAAAATTCCACTGGATAGGCTTGCCGGAAGAGATCAGTCTTTAATGCATTCTTAAATGCTAAAGGACTGTTAAGTTGATGTGTGAATTTACCCTTCTTGGTCCAACCAGCCAGTTGTGATGGTACTTGCTGACCTCCGTACTGTGCATATATGTCAGAAGAGCTCTCTGACGTGTTCTCCTCTTGGTTTTCAAAGGCCGACCTCCTCTTACTGTCCAGTTCAGAGCCAAACAGCCTCTGCTACGTGGAGACCATGGACATCGATGGGTAAGGCTGTTTTTGAGTGTGCTGCTATTCTTCTTGTGGCTGCTTCTGCTGGTTTTCTATACCTGTTCTTACTGTTGTACTGAACAGGCATCTGGCTATATGGAGGTGCTTTGCTACCGGGAATTGCACGGGAAGGAAAGCAAAGCAAGTGCGATTTTTCAGATATGGGTTGACCGGTCCTCCCAATTCATCCTGGCTGGCACCTCTTTAGGGTGACCATATGACCGGATTTGCCCGGATTTGTCCGGGCTTATGGTGACAAATCCGGGAGGCGGAGGGGAAATCCGGTTTTTTCCTATCTTCCCCAGCGAAAGAGCAGCTCTAATGGGAATTAACAAAAATGCTTATAACTTGCTTATAAAAATGCTTTAGGGTGGATTCCTGCATTGAGCAGGGGGTTGGACTCGATGGCCTTGTAGGCCCCTTCCACCTCTGCTATTCTATGATTCTATGATTCTATAATGTAGGTGCCAAGCGAACCTCCTTAGGGAGCTCGTTCCACAGCCGGGGTGCCACAGCAGAGAAGGCCCTGCTCCTGGTAGCCACCTGCCTCCCTTCCTTTGGCAGGGGCTCACGGAGAAGGACCTCTGAGGATGACCTTAGTCCGGGCAGGTACATATGGGAGGAGGCGTTCCTTCTTTTTCTTTTGTTGGGGGACGGGGCATTGCACACGTGTGGTTTTCCACTGCTTGCTCATTACTCCTCTCCCTCCACTCTGCATTCTAATGCACCCGGGCGCATGCATGATGAAGTGGCCAAACAAGCAACGTGCGTGTGAATTCATTCCATACAACCGTTGTAGGAAACAAATTCTTTTGCAATTTTACTGATGCGCCAGTGCCCTGCGGACAACTGCTAAAAGCACTACGCCAAAGGGATCTTTGTGCAATCTATGGTCACACCTTTCTCCAGTGTTTTACTGTCATACACCTACATATCATTCAGGCCTTAGCTAGACCTAAGGTTTATCCTGGGGTCGTCCCTGCCTGCTCCCGGGATATCCTGTGTGTCATTTACATGAACAGGGATGACCCCGGGAGGATCCCAGGATAAACCTTAGGTCTAGCTAAGGCCTCAGACAGTTGTGTGTGTGTGCAAAAATCCTAGAATATGGGCAAGTCTAGACGAGGCGATATCCCGGGGATCGTCCCTGTGTGTCCACATGATGCACAGGGAATCCCAGGAGGAAAGATCCCTGCATTTCTCCAGGATATTGCCCTACACTTTTGTCCCGGTTTCCCCCGTGGTCCCGGGATGATCTGAACACCGCGGGACATGTGGGCGGCCGTCCCAGTTTGTCCTGGCTCCTTGCAAGTAAACACAAGGAACCGGGTACGAGGCACGGAGCTCTTGGGGGAGCAGAAGCACGGTTGTTGTTTTTTTAAAAAAATGCTTTGGTGTTCAAGCGAAGTGCTCATTTTCAGTAAAAACCAAAAAACCCACACAAAATGGCGGGTGCACGTCCTCCATCTTCCCGGGACGTCGCGTGCCACGTGTGGACTGAGGGGGAAGATCTCGCGATTAGCATCTGGCGAGATCATAGAATCATAGAATCATAGAATAGCAGAGTTGGAAGGGCCCTACAAGGCCATCGAGTCCAACCCCCTGCTCAATGCAGGAATCCACCCTAAAGCATCCCTGGCAGATGGTTGTCCAGCTGCCTCTTGAAGGCCTCTAGTGTGGGAGAGCCCACCACCTCCCTAGGTCACTGGTTCCATTGTTGTACTGCTCTAACAGTCGGGATGTTTTTCCTGATGTCCAGCCAGAATCTGGCTTCCTTTAACTTGAGCCCATTATTCCGTGTCCTGCACTCTGGGAGGATCTAGAAGAGATCCTGGCCCTCCTCTGTGTGACAACCTTTTAAGTATTTGAAGAGTGCTCTCATGTCTCCCCTCCATCTTCTCTTCTCCAGGCTAAACATGCCCAGTTCTTTCAGTCTCTCTTCATAGTGCTTTGTTTCCAGACCCCTGATCATCCGGGTTGCCCTCCTCTGAACACGCTCCAGCTTGTCTGCATCCTTCTTGAATTGTGGAGCCCAGAACTGGACGCAATACTCTAGATGAGGCCTAACCAGGGCCAAATAGAGAGGAATCAGTACCTCACGTGATTTGGAAGCTATACTTCTATTAATGCAGCCCAAAATAGCATTGTCTTTCTTGCAGCCATTTCGCACTGTTGGCTCATATTCAGCTTGCGATCTACAACAATTCCAAGGTCCTTCTCGTTTGTAGTATCGCTGAGCCAAGTATCCCCCATCTTGTAACTGTGCCTTTGGTTTCTATTTCCTAGATGTAGAACTTGGCTTTTATCCCTATTAAATTTCATCCTGTTGTTTTCAGCCCAGCGCTCCAGCCCATCAAGATCACTTTGAAGTTTGTTTCTGTCTTCCAGGGTATTAGCTATCCCACCCAATTTTGTGTAATCTGCAAATTTGATCAGCGTTCCCTGCAGCTCCTCGTCCAAATCATTAATAAAAATGTTGAAGAGCACTGGGCCCAGGGCTGAGCCCTCCGGTAGCCCACTCGGTGTCTCTCCCCAGTTTGAGAAGGTTCCATTGATAAGTACTCTAATCAATGGATAAGAGTACTTATCAATGAATCCTCCCCCTTCCCTCCCGGAAAGCTGGGAGGTCTCGACATACCTTTAATTGAAGTCAAACTGCAATTGAGGAGGGATAGGAAGCAATGCAGAACACCCCAGAGGAACAATAAAGTAACGGAATCCTAGTTTGGTCACCCCACTTCTAAACTGCCTCTTTTCTGCCATTTTCAGAGAGACAAATCTGAAGTACAGACAAGCTCTCCTGGTGACCCATGAGCAGCTGACCAGCGAGGAGGACTTGGCTGCCTTTGACGGTGAGAGTTCACCACCATCGTTTACCTTTTGATTCTCAAAGGCTTTTCGGGGTGATTGGAACTTTCTGTGACTCTTATTGCCTGCGGCCTTTGAGCATGTTCAGATTGCTTTTGCCGCCACAATTGGCTTGTTTTAGCGTCTTTTTCTTTGCAACTTCTCTGGAGTTTTGCAAACTGTTTTAGATATTTTATAAGGGGAAGTACCTTGAATTCATGCAATATCCCAGGCGAGTGGGTGGGCGGCCAGACCTGCCACCATGGCTCTAGTCTTGAGGGGGGAAGGTGCTGTGTGCCCCCAGTCTGCAGGGGCTTGTCTATACGGCTTGTTTACCCTGACCTAAATGCGCAGATTTGCATTTCAGGACACACAACGCAGCTGTCCGGTCGCCGCAGCGCCGGGTTTTTATCGCGATAATGCGCATATTCGTAGTGGCGATTTACCGCGATTTTTAGATCGAGTTTGCACCGCCTTATGGTTATGTGTTTTTTTGGGGGGGGGGGAGTTAAATCACGTTTTGGCATGTGGGCGGAGCTTTGAGGGTAGGACAATGTGATTGGCCGATTTCCCACCTATCGGCTGCCACGTTCGTTTGCGCACTGTTTTTAGTTTGACTTCTCTGATTCTGCTGCCTCGTTCCTTCCCCCCCCCGCTCCCGGTTTGACTGTATATGAATCTGCGGAGCTCCGCATATAAAATTTATAGTTTTCATCGTCTCTACTCCATAGCATCTAATCTGCGTATGTGCGCATGCGCGCCTTTATAACTGCACTACAAAAAATATATCAAGAAATAAATCGCTGTTGTTGCTGCAGTGTGATACGCTTTAGCTAGATTTGAATCGATGAAAAGTCAGGTTTATATTTAATGAGGAGCAATCCCGTTGTCGTATAGACGGGGGCCAGGTTGCGGGGAATGGAGACCATCTCCCGAGTTGAGCTGACAAGGAGCCAAACCCCAATTCTCATCCCTTCTGTCGGCCCCCCAGGGGAAGTGACGTGCGAAGAGCCCAACTGCCGGTTGCACAGCTTTATCGGCACGCTGGCGTGGCGTGGGGAGAAATTCTCTCTTGACAGCGAGAAGGTCTTGTTGCGCGGCTGCAGGATACGCAACACGGAGGTCTGCTATGGCCTTGTGATCTATGCAGGTGGGTGAGCATGGCCGGGCCTGTGTTTCATCTGTCATGAAAGGGTGGGTGGGTGCAACCTAGGCGCCTCACATGTGGCATGCATTCTAAGGGGACTCTAGGGTGGTGCACCTTGGGGTTATTTTATTTTATAAAAAATACATTAATTTTAGTTCATTTGAGGTTGGAGCCTGCTGTGACCCCTTCAGTTGCTAGGAGAAGACTTCCCTAATCATAGAATTGTAGAATCATAGACTAGTAGAGTTGGAAGGGTCCTCTAAGGCCATCGAGTCCAACCCCCTGCTCAATGCAGGAATCCACCCTAAAGCATCCCTGACAGATGCTTGTCCAGCTGCCTCTTGAAGGCCTCTAGTGTGGGAGAGCCCACAACCTCCCTAGGTCACTGGTTCCATTGTCGTACTGCTCTAGCAGTCAGGACGTTTTTCCTGATGTCCAGCCGGAATCTGGCTTCCTGTTAACTTGAGCCTGTTATTCCGTGTCCTGTACTCTGGGAGGATCGAGAAGAGATCCCGGCCCTCCTCTGTGTGACAACCTTTTAAGTGTTTGAAGAGTGCTATCATGTCTCCACTTGCTTGGGGAGCTGTATTTATTTATTTATTCATTTATTCATTTATTCATTTATTACATTTATATCCCACATTTTTCCTCCAAGGAACCCCAGGCGGTATACATAATCCTCCTCCTCTCCATTTTATCCTTACAACAACCCTGTGAGGTGGGTTGGGCTGAAAGTCTGTGACTGGCCCAAAGTCACCCAGTGGGTTTCCATGGCTGAGTGGGGACTAGAACTCAGATCTCCTAACTGTCTAGAATCATAGAATCATAGAATAGTAGAATTGGAAGGGGCCTCTAAGGCCATCCAGTCCAACCCCCTGCTCAATGCAGGAATCCACCTTAAAGCATCCCTGACAGATGGTTGTCCAGCTGCCTCCTGTCCAGCTGCCTAATCAGCACATTGCTTTGGTGTCCATACAATTTGAAGCTGGGGTGTGTGGAATTGGGATGTCCAGGAGCAGAAAGCCCCCTCACGACTGGCAGGTCCCCTCAGGGGAATAGAAGGGTACACCATGGCAGGGGCATGCCTATGGCTGTCAGAGGGGTAGACACAGTGGCTGCTTTCACCTGGTGAAATTTCCTCTTCATTACAACAGTTAAAGCTGCAGGTGCCCTGCCTTCCTTTAAATCTGGTCACTCTAGTATAGCTCCTGCACCTTTAACTGTGGTTGTGAAGAGGATATTTCACCAGGTTCTCCATATATACAAATGACACCTGCTGAAATTCCCTTTTCTATGCAACTGTTAAAGATGCAGGAGCCCTGTCCTCCTTTTCATATGGTCACCCTAGTAATGTCCCTATATAATAATAGAACGTCATGCTTGTTTTCCTTTCTGGCAGTAGTGTGTGACTCTACCAGGTGCCACTTGCGTGTGCTTTAATCTGTTTTTGCCATGGGTGTGACTCTACCAGCTGTCCAATTGGAGAAGGCTGAGAGTTTGTTTCTTCTGAACGTAGGCTTCTCAAATGTCTCTCATGCAGGTTTTGATTCCAAAATAATGAAAAACTGTGGGAAGATCAAACTGAAGAAAACCAAACTCAGCAATCTTATGGACCGTCTCGTGCTACTGGTAACGGGCTTCTTTAGATTAAGAGGAAATTGTGTTGCTTTACCAGGGCTTTGCTTCCTGCTTCTATTGCACAGTTGTAATGGGCTGCATTACATGGGCAAAGAGGGATGACCGCGTGGTCTATAATGGAAAACCTCCTCTTGCTGCTCATAGCCCTGAATGGGACAGCGCCCTCTACTTCAGCCTGCCAACATTAGGCTGTTGACTATTACCCAGAGGACCTTTTCTTCTGCCGCGCCCAGATTATGGAATGACCGGCCGGGAGAGATTCGTCAACTTAACAGTCTTCCGGAATTTAAGAAAGCCATAAAGACTGATCTCTTCCGGCAGGCCTACCCAGTCGAATTTTAAGATGCCTTTTTAATAATGTGCTGCTTTTAATAATGTGTTAGTTTAAAATGTTTGAATTAGTTATATGTATTTTATGGGGTTTGCATTTGTGTTGTACCCCGCCTCGATCCAGAGGGAGAGGCGGGTTACAAATAAATTATTATTAATATTATTATTATTATTATTATTATTATTATTATTATTATTATTTGCATGACAATGAACTGTAGAAAGCAACTTTTCCTATTTGCAACAATGGACATAGTCCAATAGCCAGAGCAGGATTTATTTACCCAAAGAGTGCAAAAGCTTAGTATATGACATAAGTGTCTCAGAAAATTGAGTCTTACAAAATTCCCGTGGTGGTGGGTTGCGTGATGACATCATCAACATGGCTGCCACGCTATTACGTAGTTGCCACATTTAAACATGCGTAACTTCTCACCCGTTTATGCTACAGCGATGAATTCCCCCCCCCCCCCGAAATGTTTCAAATTTAATGACAAATACTTTTTGTACTTACACGTTTTTGTTAACTCCATTCGTTTTGGAGATAATTTCATTTGAGGGTGTAAAATCAGTGTTCACGTTGGTTACGTGCGACGTTTAACCCTGATTGACTCAAAAACTGTACGACTTTTGAAGGAATGCTCAATTAAAAAAAGCTCTGGAAAATAGCTTTGGAACTGGGGCGTCATCGGTCCGGGATCAGCAACGCCCCTGACAGATGATCTCCGGGCTTTTAGGCAGGGGTCGTTCCCAACCTCTACCTGGAGAGGCAGGCATGAAACTTGGGACTTAGAGGTCCTTCCTTTCCCAAACTGAACTCCACAAATTAAGTCCCTTCCGTTTCTCTCTCTCTCCGTAGATCACCGCGGCTCTCTTCGTGATCTCCTTTGGCCTTGCTGTTGGCTGTGGTCTTTGGGCCGATACGTTTCACCAGGACCACAGCTACCTCTTCGTTTTCTACACCCACTCCAGCGCTGCCACACATGCGTTCTTGGCGTTCTGGGGATTCCTCATCCTCCTCAGCCTCGTGCTTCCGATGTCCATGCTAATCACGTACGTCTCAACCTCTTTTTTTCCTACGGAAATGTGATCAGAGGTGGGGTTTGGCTAGAACACCAGAACGAAGTCCCTCCCCCAGATTGATGGATGAGCGAATCTGTGAATTTCTGCTCCTCCATCTTAGTTTTGCATGTATTCGTTCATGAGTCCATTCTATCCAATTTATTTATTTATTTATATTTATTTATTACACTTATAGAATCATAGAATAGCAGAGTTGGAAGGGGCCTACAAGGCCATCGAGTCCAACCCCCTGCTCAATGCAGGAATCCACCTTAAAGCATCCCTGACAGATGGTTGTCCAGCTGCCTCTTGAAGGCCTCTAGGGTGGGAGAGCCCACAGCCTCCCTAGGTCACTGGTTCCATTGTCATACTGCTCTAACAGTCAGGAAGTTTTTCCCGATGTCCAACCAGAATCCGTCTTCCTGTAACTTAGAATCATAGAATAGTAGAGTTGGAAGGGGCCTCTAAGGCCATCGAGTCCAACCCCCTGCTCAATGCAGGAATCCACCCTAAAGCATCCCTGACAGATGGTTGTCCAGCTGCCTCTTGAAGGCCTCTAGGGTAGGAGAGCCGACAAACTCCCCAGGCAATTGATTCCATTGTCATACTGCTCTAACACTCAGGAAGTTTTTCCTGATGTCCAGCCGGAATCTGGCTCCTGTAACTTGAGTCCATTCTTCCGCATCCTGCACTCTGGGAGGATCGAGAAGAGATCCTGGCCCTCCTCTGTGTGACCACCTTTTAAGTATTTGAAGAGTGCTATCAAGTCTCCCCACAATCTTCTCTTCTCCAGGCTAAACATGCCCAGTTCTTTCAGCCTCTGAATTTGTCCGGGATTTTGATGAAAAATCCGGGAGGGGGAGGGGAAATCCGGATTTTTCCAAAGAGCAGCTCTAATGGGACAACAAAAATGCTTATAACTCCGTCATTTTTTAAGATAAAGACATGAAACTTGGCACGATGGTAGCTCTTAGGAAGGGCTTTAGTTGTACCAAATTTGAAACAGATCCGTTCATCCATTGATTTTTTTAAAAATTGAGGTTTTAAAATTATTATTTTTAAAATCGTCATTTTTAAAGATAAAGAGATGAAACTTCGCACTATGATAGCATTTAGGTAGAGCTTTAGCCACACCAAATTTGAAACACATCTGTTCATCCATTGATTTTTTAGGGATTTTTTAAAAATTGAGGTTTTAAAATTATTATTTTTAAACTGTCATTTTTAAAGATAAAGAGCTGAAAGTTGGCACCATGATAGATTTTAGGTAGAGCTCTAGCCATACCAAATTTGAAACAGATCTGTTCATCCATTGATTTTTAGGAATTTTTTAAAATTTGAGGATTTTTTTTAAATGTTATTTTTAAAGATAAAGAGATAAAACTTGGCACCATGATTGCTCTTAACAAGGACTTTAGCTATGCCAAGTTTGAAACAGATCTGTCCATCCATTGAGTTTTAGGATTTTTAAAAAAAGTTTGAGGTTTTAAAATTATTTTTTAAAAATGACATTTTTAAAGATAAAGGGCAGAAAGTTGGCACCATGATAGCTCTTAAGGAGAGATTTAGCCATGCCAAGTTTGAATCAGATCTGTTCATCCATTTTTTTTTAGGATTTTTTTTAAAAGTTCAAAGTTTTAAAATTATTGTGTTTTAAAACTGCTAGAGCCATATCCTTCAAACTGAGGTTGTCAAACCTCCTCTTTGGGGTGTTGCACGTTGAGCAGTTTCAGCCCTTGGCATTAAGGGGATCTCCAGTCTTTAGGTAAGAAGTCTTGGGCAAGCAAGGCACCTTTCCTGTTGCAGATTTGGTGGGCAGTCGGGTACCTGGAGCTCAGCAGAGGCTAGGCATCCACAAATCAAAATAACATTGAATCTCTCACTTATTCTTTATTTCAGTGATTTTAACATTAAGATGTTATGAAGAACAGATTTGTCTTAAATGCGTGCTGTAAAATCAGACATGTGACCAAGGCTATGTTCGGGTGGGCACGCCCCGTTGGTACTGGACACGCCCCCTTGGGGGCGACCATGTTGTTCTCCTTTTTGGTTTCCAAAATATGGTCACCCTATTCAAGAGGCAGCTGGACAACCATCTGTCAGGGATGCTTTAAGGTGGATTCCTGCATTGAGCAGGGGGTTGGACTCAATGGCCTTGTAGGCCCCTTCCAACTCTACTATTCTACGATTCTGTTATTGTTATTGGCGAACTCTTTTTTTGCTTGACCTGGGACTTCTAGCATCCAAAGCATGTGCCTTTGTTGTTTGTGGCCTTCTGGAACCCTTCCAGAGCCTGAGTGGTTTAATTGGACAAAGGGGGTTTCTAAAGTCACCTTTGCTTCTGTGATCATGGCTGCCTTCCCTCCTCAAGGTTGGAGTTCATCTACCTGGTCAACAGCCGTTTCATTAACTGGGACGTGGAAATGTATTACGCAGCGAAAGACACTCCAGCCAAAGCCCGGAGTACGAGTCTCAATGACCAGTTGGGGCAGATAGAATACGTCTTCTCAGACAAGACGGGCACCTTGACGCAGAACATCATGACCTTCAAGAAGTGTTGCATCAATGGGACCATCTACGGTAATGTCGGCTTGCCAAACCTGGGCTGGGGTTTTGGCAACTGAGTTGGAAATTTTAGAATTTCAAGGCGTTCCAATGTCAACAGAGACCCTCTTAACCACATTTTTAATCTTGTTAGTAAGAGCGTGACGGTTTATTTATTGTTCTATTACATTTATATCCTGCCCTTTCTTTAAGGACCTGAAAACAATGCACTTGGTTTACCTCCTCACCCCATCTTATCCTTATAACAACCCTGTGACGTGAATTAGACTGACACGGAGAGAGAGAGAGAGAGTTAGTTGCCCAAGTGAGCCTCATGGGGGATTGAACCCAGGTCTCATAGAACCATAACATTTGAGAGTTGGCAAGATCTTGAGAGTCATCTAGTCCAGCCGCTTGCTCAACCTCCTCTGGACACGTCCTAGTTCAGGGGTGTTTGAAGCTTTTTCAGCCCAATGAGAACATGAGAACGTAAGTGCCCTGCTGGATCAGACCAAGGCTCCATCTAGTCCAGCACTCTGTTCACACAGTGGCCAGGGATGAACAAGCAGGACACGGTGCAACAGCACCCTCCCACCCATGTTCCCCATCAACCGGTGCACACAGGCTTCTTGCCTCGAATACTGGAGATAGCACACAACCATCAGGGCTAGTAGCCATGGACAGCCTTCGCCTCCAGGAATTTATCCAACCCCCTTTTCAAGCCATCCAGTTTGGTGGCCATCACTACATCTTGTGGCAGTGAGTTCCATCATTTAACTCTGCGCTGTGTGAAGAAGTCCTTCCTTTTATTTGTCCTGGCTCTCCCACCCATCAGCTTCATGGGATGACCCCGTTGGGTTCTAGTATTTTGAGAGAGGGAGGAAAATGTCTCCCTGTCCACATTCTCCATACCATGGATAATTTTGTACACCTCTATCATGTCTCCCCTCAGCCTCCTTTACTCCAAGTGAAACAATCCCAGTTGTTGCAACCTTCCCTCACAGGGGAGATGCTCCAGCCCCTTCATCACCTTACCAGCAGGGCCTTCCCTGTGGTGGCACCCACCTTATGGAGTATCCTCTCCTGGTATTAGGGAAGTCAATGATTATTAGGGAATCCCTCTCCACATTCTCCACACCAGGCATACCAGTTCTTGGGAGGGGAGGGGTCACATTCAAGTGGTGGGCGGGGCCAGGAGGCAAAGGGGCGAGGCCAAAAATACTAACCTATTTGATCTTCACGCTCTTACTGCTAGTAACTAAGCCTTAAGAGAGGCGTTTCAATATTTTAGAATGGGGGAAAACCCACCAAATGATTGGCAGTTGGAGGAAAGGGGGAGGGGCCAGGGGCGTGTAACTGAGGAACCCCAGGAAAGCAGGATTTGGCCAACGTCTGGAGGTTCTGCACCCTGGCTCTGCTTTGCCAATGTCTTCCCCAGTCCTAGCTAAACATTCAGAAAATGCACTGCTCTAACAGTCAGGAAGTTTTTCCTGGACATCAGGAAAAACATCCTGACTGTTAGAGAAGTACGGCAATGAAACCAGTGACCTAGGGAGGCGGTGGGCTCTCCCACACTAGAGGCCTTCAGGAGGCAGCTGGTCAACCATCTGTCAGGGATGCTTTAAGGTGGATTCCTGCGTTGGACTCGATGGCCTTAGAGGCTCCTTCCAACTCTACTATTTTATGATTCTATACCAACCCCTCCCTCCCTAGTTCCCTTGAGATGAATTGGACTACAACTCCCAGCGTGCTGTGAGTTGTAGTCCAGCACATGTCGGACGCCAGGTTTGGGTAGGCTGCTTTCAACCTTGCCCCACACTGCAGAAATCTACGCTTCTGGCAGGGTCCATTTGTCCTGATGTGGCAATGGAACTCGTACGACTGAATGCTCCATCCTGTGTGCTCCATCCGCCATCCAGAACGCTCCATCCTCCATCCTGGCTTGCACATCAGCTGCCCACTATTAGGAGTTAAGCCTCATGCTCAAGGTTTTGAGTGTTAGATACCCAACTGGGCCATTTCCAGCCTTTCCTAGTAATCAGGGTGACTTGGACTGAGTATGTATCACTTGTTAGCTTTCTTGATAGTCTGAGAGTACCGCAGCGAAGAAAACCAATGGGTGAAACATCAAAAGGGCAACTCAAATGATGAAGGGGCTGGAGTATCTCTCCTGTGAGGGAAAGTTACATCAGCTGGGGTTGTTTCGCTTGGAGAAGAGGAGGCTGAGGGGAGACATGATAGAGGTGGACAAAATGATGCATGGAATGGAGAATGTGGACAGAGAGACATTTTTCTCCTTCTCTCATAACGCTAGAACCAAGGGGTCACCCCATGAAGCTGATTGGTGGGAGATTCAGGACAAAGAAAAGGAAGTCCTTCTTCACACAGCGCAGAGTTAAATTATGGAACTCACTACCACAAGATGTCGTGATGGCCACCCATTTGGATGGCTTCAAAAGGGGGTTGGATAAATTCCTGGAGGAGAAGACTAGCCCTGATGGTTGTGTGCTATCTCCAGTATTCGAGGCAGTAAGCCTGTGTGCACCTGTTGCTGGGGAACATGGGCGGGAGGGTAGTGTTGCACCATGTCCTGCTTGTTCATCCCTGGTCAATGGCTGGTTGGCCCCTGTGTGAACAGAGTGCTGGACTAGATGGACCCTTGGTCTGATCCAGCATCAGGGCACTTCTGATGTTCTTAATTTATGTTGTCGGTTTTCTTTTGCTTTCATATGACTTCAGTCTGCTTCACTTCCAAAAACGTTGTCCTTAAAACTGTTTTCTCCCCTTTGATAATATTTACAGGTTCAGATAAGAGCACCAAAGACAACTTGACGGTACGTCACCTATTTCTGCTGTAGATTACATGGGCTCTTTAAGACACTGTGGTGATGAGAGGGGGCGGAGCATGAGAGACCAGGTGACCCTGCCTGGCCAGTATAAAGGCGACAGGGCGGTCCTCTCTTGCACTGTGTTTGTGCAGTGGAACGGATCTGCCTAGTAAGGTCTTGACCAAGGGTTTATATGCTTACACTTATGGGTGCAGAGGCATTGATTTAAATAGCAGGGACTGCATTGCAGATCTCTGGTGAAAACTGTGTGATTTATCAGAGACAGTTTACAATCCATTTCCAGGCCTGATTCAAAATGCTGGTTTTAACCTTTAAAGCCCTAAATGGCTTCGAGTCAGGCTAGCCTAAGGATAACCTCTTTCCATATTTATTTATTTATTTATTTATTTATTTATTACATTTATATACCGCCCCATAGCCGAAGCTCTCTGGGCGGTTTACAAAGGTTAAAAAACAGTGAGCGTTAAAAACACATATACAAAAATTGAATACCAACAAAAGCATAAAGAACAACAATATCTATTTAAACCAATTTACTTGTCTTAGATAGGGTGGCCCTATGGAAAGGAGGACAGGGCTCCTGTATCTTTCACAGTTGCATAGAAAAGGGAATTTCTGCAGGTGTCATTTGTATCTATGGAGAACCTGGTGAAATTCCCTCTTCATCACAACAGTGAAAGCTGCAGGAGCCCTGCCCTCTTTTAAATCCGGTCACTCTAGTATAGCTCCTGTGCCTTTAACTGTTGTGATGAAGAGGGGATTTCACCAGGTGCTGCATGCATACAAATGACACCTGCTGAAATTCCCTTTTCTATGCAACTGTTAAAGATACAGGAGCCCGGTCCTCCTTTTCATAGGGTCACCCTATCTTAGATAAACTTTACTAAGGAGAGGTCCTTTTCAGTGGTGGCACTGAAAATTCCCTCCTCAGAGAAGCTTGCCTGGCGCCTACATTGCACACTTTTCTGTACCAGATTAAGACCTTTTTATTCTCCCACACCTTTTAGTTTTTCCTGTGTTTTTTTCCCCAAGTTATTATGCTTTTCAGATCTTTGCACTGCTGTTAGCTTTACTTTGGTTTTATTCTGTGGCTATTTTAATATTACTTTCCCCCCTCTTTTTCGGTTATATTTTATTATGTTCTTATATTTTAGGGGTTTTTCGTAAACTTCCCAGAGTTCACGAAAAAGTGGCTCTTCAAGTGTTACACATTTACAGTTGCAAAAATATTTGATCAAAGAGTGTAGCCCAGGAAAGGAGTTTGCTGCTATTATAATAATAATAATAATAATAATAATAATAATAATAATTTACATTTATATACCGCCCCATAGCCGAAGCTCTCTGGGCAGTTTACAGAAGTTATTTATTTATTTATTTATTACATTTTTATACCGCCCAATAGCCGAAGCTCTCTGGGCGGTTCACCAACAGTGAACCTTAAAAAGAAATATACAAAGTTTAAAACCATAAAAAACAAACAAAAAACAGACAATATCCATGTAAAAACAACTATTCTGGGGTCAGTTAAAAAACTCAGCATATGCTGTTAAATGCGTGGGAGAAGAGAAAAGTCCTGACCTGGCGCTGAAAAGATAACCATGTTGGCACCAGGCGGGCCTCATCGGGGAGATCATTCCATAATTGGGGGGCCACCACTGAAAAGGCCCTCTCCCTGGTTGCCATTCTCTGAGCTTCCCTGCTAACTCAGGGGAAAGCTTAGGGGATGGAAATCAATGTAGGAATAGAGAATAAATTGCCCCAACTATACAAACACACACACACACACAGAGAGAGAGAGAGAGAGAGAGAGAGAGAGAGAGAGAGAGTTCAAAATATACAACTTCTGAGAAATGGATGGGTGAAATATTGGACAGTTCCATCTCCCGTGCTTGCATTTTCTACCAGGATGCTTTTTGGGAATGGAACAAATACCTCGACAGGAAACTAGAGTTTTACGATCCATTGCTCCTGGATACCATCCAAAAAAACGACGACCCTGTGGTGCGGGAGTTCCTGCGCCTGCTGGCCCTCTGCCACACAGTTATGGTGGAGGAGAAAGAGAGTAAGTTTGTCTCTAACTTATGTCACCACAACTTCTCAGGAGCTGGCTGTGAATGAAGCTAGAATGTTTGTAGGGCCAGGGCGGGTGGAGAGCGGGGCGGGGCGGATAAGACCCAGAGAATAGATGCTATATTTTTGCAAGCATATTTGAGTTCAGAGAATTCCCTGCCCTGCCTCCACCGCCTTACCCCTGCCAAAACAAAATCTTGTTAGCACTCTTCAAATACTTAAAAGGTTGTCACACAGAGGAGGGCCAGGATCTCTTCTCGATCCTCCCAGAGTGCAGGACACGGGATCATGGGCTCAGGTGACAGGAAGCCAGATTCCAGCTGGACATCAGGAAAAATGTCCTGACTGTTAGAGCAGTACGACAATGGAACCAGTGACCTAGGGAGGGTGTGGGAGAGCCCACACTTGAGGCCTTCAAGAGGCAGCTGGACCACCATCTGTCAAGGATGCTTTAGGGTGGATTCCTGCATTGAGCAGGGGGTTGGGCTTGATGGCCTTAGAGGCCCCTTCCAACTCTACCATTCTATGATTCTATTATTCTATACTCACCTCCAGGACAGCGAGTGAGTCAGCTGCCTGTGGGGTGAGCCTTATTAGCTTTTGTGGTGAGAAGCAACACCGCATAATCAAAGAAGAGTCTCCCATCTTGCTCTTCTTCCCACGGCGTGGCTTGTCTTTGAGGCGTTTTTTCGTTTAATTTCCGAAGCAGCAGTTATTGTGAAACAGGATTATACACGTACCAAGTTTTTCAGGTTTATTCAGCCGTCGCGAATCGTGTGCTATGAGGAGGAATTCCTACTAATCTGCCTTGCACCACTGCCGTGGCGGGGAACAACAGGAACCATTAAATACATAAAATACTGATTTAAAACATAGGGCTTTACACCAAGCCGGATATTCCACTATTGAGAGCGGTATATAAGAGGCAGGAGCCACATGACTGCTTTATAGCAGCATTGAAGTGCTCTGTCAACTCTAGGCGCCCATGGACACAGACCATATACCGCTTTCATTCTGCTATATCCTGCTTGGTGTGGTTCCAGCCTTTTATATACTGCTTTCATAGTGGAATATCCGGCTTGGTGTAGATGAGCCGATAGTATACACTGTTAAAAACATCGTAAAAAATCTTAAAAGCATCCTAAAATTCCACTGGTTATATTGCGTTCAGAGAGTGTGTATTAGGCCAAGAACCACCCTAGGGCCATGTTTTGCAGAGAAGCAACTGGATGCTATTCTGTCGGGGTGGAGAGCCTCAGGCCTGGCAGCCAGGGATGGTCCTCCTGGAGTAGGGTGACCCTATGAAAAGGAGGACAGGGCTCCTGTATCTTTAACTGTAGGATGACCCTATGAAAAGGAGGACAGGGCTCCTGTATCTTTAATTGTAGGATGACCCTACGAAAAGGAGGACAGGGCTCCTGTATCTTTAATTGTAGGATGACCCTACGAAAAGGAGGACAGGGTTCCTGTATCTTTAATTGTAGGATGACCCTATGAAAAAGAGGACAGGGCTCCTGGATCTTTAACTGTAGGATGACCCTATGAAAAGGAGGACAGGGCTCCTGTATCTTTAATTGTAGGATGACCCTACGAAAAGGAGGACAGGGCTCCTGTATCTTTAATTGTAGGATGACCCTATGAAAAGGAGGACAGGGCTCCTGTATCTTTAATTGTAGGATGACCCTACGAAAAGGAGGACAGGGCTCCTGTATCTTTAATTGTAGGATGACCCTATGAAAAAGAGGACAGGGCTCCTGGATCTTTAACAGTTGCATAGAAAAGGGGATTTCAGCAGGTGTCATTTGTATATATGGAGAACCTGGTGAAATTCTCCATATATACAAATGAGCTCTGACTATTGGGCGGTATAGAAATGTAATAAATAAATAAATAAATAAATAAATAAATTCCTTCTTCATCACAACAGTTAAAGGTGCAGGAGCTATACTAGAGTGACCAGATTTAAAAGAGGGCAGCTTTAACGGTTGTGATGAAGAGGAAATTTCACCAGGTTCTCCATATATACAAATGACATCTGCTGAAATTTCCTTTTCAATGCAACTGTTAAAGATACAGGAGCCCTGTCCTCCTTTTCATAGGGTCACCCTATCCTGGAGTACAGGTCCTGTCCCCTGGGGTTCCCAAGGGGAATAGGCCTTCTCCTCCTCCTCCTGTCCCCACCACCTTTCCTTCAGCCATTCAGTCATCTGTGGACAACTACGGTTTTTTTGCCGTTCTAAGTTACCCGGGGTATTCAGAACCTTCTAAGTTTTAGAAGTAATGTCATTCAGCTTGGTAATAAATCACCATACAGGAGTAATGAAAGACTTGACAGTGGGCATTCAGAATCATGAGGACTAGCATACCTCTTGGTGAAACCCATCTCCCTGAAGAAATGGTGGCTTGCTGTTGTTTTAACTTCTCTAGGGTGACCATATGAAAAGGAGGACGGGGCTCCTGTATCTTTAATAGTTGTATTGAAAAGGGAATTTCAGCAGGTGTCATTTGTATATATGGGGAACCTGGTGAAATTCCCTCTTCATCACAACAGTTAAAGCTGCAGGAGCTATACTAGAGTGACCGGATTTAAAAGAGGGCAGCTTTAACTGTTGTGATGAAGAGGGGATTTCACCAGGTTCTCCATATATACAAATGACACCTGCTGAAATTCCCTTTTTCAATACAACTGTTAAAGACACAGGAGTCCTGTCCTTCTTTTCATAGGATCACCCTAACATCTCTGATGTCCCGAGTAGTTCTGTTATATTTACCTGCCCAGGCCAACACTCTTAAACACTGGATGGAGCCCAGAAAGGCCTGATACTGGATATGGAGGGATTAAGAATCTTTTTTTGAAATTGGAATGAACCCAAGGAAAGTTTATCCTTCCTCCTTCATTCGAATCCCTTTGAGTGTGCCATTAAGCTATGACAAAGCAATTCAGGGCACGTCCCTGATTTAAGAATGATCTTAATTCTAGAAATGATATCCTACAGATTATGTTGTTTGGGATAAAGTAGTGCAGGTTTCCATGACAAAATCTGAGTGCATATATGCCTACTTTGCCTTTGTAAACACAAATCCGTTGGTGTTTATGTCACGCACTGCTTTTCTAACATTAGGCACAAAGTTCAGCAGAAACTCTGAAAGCAAAGTCTCCCGTTCTTCCAAACTCCAAAGGCAACTAAATGCTCGAGTGTGAGGAACCTCTGCTGTAGCTTTGTCAGTGGCAATCAGCCACGGTTGGAAACCACACATGTCGCTTGAAAGCACATCTTGGTTTGGCATGGGAAGTGATATAAGGAGTAAAATAAGTGTACAGCTCATGATTTGTGAGCTCCGTAGAAATACCAAAAGCCTGTTGTGTGGGCCCCATTCAGGGGCTCTGCTTCTGCACCCTGCTTCTGCACCCTGCTTCTGCACCCTGCACGCTGGTGATGGCATGAAGCAGCAAGGCCAATTATAGAATCATAGAATAGCAGAGTTGGAAGGGGCCTATAAGGCCATCAAGTCCAACCCCTTGCTCAATGCAGGAATCCACCCTAAAGCATCCCTGACAGGTGGTTGTCCAGCTGCCTCTTGAAGGCCTCTAGTGTGGGCTTCACACCACCTCCCTAGGTAACTGGTTCCATTGTCGTGCTGCTCTAACAGTCAGGAAGTTTTTCCTGATGTCCAGCCGGAATCTGATTTCCTGTCACTTGAGCCCCTTATTCCGTGTCCTGCACTCTGGGAGGATCGAGAAGAGATCCTGGCCCTCCTCTGTGTGACAACCTCTCAAGTCCTTGAAGAGTGCCATCATGTCTCCCCTCAATCTTCTCTTCTCCAGGCTAAACATGCCCAGTTCTTTCAGTCTCTCTTCATAGGGCTTTGTTTCCAGACCCCTGATCACCCTCGTTGCCCTCCTCTGAACACGCTCCAGCTTGTCTGCATCCTTTTTGAAGTGTGGTGCCCAGAACTGGATGAAATACTCAAGATGAGGCTTAACCAGGGCCGAATAGAGAGGATCCAGTACCTCACATGATTTGGAAGCTATTACGGTTGTTGGTTGAAGGAGGAGGCTAAAGTTGCTTCTTCCCCTCAGCTGCTGGCAGATTCCACGTTGCTAACGGCAGCGTGGAAGCAGTTACCTCCCCCCAGTTTGAGAAGGTACCATTGATTAGCACCCTTTGAGTCTGATTCTGTAGCCAACTGTGGATCCACCTGGTAGTTGTTCCACCAAGCCCACTTTTAGCTAGTTTGCTGATCAGAATATCATGGGGCACTTTGTCAAAAGCTTTGCTGAAGTCAAGATATATTACGTCCACTGCATTCCCACAGTCCACAAGGAAGGTTACCCGAACAAGAAATGAGATCAGATTCGTCTGGCAGGGTTTGTTCTTGACAAATCCATGCTGGCTTCTTTGTAATCAAGGTGCTTACAGATTAACTTCTTTGTAATCTGCCCCAGAATTTTCCCAGGGATGGATGTCAGACTAACTGATCTGTAGTTCCCAGGTGCCTCCTTTTTGCCCTTTTGGAAGATAGGGACAACATTAGCCCTCCTCCAGTCGTCTGGAACTTCACCCTGCAAAGACTGTGGTTCTGAGAGTTCTTCTGCCAGCTCTTATCATAGAATCATAGAATCATAGAATAGCAGAGTTGGAAGGGTCCTACAAGGCCATCGAGTCCAACCCCCTGCTCAATGCAGGAATCCACCCTAAAGCATCCCTGACAGATGGTTGTCCAGCTGCCTCTTGAATGCCTCTAGTGTGGGAGAGCCCACAACCTCCCTAGGTAGCTGATTCCACCGTCGCACTGCTCTAACAGTCAGGAAGTTTTTCCTGATGTCCAGCTGGAATCTGGCTTCCTTTAACTTGAGCCCGTTATTCCGTGTCCTGCACTCTGGGAGGATCGAGAAGAGATCCTGGCCCTCCTCTGTGTGACAACCTTTTAAGTATTTGAAGAGTGCTCTCATGTCTCCCCTCCATCTTCTCTTCTCCAGGCTAAACATGCCCAGTTCTTTGAGTCTCTCTTCATAAGGCTTTGTTTCTAGACCCCTGATCATCCTGGACGTCGACTATGTCCTGCTTTGATTGCGGTTCTTCCTCCCCCTCTTGGCGACGTATTTTGCCCCTCGGAAAGTACGATTCTTCATGAACTCCGAAAGGCCACTGGGGGCGCGGAAGGAAGACGAGGAGCAGGGCTTCCCTCGGCAGCCCCCAACGAGCGCCTCGGAGCCCGGAGCCCGGCCCAACTCTTCACACATTGGAATAGAGTGGTGGCGTGGAGGCTGGTGTAATGGAGCTCAACAACAACAATTGTTGTAGATCACAAGCTGAATATGAGCCAACAGTGCAATATGGCTGCAAGAAAGGCAAATGCTATTTTGGGCTGCATTCATAGAAGTAGAGCTTCCAAATTGTGTAAGGTCCTGATTCCTCTCTATTCGCCCCTGGTTAGGCCTCATCTAGAATATTGCCTCCAGTTCTGGGCTCCACAATTCAAGAAGGATGCAGACAAGCTGGAGCGTGTTCAGAGGAGGGCAGCCAGGGTGATCAGGGGTCTGGAAACAAAGCCCTATGAAGAGAGACTGAAAGAACTGGGCATGTTTAGCTTGGAGAAGAGAAGATTGAGGGGAGACATGTTGGCACTTTTCAAATACTTGAAAAGTTCTCCCACAGAGGAGGGCCAGGATCTCTTCTCAATCCTCCCAGTGTGCAGGACACGGAATAATGGGCTCAAGTTAAAGGAAGTCAGATGTTAGCTGGACATCAGGAAAAGCTTCCTGACTGTTAGAGCAGTACGACAATGGAACCAGTGACCTAGGGAAGTTGTGGGCTCTCCCACACTAGAGGCCTTCAAGAGGCAGCTAGACAAGCATCTGTCAGGGATTCTTTAGGGTGGATTCCTGCATTGAGCAGGGGGTTGGACTCGATGGCCTTATAGGCCCCTTCCAACTCTACTATTCTATGATTCTATACATCCGAGATTTTGAAAGCTCTCTGGCAAATTTGGAAAGTCAGGGTACATAGGTACATAGCATAAAAAATTCAATCCTGGCCCAAACATTTGGGGACAATCCTAGTAATGGCCCCTAAATATTTCTCTCTCCTAGGTCAGCTGGTTTATCAGGCAGCTTCCCCAGATGAAGAAGCCCTGGTGACAGCAGCCAGGAACCTGGGGTACGTCTTTCTCTCCCGGTCCCAAGATACGATAACCATTAGTGAGCTAGGTGTGGAGAGGACGTACAAGGTGCTGGCCTTGCTGGACTTTAACAGCGTGCGCAAACGGATGTCAATTCTGGGTGAGTATTTGTGGATACTTCTGGAAGTCTGTGTTTTGAGCCCCAGAATTGTTTTTCTCATGGACATTTGTGCGAATGTTATATTAAATCTAAGGTGACCAAATGAAAAGGAGGACAGGGCTCCTGTATTTTTAACAGTGTGGTGTAGTGGTTAGAGTGTTGGACTGGGAGTCGGGAGATCTGGGTTCTAGTCCCTACTCGGCCACGGAAACCCACCGGGTGACTTTGGGCCAGTCACAGACTCTCAGCCCGACCCACCTCACAGGGTTGTTGTTGTGAGAATAACATGGAATGGAGGAGGAGGATTATGTACGCCGCCTTGGGTTCATTGGAGGGAAAAAAAGGCAGGATATAGATGCAATAATAATTAAATAAATAAATAAATAAATAAAGGAATGTCCATGAAGAGGGTTTGGCTGGCTGGCACCCTGAAAAGAAACACTCCACGTTGCAACACTTTGAGCACCGTCAGACGAGCATTTTATCACACACTCGTTACTTAGGGGGACCCTATGAAAAGGAGGACAGGGCTCCTGTATCCTTAATTGTGGGATGACCCTATGAAAAGGAGGACAGGGCTCCTGTATCCTTAATTGTAGGATGATCCTATGAAAAGGAGGACAGGGCTCCTGTATCCTTAATTGTAGGATGACCCTATGAAAAGGAGGACAGGGCTCCTGTATCTTTAATTGTAGGATGACCCTATGAAAAGGAGGACAGGGCTCCTGTATCTTTAATAGTAGGGTGACCCTATGAAAAGGAGGACAGGGCTCCTGTATCTTTAATAGTAGGGTGACCCTATGAAAAGGAGGACAGGGCTCCTGTATCCTTAATTGTAGGATGACCCTATGAAAAGGAGGACAGGGATCCTGTATCTTTAATTGTAGGATGACCCTATGAAAAGGAGGACAGGGCTCCTGTATCTTTAATTGTAGGATGACCCTATGAAAAGGAGGACAGGGCTCCTGTCTCTTTAACAGTTGCATGGAAAAGGGAATTTCAGCAGGTGTCCTTTGTATATATGGAGAACCTGGTGAAATTCCCTCTTCATCACAACAGTTAAAGCTGCAGGAGCTATATTAGAGTGACAAGATTTAAACGAGGGCAGGGCTCCTTCAGCTTTACCTGTTGTGGTGAAGAGGGAATTTCACCAGGTTCTTCATATATGTACAAATGACAGCTGCTGAAATTCCCTTTTCTATGCAACTGTTAAAGATACAGGAGCCCTGTCCTCCTTTTCATATGGAGGATTCCTGCATTGAGCAGGGGGTTGGACTCGATGGCCTTGTAGGTCCCTTCCAAATCTGCTATTCTATGATTCTATGATATATATACATATAAGTGGCATGTAGCATGTGAGTAAATAATGCTGACAACAAAGTACATTGAAACCAATTATACAATAAGTTTGGTAGTCATTCAGTAACAAAAAAACAGTTTTGTAACATAGGACAATTCAATAACAACAGTTTTGCAGTGTGTAATTGTTCGTGAAGACAGGACACCCTGGAGAAGAGGCTGATGCTAGGGAAAGTGGAAGGCAAAAGGAAGAGGGGCCGACCAAGGCAAGATGGATGTATGATATTCTGGAGGTGACAGACTTGACCTTGGGGGAGCTGGGGGTGGCGACAGCCGACAGAAAGCTCTGGTGTGGGCTGGTCTTTGAAGTCACGAAGAGTCGGAAATGACTGAACAAATAAACAACAAAATCGTTCAATAACAAAACAATTTTGCAGCGTGAAAAATTCAATAACAACAGGAGTCCGGTACATTAACCTGTTTCGCCAGGGACTGCTTCCTCAGGAACACGCTATAGAACATAAATATATATATATAAAATAACCATATTATATACATATACTGAATGGTTACCAAATATTGTATGATCGGTTTCAATGTACTTTATTGTCAGCGTTATTTACGCACATGCTACACGCCACTTACATGGATATATATGCACTTACAGATTTGTGAAATAGAATTTGGGGCAGTGTAATGTAACTTGCCAATGAGAACAAGATTTAAACAGTTTCTGTGACTATTTGTTTTTCGTGCTTGTGGTTGGAGGGTGTTTACCCCAACTTCAAATGAGCCTGCAAACGTTAATAGCCTGCAATAAATAAATAAACGAAAACAGGCTCGTCTGCTAGGAAATTGCAGGGGAGGGTTGGAGAGCCGGGGGCGGCATTCGTTGCTGAACGCAAACACACGCAGGGAGGCACTGTTGCCCTCATGCACTCCTCCCCCATGGGGGCATCTGGTTGGCCGCTCTATGAGCAGAGGGTGCTGTCTGATCCTAGCATGGCTCGTCTGATGTTCTTATCAACACCGGGCACTTTTCGGGAGCTGAGAGGGCTGTCCTGGGGCCCTCCTTTAATTTTACCTTTTTAAAATTTTAATGTTTTATTTTTCTGTCCTCGGAGCAGCGCCCTAGGTCTGGGGGCTTGTCTATACAGGTTCTTTTCCCCGAAGTAAATGCACAGATTCACGTTTCAGGACACCTGACGCAGCCGTCCATTCGTCGCCACGCCGGGTTTTAACCGCGATAATGCGCGTCTTCGCATCCGCGATTGACCGCGACTTTTAGGTCACGTCTGAGTTTGCACCGCGTTACGGCGATGTGTCCTTGGGGGAGTTAAATCGCATTTGGACATGTGGGCGGAGCTTTGAGGGCAGGACAACGGGATTGGCCGATTTCCCACCAATCAGCTGCCTCGTCCCTTCGTGACATTTTTAGTTTGAATTCTCTGATTCTGCGGAGCTCTGCAGAGAGAGAGAGAGAGCTTATTAAAACAAAGAGGGCAAACAGGCATCCTTCTCTGCTGCCTTGTTCTCTCCACCCTGCCGCTACCGGTTTGTCTGTTATATGAATCTGTGGAGCTCCGCGTATAAAATTTATAGTTTCCATCGTCTCTACTCTGAAGCATCGTAGATGCGCAGATGCGCACGTGCGCATTTATAACTGCACTATAAAAAATAATTATCAGGAAATAAATAGCTGCTGCTATTGCAGCGTGACGCTCTTTGCGTAGATTCGAATCAACGCAAATTCAGGTTTGTATTTAATGAGGAGCAATCCCGTTGTCATATAGATGGGATCTGGGGCTCACGGGGCTCACTGGCAAAGGAGAGCCCTTTGCTCAGGGGGGCCTCAGTCCCGGAGCCGCCTCCCACAGCAGCCTGCATGGAGGCAGAGGAGTGGGCTTCCCTCCTCTGGCAGCCTGCTTGGCTTGGATGAGGAAGGATGGCTTACGATTCCTGGTACAAGGCTGCTCAAAGGCTTTTGTCTCTTCCCTTCAGTGCGAGACCACGAAGGCCGTATCAAGCTTTACACCAAAGGGGCAGACACCATGATTCTGGAGAGGCTTCACAGTGACCGGGCGACCGAGGGTTGCACCATCAAGGCGCTGGATGTAAGTCCTGAACTGCAGTTAGGACATGACTCAGAGGTGGGGGCAGAGAGAGCGAGGGAGAGCCCCCTGCTTATCAAATTTGCAGACGAAACAAAATTGGGTGGGATAGCTAATACCCTGGAAGACAGAAGCAAACTTCAAAGGGATCTTGATAGGGGGGAGCGCTGGGCTGAAAACAACAGAATGAAATTGAATAGGGATAAATGCCAAGTTTTACATCTAGGAAATAGAAACCAAATGCACAGTTACAAGATGGGGGATACTTGGCTCAGCGATACTACAAACGAGAAGGATCTTGGAGTTGTTGTAGATCACAAGCTGAATAGGAGCCAACCATGTGATGTGGCTGCAAAAAAAGCAAATGCGATTTTTGGGCTGCATTAATACAAATATAGCTTCCAAATTTCACGAGGTACTGGTTCCCCTCTATTTGGCACTGGTTAGTCCACATCTTGAGTATTGCGTCCAGTTCTGGGCACCATACTTCAAGAAGGTGTGCCAGAGGAGTGCCAGGATCTCTTCTTGATCCTCCCAGAGTATAGGACATGGAATAATGAGCTCAAGTTAAAGAAAGCCAGATTCCAGCTGGACATCAGGAAAAACTGATTTCGTTTTTCTGATTCCAGTACGACAATGGAACCAGTGACCTAGGGAGGTTGTGGGCTCTCCCACACTAGAGGCCTTCAAGAGGCAGCTGGACAACCATCTGTCAGGGATGCTTTAGGGTGGATTCCTGCATTGAGCAGCGGGTTGGACTCGATGGCCTTGTAGGCCCCTTCCAACTCTGCTATTCCATGATTCTATGAAGGGTGCAGACAAGCTAGAGGGGGTTCAGAGGATCATAGAATCATAGAATAGCAGAGTTGGAAGGGTCCTACAAGGCCATCTAGTCCAACCCCCTGCTCAATGCAGGAATCTACCCTAAAGCAGCCCTGACAGATGGTTGTCCAGCTGCCTCTTGAAGGCCTCTAGTGTGGGAGAGCCCACAACCTCCCTAGGAAACTGATTCCACCGTCGCACTGCTCTAACAGTCAGGAAGTTTTTCCTGATGTCCAGCCGGAATCTGGCTTCCTTTAACTTGAGCCCGTTATTCCATGTCCTGCACTCTGGGAGGATCGAGAAGAGATCCTGGCCCTCCTCAGAGTGACAACCTTTTAAGTATTTGAAGACTGCTATCATGCCTCCCCTCAATCTTCTCTTCTCCAGGATGATACAGCAACCAGGATGATCTGGAAACAAAGCCCTATGAGGAGAGACTGAAAGAACTGGGCAGGTTTAGCCTGGAGAAGAGAAGATGGAGGGGAGACATGAGAGCACCCTTCAAATACTTGAAAGGTTGTCACACAGAGGAGGGCCAGGATCTCTTCTCCATCCTCCCAGAGTGCAGGACACAGAATAATGGGCTCAAATTACAGGAAGCCAGATTCCGGCTGGACATCAGGAAAAACTTCCTGACTGTTAGAGCAGTATGACAAAGGAACCGATTACCTAGGGAGGTTGTGGGCTCTCCCACACTAGAGGCCTTCAAGAGGCAGCTGGACAAGCATCTGTCAGAGATGCTTTAGGGTGGATTCCTGCATTGAGCAGGGGGTTGGACTCGATGTCCTTGTAGGCCTCTTCGAACTCTACTATTCAATGATTCTATGATTCTTTGATTAGTATGTATTAAGTATTAATTAAATAATTACTCACTAGCTAACATTAATTATTAGTTAATTAGCATGGATTGTTATTATTGATCATTATTTAAATAGCATTAATTATTTCTCTCGGTCTTCTCCAACCTGGTGTCCTCCAGATGTACTGGACTACAATTCTCATAAACCCCAACACACCAAATTTGGGAAGTCTGATTTGTATTACTCCTTAATAATAACTTATTTATGGCAGAATCCTAGTGCAGGCTCTAGCAATGGCTGCTCTATCCAGTACCCCACGGGTTCTCCCTGCCTAAATTTGTTGCAATGTCCTCCCCATGACAGCCCAATCTTGCGTTCTCTCCCAGAGTTTTGCTACAGAGACCCTGAGGACTTTGTGCCTGGCTACCAAAGAGGTAAATGAACAGGAATACGCCCAATGGAGCAAGAAGCACCATGATGCCAGCGTCTTGTTGCAGGATCGTGCCCAAGAACTTGACCGGGTGTACGAGGAGATTGAGAAGGATCTCAGGGTAAGAGTTTCTTTCGGTTGGCCGAGTCTACGGGTGTTCAAGAGACCTGTTGTGCCGCCTTCCCTGGAGAACTTCCCTGGAGAACTTCCCTGGGAACTGGAATGAAATCGGTCCTATTGTTCAAAATTCAGATCTATTTATGAGTCAGTGTAATATAGTGGATGAGAGGATGGACCAAGAAGTCCTGAAGATGAGGAGGAGGAGGAGGAGGAGGAGGAGGAGGAGGAGGAGGAGGAGGAGACGGTGGCAAGGAGAGCCCCCTTTCTGATTTAGGGACAGAAGTTGAGCCGCTCTACCTAAAAGCTATCATGGTGCCAACTTTCAGCTCTTTATCTTTAAAAATGACGGTTTAAAAAATAATAATTTAAAATCCTCAATTTTAAAAAAATTCCTAAAAAATCAATGGATGAACAGATCTGTTTCAAATTTGGTGTGACTAAAGCTCTACCTAAATCCTATCATGGTGCGAAGTTTCATCTCTTTATCTTTAAAAATGACGATTTTAAAAATAATAATTTTAAAAGCTCAATTTTTAAAAAAAATCCTAAAAAAATCAATGGATGAACGGATCTGTTTCAAATTTGGGATGGCTGAAGCCCTTCCTAAGAGCTACCATCGTGCCAAGTTTCATGTCTTTATCTTAAAAAACGATGGAGTTATAAGCATTTTTGTTAATTCCCATTAGAGCTGCTCTTTGGGGAAAAATCCGGATTTCCCTCCCCCTCCCGGATTTGTCATCAAAAGCCTGGACAAATCCGGGCAAATCTGGTCATATGGTCACCCTACAGAAGAATACAGGCACCTTAAAGATGCTGAATTGGCTGGTGTAAAAAAAGACTTCTTGTGAGTAAAGACTTAGTTTATGAGTAAGACCTTTCCTCGTGTGTACAAAGTTTAATTTCAGCTGTATAACCCTGTGGTCTGCTTTTTCTCTTTCAGCTCCTGGGTGCCACTGCCATAGAGGACAAGCTGCAAGACGGAGTCCCTGAGACCATCCACCTGCTCAAAAGAGCAGACATTAAAGTCTGGATGTTGACCGGAGACAAGCAAGGTGTGGCAGGGCAGGGTATAGGGCACGAGTGGGCAGAAAGTAGATCTCCAGATGTCTTGGACTTCAATTCCATGCATTCCTGACCATTGGCACCAGGGCCGGATCTACACTACTGCTTTAAAGCGCTTTATAACAGTTATAAAGCGCTTTAACTGCTTTAAAGCGCTATAAAACTGTTATAAACCACTTCAAAGCAATAGTGTAGATCCGGCCCGGTGGCCGTTCAAAATGTCCCTGCGTCATGTGAAAAGCAGGACAGGGCTCCTGTATCTTTAACTGTTGTATTGAAAAGGGAATTTCAGCAGGTGTCATTTGTATATAGGGAGAACCTGGTGAAATTTCCTCTTCATCACAACCGTTAAAGCTGGCCTCTTTTAAATCTGGTCACTCCAGTATAGCTCCTGCAGCTTTAACTGTTGTGATGAAGAGGGAATTTCACCAGGTGCTACATGCATACAAATGACACCTGCTGAAATTCCCTTTTCTATGCAACTGTTAAAGATACAGGAGCCCTGTCCTCCTTTCCATAGGGTCACCCTAGTATAGGCAAGCCCCGGTGTTATTTCCACCCTGTCTGACTTCGGCATCTAATTTCTGGTCTTCACCGTGTTTGCAGAAACTGCTGTTAATATTGGTTTCGCCTGTCAACTCCTTTCAGACGACATGACCATCATGGAGGAGAGTGAGATCAGGTATTGAGGGGTGTGTTTGGGGTGTGGGGGAGGGACAGAGGATAGAGTTTGATCTTGGTTAGACTCTGAAATAATTCTGGATGATGATGATGATGATGATGATGATGATGATGATGATGATGATTTATAATAATAATATCCCACCTTTTTCCCAGTAATGGGACTCAAAGTGGTTTACAAGTTTAAAATATGTATAATTAAAAGATACAAATATAAATTGCAAAAGTTAAAATAGAATTAAACCTACAGTAAAATTAAAAACACGTTTTTTAAAAATTAAATACAGGTTAAAAAGGTGGGGGGGACCAATACATTAACACAGGTCCAGTATAGTTCCCAAAGCCTGCTGAAACAAAAACGGTTTTGCCTACCTCTGAAAGTGTAGCACAGAAGGAGCCAGCCTGGCCTCCCTGGGAAGGGAGTTTCAGAGCCTTGGAGCAGCCACCGAGAAGGCCCTGTCCCGCGTACCCCTCAGGCATGCCTGGGATGTTGGTGGGACTGAGAGAAAGGCCTCCCTAGAAGATCTCAGAGCATGGGCAGAGCCAGACCTAGTCAGAGTAAAGCTATTGAAATTAATGGGCCTTAAGTAACAGAGAGGCTGGATTCAGACATAGTCATACTTCATAGAATCATAGAATAGTAGAGTTGGAAGGGGCCTCTAAGGCCATTGAGTCCAACCCCCTGCTCAATGCAGGAATCCACCCTAAAGGATACCTGACAGATGGTTGTTCAGCTGCCTCTTGAATGCTTAATAGTAGGCTCATTGAAATCAATGGAACTTAAGTTAGTTGACTTCTGTGTGCCAAGTATGTTCTCCACCCCTTAGGTGAGGTCCCTCTCCCAGCATACTTCGGCCATCTCCTCCCAGTTTCTCTTGCACAGCATTTGCCTGTATCCTTTCCCTGACCCTTCCCACGTAGAAGTTAGAGTGTTAGTGAACGTTCTTTGGCATCACAGCAGCTGCAGGGAAGGGAGTATTATAACTGGACAGTGTTAAACCAGTCTCTCTATCCCGTTGTGTTTATAAGCTGACTTGTGTGGCTTGTTCCACCCTCCTTATTTTTCAGTGAGATCCTTGAACTGTCCTGGTGCGGCAATAGCAGCTTAGAGGGCAGTGGAGAAGCCCTTTGTAATGGAGGCTTTTTCTTACCGTTCCAAGCACCGTCAAGGCATGGGAAGACAGCATTGGTGGTCACTGGGGACTTCCTAGTAAGATGGTTTTCCGCTCTACCCCCTTTCTTCCTTCTTTCCTAGTATCCAGTACTTTATTGGTGAAACGTACCATATTTTCCCCTAAACATGGAAGCTTTGCCGTGCTAACCCCTGCTTCAAAGCAGGCACACTGGACCTTGGTCAGAGGGAGGGATGGGGCAGGTACCCTCCTAGACATATGCAGTGGGATGGTGAGGGAGGGTCCCCCCACCCCCCAAAAAATCCCAGCTATGGAAGATTTCCCAAATTAGCTCCATCCAGGCGCAGAGCCCAGATGTGTGACTGCACAGATGACCACTTGAAGAACCACAGTTCCAGGTAAGAAGCCTGCTAGGGTGACCCTATGAAAAGGAGGACCGGGCTCCTGCATCTTTAACAGATGCATAGAAAAGGGTATTTCAGCCGGTGTCATTTGTATATATGGGGAACCTGGTGGAAATTCCCTCTTCATCACAACAGTTAAAGACGCAGGAGCTATACTAGAGTGACCAGATTTAAAAGAGGGCAGCTTTAACGGTGGTGATGAAGAGGAAATTTCACCAGGTTCCCCATATATACAAATGACACCTGCTGAAATTCCCCTTTCAATACAATACAGGAGCCCTGTCCTCCTTTTCATATGGTCACCCTAAAACCTGCTCTTATGTGTAGGGCAGGGTGACCCTATGAAAATACTTTAACCTGTATCTTTAACAGTTGTAATGAAAAGGAAATTTCAGCAGGTGTCATTTGTATATATGGGGAACCTGGTGAAATTCCCTCTTCATCACAACAGTTAAAGCTGCAGGAGCCCTGCTGTCCTTTGTATCTGGTCAAGAGGGCAGGGCTCCTGCAGCTTTAACTGTTGTGATGAAGAGGGAATTTCACCAGGTTCCCCATATATACAAATGACACCTGCTGAAATTCCCTTTTCAATACAACTATTAAAGATACAGGAGCCCTGTCCTCCTTTCCATATGGTCACCCTATGCATAGGCAGGTGCAGTTATGCACAGGCTCTACTACTGAAATCTGAGGGCTGCCCAATCCCAGGCACGTTCAAATAGAGTGACCATATGGAAAGAAGGACTGGGCTCCTGTATCTTTAATAGTTGTGTAGAAAAGGGAATTTCAGCAGGTGTCATTTGTATGCATGAAGCACCTGGAGAAATCCCCTCTTCAGCACAACAGTTAAAGTTGCAGGAGCCCTGTCCTCTTTTGTATCTGGTTACTCTAGTATAGTTCCTGCAGCTTTAACTGTTGTGAGGAAGAGGGGATTTCACCAGATGCATGCATAACAATGACACCTGCTGAAATTCCCATAAAATACAATATAAAAGCACAACTCAGATAAAATCAGTGGCAGTGCAGAAATAATAATAATAATAATAATAATAATAATAATAATAATAATAATAATAATAATTTGTATCCCGCCTTTTGCCTGTCCTCCTTTTCATATGGTCACTCTATGTTGATAGGAATGCCATTTCAGAGTCCCAATTAGATGGGTGAGTTAGGGTGCCCATATGAAAGGACAGGGCTCCTGTATCTTTAACAGCTGTATTGAAAAGAAAATTTCAGCAGGTGTCATTTATATATATGGAGAACCTGGTGAAATTCCCTCTTCATCACAACAGTTAAAGCTGCAGGTTCCCCGCCCTTTTTGTATCTGGACACACTAGAGGGGGGATCTACACTATTGCTTTTAAAGCGCTTTAGAGCACTTTGAAAACGTTTTGAAACCTGTATATGCAGTGTGTCCTGGGCCCTAATAGTTGTCAAAACTGTTATAAAGCGCTTTAAAGCAGTAGTGTAGAACCCCCCCCCCCCCCGCCGAGCCATATTCTTGCATCTTTAACTGTTGTGATGAAGAGGGAATTTCACCAGGTTCTCCATATATACAAATGACACCTGCTGAAATTCCCTTTTCTATGCAACTGTTAAAGATACAGGAGCCCTGTCCTCCTTTTCATAGGGTCATCCTACAATTAAAGATACAGGAGCCCTGTCCTCCTTTTCATAGGGTCATCCTACAATTAAAGATACAGGAGCCCTGTCCTCCTTTTCATAGGGTCACCCTAAATAAATACTATTTAAATAGCTCTCCTGGCTTTTAGAAAGGGAATGAAGACACCTGTTTTTAATGTAGCCTTTTAAATGATGTCGCTATTTTAATGCTTTTACTGCTTTTCTTGTTTTTTATTGTGTTGAGGTCTTATTGTTTTAAACTGTGGTAGGCTGCCTTGTGGCTTTTAAAAAGAAACAAATAAGGCGGTATATAAATATTAGTGATAAATAGATAGTGGCCCCATTCAGAAGACACCTTAAACCATGGCTTTAATCATGGCGATTAAGCCAGAAAGCCGGGCCGTGTTCAGAAGACACCTTAAACCACGGCTTTAATCATGGCAATTAAGCCAGAAAGCCGGGCCGTGTTCAGAAGACACCTTAAACCATGGCTTTAACCATGCTGGTTAAGCCAGAAAGCCGGGCCGTGTTCAGAAGACACCTTAAACCAGGGCTTTAATCATGGCAATTAAGCCAGAAAGCCGGGCCGTGTTCAGAAGACACCTTAAACCATGGCTTTAATCATGGCAATTAAGCCAGAAAGCCGGGCTGTGTTCAGAAGACACCTTAAACCAGGGCTTTAATCATGGCAATTAAGCCAGAAAGCCGGGCCGTGTTCAGAAGGCAACTTAAACCACGGCTTTAATCATGGCAATTAAGCCAGAAAGCCGGGCTGTGTTCAGAAGACACCTTAAACTACGGCTTTAATCATGGCGATTAAGCCAGAAAGCCGGGCCGTGTTCAGAAGACACCTTAAACCATGGCTTTAATCACAGTGGTTAAGCCAGAAAGCCAGGCCGTGTTCAGAAGACACCTTAAACCACGGCTGTAACCACGGTGAATAAGGCCTTTTGCTTTATTCACCATGGTTAAAGCCATGGTTTAAGGTGTCTTCTGAACATAGCCCTGCTTTCTGGCTTAACCACCATGGTTAATGCTATGGCTTAAGGTGTCTTCTGAACGGGGCCAGCGTGTGGAACGGTGGAGTTCCACCCACACCGATGTCCACGCCAGCTGGAACCCTGAAAAGGGTTGCTTCACTCGGCAACATTTGGTGCAGTGCCCACTGTTTGTTCAGGTACCCCTGAAATCCTTCCCAAAGGCCAAGCTGGGGCAGAGATTTTTACGTGGGTCTCTGGTGCCCTAAACTCAGGACTGTCCCTCATAAATAGACTGGGTGCGTTGGCGCTTTCGTTACAGGACAAAATCTTTCACACGGAGGGAGAGACGAAGGCGAAGAGGGCGAAGGACCTCTGGCAGCGCTTTCGCTGCCGTGGCACAGACACTGAGAAGGACCACCGCAGCTTGGTGGAAAAGGCCTTTGTGGAGCTAGCCACTGACTGCCAAGCAGTGATCTGTTGCCGGGTGACGCCCAAGCAGAAAGCCCTCATCGTCCAGATGGTGAAGAGACACAAGGATGCCATCTCCTTGGCCATCGGAGACGGAGCCAACGATGTCAACATGATTAAAAGTGAGGTCTCTTGTTGGGAGGTCTAGGGGGGCAGTTGGTCAGTTGGATCTGGTTGGGTGATGGGCCTCGTGGCGTGTGGACTGGTCATGGGATGGACCCTGCTGGGTTTGGATCAGTTATGGGAGGGACCTGATGGGTTGGGGGCATGGTGGGAGCAGATCTTGGCCAACGAGGGCATGTGGGGTCCATATATTTACCAGCTTTTCTCCCTTCGTTGCCGGCCTGCTTGACCCCACAATTCATCGCTTCCCATTAAGGGGGTGAAGATTCAGCTTAGGAACAGAGGAAGCTGCCCTATACTGGAAAAAATATAGAAAGGGGCAAGTTAAATGATGAAGGGGCTGGAGCATCTCCCCTACGAGGGAAGGTGACATCAGCTGGGGTTGTTGAGCCTGGAGAAGAGGAGGCTGAGGGGAGACAGGATAGAGGTGGACAAAATGATGCCTGGTGTGGAGAATGTGGACAGGGAGACATTTCTCTCTCTCTCTCTCTCTCAAAAAACTAGAACCCACTGGGGTGATGCCATGAAACTGATGGGTGGGAGATTCAGGACAAAGAAAAGGAAGGACTTCTTCACACAGCGCAGAGTTAAATTATGGAACTCACTACGACAAGGTGTAGTGATGGCCACCAATCTGGATGGCTTTAAAAGGGGGTTGGATCAATTCCTGGAGGCGAAGGCTCTCCATGGCTGCTAGCCCTGATGGTTGTGTGCTACCTCCAGTATTCGAGGCAGTAAGCCTGTGTGCACCAGTTGCTGGGGAACATGGGTGGGAGGGTGCTGTTGCACCATGTCCTGCTTGTTCATCCCTGGCTGATGGCTGGTTGGCCCCTGTGTGAACAGAGTGCTGGACTAGATGGACCCTTGGTCTGATCCAGCATCAGGGCATTTCTTATGTTCTTAAATAGAAGGAGGAGAAGGAGGTGGAGAAGAAGAGGAGGAGAAGGAGAAGGAGAAGGCTTGCACTATGTCCTGCTTGTTCACCCCTGGATGATGACTGGTTGGCCACTGTGTGAACGGAGTGCTGGACTAGATGGAGCCTTGGTCTGATCCAGCATCAGAGCACTTCTGATGTTCTTAAGGAGAAGGAGAAGGAGTAGAGGGGGGGAGGAGGACGAGGGGGACGAGGAGAGGGGGTTGGAGGAAGAGGAGGAGGGGGGAGGAGGAGAGGGGGAGGAGGAGGAGGAGGAGGATTGCACCATGTCCTGCTGGTTCATCCCTGGCCGATGGCTGGTTGGCCCCTGTGTGAACAGAGTGCTGGACTAGATGGACCCTTGGTCTGATCCAGCATCAGGGCACTTCTGATGTTCTTATGTTCTTAAATTGGGAGGAACGGGCTGAGGAGCTGCAAAACCAGCCCTAGGGACCCCCGGCTTGTGGCCCACCTCCTGCCCCACCCTTCCACGAAATTTCCCAAGCCTTTCGCTCCATGGCAAAGGGTTGGATTCCTCATGCCAGGGCCAGAATTTTGCTCCGTTCCACCCTCTGTTCTTGTTCTCTCTCTCTCTAGCTGCTGACATTGGGATTGGAATCAGCGGGCAGGAGGGGATGCAGGCCGTGCAGTGCAGCGATTACGCCTTGGCCCAGTTCCGCTACCTGCAGCGGCTGCTCTTCGTCCACGGCCGATGGTCCTACCTCCGGATCTGCAAGTTCCTCCGCTATTTCTTCTTCAAGACCTTTGCCGGCATGATGGTGCAGATCTGGTTTGCTTTCTATACAGGCTTCACGGCACAGGTGACTTTAAAAGTGTGGTGTGTGTTTTCCCCTCCTGCATTTCATAACTGTCGCGTTTCTCAGCAAAACTCCTGTTTTCGAAGGGAGGCAAATGACGCGGCTTGCTAAGTAATCCACAAAGCTTTTATTAAGCAACAAACGTCTCTTCTACCTGAAAAGAGTCTAAACTCTTGGAAACGTCCCCCTAGCTAAAACTATGCAAATTAAGCAAGACAATTGTCCACTCAAGAAGACTAGGAAGCCACTTCCCAAATGCCTGTAACTTCTGAGAGCCTGGTGCGGAGGCAGGTTGTGGTGTAATCGAACTGACTTTCTCACACCTTCCTTCCGCCCTGTGCGTTTGAGCTTCCGGTGGACCCTAGCATCAGCTAGCTTGTTGGGGTGTTCTCCTCTGGAAGAAGGCTCACTTCCCACCGAGTGTGTAGGATTTGGCCTTGAGGAGATAAGCTCCGGAGAGGGCTGACTCCTAGCTGGGAAATCGCCCCACTGGTCCAGGCTGCGTCTTCTCGATCCTCCCAGAGTGTAGGACACGGAATAACGGGCTCAAGTTAAAGGAAGCCGGATTCCGGCTGGACATCAGGAAAAAATTCCTGACTGTTAGAGCAGTGCGACGGTGGAATCAGTTACCTAGGGAGGTTGTGGGCTCTCCCACACTAGAGGCCTTCAAGAGGCAGCTGGACAGCCATCTGTCAGGGACGCTTTAGGGTGGATTCCTGCATTGAGCAGGGGGTTGGACTCGATGGCCTTGTAGGCCCCTTCCAACTCTGCTATTCTATGATTCTATGATTCTATGAATTGAAAGAGCTGATCACGGTGCCAAACGGTGCGGGCAATGGTGCATGGTACAAAATTCAGGTTGGCTCGTGTGCGTGTTTTCCAAAGGGACGATGGAGGGGTCTTGGTGCATTGCTTCCACTTCAGTGATGGGCTACACAGACCCAAGAACGCTAACCTTGTGGTTTTACTTTTCAGCCTCTGCTGGAGGGCTGGTTTCTTGCCCTTTACAACGTTTTCTACACTTCGTATCCAGTGCTGTGCTTGGGGTTGTTTGAACAGGTAAGCCTCGGCGCCTGCCGACATCTCATGGGTTCAAACAGATGTATTTAGAAACCCCCCCTCCCTCTGCAATCCGTCATTCCCCCATCCTTGTTACACGTAACTGACAGCTTTCGGTGGGCCCATTCAAAAGACACCTTAACCACTGCAGTTAAGCCAGAAAGCCAGGCTGTGTTCAGAAGACACCTTAAACCACGGCTTTAACCTCGGTGGTTAAGCCAGAAATCCAGGCCGTCTTCAGAAAACACCTTAAACTATGGCTAACCATGGTGGTTAAGCCAGAAAGCCAGGCCGTGTTCAGAAGACACCTTAAACCATGGCTAACCATGGTGGTTAAGCCAGAAAGCCAGGCTGTTTTCAGAAGACACCTTAAACCACGGCTTTCACGAAGGTGGTTAAGCCAGAAAGCCAGGCCGTGTTCAGAAGACACCTTAAACCATGGCTAACCATGGTGGTTAAGCCAGGAAGCCAGGCCGTGTTCAGAAGACACCTTAAACCATGGCTAACCATGGTGGTTAAGCCAGAAAGCCAGGCTGTTTTCAGAAGACACCTTAAACCATGGCTTTAACCATGGTGGTTAAGCCAGAAAGCCGGGCCGTGTTCAGAAGACACCTTAAACCATGGCTAACCATGGTGGTTAAGCCAGAAAGCCAGGCCGTGTTCAGAAGACACCTTAAACCATGGCTAACCATGGTGGTTAAGCCAGGAAGCCAGGCCGTGTTCAGAAGACACCTTAAACCATGGCTAACCATGGTGGTTAAGCCAGAAAGCCCGGCCGTGTTCAGAAGACACCTTAAACCACGGCTTTCACGAAGGTGGTTAAGCCAGAAAGCCAGGCCGTGTTCAGAAGACACCTTAAACCATGGCTTTAACCATGGTGAATAAGGCTTTTTGCTCTATTCACCATAGTCAAAGCCATGGTTTAAGGTGTCTTCTGAACGGGGGCCTATGAGTTTCTTCTAAGGTTTAACAGAAATCTACCTTCCTGTAACTTAAGCCCTGTTGTCTGGAGCAGCAGAAAACACACCTTTGCCCTCTTCTAGGCGACAGCCCTTTAACAACTTGATGCTATATCCTACTGTGGGGGTAGCCACAGCCCTGAATTGGTGAAGTTCCATAGGTGGCTCTTAGGTTTGTTCCGTGTGCAACAAAACACATTTTCCCTCTCCAACTTGTGCAGGGTTCCATCATCAGTGCAGGGGTGTAAACTATGGGGGGGGGGGGTTTGAGCCCCCTCCGGGATTTCCCGGGCAGGGGGCAATTCCCAACTAGTTAATGGTTTTTGGCCTGCTCCAGTAAAACTGCTCCATAGTGGATTGTGGAAGCTGGAAGCTAGAAGCTCCTGCATTGAGCTGGGGGTTGGACTGGATGGCCTTGTATCATAGAATCGTAGAATCATAGAATAGCAGAGTTGGAAGGGGCCTACAAGGCCATCGAGTCCAACCCCCTGCTCAATGTAGGAATCCACCCTAAAGCATCCCTGACAGAGGGTTGTCCATCTGCCTCTAGTGTGGGAGAGCCCACAACCTCCCTAGGTCACTGGTTCCATTGTCGCACTGCTCTAACAGTCAGGAAGTTTTTCCCGATGTCCAGCTGGAATCTGGCTTCCTTTAACTTGAGCCCGTTATTCCGTGTCCTGCACTCTGGGAGGATTGAGAAGAGATCCTGGCCCTCCTCTGTGTGACAACCTTTTAAGTATTTGAAGAGTGCTATCATGTCTCCCCTCAATCTTCTTTTCCCCAGGCTAAACATGCCCAGTTCTTTCAGTCTCTCTTCATAGGGCTTTGTTTCTAGACCTCTGATCATCCTGGTTTCCCTCCTCTGAACACGCTTCAGCTTGTCTGTGTCCCTCTTGAATTGTGGAGCCCAGAACTGGACGCAATACTCTAGATGAGGCCTAACTAGGGCCGAATAGAGAGGAACCAGGACCTCACGCGATTTGGAAGCTCTCCTTCTATTAATGCAGCCCAAAATAGCATTTGCCTTTCTTGCAGCCATATCGCACTGTTGGCTCATATTCAGCTTGCGATCTACAACAATTCCAAGATCCTTCTCGTTTGTAGTATTGCTGAGCCAAGTATCCCCCATCTTGTAACTGTGCATTTGTAGGCCCCTTCCAACTCTACTATTCTATGATTCTATGATCAGTAAGCTCACAGCCTAGCAGTGCGTATCCTGAATATATTTCTTCTGTTTTCACCTTGGCATAACCATCACAGCCTGCCTAAGGCAGCCACAACGCTGCCACCTGCTCAGATGGGGCTTGACGTGGATGGGGCTTGACCCTTCCTCCACTTTCCCTCTGTTTCTTTCCTGAATAGGACGTGACCGCCAAGAAAAGCTTGCAGTTTCCCGAGCTCTACAAGGCTGGTCAGAAAAACCGGCTTTTCAATTTCCGGATATTCTTCCTCTCGTTCATTCACGGCTCCCTCGTCTCCTTGGCCAACTTCTACATCACGTTGTGGGCCATGGGAGACGGAGCCGGCATCCGGGTCATTGGTGACTTGCAGTCTGTTGCCATAACCATAGCCACTTCGGCCATATTGACTGTCATTGTTGAGGTGAGTTTGGGGGGCGGGGGGGGGGCAATCTCAGGGAATGAGATAATGTGGGGTTGTGTCAGTTTTCTCCCAAATTGAATTGGGACCTCCCTCCAACCGTGCATTCTCCTAGTGCCTGCCTGCCTGCCTTTCTTTCTCTTTCTGTCTGTCTGTCTGTCTTCCTTCCTTCCTTTCTTGTGTTTTTCTCCTGCTTCCCAGCCAAAAAGCCTCTTGGAGCTGCTTAACTGGAATTAGTAAAACAAGTGGATCCCTGCCTCCAGCTTTTAGAATCTTAAAAAAGACACGACACACAAGGAAAAAGGAATGGGGAGGGAAGAGGAAAAAAGAAACGTATCTCAGCAGGGCTGGTGCCATGGCTCTGCTTTATATTTATTTATTTATTTATTTATTTATTTATTACATTTTTATACCGCCTAATAGCCGAAGCTCTCTGGGCGGTTCACAAAACTTTACTGTTTCGTTGCCCTCCATACAGCCTCCCGGAACGGCTGCCGATGGCGGCAGCTGAGGGCAGAGGAGCCTTTTCTGGAACAACACTGTGAGGACAGTGATGAGCAATGGGGGATGCTTGGATGGGTCTTGATATGGTGGAATATGAAAATACGACATTCTTCCTGCACTGAGTGGGGGGTTGGACTAGATGGCCTTATAGGCCCCTTCCAACTCTACTATTCTATGATTCTATGAAATCAGCTGGTGGGACTGCTGATAGGAAATACATTTGGGGGGGGAGAGGAGGGTGGTGACAGCAGGGGGCAGGAGGACCCCTTGAGCATTGCCCATACAAAAGGACACAGGCTTGCATAGACTTCTCCTCCTCCAGGAATTTATCCAACCCCCTTTTCAAGCCATCCAGATTGGTGGCCATCACTACATCTTGTGGCAGTGAGTTCCGTCATTTAACTCTGCGCTGTGTGAAGAAGTCCTTCCTTTTATTTGTCCTGGCTCTCCCACCCATCAGCTTCATGGGATGACCCCCATGGGTTCTAGTATTTTGAGAGAGGGAGGAAAATGTCTCCCTCTCCACATTCTCCATTCCATGCTTCATTTTGTCCACCTCTGTCCTGTCTCCCCTCAGCCTCCTTTTCTCCAAGTGAAACAATCCCAGTTGTTGCAACCTTCCCTCATAGGGGAGATGCTCCAGCCCCTTAATCATCTTACCAGCAGGGCCTTCCCTGTGGTGGCACCCACCTTATGGAGTATCCTCTCCTGGTATTAGGGAAGTCAATGATTATTAGGGAAGTTTTCATCACCTGTTAGAGACCCATCACTTTAGCTGCCCAGTTTGTTAATTATGTGATTTTTAAGATATGGGAAGCCAGTCTATCCCAACCTGGTGCTTTTCAGATGTGTTGGACTACAACTTCCGGCATCCTGCCACCTGAATGTCTGGTTATGGGATTCTAGGAAATGTAGTTCAATACATCTGATGGGCACCAGGTTGGGGAAAGCTGTGATGAGTGTTCTTTAAAGGTATGAAATTAATAAAATAAAATGATAAATGATTGCCTGGCTTGTGGGTGCCGGAAGACACCAAGAGGAAAAAGCGGGTGCTGTGGTTGCAGGTTTGAGCAGTAGTTGTTTCACAGCCTTGTTCTCCTTGTCTCCTGGGGTAGATCATGATGGAGATCAAATTCTGGACCATTTTCTCGGTGCTGGCTATTTTAGTCAGCCTGGTGTTCTACTGCCTGTTCAGCAACGTTACTCAAAGCATCCAGGCCTTCCAAACGTCTCCTGTGATTTTCCCATTCTTCGGTAAGATGCTTCAAGATAAGAACATCAGAAGTGCCCTGACGCTGGATCAGACCAAGGGTCCATCTAGTCCAGCACTCTGTTCGCACAGGGGCCAACCAGCCATCGGCCAGGGAGGATCAAGCAGGACATGGTGCAACAGCACCCTCCCGCCCATGTTCCCCAGCAACTGGTGCACACAGGCTTCTTGCCTCAAATACTGGCGGTACCACACAACCATCAGGGCTGGTAGCCATGGATAGCCTTCGCCTCCAGGAATTGATCCAACCCCCTTTTGAAGCCATCCAGATTGGTGGCCATCACTACATCTCGTGGTAGTGAGTTCCATAATGTAACTGTGTGTTGTGTGAAGAAGTCCTTCCTTTTCTTTGTCCTGGATCTCCCACCCATCAGCTTCATGGGATGACCTCAATGGGTTCTAGTATTTTGAGAGAGGGAGAAAAATGTCTCCCTGTCCACATTCTCCACACCAGGCATCATTTTGTCCACCTCTATCATGTCTCCCCTCAGCCTCCTCTTCTCCAAGCTAAACCATCCCAGTTGATGTAACCTTCCCTAATAGGGGAGATGTTCCAGCCCCTTAATCATTTTTGTTGCCCTTTTCTGCACTATCCCCAGTTTAATACTCCGTTATTTCTAGGCACATGCAACCTCAGACTGCAACTGAGGCGGACTCCAGAGGGTGATGAGGATGGTCATGGCCTCAAGAGATTCACAAGGATTCTAGTTGGGCATCACCTTATTACATCATTTCTATGCTGGCCTTCGTCCTGTTTGGAACTCAGGGCAGTGTACAATCACAATCCTGTGTGCGTGTGCCCATCTTTCTTGGACAAGGTCTGGGCCAAAATCTCCAAACCTTGGAGCCAGTGGCTACAAAGTTTGCGCATAGCAACTCATGCGCACAACTTCCTCCTATCGAGATGAATGAGGTTCTATGAAACACAACGTGACCTCCACGGTTCCATTTTGCCCATGGTAACAGTTAGACAAATTCACGCAATACTCTAGAGGTTCTGGGCTCCACACTTCAGGAAGGACGCAGACAAGCTGGAGCGTGTTCAGAGGATGATCAGGGCTCTGGAAACAAAGCCCTATGAGGAAAAACTGAAACAACTGGGCATGTTTAGCCTGGAGAAGAGAAGATGGCACTCTTCAAATATTTGAAAGGTTGTCACACAGAGAAGGGCCAGGATGTCTTCTCGATCCTCCCAGAGTGCAGGACACGGAATAATGGGCTGGAGTTACAGGAAGCCAGATTCCGGCTCCACATCAGGAAAAACTTCCTGACTGTTAGAGCAGAACGACAAGGGAACCAGTGACCTAGGGAGGTTGTGGGCTCTCCCACACTAGAGGCCTTCAAGAGGCAGCTGGACAACCATCTGTCAAGTATGGTTTAAGGTGGATTCCTGCATTGAGCAGGGGGTTGGACTTGATGGCCTTGTAGGCCCCTTCCAACTCTACTATTATATGATTCTATGATTATACGGAGGTTGGGAATTAAGCATAATCACTAAACGGAGCTATTATTCCTTTCAGTAGTAAATGCCAGGAACTAACAACAGAGGCCATGGCTAGACCAGGCCTATATCATGGGATTGTCCCGGGATCATCCCTGTGCATCCAAATGACACACAGGGGATCCCGGGAGCAGGCAGGGACGACCCCTCCATTTGCCTGGGATAATCCTGAGGTCTAGCTAAGGTCAGAGAAGGGCTATTGTCTCCAAATACCTGTCCATTTCCCGGATTCAAGGAAGGAATTTGTAGGAATGGGGGAGAAGGTTTTTTTGGTTAAGAATAAGGTTCCAGCTTTCTCTGTAAATACTACTCCACTGAATGATAGCACTCTTCAAAGACTTAAAAGGTTGTCACACAGAGGAGGGCCAGGATCTCTTCTCGAGCGTGTTCAGAGGAGGGCAACCAGGATGATCAGGGGTCTGGAAACAAAGCCCTATGAAGAGAGACTGAAAGAACTGGGCATGTTTAGCCTGGAGAAGAGAAGATGGAGGGGAGACATGATGGCACTCTTCAAATACTTGAAAGGTTCTCCCACAGAGGAGGGCCAGGATCTCTTCTCGATCCTCCCAGAGTGCAGGACACGGAATAATGGGCTCAAGTTAAAGGAAATCAGATTCCATCTGGACATCAGGAAAAGCTTCCTGACTGTTAGAGCAGTACGACAATGGAACCGGTGACCTAGGGAGGTTGTGGGCTCTCCCACACTAGAGGCAGCTGGACAGCCATCTGTCAGGGATGCTTTAGGGTGGATTCCTGCATTGAGCAGGGGGTTGGACTGGATGGCCTTGTAGGCCCCTTCCAACTCTGCTATTCTATGATTCTGTGATATATTATTTTCTGAAATGCCCATTCTCCCTAGTGCACCATGTGGGTTTGCTTTATCATGGAATCTTTTGAAGACCAATAGGCACGGGCGACTCTGCTGTCCCGTGTACTGACACCCCTGCTTTCCCACTCATGCCCCAACCCGTCGGTCCGTCTTCCACCTTCTTCCTTTCGCCCCCAGACGCCACCAGGAACGCATTGACCGACCCTTTGGCTCTGCTTGTCGTCTTGCTTTGCGTGGTGGTGAACATGGTGCCCTCCCTTGTCATCCGTTTCGTGCACGGCACCTTGGGCTCAGCCACCATGTCGGAGGTAAGGTCGTTTGAACCATCTCAGTTTAAGGCTCCACAGTGTGGACGGGTTGAGGCCTGAGGGCGAAGGCTTGGGCGGAGCCATGTTGGGGAGATTTGTTAACTGGAGACGGAGATCAGTGAGTTTGGTATGGTTTGGGGAGTGTCGTTGGACCGAGTAATGGAGTTGTAGTCCAGCAGAGGTGAAGGCCACCTGATTGGAGATGGCTGCTATATCAGATACACACTGGCGCGCTCATCTATAGGGAGAGGCTGGTAATCAATATATTATTATTGTTATTATTATTATTATTATTAATAATAATTATTTCTCACTCATGGCGTTTTTTCTAGACGGACATGACGGGCATTGCCAAGTCATGCCGTCTTTTTACAGATTCAGGAATTTCTTGTCCATTGAGCATGTTTTAAGTATGACAGCTTTCTGGATGTTGGTGTGGGTGTATTTTGGGAGGCCCAGTTCCTGAAGGTTTTTTGCATCGTTTTTTTGATGGGATGCTGGTGACCGATATGACTAACGGAAGAACTGTGACCTTTTCCTGTTGCCATAGTTCTTTGACTTCCATGGCCAGTGGTGTATAGTTTTCTCTCTTTTCCTCTTCCTTTTCAGCAACATTTTTGTCATTCGGTATTGCTATGTCGATGAGGTTGTTATTATTATTATTATTATTATTATTATTATTATTATTATTATTATTATTATCTGCTTTCCTTTCTTTCCAGACGTTTCTGGCTCGAGACATGCAAGCCAAGGAAAAGACCGTGGAGCTGACATCTCACATCCAGAGGACCACCCTGCAGAGACACTCCAATTACGCCTTCTCTCACAAGGAAGGTTACGCCGACCTCATCTCCAGAGGAGCCAGCTTGCGGATCAAGGCCCCCTGCTCCCGCAGCCAAGTGAATGGCTTCCCGAGAGGTCCTTTGCTCAGCAAAGAAAGCCCCGTGCCAACCGAATCCAACCCTTCCACTCCTGAAATTTCTGCAGTGCAAAACGGCCAGCCCTGTTGACCAGGGGACAGCCAGGCTCCCAGTATTTACCCCAGATGTGGCCTGTGCTAACGTGTCTTAGGGACTAATGTCGGACGAGACTGTTCCTTTTCAGCATCTGAAGAGGACTCGTGAGACCCGGCACAGCCACAGTCCCCAAGAGCTCATTTTAAGCGGTCTCCTCACTGCCAAACCATTGGCTGCTTGGGGAAAGGGGGTGGGGCCAGGAGAAGGGGGCAGGGCCTTCTGGGTGGAAATGGATTGGAACCAAGGCCTGTGGTTCTGCCCCACTGTTTTACTTATTGGTGCCTCCAGTTGAACTCCTGGTCTTTGAACAGGACTCTGTGCTACTCTCACAAGTGCCAACCTTTTTGCGTAGGTTTAGGGGAAGGAGTTAGTGGCATGGCCATATCCGCCATGCTCTTACCATCATAGTCTTTGTTCCCGTGCGCCTGCATTTAGAAGGCTTGGAAGGACTGAGCGGAAGACTTCCTCCCCTAGGCGAACCCGGGGTCTTCCAATGTGCAGCCTAGAGGCTAGTTATTCGCGTTTTTAAGTGGGAGACATCAGCACCCCGGGCTGGCTGAAAGAGGGGGTGCCAAAGCCCTGCTCCCCAAATTCCAGTTACAGGTGGGGCAAACAGCGAGCATTCAGATCAAGGAAAGGGCTGCTTATACACGTTTCAAGGGTGTGAGTCCTGGATTAACTTTCAAAGCCAAGTCTTGGTGCTATTTTATGTCTCACCCCACCACCCCACCCCAAACATTGTCAGCCGAGTTTCTGCCTCCTAATAGTGACCAACGGCAAATGACTCTGAGAAGCCGCCAGGCAAGCATGGAAGGCAGGAGCCCTTCTGTTCGTTGTTTCTCCGCAACCGGCATTCGGGGGTAGATTGCAGATGAACCTGGAGGTTCCATTCAGCTAGGACTGATGTCAGAGCCCTGGTAGCTCAGACCAAAGTTCAGTCTGTCCCCGTTTCAAAGATCAGTATCCTGTTTCAAAGAGAGGCCAGGCATAAAGGTGAAGACACACACACATACACACACCCCACACACACACCCCACACACCGCTTTTCCCAGCACCTTGTGATCTGAGGTAGATTGCCTTGATTCATTTCACAGTTATGGCCCTTCATTCTTTTGATATTGGCAGCACTGAAGAACTAAACTCATTCCCTACCAGCTGGATGGGACTTACATGAGTCTGAAGCATCTGGAAGACATCAGGTTGGGAAAAGCTGCTCTATACCATAATTTTCAGGTGGCTTTTATAAATCAATAAACAAATAAATTTATGTCGCAGTTGTATCATTAGTTTAATCATTAATTTAACTCTCATTATTGCGTGCCCGCCTTGAATTCCTTGCTGCAAGAAAGATGGGATGTATATTTGGGCATGTTTAGCCTGGAGAAGAGAAGATTGAGGGGAGACATGATAGCATTTTTCGAAGTCTTGAACGGTTGTCACACAGAGGAGGGCCAGGATCTCTTCTTGATCCTTCCAGAGTGCAGGACATGGAATAACGGGCTGAAATTACAGGAAGTCAGATTCCAGCTGGACATCAGGAAAAACTTCCTAACTGTTAGAGCAGTACGACAATGGAACCAGTGGCCTAGGGAGGTTGTGGGCTCTTCCACACTAGAGGCCTTCAAGAGGCAGCTGGACAAGCCTCTGTCAGGGATGCTTTAGGGTGGATTCCTGCATTGAGCAGGGGGTTGGACTGGATGGCCTTTTAGGCCCCTTCCAACTCTACTATTCTATGATAACATCGTCGCTTTTGCATTTTTATGTGGAGCATGACTTGGTGCTAACAGTGGGGAACTCCTTGCCACTCTGACCAGACAGTGGACCCCATTTGGGTTTTCCCAAAACTCGGAGATGTTTGGGGGACTGGGGGAGAGAATGGCAGCAGCCACAAAAACTAATGATTCCTCCTCCCCAACACACGCACAGACACCTCTGGGCATTCGGCTTTAACTAAAAATAACGGTTGCTTGTTGAATCAGGCTATGGCCCCATTCAGAAGACGCATTAAACCATGGCTTTAACCATGGCGGTTAAGCCAGAAAGCCAGGCTGTGTTCAGAAGACACCTTAAACCATGGCTTTAACCATGGTGGTTAAGCCAGAAAGCCAGGCTGTGTTCAGAAGACCCCTTAAACCACCGCTTTAACCATGGTGAATAAAGCAAAAAGCTTTCTTCACCATGGTTTAAAGTGTCTTCTGAACACGGCCTGGCTTTCTGGCTTAACCGCCATGGTTAAAGCCATGGTTTAAGGGGTCTTCTGAACAGGCCCATTGTGGGACCCCATTCACAGTTAGGGGACAATTTGCTTGTTTTCAGGCTCAGCGTCAATCTTAGGGGATATGCTGATTGTCATTTGCTATGCACTTCGTTTTTTAAAAGGAGATGGTCATAACATAGCATCTCTGAGGGGCAGATAGCACTCTTCAAATACTTCAAAGGTTGTCTCACAGAGGAGGCCAGGATCTCTTCTCGATCATCCCAGAGTGCAGGACATGGAACAATGGGCTCAAGTTACAGGAAGCCAGATTCCGGCTGGACTTCAGGAAAAACTTCCTGACAGTTAGAGCGGTACGACAAGGGAACCAGTGACCTAGGGAGGTTGTGGGCTCTTCCACACTAGAGGCCTTCAAGAGGCAGCTGGACAACCATCTATCAGGGATGCTTTAACTTTAGGGTGACCAACTGTCAGGATTTCCCCGGATTTGTTCTGGTTTTTGTTCTTTCCATGGTGTGAGGGGGGATTTTCTATAATTTTCAATAATGTCCTGGAACGACACACCTTCCCCTTTAAGGCTGCCATTAGCATGGCAGGAGGGAATGACATGCTTTCTTGAGGCACATCATTCCCCCACCCCGAGCTCCAATTGAGGTCTTAAAGGGGAAAGTGGGTCATTCGTGGACATTATAGAAAAGGCCCCAATTGGAGTGGATGGTGGTGGTGCAGAATGAAATCCTTTCCCCTCCTCCACTCCAATCGGGTTCTTTAAGGTGGCGGGGGAATAACGTACTTTCTGCAGGACTCAGAAAGCTGCTTCCCCACACACACACTAGGTGTCCTCTTTTTTGGTTTCCCAAATATGGTCACCCTACTTTAGGGTGGATTCTTGCATTGAGGGGGGGTTGGACTTGATGGCCTTATAGGATCCTTCCAATTCTACGATTCTATGATTTGGGGTGGAAGTGGGGGATTGAGGCTCCCAACTTCTGACTATTAGGTGCTGTTTCTTTCCCAAATGCCCCTCGGTACCAGGACCAGCGTCAAAAATAAGCCTGGTTGGGCACCTATCGAGGGCCCGCACCCCATCCGGGGCTGCTGAAGTTTGTCCTCTTTGCCGTGGTAGCCTGCTTAAACAGCCGTCTCTCTCTGGCCTAGTGAACAATCATTGTAGAGAGAAGGAGCAGGGGTCCATTGGGTGTGTCTGGTCTTCAGAAGCCTGGAACACTTTGCCGTAGTGACAGAAAGCTTCATCCCACCTACCTGCTTCTTTCGGATTATCCTCGTAGCGCCAAGCTTTCACCGTTGTTGTTGTTTTTGCTACCGGGAGGCAGCGATCCTTTGCATACCAGGAAGTGAGTTGAAGGGGAGGGAATGTAAAAAATCAACGGATGACTCACTTCAATTCAAATTTGGTGTGCTTAAAGCTCTCCCTAATATCTATTACTGTGCCAATTTTGGTGTCTTTATCTTTAAAGCTTACGCAGATGTAAGCATTTCTTTTAAATCCTGCTCCTGCGCCCCAGCGGCGGCTCGGGAGATGCGCTCAAAAAGTAGGGGCTAAATACGGCGAATCTTTTGGCTTTGAAGCACAATTAAGGCAGAATGCCTGGGAATCCTTCACAATCAAAGCAGATTATAAGTGGGAAACTTCTGAGTCCTTTGCATGCAATTCGCAGTGATTGCACAGTGTAACGCTGGTGTGATGAAGCTCGTAGCATCTTCCAAATGGGCAAAATGGCTTCTGGCTTGCAGGAGAAGCATCACAGCTACTCCTGCAAAATGGACAACAGTAGCAAAAGACCAAGCGATGGCGAAAAAGCAGAGGGCGGTTTTGTCTACAAATCCCCCCCTGCCCCTCTCGTTTGCCTGTTGTGCTTGGAGGATTTTTAGCCCAGCGTCTGATTAGTGAAGGTCTCCTTTGAGGCTTGGCGCTCTTGACTTTTCCCATACTTCAAAAGTAACCATAACTAGAGTATTGCATCCAGTTCTGGGCACCACACTTCAAGAAGGACGCAGACAAGCTGGAGCACGTTCAGAGGAGGGCAACCAGGGTGATCAGGGGTCTGGAAACAAAGCCCTATGAAGAGAGACTGAAAGAACTGGGCAGGTTTAGCTTGGAGAAGAGAAGATTGAGGGGAGACATGACAGCACTCTTCAAATAGTTAAAAGGTGGTCACACAGAGGAGGGCCAGGATCTCTTCTCGATCCTCCCAGAGTGCAGGACGCGGAATAATGGGCTCAAGTGACAGAAAGCCTGATTCTAGCTGGACATCAGGAAAAACTGTTAGAGCAGTATGACAATGGAACCAATGACCTAGGGAGGGTGTGGCCTCTCCCACACTAGAGGCATTTAAGAGGCAGCTGGACAACCACCAGTCAGGGATGCTTTAGGGTGGATTCCTGCATTGAGCAGGGGGTTGGACTTGATGGCCTTGTAGGCCCCTTCCAACCCTACTATTCTATGAGTCTCGATCCTCCCAGAGTGCGGGACATGGAATAATGGGCTCAAGTTACAGGAAGCCCTATTCCGGGTGGACATCAGGAAAAACTTATAGGCCCCTTCCAACTCTACTATTCTATGATTCTCAATCCTCCCAGAGTGCAGGACATGGAATAATGGGCTCAAGTTAAAGGAAGCCAGATTCCAGCTGGACATCAGGAAAAACTGTTAGAGCAGTACGACAATGGAACCAGTGACCTAGGGAGGGTGTGGCCTCTCCCATACTAGAGGCCTTCAAGAGGCAGCTGGACAACCATCTGTCAGGGATGCTTTAGGGTGGATTCCTGCATTGAGCAGGGGGTTGGACTCGATGGCCTTATAGGCCCCTTCCAACTCTACTATTCTATGATTCTATAATTCATTCAGAGAAACCTTTCCCATTAACGAGAATGACATGCACCTTCACATTTAGAAACGTGGGGAATTCTAAGAGTAGCATTTGCAGCAGATTGATGACATGCATAGGGTGCAGGAGCTAAGGTGAATGACAAAAAATAATTTATTGAAGAACCCGAAAGCTATAGGAACGTACAACACAGTCATGGAACAGTAGATAACAACATGAATAAAGAGATTTGATTTGGGTGTGTGTGTTTGTTTTGGATGCCTTTCAAAAATTGGTCAAGATGACGGACGTAGCAAAGCTACCGAATGCTCCAAACAACGCAGACAACTTTTATTATTTTGGTTTTTAGGTTTTGGCTTTCATAAAGTGCCCAACACATGTCATTAAAAAAAAAGAAGCGAAAAACTAATAAATTAAACCAATGTTTTAAAAAGAACCAAAGTCTAGAATTGCAAAGACACTGAAGAATAGCCACTGCATGTTACCAAGGGCATGAAACAAAACCTCAGACCACACCAAAAAAGAGAAATGGCAATTAAAACTTGTGATCCATGTCAGAACAAAAAGCTGAGTCAGTTTCTGACAAACATAACTTTAAAATTGGGCATCTATGTTGCTAGGGCCAGCTTCCACACCCCCCCCCCCACACCCCAAGGAACAAAACTTGAATTGCACAGCACAGGTTTGGCGGACAAAACATGGACTCCATTGCCAAAATTCCAGGTCTCGTGAATGGGGCATTACGAAACCCCCCACACCAGATTTTTTTCACCTCCTCCCTCAGATGTACTTTGAGTCCCTTTGCTTCTAAAGGAATGGCTACAAACTTTGGCCGTTTCGAAATTTGGCCCTTTTAAAATGTGAAAGATTTCTTCGATTGCAAAAGTGAGGCTAAAAAAAACCCCTCTGTCCCACAAGTTTGAAAATCCTAAATGGAATGTACCCATTGCTATCACTAAACGTTATTCGGTCGGGGCTTTTTGGTGGTATCTTGAAAATGTCACCTGGGCTCATTTCTGCCATACTCAGGTATTTCCGTTCTGTCCAAAATTAATCTTTCTTTCTGCTTTAATTCTCTTTCTCTCTCTCGCCTATAAATCCCAGTACAAGGAAAGACTGTGGATGGGACTACTTATTATAAGAAATGTGGGTAACCTGCTAGAAATGACAATGCTGCATTGCGCCCCCATAGTTATAGAAATGTGTGTCATGCTGTCACGCTGAGCCTCCATTCAGGAGGCAGCCAGTAATGTGAAACGTGTTTTTGTGTATGAGTGTGTGTGTGTGTTTCGTCCTGTCATATTGCACTCCTAACAAGAACAATACAATATGGTTCTCAGACCCATTTCTGATTGGCTCTGTCCTCGGAGGGGGAGGGGAAATGAATTCTTCCCAAAGGGGGTGTGGCCTGACCATCTGGAGGTGGAGCTTCGTGGGCAGGGTTACCTGCCTCTCCTGCTAATTATTTCAAAACTCTGGGGGGTAAGTTGATGTTGGGTTAAAAAAATGTTTAAAACAGAGTGTCTGTAACTGGGAGCAACCGTGATTCGGTCCATTGAGTTGCAATTGATCGTGGCTTCCTGGGACTGTATTGCCTCTGTTTTGCAGCTAACGTTGACAGGAGAGGATGATTGGCATGTCAATACTCAACAAAACCACTGGAGGCTTCAGCCGTGCACGTGAGTGAGGCCCTTATGGATTAGTTTCCTCTGGAAGTGCCAGTTGGGCCGCCATCTTGTTTTTCTGAGAGGCCATTGACCCATCTGGGCCAAGGTCAGTGGCGACGCCACCGTTTTCTGCCTCTCGGTGTGTGAAGGGACCCACCCCACTCTCAAAGCGTTGCCTCTGAGGAAGGGGGGAGGGGACCTATTAGTGGCCCTTGACCTGCGAAGGTTGTCCACGCGAAGCAAGTCCTGGGTGAAGCTATTTGAGGAGTTATTTGAGGAGTTTCCTTACCATATAGCCTTGATTAAATCCACTTCTTGGTTAGCAGCAGGGAATCAGCACGAAAGGAACAGGGAGAATCATTTGGGCATTCAATCCTGCCCCACCTCCCAAAAAAATATCATTGAGGTCATTGCTTCCATGCTGCAAGAACCCAGCCATCGTCCGTAGTCAGCTGTGGCTTTCTGCTCCCTGCTCTTCCTCTGTTATCGCCTCTTGCTATCAACGTTTCGACTCGTAGACCTCTCAGGGCAGAGAACTGTCCTGGGCACAGATCCATAAGGAATCAATCCACGTCAAAGAGAGGTGTGCAACTTGCACAGTGTAGGTGATGCAATGTGTGTGCAGCTTTTCCAAGCCGCCCCGAGCTCTGCAGCATTGAAGGGTCCCCCTGACCCTGCCAGGGAACCCCCATATGCCTCCCACACTGTTGATGGCTGAAATGCAGCGAGATCTTTCGTCTTGACTTCTCACGGCACAGAAGGTAAGTACACACCATGTTCAGAAATGCCTGAACATTGAGCATCACTTTCCAGAGATGTGGAGGACCTCCAGAGGACCTCCTGATGTGGGTTGAGCATCACTTTCTAGAGATGTGGAGGACCTCCAGAGGACCTCCAGATATGGGTTGAGCATCACTTTCTAGAGATGTGGAGGACCTCCAGAGGACCTCCAGATGTGGGTTGAGCATCACTTTCTAGAGATGTGGAGGACCTCCAGAGGACCGCCAGATGTGGGTTGAGCATCACTTTCTAGAGATGTGGAGGACCTCCAGAGGACCGCCAGATGTGGGTTGAGCATCACTTTCTAGAGATGTGGAGGACCTCCAGAGGACCGCCAGATGTGGGTTGAGCATCACTTTCTAGAGATGTGGAGGACCTCCAGAGGACCGCCAGATGTGGGTTGAGCATCACTTTCTAGAGATGTGGAGGACCTCCAGAGGAATTTCACTTGTCTTTGCGAAAGTTTGCTTTCTCTGGAACTCTTCAACCATGGATTGTGAGCCGTGGAGGCCAGGCTGTTGGCTCCAATGTCAATGTGGTAGTGAACCTGCTCTGGGTTTCCGTCTCTAAAGGAGTCTATTCAGCACGTTGGCTAGCTCCTTTAGAGATTTGACTGGTTCTGACTGAAATCCGAACTTGGAGCCACCAGCCTCCACTGGTGGAAGCTGCCGTACACCAGGTCTGAACATTGGTCCATCCAGGTCATCTCTCTGGGGTCTCAGGTAGACCCTCACCTGCCCCATGATCCTTCTAACTAGAGATGCCAAGGATTGCACCTGGGGCATCCGCTATGCAAAGCACATGGTCTACAACTGAGGGATGATTCTTCCTGAAGGACTTCCAACTCCCCCTCAATGATACCGCTAATCTCCCAGGCAGCTGTTGGCCTCTCTTTTATTGGAGGCCATCCGTTACCAGGGCTCAATCTCTGGATTTCCTCCACTGAGCAAGAGGTTGGACTTGATGGCCTCACAAGGACCCTCCTACTCTAGCAGTCTATGATTTCACTTTGAGCAACGTTGAGTAGGGTGCTCTACTTTTATCCACCAGCCATCAATTCCCCCAAAATCCCAGAGCTATTGCGGGATTGATAGATGATTACACTGACCATCTGGCTTGACCAATAGCCAGCATGGATGTTTTCTGAGGCCATAGCTAGACGAGGTTATATCCTGGGGATCAGCCCAGGATTGTCCCTGTGCGTTCACATGACGCACAGGGGATCCCGGAAGCAGGGAGAGATGGTCCCTCCCTTTCCCTGGGATATTGCCCTACACTTCTACTTGCTTTTTCCATGGTCTTAGGATCATCCTGAGACCGTGGAACGTGTGGCTGGGCGTTGCGGTTTATCCTGGCTCCTCACGAGTAACCGTGAGGAGCCGGGAGCCAGGCATGGGGCACAGAGCTCCTCAGGAGCTCTGTATCCATCGGGGGTGGGATGTTGTTGTCACACAGAGGAGGGCCAGGATCTTGTCTCAATCCTCCCAGAGTGCAGGACACGGAATAACGGGCTCAAGTTAAAGGAAGCCAGATTCCAGCTGGACATCAGGAAAAACTTCCTGACTGTTAGAGCAGTACAACAATGGAACCAGTGACCTAGGGAGGTGGTGGGCTCTCCCACACTAGAGGTATTCAAGAGGCAGCTGGACAACCATCTGTCTGGGATGCTTTAGGGTGGATTCCTGCATTGAGCAGGGGGTTGGACTCGATGGCCTTATAGGCCCCTTCCAACTCTTCTATTCTATGATAACATCGTCGCTTTTGCATTTTTATGTGGAGCATGACTTGGTGCTAGAGGTGGGGAACTCCTGAGTGTCCCAGGAAGTGAGGTGTGCAGAAGCATGACACTTAATTTCTGCTCTGCTCCCTATTTTTGCTCGTCTTGAAGTTCCTGAGGTGATTCCCAGATGCAGGGAATCAGATCCGCCTTAGATTTTTGGCTTTAACCAAAGTAGAGTTGCCACACTAGAAGTCACACCTTTGGTATTCATGGGCACGCGTGAAAATTCATCACCGTTCATGGAGGGGTGTTTGCAGCCAGGGGCAAACATGAAGAGAGACTGAAAGAACTGGGCATGTTTAGCCTGGAGAAGAGAAGATTGAGGGGAGACATGAGAGCACTCTTCAAATACTTGAAAGGTTGTCACACAGGAGGGCCAGGATCTCTTCTCGATCCTCCCAGACTGCAGGACACGGAATCATGGGCTCAAGTTAAAGGAAGCCAGATTCCAGCTGGACATCAGGAAAAACTTCCTGACTGTTAGAGCAGTATGACAATGGAACCAGTTCCCTAGGGAGGTGGTGGGCTCTCCCACACTAGAGGCCTTCAAGAGGCAGCTGGACAGCCATCTGTCAGGGATGCTTTAGGGTGGATTTCTGCATTGGAATTGGACCTTGTAGGCCCCTTCCAACTCTACTATTGTATGATTCTATGATTCTATGACGTTGTCAGTCAAGCATCACAGCTAGAAAAATTGTACGGCTCACATGCACTGATCCTTCAGTGGAGTCAATTCACACATTCAAGCTGTGAGGAGACCATCAGCCTGTGTGTGTGAACCACATTGAACTTGTTCAGATGGCATGCGAAGCCAGAGTGGTTTTGCTAAACGTTACGGCTTAGCGTGTCACTTTGGCTTCGGGCCGCCTCGGCCTTCGCCCGAACCGCCTCGGATCCGGCTCGGAAGGGTCCGAATCACCCCGCTCCACTTCAGATTCGGGGTTCGGATCCGAGGCGGTGCCCAGCCCTAGTTCGCGGCCTAACCACGGCTTAGCATGTTGTCAGAACAGGTCCAGATGAACTATGGATGGAACAGACAGATACCACAAGATGACGACTAGATGTCATTAAATGGGGAAAACAAGGCATTTCCATTTGTGCTTATTTTTTGGGGACGGGGGATGGAGATGTTCCCACTGAAAGGAAACGATCTACTGCGTGAAATGGCTTTCTTTTCTTTTCGCGTCAATGAGGATGATCAGCTGCTGAATCCACACGGTTGATTCTTCCCTCTCCTAAGACACGCTTTTCTAAAAGGCAGGAGGGTTGTTCTGACGATCACGTCCGCTAAGAGGCTGTTGCACACTGAGGCTGCTCCCACACTAGAGGCCTTCAAGAGGCAGCTGGACAACCCTCTGTCAGGGATGCTTTAGGGTGGATTCCTGCATTGAGCAGGGGGTTGGACTAGATGGCCTTTGAGGCCCCTTCCAACTCTACTATTCTATGATTCTATGATCAGGAAAAACTTCCTGCCTGTTAGAGCAGTACGACAATGGAACCAGTGACCTAGGGAGGTTGTGGGCTCTCCCACACTAGAGGCCTTCAAGAGGCAGCTGGACAACCATCTGTCAGGGATGCTTTAAGGTGGATTCCTGCATTGAGCAGGGGGTTGGACTAGATGGCCTTGTAGGCCCCTTCCAACTCTGCTATTCTACGATTCTATGAAAGGAGGCACAGCTTTTTGTCCTTCTTTGCATACTCCCCGAAATGACTGCCAAAACAAAAGGGCCCATTTCATGGTTGAGAAGGTGGGAGGCTGAACATTTGGGTTTTTTAAGGGCCCATTTTGGCTCAGCATTACCTCCAATTTCATGTACCATCAGCCCCCACAGTTCCCTTGATATTTACTGATCCCCCACTTCCCACTGGAACAGTGGTGGCCAAAATTGGGGACACTTTTTGCAATTTTCATGTGTTGCAGCTTCGCCTGCTTCTAGAAAATGTTCTGTTTCTCGAAATTCCAATGTTTCTCTATCAATTGAAAGAGAATTTCATGCTGCATTCAATACAAAAAAAACCACAACGCAAATATCTGCAGTACACAAAAAGTTGTGCTTGCTTGAGTCTAAAAACAAACGCGGGGGTGATTGAGTGAAGACGTGGATTGGAACTGCAAACCCTATCCTACGGGCCAATCGCAGTCCTTGTTCTGGGGACCAATCCCGTGGCAGTAGCTGCGATACATCGTGTCTCAAGTTGGGGAAAGACGGTTTTGCTGTTTGTTGCGTAACTGAAGTGCAATTGGAGATTGTGTGAATATTTGAAATATTTCTCAAATTAAAAGTGTGTGTATGTCCATCATAAATAGAGTAGGGTGACCATATGAAAAGGAGGACAGAGCTCCTGTATCTTTAACAGTTACATTTTGTAGTTTATTCGTTCAGTCGCTTCCGACTCTCCGTGACTTCATGGACCAGCCCACGCCAGAGCTTTCTGCATAGAAAAGGGAATTTCAGCAGCTGCCATTTGTATATATGGAGAACCTGGTGAAATTCCCTCTTCATCACCACAGTTATAGCCCACAGGGGCTATACTAGAGTAACCAGATTTAAAAGAGGGCAGCTTTAACTGCTGTGATGAAGAGGGAATTTCACCAGGTTCCCCATATATACAAATGGCACCTGCTGAAATTCCCTTTTCAATACAACTGTTAAAGATACAGGAACCCGGTCCTCTTTTCCATATGGTCACCCTAAAATAGAGCACCAAAGAAAAGAGTTGATTGGACACCCAAGAAAAGAAAGATTGTTGAATTATGTGAATCAGGTCTTTCAATTGATATATAAACATTTGAATTTCATGAAACCGAACATTTTCTACAAGCAGGCAAAGTTGCAAAACATGAACATTTCAAAAAGTGTCCGCCATTTTGGCCACCACGGTACATTTAGAACTGCAGCGTTTCTTTTTGCCACACACTGGGCTTTCCTACATGAGGCTTTTAACTAGCACCTTTACTGAGGCTTCTGCTTCCATATTCTTTTTGAGATTAAGATCGGCTGATTTGCATGAGTGTTTTCCCCCCCCCCCTGGGATTTTTCTTTCTCTGCCTTTCTATACACTGCATTACGCAACCACTCGGTAGTGCTGTTGTGTAGTGGAATTGTGGAAATACACAACAGCCTCATGTCGCCGTATAGAGATATACCAGATTATCCTAGTGAGGAAAAAACCCTGCTAAAATGGTTGAAAAGCAAAGAAGAAGCCCTGGTGGATGACGACGGCATGTAAAGCACCCACAAACTACCATGAGTGAAGAATCATGAGATCACAAAAGCTTTGTGTCAAAAGGCTCAAAGAGCATAAGGAAATGGCCATATGTGGGCGCGGGGCAGGACAGGAGAATGAACTTCTGGATCTACACCAACAAGATACATCTGGCGGATTCAAACTGGAGCAGATAAAGACTGAATTGCGTCCACACCGCCTCAGGGCACGTGTGCAAAATGTCCCACATGCCACCATTAAATTTGTGGGGGTTTGTAAATTTGTGGGGGTTTGCAATTTAGTGGGTGTGGGGGGGACGTAATGCTGATTTAGCCCAATGTATCTTTGTTTTTCTTACCAAAAAGAGAGAAAGAAATTAAAAAAGAAAGAAAGATGTTATTGGACTGGAATTCTACCTTCTGGATCATTGATATTCTGCCTTCTCCTGTTTTCCATGGTGGCTGTTGACAAACCCTCAGTAAAAAAAAGTTTTCCCTCTTCCTCCTCAAAGTTCCAAAAATTTATACCTGAGGAATCACCACCTCCACCTCTTCTGATTGAAGGAATTGTCTTTAGGACAAAAATTTGGATTGTCAATACCTCTGTTTGGAAGGAAGGAAGGAAGGAAGGAAGGAAGGAAGGAAGGAAGGAAGGAAAAAAAATCTTTGGTATACTGAAAAGTTTGGAAGGAAGGAAGGAATCTTTAGTATACTGAAAAGCTTGTTCCTGAAACTAATTGAGAATTGTGTGAATTATTGGCAAAATTCGGTAACAGCCATGGAGGTGAATGAAGAACGCAAAGCGTACTTGTGTGATGTCTGTTTCACAAGTCCTAAACTTGGTAAGTTGCTAAACAATCTCTTCCATTTCCATGTAATCAAAATCTCACTCATAAAAGGCCAACTCCAGAACTTCCAGGAGTTGACCAGTGCCAAGGTCTTTGGAAAAACATCTCTAATCCCAAACTTTCTCTCTGTCTTCCCTTTTATTGTAGTCAATTCTTTTTGCAATGGTGCCATCAAAACCTGGCTGGACTCTTAAACCAAAAGCTTTCCCATATGGAGCAACCTATATCTCACAAATCATGAGATAATATCATAGAATCATAGAATAGTAGAGTTGGAAGGGACCTCTAGGCCCCTTCCAACTCTACTATTCTATGATTCTATGATATTATCTCATGATTTGTTGGTTTCAAAGGGCCAGTGATCTGTCTCAACAGAGCCTTTCTTTGTTACGTGAAAGTCAGTTTGGAATGGTTGTCCATCTATGGTCATGACCCTTTCCCAACAAACTTCCACACAGTTCATGGAACTTGTTGAAGGACCGATCTAGGTCTGGTTTTGGCTAGAGACCAACATGGAATTGCCTCTCTTGTTTTCGTCCTTGCCATCGTCTTCCAACCCTATCATGGCTAACCTGGGATCAATGGTGTCAGTCAAACAATGCCATCAAAGATGGACCAATGGTCTGAGCAATCTAAAGAGGCCACGGCAGGGAGAATCCATGGTGGAGGAATGTCCAAATCCAGAGCTCTGCTAAGTCCATGCGTGAAGCTGAAAAGTTGTATGGGTGAAGCGGAGAGGCTGGAGAGAAAAGAAGTATACCAGCACCAGGGCTGACATGTTTCCCCCTCCTCCATTTTTAGAAGTATGTTAGGGGAACGGGTTTTGGAGCTGGTGGAGGGCTTTTAACGCCAGCACAATCCCTTTTCCCTGTTTCTGCCATTGGAAGAGCAAAGCATCTGGGGGCATCAGGAGGCGTGTGAGGGTGGATCTTCCTCTCTGTCCACAGCTTCTTTCTCCACAAGCAGAGAGGGAGATCCTCTTTGTTCTAGCACCCTCTAGGATGACCTCCCAGGACCCAAGGATTGCAGCCTTATTTATTTCAATTCGGAACAGTTATCTATCATACTGAGGTAGAAGGAGCCTCTCAAATATGACGGAATTGTCTTGGTTTGCTAAGAATGCAAGAAGAGCCCTGCTGGATCAGACCGAGTGTCCATCTAGTCCAGCACGTCCCACCAGCTGTTGACCAGGGATCCACAAGCAGGATGTGAATGCGACGGCAGCTTCATGGCCAGGTTCCCCAACAACTGATGTACATAGGCAGACCACTGGTGGTAGCATGAACTCAAAACCAAATTGTACAGGGTCTTTGAGACTCTCTGTTATGCTTATATAAAATATAGAAACGTAGAATTGTAGGAAGCTCACTTATATGTTGTTGGTCAATCAGTCAATGTAGCTCAGGGTTGTCTACATTGACTGGCAAAAGCTCTGTAAGATTTCAGGCTGAGGGACGTCTTTCGCATCTCTCCCTGGAGCTGCTGCTGGGATTGAACCTGGGACCTTCCGCGTGCAAAGTAGGGCTGTGCACGGACCCCCTGATCCGCTCCAGATCCTGATCCGCTCCTTTCGGATCGGGTCTGCTCCGCTTTGTCTCGATCCGCTGCCCTCCCGACCCAATTCGGATCCGCCTTTGGCAGAGGCGGATCGGGTCGCTTCGCTCCAGATTCGCTGATCCAAATCGGAGCGGAGCACAGCCCTAGTGCGAAGCACGTTCTCTACCACCGAGCTATGCCCCTTCCAGGTTTATTTATTAGGCCTCACAGACCTGCAAGAAAGTTGGACGTTGTCATCCCTTGGAGACAGAAAAGGTGCCACAACCCATCAATAAACGCTCTCTAAATCTAAGGCTCTCTCCAAGGCTAGAACATCCCAAGGCTTCTAAAAACATCCCTGCTTGGAAATGCTCTGGGTTTGATTTTTGGTGCATAAGTCCACTGGACAGCCCCCAAGGAACGTACAATGATCAACGTCTATTTGTACCAGTGCTCTGCGGCGTGCAGTGCCCTAGGCTCAAAGGTCACAGAGGGAGAGGGCTCCCAACGGAGTAACTTGGGGTAGTTGTATTTTTTGCAAATGATTGTCTCTCTTTTCTCTGTATAAAGACACTTGTGATCGGATGCTAAAAGTGAACAAAACGGTCTAGATAAAGAGGCAGATGGTTCACTTGCTAAGTTGGCTGGAAAGGCCGGGTGGAAGTATGGACTGGGGTTGGCTTTGGCTGAGACACAATTCTCACAATTCCCCCTGCATTGAGCCGGGGGTTGGACTCGATGGCCTTCTAGGCCCCTTCCAACTCTACTATTCTATGATTCTGTAGGTGCCACCAAAAGATGTCCAACCCAACCCCCCCATCATTCCTGCCGTCTCCTCTCAACCCTTCGATAAGCACTTCCCAACACCCGTTGTCGTGATTGTTGTTTTTAACAACACACTGAGATACAAAGGAAAGAAGATGGTAGAAGAGGATAAATGAAGGAACGGACAAAGAAACACCCACATTCACGTGAAATCAATTGGCCCATGCACAGACCTTGAAGTCGAAATGAAATCTTTTCAGACAAACAACACGTCAAACCCCACCCTCCCCACCCCACCCCTCCCAATAATTATTATTACATTACTTCAAGAAAGAGTATATTTTTTCATGCATAAATCAAATTTTCATTTCATCTTTTTTTGTCTTTTCTTCTTCTTCTTCTTCTTCTTCTTCTTCTTAAATTACATTTGAACACGTAAACACATATAATAAATACTCTCGTAAGACATGACTCAGCAGGAAAAAAAAACACATCCCCAAAGCAAAGGGTATTAGTATTATTTGTGATTTTTTTTTTAAAGGACTTGTTTAAATATGAAATCTGTAAACTCCAAGGAACCTCCATTTCTCGCTCTTTCTCTCTCTTTTTTAAAAAATCATGAAACTAGCCAGTTTTTCCTTTCCTTCCCAAACATTCAATATGTCTCCCATTGAGCATGTCAGCATAATAATAACATGCCATCTTCTGCAAAATTATAATTTAACAGTATAAAGCTTCAAGTTGCAAATTCCAAAAACTAGCTAAGTAATTATTATTATTATTATTATTAATATTATTATTATTTGTCACATAAACTATACATTAAATATTTTTGAGGTATTTCAGAGAACATTGTCAAAGACTTGCCGGGTTTGTGCTGGACAGAGAGGTGGGAATGGTGGAGGTGGTTGATTTTTTTTGGTTTTTTCCTCCTGAGTGGAGAATATCTTTGGTATCAACAAGCCATTTGAGTATTGGGTCAAAAGAGAGGGACAATTTCGCTTGGAAAAGAAGGGATTTGGGGGAAAGATGGGTGGTTTGGAGAAAAGACCTGGCTTAGCTCAACCTAAGAGGCATTACAGGTGGCTGCCCAGGGTATCATAGAATCACAGAATCATAGAATAGCAGAGTTGGAAGGGGCCTACAAGGCCATCAAGTCCAACCCCCTGCTCAATGCAGGAATCCACCCTAAAGCATCCCTGACAGATGCTTGTCCAGCTGCCTCTTGAAGGCCTCTAGTGTGGGAGAGCCCACCACCTCCCTAGGTCACTGGTTCCATTGTCGTAATACTCTAAGCCACGGTTAGGCCGCAAACCCTTTTGCAGCAAATGGTTACTCTGAACCCTCGGGGGGGTGGGGGTGGAAATAACCCAACACCTGGAGATAACAGCGTACTGCAGAGACTAGACTTATAGTGGTGGCCCAAAATTGTGGACCCTTTTTGAAATGTTCACGTTTTGCAACTTTGCATGCTTATAGAAAATGTTCTCTCTCACGAAATTCAAATATTTATATGCCAATTGAAAGAGCATTTAATGCTGAATTCAATACCAAAAACAACAACAGAATGCAAATATCTGCAGCACGAAAACAGTTATGCTTACTTTAGTCTACAAACAAACACAGGTGTGATTGAGCGAAGAAGCGGATTGGAATTGCAAACCCTACCGGCCAATCACAGTCCTTGTTCTGGGGACTATTCACATGGCAGTAGCTGTGGTACATCCTGTTTCAAGTTGGGGAAAGTCAGTTTAGCTGTAACTGAAATGCAATTGGGGATGGTGTGACTATTTGAAGTATTTCTCATATTAAAAGTGTACGTTCGTACCTCATAAAGAAAAGAGTTGATTGGACACCCAGGAAAAGAAGCAGGATTGTCGTATTACGTGAACCAGGGCTTTCAATTGATAGATAAACATTGGAATTTCGTGAAACCGAACATTTTCTATAAGCAGGCAAAGTGGCAAAACGCGAAAATTTCAAAAAGTGTCCGCCATTTTGGCCACCGCTGTAGGAGAGAATCTGAAAGCAAGGGAGAAGGATCTCAGTGAGCCCAAGAAGGCCTTCAAAAGGCAGCTGGACAACCATCTGTCAGGGATGCTTTAGGGTGGATTCCTGCATTGAGCAGGGGGTTGGACTCGATGGCCTTGTAGGCCCCTTCCAACTCTGCTATTCTATGATTCTATGAGCATAGGGTAGCAATAGGGCTTGAGCAGGTGTGAGGAAAAGAAGTTCTGCCTATTTCTTTCTTGTTGGCATGGAAGAAGCCCATTCACATCTTCAGAAAGACCGCATGGTGCAGCCTCAGCTGGGCCTCTAATGCTTCACAAAGCTGGAGGAGTCATACGTGTGAATGTACCCTTGTTTTTCCTGCAGTGGGCAAGGGGTTGGACTCGATGGCCTTGTAGGCCCCTTCCAGCTCTACTATTCTATGATTTTGTTTTTCAAACAAAACCTTCTGCATACAGAAAGTTAGCAAGAACACTTCTCCCAGCACATGTCAGCTCTTCCATAGGCAGGAAGGTTTTTTGGTGTCAAGGCTAGGGTGACCCTATGAAAAGGAGAACAAAAGGGAATTTCAGCAGGTGTCATTTGGAGAACCTGGTGAAATTCCTTCATCACCACAGTTAAAGCTGCAGGAGCTATACTAGAGTGACCAGATTTAAAAGAGGCAGGGTTCCAGCAGCTTTAACTGTGGTGATGAAGAGGGAATTTCACCAGGTTCTCTATATATACAAATGACACTTGCTGAAATTCCCTTTTCAGTACAACTGTTAAAGATACAGGAGCCCTGTCCTCCTTTTCATAGGGTCACCCTACTATTAAAGATACAGGAGCCCTGTCCTCCTTTTCATAGGGTCACCCTACTATTAAAGATACAGGAGCCCTGTCCTCCTTTTCATAAGGTCACCCTACTATTAAAGATACAGGAGCCCTGTCCTCCTTTTCATATGGTCACCCTACTATTAAAGATACAGGAGCCCTCTCCTCCTTTTCATATAGTCACCTTACTATTAAAGATACAGGAGCCCTGTCCTCCTTTTCATATAGTCACCCTACTATTAAAGATACAGGAGCCCTGTCCTCCTTTTCATAGGGTCACCCTACTATTAAAGATACAGGAGCCCTGTCCTCCTTTTCATATGGTCACCCTACTATTAAAGATACAGGAGCCCTGTCCTCCTTTTCATAAGGTCCCCCTACTATTAAAGATACAGGAGCCCTGTCCTCCTTTTCATATAGTCACCCTACTATTAAAGATACAGGAGCCCTGTCCTCCTTTTCATAGGGTCACCCTACTATTAAAGATACAGGAGCCCTCTCCTCCTTTTCATATAGTCACCCCACTATTAAAGATATAGGAGCCGTGTCCTCCTTTTCATAGGGTCACCCTACTATTAAAGATACAGGAGCCCTGTCCTCCTTTTCATATAGTCACCCCACTATTAAAGATACAGGAGCCCTGTCCTCCTTTTCATATAGTCACCCTACTATTAAAGATACAGGAGCCCTGTCCTCCTTTTCATATAGTCACCCTACTATTAAAGATACAGGAGCCCTGTCCTCCTTTTCATATGGTCACCCTATCTAGTCCAGCTTTGCCCACTCAGACTGACACATGGAGTAGCTCTAGGCATATGGCAGCACGCATATGCACAAGCTTTCTGTGCATGAGGGTGCACATTGAACGCCAGAGTGGGGGGGGGGACAGGATTAGTCTGGGGGAGGGGAGGGGAGGGGGACACTTCTTTCTGTCCCATCACCCAAAGGCTATGAGAGTTGCCAGAATCCATCTGATTAAGAGAACTGAGGTAATATCATGTGAATTCATTGGACGAAAAAGTGGAAAGAAATGATTTACACCTTTGGTACAAGAAAAAGGCACTCATCAGTCACTCTTACAATCACGTTCTCTCTCTCTCTCTCCCTCTCTCTCTCTCTCTGTCAGTCTCTCTCTCTCTCTGAAGGGTTGGGAAGAGCAGGAAACCTTGGGAAGAAAGAAGGTGGCTTTCTATGATTCAGAGGGAACAAGGACGGGTATAAATTCCAGCACAAACCAGGCAAGGGGAACAAAATCTTTGGTATCAGGTGTGATTTTCAAATCACAAAAATCGAAAACTCAAGTGAGGTAGCCTATATTTTCTGGTTCTCACTAAAAATGTCTTTGCATGTTCGGGGCCAGGAGTCATCAGAACGACCCCCTTTCTTTTCCTCGCGGTGTTCTTTTAACCAAGGTCAGCCCCCTCCTCCTTTTTTTTTTTTTTTTTTTTTTTGGGTGGCTTCTCAGCCCTTAAATACTTCACAAAATCAGGTATGAGAATCCACCATCGTCCTTCTTCACTGTTGGTTAGCATCGATACATCACGACAAACAAGAAGACACAGCAGGGCGGGGGACACTCGTGGGGGGATGGACACTGGGTGGCAGGAGAGAAGATCTGGGCATTTTAAGTTCTCCTCCCTTCTTATTCTCTCTCCCCCTTTTTTGGCAAAACATACCTTGGTATTTGCTACATTCCCTCTTCCAGCTCTGTCTCTTCTGTTGTCTTTGGTTGGTCCAGCTATCTCCCCCAGTTGCACCCCGCACCCTGATGGCCGCACCCAATAACTTAGATTGGACATCATCTCTTTTTGAAGTTAGGAAATCGGAATAGTCGTTTCATTTCCCCCCCATTCCTCCTTTCCGCTTAAATAATCATCATCCGATGGTATTTCCTTTTCTTTCCTTTCCTTTCATCCTCGAAGGTGCCTTAACAGTCGCGTAACACATTGTCTTCAATGTAAAGTGAACGCAAAATAAAACATTGCGCAAAGATGGTGCTGTTTTACCCGCATCAATTTGGTATTGTCCCATTAAAACAAAAACAACGAGAACAACACACACACACACACGCACGCACACACGGAAAGAATCCCATGTTTACCAGGGAGGTGGTGAGGCTGAGATCCTCTTGCCGGGAACCTTCTCAACAACCTTTCCTCCGGCCCTCCCGGGCAAAGGAGGCGCTAAAACTTGCCAGCCAGACACGGGAGGCTTGATTCAGGGTCGCATTTCTCGTCTGATTGACCGTGTCGTGTTTTTTATTTTATTTTTTTGCCTTGCCATCGCTTGTGATTCATGGCGCCAGTCACTATCCAAGTAAACGCTCCTTCCAGAGCCAGAGAGGAGTACCATCGTGTATCCATCTTTTATTTTTAAGGCAGGCTGCAAATTGGCACACACACAAAAAATAGTCGGTTATCTTTCGTACGCTGCCAGAGATCCTTTTGAGCTTTTTGTAGAGTTTATCATTCCAGGGTTCAGGAGCTGGGGGTGGGTGCGTGGGTCGCGTTTTCTTTCGCTCTGCCCCCCTGCCACACTCAAGGTTGATCTGTACTTAAATCTATCTGTATATTTATTTTGCGATCAGATTCATAATTCTGCCCCCCTACCCCCCCCAAGCCAACGATCCCAATCTGATTTCTATCGCATTTATATTTTCTATCCCGCATCCCAGCCCACCTTGTTGGTAACGCAGACGAGGAAAGGCGGCAGAAAGCGGAGTTAGTGGGGTTATTCTGGGAGGAGATGGACAGAATCAATCCAGTGTGGGGCTGGCCTTTGGAATGAAACCAAGGTCGAACGGAAGGTCAGTGTTTGGGAAAGAGAAAGCTCAGCTCCAACTTTTCTTTCCTCTGATTTCTTTAAACCTTTTTTTTTTTAATACCCGATTTATTTTTTTCTAAAATGTGCTTTGTGACCCGCATTATCTCTAGGTGACACAGTGCAACTTAGCTTTGGGTTCCCCACTACTGATTCAAGGGGGAGAAGATGGGGTTATCTTTCGTACGAGTTTCTGCTCCCCCATCCACGTTTTGGCTAGGAATTCCTTTGAGAGGAACCATCGAAGAACAAGCGGTCTTCTCTCGGTTTGAATTCTGTTTGGGTAAATTCGGACCGTGTCGGTACGCACTTGGCGAAACGTCTGGTAGGTTTTGACGGGGATTGCCTGGAGGGTGAAGTCTTCTGTTTGGTGGGGCTGCCATGGACAGGAGATGAGAAAGGGTTTTGAGTTGTTGGAGGTGTGAATGAGGACAGCAGGGTGATGTTTTGAGAATGCTTTCTGGAATGGATTCTCATGCTTTCCCTCTGTTGGTCGTATAGATGTGGTAGACAAGCCCTCTCAGACCCCAGGACTTGCAAACTGAGAAACAGCCCGAAACCACATCCAAACAGACTCTCGTCACCACTTGTAGAAATACATCTAACTGTCACAAAAGGAACTGCAAATGATTCCCATGCGATGCTGTCACATGCCTTTTCCCACATCGGAAGTGGTTATTACTGGCGTCGTGATGCTGGATGGGTGGATATTTGGGGCCTGGGATGTGTCCCAGGTTGCAAGACGCCACGTGCGATGAAATTGTGTCTCACAGGTGTCAACGTAAGCACCGTGGGGGGAATGAATGGAGCCGGGATTGAAAACCCAGGGACTGGATGTGCTAAGTGAACTCTATCTTGGGGCATGTCTACACCAGCTCTATATCCTGCGATCCTAATGCCACACAGAGGATCCCGGGAGCATGCAGATACAATCCTTCCATTCTCCTAGGATAACCCTTCGGTGTAAAAAGGGCCTTGGTGAATTGTACCACTTTAACATGGTCACACGTCACCCAGTTTATTGCCCTCCCTGCAATGTTTCAACGCGGGACTGTTTTTTAAGGTGTGCACCATTCTCTTGCTCCTTCGATGGCAAAGATATCCCTCCCCCCCGGGTCATCTGTCATAAGACGTTCATTCCCGTAACAAGGACTTCAAAACATGCTTCAACGTCTACAATGAAGAGTGTTGCGTGTGGGCCCCCTTCCCCTCAGCCAACAGAACAATATAACACTCTTCGGCCTGGAATTTTATGGCTGAACCGAAAGGTTTTCAGGGGTGTTAATGAGATGGGATGAGGAAACGCAGCCACCCACCCCGGGTAAATCAGTTGTGAGCTTTAAATGGAGGTTGAAGTTGGATGATTGCTATGGGAGATATACTCGGAGGGTCTGCGATGTCCCAGAGGTTTTCGCTGGGGAGGGTTGTGAGGTGTGCATGGCTTGATGTGTGTGTGTGTATGTGTGTGTGTGAGGAGTGGGGGGAGTGAATGCATGGAGAAAGGAATGGGCTCTTTGCTGGGTGGGGTCGAGGGGGGATGTGGACGTTAGCTGAAAGATCATGCTTTGGAAAAAGTGCTTGTAGATGAGGAAGAGACTCCGGGGTTGGTTCCTGGCTCTTCTTGCCAGCGGTTCATACACCTCCGGCGGGCATTCATGAAGAAGTTGCTGACGGTGTTGAGCTCCAGGCCCAGCTGCTGCGAAATGGTCATTTGCATCTCCTTCGAAGGGCGCTTGTTCTCTTTGAAGATGGCGATCAGGGTGCGGCGTTGGAGGTCCGTGAAGACCAGGCGCTGCTTCTTGGGTTGCAGGTTGCGGTCTTTCTGCTGCTCCTGTTCTTTACGTTTGCACGCTACACGGGTGTTTTTTTTTTAAAGAAGGGGAAAAGAAGAAGGAGGGGGAAAAGAAGAACACGGCGATCAAACTCATGGACACCAAGGCCGCTTCCAGCTTTTCTCCCCCTTGTGACGGACGGGGGAAACTGCTGTGCCCCCCATCTGCCCCAGACAAGAGGTCCTCCCTATCCCTCACCCCCACCCAGTGGGAATATTAGGGTGACCATATTTGGGAAACCAAAAAAGAGGACACCTAGTGTGCGTGTGGGGAAGCAGCTTTCTGATTCCTGCAGAAAGTACGTTATTCCCCCGCCACCTTAAAGAACCCGATTGGAGTGGAGGAGGGGAAAGGATTTCATTCTGCACCACCACCATCCACTCCAATGGGGGCCTTTTCTATAATGTCCACGAATGACCTACTTTCCCCTTTAAGACCTCAATTGGAGCTCGGGGTGGGGGAATGATGTGCCTCAAGAAAGCATGTCACTCCCTCCTGCCATGCTAATGGCAGCATCAAAGAGGAAGGTGTGTCATTCCAGGACATTATTGAAAATGATAGAAAATCCCCCCTGACACCATGGAAAGAACAAAAACCAGGACAAATCCGGGGAAATCCTGACAGTTGGTCACCCTATTTATTAGGGCTGTCCTGCCTTCCTGATCTTCACCAGGGTAACTTGATTTCTACATCATGGGCATATATTTATTTAAAGTATTCTGCTTCTGTTACTTTGCAGGGGATTCATGCCCCACCCTACCCACTGGGCATCTTATAATTCCTCCTCACCCCCAGCTTCAGTAGGAATTTCAACCCATGTGTTTTCACATTCATGAGGACTAGAACCCGGTTTTGTTTTTGTTTTTCTAAAATGGAAGCCGAGCTGCTCAGAATAGCTAGCCTTAATCCTACATTCCTTTATCCGCTCACGGGTTTTTGTCTGAGTTTCAATGCATCCAGAAATCCCTTCCTCCCTAATGGGCTACACTGTCAAATAACAATTAATATTTTAAAGAGATTAAATTATAAATCGTATATTCAGCTGACACAGCCATAATGGAAAGCGAAGACAGCTGTATTCGCCAAAATAAAATAAAAAATGCTAAAATCCATATGAGTGTAATACCCATGTATCTGGTTACAGCAGTTGGGGACTTGTGGTCCTCCAGACATTTTGGCCTACAAGTCCCATCACTGCCCTCCGTTGGCCATGCTGGCTACGGCTGATGGGAGTTATAGGCCAAAGTATATGGACTGCCACATATTTAGGTGATATGGTGACCAAATGAAAAGGAGGACAGGGCTCCTGTATCTTTAACAGGAATATAGAAAAGGGAATTTCATCAGGTGTCAATTAAAGAGGGTGAAATTCTCTCTTCATCACAACAGTTAAAGCTGCAGAAGCCCTGCCCTCTTTTATATCTGGCCACTCTACTATAGCTAGTGTAGCTTTAACTGTTGTGCTGAAGAGGGAATTTCACTCACTTCAATTGACACCTGATGAAATTCCCTTTTCTACATTACTGTTAAAGATACAGGAGCCCTGACAGGGCTCCTGTATCTTTAACAGTTGCGTTGAAAAGGAAATTTCAGCAGGTGTCATTTGTATAGATGGAGAACCTGGTGAAATTCCCTCTTCATCACAACAGTTAAAGCTGCCCTCTTTTAAATCTGGTCACTCTAGTATAGCTCCTGCAGCTTTAACTGCTGTGATGAAGAGGGAATTTCCACCAGGTTCTCCATATATATATATATAAATGACACCTGTTGACACCTGGAGAAGAGAAGATTGAGGGGAGACATGATAGCACTCTTCAAATACTTAAAAGGTTGTCACACAGAGGAGGGCCAGGATCTCTTCTCGATCCTCCCAGAGTGCAGGACACGGAATAACGGGCTCAAGTTAAAGGAAGCCAGATTCCGGCTGGACATCAGGAAAAACTTCCTGACTGTTAGAGCAGTGCGACAGTGGAATCAGCTACCTAGGGAGGTTGTGGGCTCTCCCACACTTGAGGCCTTCAAGAGGCAGCTGGACAACCATCTGTCAGGGATGCTTTAGGGTGGATTCCTGCATTGAGCAGGGGGTTGGACTCGATGGCCTTGTAGGCCCCTTCCAACTCTGCTATTCTATGATTCTATGATTCTATGAAATTCCCTTTTCTATGCAACCGTTAAAGATACAGGAGCCTTGTCCTCTGTTTCATAGGGTCACCCTACCCACCACCCAACTTTTAATTTTATTTTATTTCATTGCTTTTTACTCTCTGTTGCTCTTCCTTGCCCGTGGACGAATTCTGGAGGCCTTTGGCTCTTGCATGGTGGCTTGTGACTTTTGGGTTGGCTTAGTAAAGGTATTCCTACACTGGATTTTAGCAATAATAATAATAATAATAATAATAATAATAATAATAATAATAATAATAATATCCCCTTTTGGAACAGTTGTAATTCTTTCTGAAGAAAAAAAATGGGGGGGGGGGCAGACTTGCCATTTTGTTACTTCTCAGATCTGTAAAATTTAGGATGGAGGCAAAACTTTATGGATGAGCTGAAATGCCCAAAATGACAGTGTCCTATTCGCAGGCAGTAAAAGCCCCCGGGGGGGGGGGGGGAGCGAAAGAGAGTGAATCCTGGACCACGGCCACTGGTTAGCTGTCGTTATTCCTATTTAATCCATAAATCCCAAGCAGCCTTCCCAGCTTGGTACTTTCCAAAATATTTTGGACTGCAGTTCCCATTATCCCCAGCCTGTTGGTCAGGAAGGATGTGAGCTGTTGTTCATTCTGTTTAGCCTTAGTGTCCCCACCACCACTGCCCAGAAAGTTAAAAGTGTGTTGAAGGAGGGATGGCTGCTTCTTGCAGGGTATACACTCACCCCTTGTTTAGCTCCGCTCAACAGGTTCAGTTGGTTTTTGCATTGCTTCAAAAACCTGTGAACCCCTTTGACTAGAGGCAACAGGTGGGGTAAAAGAAATTGGTGTGTGAACCATATAAAGCTTCTTCAAATGACTTTAAATTATCTTTAAACGATTCCCTGTCTCCAAGTTCCATTCTTCTTTAATAGAAAATTGAATTTTAAAATGCAGAAGGAAGCCCCATAAATTTAATGCGGCTTACTTCCAGGGAAGGATGGCAACCATAGAGACTGGATGCAGTTTGTGTATCTCAATTGAAACCCCAGCAGAGGAATGAAAAACCTACCCTATGACCATCAGATGCTTGCAAGGAAAACAAACAAAAATAAACCTTTTTGGCACATAACAATATTTTCTTTTTTTTTAAAAAAAAAATACCAACATTTTAAAGGAAATTTAGAAAAGAAAAAAACAACAATCCAAAACAAAGACACAGATTTGCACATTAGAACTTGGATCAAAGCATTTGCCACAGTAAAAAAAAATTCATTTCCTTCTTCCCCCCCTTCCCCCCCCTTCCAGTTTCCCAACACACAAAACCTTTGTGAGTACATAGGTTCCATCAGTAAACAAAAAGCCACAAACAACAGCAAGGAACATGTTGAGCTGGCTTGATGCACGCAACGTAGTCATGACGGCCACGTGGATCGCTGAGATGACTATGAGACAACAGTGCGAAATTTGAATAGGAGCCAACAGTGCGATAGGGCTGCAAGAAAGGCAAACGCTATTTGGGGCTGCATTCATAGAAGTGTAGCTTCCAAATCGCGTGAGGTCCTGGTTCCTCTCTATTCGGCCCTGGTTAGGCCTCATCTAGAGTATTGCATCCAATTCTGGGCTCCACAATTCAAGAAGGACGCAGACAAGCTGGAGCGTGTTCAGAGGAGGGCAACCAGGATGATCAGGGGGTCTGGAAACAAAGCCCTATGAAGAGAGGCTGAAAGAACTGGGCAGGTTTAGCCTGGAGGAAAGAAGATTGATGGGAGACATGAAAGCACTCTTCAAATACCTAAAAGGTTGTCCCACAGAGGAGGGCCAGGATCTCTTTTCGATCCTCCCGGAGTGCAGGACACGGAATAACAGGTTCAAGTTATAGGAAGCCAGATTCTGGCTGGACATCAGGAAAAAACTTCCTGACTGTTAGAGCAGTACGACAACCTCCCTAGTTACCTAGGGAGGTTGTGGGCTTTTCCGCATGAGAGACATTCAAGAGGCAGCTGGACAACCATCTGTCAGGGATGCTTTAGGGTGGATTCCTGCATTGAGCAGGGGGGTTGGACTCGATGGCCTTCCAACTCTACTATTCTATGATTCTATGAGATGGTTCCAATTGCCCGCCATTGTATATTGGAGGGTCTGTTCCCCGCCCAACTCTGGTAGCATTCAGTGGCGGAATGTGCTCTCCTGTGTTAGGCTGCAGGCATAGACAAGGCCATTGAGAAAGTGCACCAGAATCACACTTCCTAGCTGGGCGGAGCTGCTCTATGCCTGTGAACCGCCCAGAGAGCTTCGGCTATTGGGCCGTATAAAAATGAAATGAATTAATTAAATAAATAAATAAATAAAAGAACCTACCAACTCCCTAGAGCCTTAGTCGGACAGGAAGTCCATCAAGCCCATATTATACTGACTGCTTATAGTGTCCCTACACTACAATCAACATGAGGTCCTTCTCTGACTCTGAGGAAATTTCAGACAATAATAAAAAGGGACAGGACCTTTTCAGTGGTGGCTCCCCGACTCCGGAACGCTCTCCATCTGATGCCCAGAGGGTCATCTTTCCGGCGCCTGCTTAAGACTTGACTTTACTCCTGGGCATTTGACGGCCTGGGATGAGGCTTCTTAATTTGGTTGTTTTATTGGGCCGGGCTATTCTATTGTTACTTGTTTTTAGCTGTTTTAAATGGTATTAAGTTTTTGAATGCTTTCATGTTTGCTGTAAGCCAGCCTGAGTCTTTTTTCCTGAGAAAGGTGTCTAAGAAATATAAATAATAAATAACAAGGCCTTCTTTTCGGCATCAAGTTAAGGCTTACTTCTATTCTCGGGCATTGGACGGCATATGGTTAGGTTTTAATGGGTCCTGGGATTTATTGTCGAAAAGCGTTCTATTCTTGTACGCAACTGGCTTTATATTAGATCGTATCGTCAGGGTTTTGATCGTTGTAAGCCGTTCGGAGAGCTTTGGCTATTTGGAGGTATAGAAATGTAATGAATGAAATAAACAACTATACTAGCAGCTCCTCCAGGCCTTCCTTGGGCCCCCACCTCCTTGCCCTCCTTGTCCGGATTTGCCATGGGTCTCTGGCGATGATCCACACAGCTGCCCAGAGGCAGAGCGCAAGGCAGGCATCTGCTGACATGTTTTAAAAGGCCAAGGAACCAGGCAGTGACACCAGGGAAGAGCAGCCACAGGGTTCAAGTACACCAGTTGCTGGGGAACATGGGCGGGAGGGTGCTGTTGCACCATGTCCTGCTTGTTCATCCCTGGCTGATGGCTGGTTGGCCACCGTGTGAACAGAGTGCTGGACTAGATGGACCCTCGGTCTGATCCAGCAGGGCTCTTCTGATGTCCTTATGTTCTTAAATTTGATGGTACGGGCCAAGGAGCTGCAAAACCAGCCTGGCTCGTGGCCCACTTCCTGCCCCGTTCTTCCACGAAATTTCCCAAGCCTTTTGCTCCATGACAAAGGGTGGAATTCCTTACACCAGGGCTGGAATTTTGCTCAATTCCCCCTCCCCCTCCAACCCCCTCCATGACCATTCAGTCCAGGTTGTAAAATTACGGAGCTGCACCACGGGTACGGACTACAACAACTCCCATTGGCCATGCTGGCTGGGGCTGATGAGAGTTGTAGTCCAAAGCATCTGGAGGGTGACAGGTTGCCTACCCCTGACTTACAGAGTGTGAGTGTCTTTCTCTCACTAAATGCAAAACTATCATCGCTCTTCAAACATCTGGAATATCAAACCAAGGCTTTCCAGACAGAAGGGTGGCCCTTTCTACACCTAAGGATTATCCCAGGGAAATGGAGGGATCGTCCCCGCCTGCTCCTGGGATCCCCCGTGTGTCATTTGCGTGCATGGGGATCAGGGTGTGCTCCGCTCCGTTATGGATCCCCGCATCCAAAGTGGAGTGGGCCGATCCGGACCTCCGAAGCCCGGTTCCGGAGAGGATTGGGGGAGGTCCGGATCAGCCCGAAGCGGTTCGAAATGGTCCGAAGCAATTCGGACCATTCCGAAGCCTTGGAGCCAGGTAAGGGAGGGGGGGGCTTACCTGGCTCCGCTAACACAGTCCGTGTGGCGACGGTGGCGGAACCAGGTAAGGGGGAAGGGGAGGGGCTTACCTGGCTCTGCTGCCCACCGCCACATGCGGCGGTGGGCAGCAGAGCCAGGTAAGGGGGCGGGGGCTTATTCGGCCCCCATTTTGTCCCCCCTTCCCCATTTACCTGCCTCCGCTGTCCACCACGGAGGGAAGTAAGTGGAGAAAGGGGGGGGGAAATGGGAGCTGAATATCGATCCGGACCTCCAGATCTCGCTCCGGATCCGGTTCCGGAGCAGATCAGGGGGATGTCCACATCGACCCGAACCGGTTTGGGCCTGATTCGGAAGGTCCGGATCGGGATCCGAAGCGGTTCGGGGCGGGGGATGCACAGCCCTAATGGGGATGATCCCAGGACGATCCCTGGGGAAAAAAAGGCAGGTATAGAAACGGCCAGTGTCTCTCATTCTGCAAATTAAGTACCGTTAACAGTACATCTTAAAGAAATTCACTACCTTTTTTTAAAAAAGGCTTTCTACAAGCAGCAGCTTAACATGTCCGCTCGCCGTTCAATATAATTACAGCTCTGCAGAGCAGGAATCGATAGCTGCTGTAGTTAGATCTACATACAGGGGTTCTCTAAAGCACAACTGTTGGGGCTCTTTCATATTTCTCATTCCCCCATGGGTGATGCCAAGGCAGCCTGGACCGAGCTATCGGGAGACTTTCGGAGGGGGGGGGATTGTAGCGTTGGAGACAGCTGTGTTTCTTCGTCCTATGGATGAACTGGGGGCCGCTGTCAGGGAATGGTTTCAGCACTGCAGTGGGCCTTGTAGTTTGTAACTAAGTAGGGTGACCATATTTGGGAAACCAAAAAAGAGGACACCTAGTGTGTGTGTGGGGAAGCAGCTTTCTGAGTCCTGCAGAAAGTACGTTATTCCCCCGCCACCTTAAAGAACCCGATTGGAGTGGAGGAGGGGAAAGGATTTCATTCTGCACCACCACCATCCACTCCAATTGGGGCCTTTTCTATAACGTCCACGAATGACCCACTTTCCCCTTTAAGACCTCAATTGGAGCTCGGGGTGGGGGAATGATGTGCCTCAAGAAAGCATGTCATTCCCTCCTGCCATGCTAATGGCCGCCTTAAAGGGGAAGGTGTGTCATTCCAGGACATTATTGAAAATGATAGAAAATCCCCCCTGACACCATGGAAAGAACAAAAACCAGGACAAATCCGGGGAAATCCTGACAGTTGGTCACCCTATAACTAAGGCCTCATCTACACCAAGCAGGATATTGCACTATGAAAGTGGTATGAAAGCAGTTTATGAAAGGCAGGAGCCACACCAAGCAGGATATAGCAGTACGGAAGCAGTATATCGTATGCGTCAACAGGCCCCAACAGTTGTCAGTGCACTTCAATGCTGCTATAAAGCCGTCGTGTGGCTTCTGCCTTTTATATACCGCATTCATACCGCTTTCATAGTGCTATATCCTGTTTGGTGTAGATGAGGCCTAAGATTTAGTTAGACGTCTGGAAGGGTTTCAGCCTATTCGGCAAGGCTCCTGTCCAAATAGGGCATCACTGCTCAGCCCTCCAGGATGACACTTCTAGGGTGACCATATTTGGGGAACCCAAAAAGAGGACACCCAGTGGCAGGGGGGAAAGAATGCGCTTTCTGGAGGCCCCAGAAAGCACTCTTTCCCCGCCTCTGCTCCAGTCTGGGCCTAGGAGGGAAAAGCGTGTCATTGCGCCCGTTCAGAAGACACGTTACGCCATGGCTTTAACCACGGTGGCTAAGCCAGAAAGCTAGGCCGTGTTCAGAAGACACCTTAAACACGACTTTAACCATGGTGAATAAGGCATTTTGCTTTATTCACCATGGTTAAAGCCATTGTTTAAGGTGTCTTCTGAACACAGCCTAGCTTTCTGGCTTAACCACCATGGTTAAAGCCATGGTTTAAGGTGTCTTCTGAACACGGCCTGGCTTTCTGGCTTAGCCATTATGGTTAAAGCCATGGCTGAAGGTGTCTTCTAAATACAGCCTGGCTTTCTGGCTTAACCACTGTGGTTAAAGCCATGGTGTCTTCTGAACACGGCCTGGCTTTCTGGCTTAACCATTATGGTTAAAGCCATGGCTTAAGGTGTCTTCTAAATACAGCCTGGCTTTCTGGCTTAACCACTGTGGTTAAAGCCATGGTGTCTTCTGAACACGGCCTGGCTTTCTGGCTTAACCATTATGGTTAAAGCCATGGCTTAAGGTGTCTTCTAAATACAGCCTGGCTTTCTGGCTTAACCACCGTGGTTAAAGCCATGGTTTAAGGTGTCTTCTGAACACGGTCTGACTTTCTGGCTTAACCATTATGGTTAAAGCCATGGCTTAAGGTGTCTTCTAAATACAGCCTGGCTTTCTGGCTTAACCATTATGGTTAAAGCCATGGTTTAAGGTGTCTTCTGAACGTGACCATTAAGAACCATCATGTTTAGCCAGGAGAAGAAAAGATTGAGGGGAGACATGATAGCACTCTTCAAATACTTAAAAGGTTGTCACGCAGAGGAGGGCCAGGATCTCTTCTCGATCCTCCCAGAGTGCAGGACACGGAATAACGGGCTCAAGTTAAAGGAAGCCAGATTCCAGCTGGACATCAGGAAAAACTTCCTGACTGTTAGAGCAGTGCGACGGTGGAATCAGTGACCTAGGGAGGTTGTGGCCTCTCCCACACTAGAGGCCTTCAAGAGGCAGCTGGACAACCCTCTGTCAGGGATGCTTTAGGGTGGATTCCTGCACTGAGCAGGGGGTTGGGCTGGATAGCCTTATATGCCCCTTCCAACTCTAACATTCTATGATTCTCTGATCTCACCTGGGCAAAAGCGCTAAGGGGGCACAGCCTGCTCCAGGGTGCTTTCAAGAAACTGCCAGGGATAGATAATGATTCCCCCACCCCACCCCCCACTCCCACACTTCTTCTCCTCCAAGTCTCAAGGCAAAGAAGAAGAAAAATCCCCGCTGAATTGTTTCTAAAAGAGGGGACCTGTAATAAGGGGCAATCAAAGGCCTTGCTGTTGATAGGCGACGATTTTCTCTCTCTGCGTGAGCTCTTCCAAGCAGTTCACTAAATATACCTGATGGCTCTACAGGCTGGACCATTGGAAGGCAAGTGATTCCTCCATTGTGCCTGCAAATGCATTTGTTTCCAACCCCCCTCTTGCAGCAACACAACCTGTAATTTTCTGGTGTGTGTCCCCCCCCCCCAACCCCTTATCTAAAGTGCCTGTGATTTGAAGCAGCCACAAAAGATTGCTGTGGGAGGGAGGGAGTGGTGTCAATGCGCTCGTGCTGGTTGAAACTGGGACGAGAGGGCAAACTGGCAAAAGGTTCTCTCTCTTTTTTCCCATTCTATACGTTGACCAAAAAAAGAAAAGAAAGAAAGACATCTGAATAGGAGCAAAGCCGGAGGTGAGAAGGAGGTGGTCGATTGGTGGCCACGAACGGGCTCAAGTTCCAGGAAGCCAGATTCCGGCTGGACATCAGGAAAAACGTCCTGACTGTTAGAGCAGTACGACAATGGAACCAGTGACCTAGGGAGGTTGTGGCCTCTCCCACACTAGAGGCAGCTGGACAACCACCTGTCAGGGATGCTTTAGGGTGGATTCCTGCATTGAGCAGGGGGTTGGACTCAATGGCCTTGTAGGCCCCTTCCAACTCTGCTATTCTATGATTCTATGATTCTATGAACCCAAGTTGGGTGGCTTGGTGGTCTTCCTTTATGGAGGACAGTCCTCTGTTTTAGAGAGGTGATTTTTGATGATGTCTGTCGCGTTTCTCAGAACACTCCTGCTTTCGATGGGAGGCAAATGACGAGTCTTGCTAAGTAATCCACAAAGCTTTCATTAAGCAACAAACGACTCTTCTACCTGAAGAGACTCTAACCTCTTGGAAACTAGGCAGAACTATGCAAACTAAGGCCATAGCTAGACCTAAGGTTTATCCCTGGATCGTCCAGGGGTCAAACCTGTTCATCTAGGTGACACACAGGGGATCCAGTGCTCAGGCAGGGGTGAACCCTGGATGATCCCAGGATAAACCTTAGGTCTAGCTGTGGCCTGAGCAAGACAATTGTCCGTTCAAGAAGAATAAGAAGCTACTTCTCAAATGCCCGTAACTTCAGAGAGCCTGGGGCGGAGGCAGGTTCAGGTGCAACCCTAGTCGGACCGACTTTCTCACACCTTCCTTCCGCTCCGTGCGTTTCAGCTTCTGGCAGACCCTAGCATCAGCTAGCTTGTCGGGATGCTCTCCTCTGGAAGAAACCTCACTTCCCAGTGAGTGTGTAGGATTTGGCCTAGAGGAGATAAGCTCTGGAGAGGGCTGGTGAATCGCCCGTGAGAGCTTCCTCCCCCACTGGTCCAGGCTGGCTGGTGTCTGGCCATTCTCTCTGAGCCCGCTCTACTTCACAGGGTTGTTGTGAAGATAAAGCTGAGGTTGGCTTTCCATTATTGGACTTTACATGGCTGATAAAAAGGCACTTTGTTGTAGAAAGGCAGGATATAAATGAAATAAAATCTATACTATTCAGCTGAGCTTTTACTGATTAAAGCTGTTCTTTGATTTCAGAAGGTTTTCTTGTTTTATTACGACATCTGTATTTTCTCAATTTTGTTTTCAGCTGTTTGTTTGGAATGGTTGCATATTATTGTTTTAAAGTTTCATTGTAAATTGCCTTGACTGGGGGGGGGGGGGGGGAAGTCAGGAATACATTAAATAATAAGCCATGCCTGCTTTTCTGAAATCGTTGGAGAAAAGGTAGGGGAAGAATGGAACGAAGAGGAATGAAATAAATGAATCAAGGGTTCCAGCTTTAGATGTCATAAAATTCAAGCAGGCATAAGCCCAGCAAAGAATCAAGAGTGAAAACTACATGTAGGCTGCAGTCCTATACACACTTTCCTGGGAGTAAGTTCCATTGGACTCAATGGGGCTTACTTCTGAGAAGACATAGAATCATAGAATCACAGAATAGCAGAGTTGGAAAGGGCCTGAAAGGCCATCGAGTCCAACCCCCTTGCTCAATGCAGGAATGCACCTTAAAGCATCCCTGGCAGGTGGTTGTTCAGCTGCCTCTTGAAGGCCTCTAGCGTGGGAGAGCCCACAACTGCCCTATGTCACTGGTTCCATTGTCATACTGCTCTAACAGTCAGGAAGTTTTTCCTGATGTCCAGCCAGAATCGGGCTTCCTGTCACTTGAGCCCGTTATTCCGTGTCCTGCACTCTGGGAGGATCGAGAAGAGATCCTGGCCCTCCTCTCTGTGACAACCTTTCAAGTATTTGAAGAGTGCTCTCATGTCTCCCCTCAATCTTCTCTTCTCCAGGCTAAACATGCCCAGTTCTTTCAGTCTCTCTTCCTTGGGCTTTCTTTCCAGACCCCTGATCATCCTAGTTGCCCTCCTCTGAACACGCTCCAGCTTGTCTGCGTCCTTCTTGAATTGTGGAGCCCAGAACTGGACACAATACTCTAGATGAGGCCTAACCAGGGCCGAATAGAGAGGAACCAGCACCTCACGCGATTTGGAAGCTCTACTTCTATTAACGCAGCCCCAAATAGCATTGGCCTTTCTTGCAGCCATATCGCACTGTTGGCTCATATTCAGCTTGTGATCTACAACAATTCCAAGATCCTTCTCATTTGTAGTATTGCTGTAGTATTGGTGTAAGATTGCACCATTGGACTATTTTAATGTGAACTTACAGAATTCATACTTCCTGAAACTTCACGTGAACTGGAACACTGTGACAGAGCAATATTCACACTTTTCAAAATGTTGCAATATACTTCGCAAATTTTTAAAAAATGCATTCAGGGATGTCACGGGAAAGGAAAGGCTTTCTTTCAGGGGACAATCACTTGCAGAAGTCCATATTTTTGGACATGTGTGTGAAAATACATACATTTGCACAGACTTTTTTTTTAAAAAAAATCTCAAATTGTTGCAAAAATGGGACAAATTGAACCCTGAAAAAAAACGAAAGCAAAATCAAGCTTGACAGGTTCGTCAACTTAACAGTCTTCCAGAATTTAAGAAAGCCATAAAGACTGATCTCTTCCGGCAAGCCTACCCAGCTGAATTTTAAGATGCCGTTTTAATAATGTGCTGCTTTTAATAATGTATTAGTTTTGTATGTTTTAACCAATTATATGTAATTTATGGTGTTTGCATTTGTGCTGTACCATGCCTCGATCTCGATCCAGAGGGAGAGGCGGGTAACAAATAAATTATTATTATTATTATTATTATTATTATTATTATTATTATTATTAGAGCTTTTTATGCCGCCCTTCAGCCAAAAAGGCTCTCAAGGCAGCTTACAAAAATATTTCTTGACAGTCCCTGCCCACGGGTTTACAATCTAAAAAAAAACATGACACAAAAGGAAAGGGAATTGGGAGGGAGGAGGAAAAGCAAAGCAAATTCAGGCACTACATTCTTAGTTGCAAAAGTTCAGCAGTGACAGTTGGTAGCAGGAGGGAGGTGGCTCTCAGCTGGAGCTGGAGCCAGGCATGATGGTAGTAGTAGTAGTAGTAGTATCCCTAGGAAACTTCAATTTCTTGTGTTGAAGTTGGAATAGATATATTTGGAATATATCTATTCCAAATAGATACATTGCTGATTGGTTATTGATTTCCCCTCTGCCCTTCAATCCAAGAAGTTCCCAAAGCAGCTTACATATTTGTTTTATGAAGCGCTTCGATCCGTCACAGCTGGGTTTTTTTGTGATCCTGGTTTCCCTCTAGTTTCTCCCAAGGTTGGCAGCAGGGTTTCCAAACCACAGCCTGGTGCTCAAAAACATCTCAGGAAAGTGCTCAGGCAATGAATAAAGGCTAACTGTTGGGCATGCAGTCATATGCTGGTCCCTGCTGACAGGGGCATTTCCACCACTCCGTCCCCACTGAACACTAGCCGGAAGAACGTTTTAGACCCCAAGGACTTGAAACTGGAATCTATCTGGGACCAGACTCGTTGGGGCGCTGACAAGTATGTCCAACTGAGACTGAATCCTGGCAAGACGGAAGCCCTGTGGGTAAGCGTTTCCCGAGTCCGAGAGACAGGCTCATGGCCTGTTCTGGATGGGGTTGCTCTGCCTCTGAAAGAACAGGTTCGTAGTTTGGGGGTACTCTTAGACCCATCTCTGTCACTGGAGGTTCAAGTGGCCGCGGTGGCTTGGAGTGCCTTTTACCAGCTTCAGCTGGTTCGCCAACTACGGCTTCTCCTGGACAGGGATAGCTTGGCCACCGTGGTACAGGCATTGGTAACTTCAAGGCTGGATTACTGCAACACGCTCTGTGTGGGGCTGCCCTTGACGCTGCTCCGGAAGCTGGAGCTAGTGCAGAACGCTGCAGCTCGGCTGCTGTCTGGAGCTGCCCCTTTCCAGCATGTAACTCCTCTGCTGAGGGAACTGTACTGGCTGCCTATTTGCTACCAGGCCAGGTTTAAGGTTCTTGTACTTGTGTACAAAGCCCTAAACAACTTGGGAGCAGGATACCTGAGAGAGCGCCTTCTCCCTTACCAACCTGCCCGGTCACTGAGGTCATCCGAGGGCCTGCTCCTGCTGGTTCCACCTAGATCCATCCTCCGATTGGAGTCCACCAGGGGAAGAGCCTTCAGCGTGGTGGCCCCCCTCCTGTGGAACTCCCTGCCTCTGGAGGTCAGGCAGGTGCCAACCTTGTATTCCTTTCGGCGCCTCCTGAAAACATCTTTATTCCAGGAAGCCTTTCCTTAATATCCAACCAGGAGTCACTGTATTTGCTTCTTTTAAAATTTGTTTTGAGTGTTTTATTCTGTTTTTATTTTCATTTTATCTTGTACACCACTCCAACACTTTCAATGGGGATCTGTATATAAATATTCTAAATAAATAAATAAATAAATAATAAAGTGAAGAGACATTTCTGTTGGGGTTGAAATGAGACTGTTATTTTGAGTGGATCACAGTGAATGTGATATTAAGTATGTTCGGAACGTACTTAATATTACATTCACTGTGACCCACTCAAATACCATCAGATGGTTGTGTGCTATCTCCAATATTTGAAGCAGTAAGCCTGGGCACACCAGTTGCTGGGGAACATGGGTGGGAGGGTGCTGTTGCACCTTGTCCTGCTTGTTCATCCCTGACCGATGGATGTGAACAGAGTGCTGGACTAGATGGACCCTTGGTCTGATCCAGAAAGCCCTATGAAGAGAGACTGAAAGAACTGGGCATGTTTAGCCTGGAGAAGAGAAGATTGAGGGGAGACATGATAGCACTCTTAAAATAATTAAAAGGTTGTCACACAGAGGAGGGCCAGGATCTCTTCTCGATCCTCCCAGAGTGCAGGACACGGAATAACGGGCTCAAGTTACAGGAAGCCAGATTCCAGCTGGACATCAGGAAAAACTTCCTGACTGTTAGAGCAGTACGACAATGGAATCAGTTACCTAGGGAGGTGGTGGGCTCTCACACACTAGAGGCCTTCAAGAGGCAGCTGGACAACCGTCCATCAGGGATGCTTTAGGGTGGATTCCTGCATTGAGCAGGGAGTAGGACTCGATGGCCTTGTAGGCCTCTTCCAACTCTGCTATTCTATGGTTCTGTGATTCTTCTTATGTAGGGTGACCATATGAAAAGGAGGACAGGGCTCCTGTATCTTTAACAGTTGTATTGAAAAAGGAATTTCAGCAGGTGTCATTTGTATATATGGAGAACCTGGTGAAATTTCCTCTTCATCAGAACAGTTAAAGCTGCAGGTGCCCTGCCCTCTTTTAAATCTGGTCACTCTAGTATAGCTCCTGCACCTTTAGCTGTGGTGATGAAGAGGGGATTTCACCAGGTTCTCCATATATACAAAGGACACCTGCTGAAATTCCCTTTTCAATACAACTGTTAAAGATACAGGAGCCCTGTCCTCCTTTTTATAGGGTCACCCTATCTTATGACTCTGGAATCTCTGCACCCATCCAGGAAATCACTTCTGGATGTGATTAAAAGGGGGTTGGATAAATTCCTGGAGGCAAAGACTATCAAGGGCTACTAGCCCTGATGGTTGTGTGGTACCTCCAGTGTTTGAGGCAGTAAGCCTGTGTGCCCCAGTTGCTGGGGAACATGGGTGGGAGGGTGCTGTTGCACCATGTCCTGCTTGTTCATCCCTGGCCGAGGGCTGGTTGGCCACTGTGTGAACAGAGTGCTGGACTAGATGGACCCTTGGTCTGATCTAGCATCAGGGCACTTCTGATGTTCTTGAAACAATTATTGTCTACAGGCTTTACAGTAAAAAAAGTCATAGCAAAAGAGAGAGAAAAGGAGAGACTTTTTGCCCCCACTGAGGAATGTCCCACTGGGGGAATGTCCCATCTCCCCCCTCCCCACTCCCACTGCTGCCATGTTCACATTATGGACTCCTCTAAAACGCATTCCAATTTGAAACTTTGTGCATGGGGGAAAAAAATCTGAGTTCTAGGTGTCATGAAATCTACTGGCCACTGGGTGGCACTGTTGTTTCACACACAAAACCTACACTTCTGTTCTGTGCGCTCACACAAAGAAAACGGTCTTCATAGAATCACAGAATAGCAGAGTTGGAAGGGGTCTACAAGGCCATCGAGTCCAACCCCCTGCTCAATGCATCCGAATGCATTGAGCATGGCATCCGAATATTGATCCAGACAACCGGATCTTCCTCCGGATCCAGTTCCGGAGCAGGTCAGGGGGTCCGGATCTTCCCGAGCTGGATCGGGCCCAATCCGGAAGGTCCTGATCGGTATCCGAAGCGGTTCGGGGGGCATGCACAGCCCTAATTTTAATGTGAACCTGCCCTAATTTGTACTCCCCAAACGGAAACGCGAACTGAAAACCTGTCGTCTTTCAGTATTCAACCTTCTCCAAATTTTGCTACACTCTCTTCCGATCAAAAGGAAAGGTGTACAGACACGTGTTTCTTAGGAGAAAGTTTACTAAAAATGTGTACGAATGGAAATAATACGGAAAAGCACATTTTACTAGGGAAAATGACGTCTATTTCAAAAATTTCACGTAAAATTTTGTACAGGGGGGGAATGCACACACAAAAAAAGTACGAATTTTCATGTGGATTTTTTTTTAAAAAATAATGAACAGGATGAACAGGTTTAGAATTTGTAAAAATGAGAAACTGAAGGAAACCGACATTGACAGATTTGAACATCCCGAGTGTCGCTACCATACCACACAAAAGGAATTTTAATACAATCATCTTTTACTATCACATCAAGATCAATTCTTCTTTTTTTTCTATCAATGCACAGGAGATGTTTGTAGGGCTTTGTGAAGTGATAGGTGTGCACAATGAGTGGAACGGGGCAGGGAGGAGGAGGCAAATGAATAAGAACCGAAAGCTGCTGCAAACTGTCCATGCTGTTTTTCCAGAAGTAATAGATGAAATTCTACTAGGAATTTGGGATACATGGAATGGAGGGGATCGAGAGCCAAAGGTATGGCAGAGGAACTTGGGCTGTGCTCCACTTCGGACCGAGGCCCCGAATCTGAGCCGAGGTGGGTGGAGAACTGCGGTGGGTTCTGCACCCCAGTTTTAGGCCCTAAATGTAATGGTCGTGTGTATTATTCCCGATGTGAAGCACAAAACTATTTTTTTTCTTTCTATGCTTTACAACTGCTTCAGTATTCTTGATGTGTTTGACCCAAAATAAACAGTTTGCCAGCCCTTGTTTTAAAGAAACAAATACTATGATTCTATAGAATCATAGAATCATAGAATAGTAGAGTTGGAAAGGTCCTACAAGGCCATCGCGTCCAACCCCCTGATCATTGCAGGAATCCACCCTAAAGCATCCCTGACAGGTGGTTGTCCAGCTGCCTCTTGAAGGCCTCTAGTGTGGGAGAGCCCACCACCTCCCTAGGTAACTGGTTCCATTGTCGTACTGTTCTAACAGTCAGGAAGTTTTTCCTGATGTCCAGCCAGAATCTCGCTTCTTTTAACGTGAGCCTGTTATTCCGTGTCTTGCACTCTGGGAGGATCAAGAAGAGATCCTGGCCCTCCTCTGTGTGACAACCTGTCAAGTATTTGAAGAGTGCTATCAAATCTCCCCTCAATCTTGTCTCCTCCAGACTAAACATGCCCAGTTCTTTCAGTCTCTCTTCAAAGGGCTTTGTTTCCAGACCCCTGATCATCTGGTTGCCCTCCCCTGACCACGCTCCAGCTTGTCTGCGTCCTTCTTCAATTGTGGAGCCCAGAACTGGATGCCATACTCTAGATGAGGCCAAACCAGGGCCGAATAGATAGGAACCAGTACCTCACGTGATTTCGAAGCTATAACTTGACTTCCTGTAACTTGAGCCTGTTATTCCATGTCCTGCACTCTGGAATGATCAAGAAGAGATTCTGGCCCTCCTCTGTGTGACAACCTTTCAAGGACTTGAAGAGTGCTATCATGTCTCCCCTCAATCTTCTCTTCTCCAGGCTAAACATACCCAGTTCTTTCAGTCTCTCTTCATAGGGCTTTGTTTCCAGACCCCTGATCATCCTGGTTGCCCTCCTCTGAACCCGCTCCAGCTTGTCTGCGTCCTTCTTGAATTGTGGAGCCCAGAACTGGACGCAATACTCTAGATGAGGCCTAACCAGGGCCGAATAGAGAGGAACCGGTACCTCACGTGATTTGGAAGCTATACTTCTATTAATGCAGCCGAAAATAGCATTTGTATGGGAACCCTGAGCAGGAGAAACAGTTGACGTTTTACCAAAGCTCTCAATAGCAAAAAGAAAGAAAGCCCCACCCCCATCTTTGGCTTGGAACCCAACAAGATGGAGGGCTCTGAGCATTACCAACGAGGAGGCCTTGTGCCTTTTCTCCTTAATGGATTTATGGTGAAAGGAAAAACAACGGAAGATGTGTTGAGAAAACACAGGAGGATCACAGGCACAAGATGATGGAAGTGGTAGTCCAAGGAAGTCCAAGGATGATAGGATGACCCTATGAAAATGAGGACAGGGTTCCTGTATGTTTATCAGTTGTATTGAAAAGGAAATTTCAGCAGGTGCCATTTGTATAGGGTGACCATATGAAAAGGAGGACCGGGCTCCTGTATCTTTAACAGTTGCATAGAAAAGGTAATTTCAGCAGGTGTCCTTTGTATGCATGCAGCACCTGGTGAAATCCCCTCTTCATTACAACAGTTAAAGCTGCAGGAGTGAAACTGCAGCTATACTGTGACTATATTTAAAAGAGGGCAGGGTACCTGCAGCTTTCACTGTTGTGATGAAGAGGGAATTTCACCAGGTTCTCCATATATACAAATGACACCTGCAGAAATTCCCTTTTCAGTACAACTGTTAAAGATACAAGAGCCCTGTTCTTTTCATAGGGTCACCCTATTTGTAAGCATGAAGCACCTGGTGAAATTCCCTCTTCATCACAACCGTTAAAGCTGCAGGAGCTATACAGAGTGACCAGGCACAAAAGTGGGCAGGGCTCCCGCAGTTTTACCTGTTGTGACGCAGAGGGAATTTCACCAGGTGTTGCATGCTTGCAAATGGCACCTGGTCACCCTATTTGTAAGCATGAAGCACCTGGTGAAATTCCCTCTTCATCACACTCTGCAGGAGCTATACAGAGTGACCAGGTACAAAAAGGGGCAGGGCTCCAACAGCTTTTACTGTTGTGATGGAGAAGGAATTTCAGCAGGTGTTGCATGCATGCAAATGGCACCTGCTGGAATTCCTTTTTCTATACCACTCTTAAAGACACAGGAGCCCTGTCCTCCTGTTCATAGGGTCACCCTAAAGGACGATGCACAGTGATTCAAAATGTCTGAAAACATGGCAAAGCTATCAAGGAATAGATTTGGCAAAAGACCTGCTCTTCTCGACAGTTATGAAGATTTCGTTCTGCTTAGCACTATGTGGATAATTTCACTGTTTTTTAAAGAAGAGAACGCTCCAACAGGGACAGGTTGGGATCCCAATCCTCAGCAGAAAAACAGGTATTTCCCACAAGTCAACCAGTACCCAACCTCGCTACAGGTTGTGGCAGGAACAATTAAAAAATGCCACAAGCCGGCTGAGGAGGGCCAGCTGGGACACATTGTTGTGACATACGATTTGGCTTTTGCAAAAAATTGTACTTGTAGTAAAAGCAGATGAACATCTGATAAGTTGTCCCCAATGCTTGGTGGATTTCACATCTGCCTGGCATATATCAAAACTGGAAAGGATGGTTGCTCCATCAATGGAAGTCCCTGAGTGAGAACAGAAGAGCCAAAATTAGCTGCCGTGACCAGCAGTGTGCAATTTCTGGAGTAGATGTTAGACAACCTTCTGATTTCATTGGAGCACCAAGGAATTATTACTTCAAAGAGGCTCTGGTGAAGTTTCTAGTGAGGTCTGGGGATTACAGAATTCTTGGTCTCACAGTATTGCATGGAGCCCTAAAGGGAACGAGTTAAGTGTATTGGAAACTGTTGTGACTCTGATCATGCTAAATGGACTGATTTGGAACAGGGCCCATGTGTAGGATGACCCTATGAAAAGGAGGACAGGGCTCCTGTATCCTTAATTGTAGGATGACCCTATGAAAAGGAGGACAGGGCTCCTGTATCCTTAATTGTAGGATGACCCTTTGAAAAGGAGGACAGGGCTCCTGTATCTTTAATTGTAGGATGACCCTATGAAAAGGAGGACAGGGCTCCTGTATCCTTAATTGTAGGATGACCCTATGAAAAGGAGGACAGGGCTCCTGTATCCTTAATTGTAGGATGACCCTATGAAAAGGAGGACAGAGCTCCTGTATCTTTAATTGTAGGATGACCCTATGAAAAGGAGGACAGGGCTCCTGTATCTTTTATAGTAGGGTGACCCTATGAAAAGGAGGACAGGGCTCCTGTATCTTTAATAGTAGGGTGACCCTATGAAAAAGAGGACAGGGCTCCTGTATCTTTAGCAGTTGTATTGAAAAGGAAATTTCAGCAGGTGTCATTTGTATATATGGAGAACCTGGTGAAATTTCCTCTTCATCACAACAGTTCAAGCTGCAGGAGCCCTGCCCTCTTTTAAATCTGGTCACTCTAGTATAGCGCCTGCACCTTTAACTGTTGTGATGAAGAGGGAATTTCATCAGATTCCCCATGTATACAAATGACACCTGCTGAAATTCCCTTTTCTATGCAACTGTTAAAGATACAGGAGCCTTGTCCTTCTTTTCATATGGTCATCCTACCCATGTGATGCAGTCAGATTGGATATTTTAAGACACAGGGAGGTGAGCTCTTTAATTATTTAATTTAATTTAGGGCAACCTGGAAATTAATCTATCTATCTATTTATTTATTTACAATATTTATATACCACCGCCCATTCAAAATTTCGGAGCGGTGTATAGGATAAAATAAAATAAAAACAGAATAAAACATTTTAAAATAGATTTTAAAAGCAGCAAAATGCAAAGTGAACTGCGACTGGTCATTCAGGAAAGGCTCCCTGGAATAATGACATTTTCAGGAGGCGCCGAAAGGAATACAAAGTCTCTTTACCCATCCACCTATACTTTTCATCACTCTATATACGCCAATGGTGGTGTCCTTCCATCTCCTTCTTAAATTAAATTAATTAATGTTAAACAAGCTCAAACCCAGGTGGATATGTGTGTGTGTGTGTGTATTACTTGACCTATGTAACCAAAACAATAATAATAATAATAATAATGTTTTATATTCATTGTTGTTCCCAGCCTCGATCCAAGTGGAGAGGTGGGTAAGAAATAAATTATTATTATTATTAATAATAATAATAATAATAATAATAATAATAATAATTTTAAAAAGCAAAGTGAGTTCTACCAAATAGTACCTATTATTATTATTATTATTATTATTATTATTATTATAATATTTATTTATTACATTTTTATACTGCCCAATAACCGAAGCTCTCTGGGCCGTTCACAAATAGATAGATAGATAGATAGATAGATAGATAAACATAAACATTTAAAATACACTACAATTTTACAAGTCCTTAACATAGATGGAGGACCAGATTATTCGCCCAAGGCCTGCCAGAACAAAGAAGTTTTAGCCTGCTTCTGAAAGCCCATCAAGGAGGGAGCCAGGCTAGCTTCCCCGGGAAGAGAGTTCCAGAACACCGGAGCAGCCACCGAGAAGGCCCTCTCCCGTGTTCCCACCAAGCGCGCCTGTGAAGATGGTGGGACTGAAAGAAGGGCTTCCCCAGAGGATCTCAGAGCACGGGCAGTTCCAGCCACATACTTTATGATAAATTTAAAGTTTATCATAAACTTTAAGTTTATCATAAACTTTAAATATCACCCCTTTTGCCAGGGGTGGGGAGAGGGGTTTGGCCTGACGCTCAGATTGGACCATCTGAGATTATATACACCATTCCCAAACACGTGCTGCTTGTTTCATCCACGTAACTTCTTCTTCTTCTTCTTCTTCTTCTTCTTCTTCTTATTATTATTATTATTATTATTATTATTATTTATTTATTTATATAGCACCATCAGTGTACATGGTGCTGTACAGAGTAAAACAATAAAATAGCAAAACCCTGCCGCATAGGCTTACATTCTAATAAAATCATAATAAAGCACTAAGGAGGGGAAGAGAATGCACCAAACAGGCACAGGGTAGGGTAAAACTAACAGTATAAAAGTCAGAACAAAATCAAGTTTTAAAAGCTTTAGAAAAAAGAAAAGTTTTTAGCTGAGCTTTAAAAGCTGCGATTGAACTTGTAGTTCTCAAATGTTCTGGAAGAGCGTTCCAGGCGTAAGGGGCAGCGGAAGAAAATGGATGAAGCCGAGCAAGGGAAGTAGAGACCCTTGGGCAGGTGAGAAACATGGCATCAGAGGAGCGAAGAGCACGAGCGGGGCAATAGTGTGAGATGAGAGAGGAGAGATAGGAAGGAGCTAGACAGTGAAAAGCTTTGTAGGTCAACAGGAGAAGTTTATATTGGATTCTGGAGTGAATTGGAAGCCAACGAAGAGATTTCAGAAGTGGAGTGACATGGTCAGAGCGGCGAGCCAAGAAGATGATCTTAGCGGCAGAGTGGTGAACAGAAACCAACGGACTGATGTGAGAAGAAGGAAGGCCAGTGAGAAGAAGGTTGCAGTAGTCCAACCGAGAAATAACCAATGCATGAACAAGAGTCTTGGCGGAAGAGACAGACTTATGACATAACTACTAACTTTTGTTGTAAACCGCCCAGAGAGCTTCGGCTGTGGGGCGGTATATAAATGTAATAAAATAAATAAATAAAATAAATAACACACACACACCCAAAAGGGTTTAGGGGAGCTTTCCTTAAACACCCCAGCGATTGTGCATAAGACTGACTGTTTTGGAGGTGCCACAACTTTCGTAAGACGCCCAGAGGGTCAAATCTTTCGTGCCTCGTGATGTAAGCATTGTGACATGGGTTTCCCGTTTGTCCTGCACTAATATCTGTGGGATGGGACAAAATCAAATAGAGGAAGGTGTTTCCTGGCTTGGAGTTGTAGCAACAGGAGGGCCTCTGATGTCATGGGTGGGAGGTTTTATTCTTCCTTCCGCGGCATGCTTTATTTCTGCTCAAGACAGCCGTGGTTCTCTCCGGAGAACAGCCTGTGGGTTCTTTCTAGCACGATTCCATTTGGCTTGCGGTTAAAACTAAAAACTCTTTATTGGCCTGTGCACAGCGGTGGCTTTGAAACCGCCATGTGGCTGACCCCATGGATGTCCTCACCAAGTGCTTTGGTGGGATGGGGGTGGGGGGGGCGGTCATCTGCAGAGCTGTCGTGAATGGCTCTTACAAAACCAGCCATCTAACCTTTGACTGGGGCAGAGGGAGAAACTGGGGGGGGGGCATTCGTCTCACCACTGGCCACCTCTTCAGAGAGAGAGAGAGAGAGAGAGAGAGAGACTCTATTAACAATTCACAGAACATAAGAACATCAGAAGTGTCCTGATGCTGGATCAGACCAAGGGTCCATCTAGTCCAGCACTCTGTTCGTGCAGTGGCCAACCAGCCATCGGCCAGGGATGCACAAGCAGGACATGGTGCAACAGCACACACATACACACACACACACACCGCCCATGTTCCCCAGCAACTGGTGCACACAGACTTACTGCCTGGAATACTGGAGATAGCACACAACCATCAGGGCTAGTAGCCATGGAGAGCCTTTGCCTCCAGGAATTTATCCAACTCCCTTTTCATAGAATCATAGCACAGCAGAGTTGGAAGGGGCCTACAAGGCCATCGAGTCCACCCCCTGCTCAATGCAGGAATCCACCGTAAAGCATCCCTGACGGACGGTTGTCCAGCTGCCTCTTGAAGGCCTCCAGTGTGGGAGAGCCCACAACCTCCCTAGGTCACTGATTCCATTGTCGTACTGCTCTAACGGTCAGGAAGCTTTTCCTGATGTGCAGCTGGAATCTGGCTTCCTTTAACTTGAGCCCGTTATTCCGTGTCCTGCACTCTGGGAGGATCGAGAAGAGATCCTGGCCCTCCTCTGAGTGACAACCTTTTAAGTATTTGAAGAGTGCTATGATGTCTCCCCTCCATCTTCTCTTCTCCAGGCTAAACAGGCCCAGTTCTTTCAGTCTCTCTTCATAGGGCTTTGTTTCCAGACCCCTGATCATCCACGTTGCCCTCCTCTGAACACGCTCCATGTTCAGAGAATTTTGGCTCTGGCTCTGGCTCCACCCAGTTTGGGCTCTTGCCACGCCTACATTTGGGAAAAGGTGTTTTTTCTTTGACCAAGTCAATGTGGCCCTCAGTGGGGAAAAAGGTATACCTGATATATATATATATATATATATATATATATATATATATATATATCGGCTGGGGTGATATCAGTGCCTGTGGGACTGTTTCACTGCTGTACATTTTTCATGGGCCAATGTGATTGTGCCAAGGTGCAACTGGAGGGTCCCACTGTCCAGATGCCCAATTGAGGGGATGAGGAAGAAGCTGAACTTGCCTCCTCTGCCTACTGTTAAACCTGACGGAACGCCTCTCCCGACGTGAACCTCCCCGTACACTCTGCTAAACATCTAAGGTCCTCCTCTGGGTGCCTACTCCAAGGGAAGCTCGGAGGATGGCAACAAGGGAGAGGGTCTTTTCGGTGGTGGCCCCCCAATGATGGAATGATCTCCCCAATGAGGCTTGCCTGGCGCCAGCATGAGGATTATCCCAAGCAACTGGAGGGGTGGTCCCTGGCTGCCTGCTCCCGGCATTCCTTGTGTGTCATTTGGATGCACAGGGATGATCCCAGGACAATCCTGGGATATAGGCCTGGTCTACCCATGGCCATTGTTATCTTTTCGGCACCAGGTCAAGACTTTTCTCTTCTCCCAGGCATTTAACAGCATTTAACAACATATGCTAAGTTGGTTTGTTTTTTAATGGACCCCAGAACTGTTGTTGTTTAAACTGGATACTGTTGTTTTATACTTTTGGTTTTATGTCTTTGACGGTTTTAAATTTTGTATTCTTTTTAATGTCCACTGTTTTTAACTTTTGTAAAGCGCCCAGAGAGCTTCGGCTATGGGGCGGGATATAAATTTAATAAATAAATAAATAAAGAGGGAGGGATGGGATGGGATCTCCAGGTTCTGATCTGGCAACCCTCTTCCTCTTTAGTAGCCTCTACTGGAGTCAGGAAACTGGATTAGGAAGATCCCATTTGTCTGGCTATTGGGATTGGTTCCCCTGGAGCCCTTGGAGGCGGCAGCATCAGTCCCGCGGTTATTGGTATGCAGCCGGCGTGCCCTGAGCGAGCGCATTCTCCCAAGCAGACTGTCTGCAGCAGAGCAAATTAAATCTTCCTCTGAACTCTGCAAATTAGGATGTAAGACAATACAAAAAAGCTCCTGCATCTATTTTCGCCTCTTTTGAAAGGAACTTAGTCATCCGAGAAAAAAGGAAAGGAAGGAAAAAGAGAATGGTGATGGAGGGAGGGAGGGAGGGAGGGAGGGAAGGAAGGAAGGAAGAAAGAAGGAAGGAAGGAAGAAAAAGGGACTGAGGAAGGAAGGAAAGAAAGATGGAAAGAAGGAAGGAAAGAAAAACAGAAGGAAGGAAGGAAGAAGAGATTGGTGATGGAGGGAGGGAAGGAAGGAAGGAAGGAAGGAAGGAAGGAAGGAAGGAAGGAAGGAAAGAAAGAAAGAAAGAAAGAAAGAAAGAAAGAAAGAAAGAAAAAAAGAAAGAAAGGGAAGGAAGGAAGGAAGGAAGAAAAAGGGACTGAGGAAGAAAGGAAAGAAAGACGGAAGGAAGGAAGGAAGGGAAGGAAGGAAGGAAAGATGGAAGGAAGGAAGATGGAAGGAAGGAAAGAAAGAAAGATGGAAGGAAGTAAAAGGGGACTGAGGAGGGAAGGAAAGAAAGACCAACGGATGGACCGAAGGAAGGAAGGAAGGAAGGAAGGAAGGAAAGATGGAAGGAAGTAAAAGGGGACTGAGGAGGGAAGGAAAGAAAGACCAACGGATGGACGGAAGGAAGGAAGGAAGGAAGGAAGGAAGGAAGGAAGGAAAAAGAGATTGCTGATGGAGGAAGGAAGGAAGGAAGGAAGGAAGGAAGGAAGGAAGGAAGTAAAAGGGGACTGAGGAGGGAAGGAAAGAAAGAAAGATGGAAGGAAAGAAGGAAGGAAAGAAAGAAAGATGGAAGGAAAGAAAGAAAGATGGAAGGAAGGAAGGAAGGAAGGAAGGAAGGAAGGAAGGAAAGAAAGATGGAAGGAAGTAAAAGGGGACTGAGGAGGGAAGGAAAGAAAGACCAACGGATGGACGGAAGGAAGGAAGGAAGGAAGGAAGGAAGGAAGGAAGGAAGGAAAAAGAGATTGCTGATGGAGGGAGGAAGGAAGGAAGGAAGGAAGGAAGGAAGGAAGGAAGGAAAGAAAGATGGAAGTAAGTAAGTAAAAGGGGACTGAGGAGGGAAGGAAAGAAAGAAAGATGGAAGGAAGGAAGGAAGGAAGGAAGGAAGGAAGGAAGGAAGGAAGGAAGGAAGGAAGGAAAGAAAGATGGAAGGAAGTAAAAGGGGACTGAGGAGGGAAGGAAAGAAAGACCAACGGATGGAAGGAAGGAAGGAAGGAAGGAAGGAAGGAAGGAAAAAGAGATTGCTGATGGAGGGGGGAAGGAAGGAAGGAAGGAAGGAAGGAAGGAAGGAAGGAAGAAAAAGGGACTGAGGAGGGGAGGAAAAGAGATTGATGGAGGGCAGGAGGAACTAAGGGAAGGGAGGAAGAGAAAAGTACTGAGGAAGGAAGAACGGAAGGAAGGGCGGACTTGTCTCTCTCCTTTCTTCCTTTCCTCCAACCAGTCCCCCTTCTTCCTTCCTTCCTTCTTTCCTTCCTTCCTTCTCAATATCGTCTGCTTGCAAGCCAGCTGCAGCTAATGTGACATGAGCCAATTGCTCCTAATAAACTGCCATACTAACGCAACGTGGCAGAGAAGTCTGCCTCGGGGCCAGAGACTACCTGGAGAAACGTGTGACAGCTCAATTTATAGCTGGTGCGAGGAGGAGGAGGAGGAGGAGGAGGAGGAGGAGGAGAAGCAAAGGGAAGGCTGGTTGGGGGGCGGTGGATGAGGAAGGGGCTTCTCTCAAACTGAACTGGGTGGAGCAAAACTCTGGCCAGGCCCTGGGCCTATTTCCTGGGCTGTGTGACTCTTGATCAGGTGAGAAGTGTTTCAGTAGGGTGACCCTATGAAAAAGAGAACCAGGCTCCTCTATCTTTAACAGTTGTATTGAAACAGGAATTTCAGCAGGTGTCCTTTGTATATATGGGGAACCTGGTGAAATTTCCTCTTCACCACACCAGTTAAAGCTGCAGGAGCCCTGCCCTCTTTTAGATCTGGTCACTCTAGTATAGCTCCTGCAGCTTTAACTACTGTGATGAAGAGGGAATTTCACCGGGTTCTCCACATATACAAATGAGAAATTGCCGAAATGCCCTTTTCTATGCAACTGTTAAAGATACAGGAGCCCGGTCCTCCTTTGCATAGGGACACCCTAAATAAATGATGATGATAAGAACACTGGCGAAGAGAGAATTGTGTGTGGGGGGGGTCAGGGATGGAGCACCCAGAAGGAACCCAAAATGTGATAAAGTAAAATACGGTGCTGCCACCCAGGGCCGGTGCTACCATAGAGGCCACTCAGGTGGCCGCCTAGAGCGCCAAGGTAAGGGGGGCGCTGAACGCCACACCCGGAAACCGCTCTCCCACAGCGGCTCTGAGAGGGCGGCTTCCGGGCACGCCGTTCCGAAGCCGCCCGCCCCAGCGTCCTCGCTTCGATTTGGCTGGGTGAGAGCCGAAGCGAAGCCAGAACGCTGGGGTAGGGGGGCAGGCGGGCGGCTTCGGAACGGCGCACCCAGAAGTCACTCTCCCAGAGCGGCTTCCAGCTGGGCGCACCGTTCCAAAGCCACCCGCCCACCAGCCCCCACCCCAACGTCCTGGCTTCGCTTCGGCTGGGCACCCAGCCGAAGCGAAGCCAGAATGCTACCCCACCCCACCCCAGCATCCTGGCTTCGCTTCGGCTGGGCGTGCAAGATGGCGCCCCGCGCCCAAGTCTGCTGGGGTGTGGGGGTGTGGGTGAAAGCAGCTCACCTACCTAGGGTGCAAAATTAGTCTGGCACCATCCCTGCTGCCACCCTTCGCGAGCAAATTCAGTGGGCTTAGGTGCTTCCGTGAAGTTGGAATGCATTTTTCCAAGAGGAAAAAAGGAAGCCAAGCAAAGAGAGAGAGGAAGCCAAGGATAGGAGGAATGGGTTGGGGTTGGCTCTGTTGCTGTTTGTCCTGCACTGGGAGAGCGCACGAGTGTGGCTGGCACCAGGGGTCTGTGCCGGCATCCAGAGAACAGTAAACATGACAAGGATTGGCAGAGCCAAATGCTGGCTATGGATTCGCGCCTTCTAACAAGCATTTGGAACATATATAACAAGCAGCTGGGTGAGGTTTCCTACCGTCACTGGGCGTCTGGCTCCAAACCCTGCAAGCTAGATTGATGGGAAAGCATTTCCCCCTTGGCAGAGTGGAGTGTGTGAGCCCCAGACACTGGGCCTTCCCAATAAATCTGCAGGTGGCACAGGCCTCCAACTAGAAATACCCTCAGCCAAAGCTATTCATTAGAGAGGCCGATCAATGAAGGTTTTTTTAATATATATATATATATATATATATATATATATATATATATTCATCCACCAAGTGCACTCCAAGGCCGAGCCTTGCAAATATGTCAGCGTAATTAGAGGCACGGAGAAGCGCTCAGAAATGCCGGCTCCGTCCCCTCGCAGGTCTGTGCTTGATCTCGTGTATGAATGCGTAGACAGAATTATCGGTATTTATCTGATCATTAAGAAATGCTAAATGCATCCTTTTCGGCCCAGCTTCACCGTGAACTGATGGCTGAACTCCCCTCGGGTTTCGTTTGGAATTCGCTCAGTGATTATGAGCTTCCTTGGTTGGGTAGGAATAGGGTGACCCTATGAAAAAGAGGACCGGGCTCCTGTATCTTTAACAGTTGCATAGAAAAGGGGATTTCAGCAGGTGTCATTTGTATATATGGAGAACCTGGTGAAATTCCCTCTTCATCACAACAGTTAAAGCTGCAGGAGCTATACTAGAGTGACCAGATTTAAAAGAGGGCAGCTTTAACTGTTGGGATGAAGAGGGAATTTCACCAGCTTCTCTTCTATACAAATGACACCTGCTGAAATTCCCTTTTCTATGCAACTGTTAAAGATACAGGAGCCCTGTCCTCTTTTTCATATGGTCACCCTATTTGACCGAACCCCTCCTTCCGGGAGGGTCTTCAAGTTCTCACCTCTGGCAAGAGGCTAACCTAGAAGAGCGCCTCCCACGTCCTCTCAACTCCACCCACTTGATCCTGCGGCAGACTTTTGGATCTGTCAATTCTGATGTTCCCTCCCCCTTTGACAAAGACTGTGTTTCCAGGGGCAGGGAGGATGATCTCTGAACCTAGACTTCTTGTCTGAGAAGTTCCTGGGAAGATTTCTCCTTGACTCCTGGAGAGCCTTAGAACCTGGGCTTCCTGTCCGATAAGTTCCTGGGAAGATTCCTCCTTGACTCCTGGAGAGCCTTGGAACCTGGGCTTCCTGTCCGATAAGTTCCTGGTAAGATTCCTCCTTGACTCCTGGAGAGCCTTGGAACCTGGGCTTCCTGTCCGATAAGTTCCTGGGAAGATTCCTCCTTGACTCCTGGAGAGCCTTTGAGAATTTCCTCCCCTACTTCCTGTCTTGGCCAGACTACTACTTCTTCAGGCTCAGTCTGATTCGAGGCACACACCCGGGAGACCGGGCCTGATCCTGACAAGACCTCTGTAGTCCAGCATTCTGTCCTACAGTGGTCAACCAGATGTTCCAATGGGAAACTCACAAGCACGATATCCAGAAAGGAGGACAGGGCTCCTGTATCTATAACAGTTGCATTGAAAAGGGAATTTCAGCAGGAGTCGTTTGTATGCATGCCGCGCCTGGTGAAATCCCCTCTTCATCACCACAGTTCAAGTTGCAGGAGCCCTGCCCTCTTGACCAAATACAAAAGAGGGCGGGGCTCCTGCAGCTTTAACTGTGGTGAAGAAGAGTGGATTTCAGCAGGTGCTGCGCACGTACAAATGGCACCTGCTGAAATCCCCTTTTCAATGCAACTGTTAAAGACGCAGGAGCCCTGTCCTCCTTTCCGTAGGGTCACCCTAGACTCCCACCCACCACTGGCAGGCACCGTCCTGCCACAGATTACCCACAATACGGCCGTTGACAGACAAAATGTGTGTCCCCCCTTGCTGGTTTATAGTACTCTGGAGAGGGTGATTAGGGTCAGGCAGATGTGCGCCGTGAGGAGAAACGGGGCCTCCCTTCTCCAAGCTATATTTGGAAGTTTCAGAAGAGAGGACGTGATCAAAGGACATCTTTTCCCATTCCCACTCTCTAGAAACTTCCCCTGTCCCCACAATATTGCAATTAAACAATGCGGTTCTGGGGTGGCAGCAAGCCCTGAACCTGAGCCTTACAGTGATTTAGAGCACAGCGAGGAAAGGTTTGAGAAGGATGGAAAGGAAATTATCTCCGTTCTTTTCTTCCTTGCTTCTGGTTGAAGCCCCAAACAGCACCAGAAGGGTTCTGTTCCCAGGTGGCCGGAGCCCTGAACAGGAGGACTCCTTTTCTGGAGCAGGGATGCTGCAACATTTTGCTGCAGTTTTCCCAAGGTCTATATATAGAACAGGGGTGCAGAGCCTTGGGCCCAGGAACCAAATTGGCCCCCTTAGAATCATAGAATAGCAGAGTTGGAAGGGGCCTACAAGGCCATCGAGTCCAACCCCCTGCTCAATGCAGGAATCCACCCTAAAGCATCCCTGACAGAGGGTTGTCCAGCTGCCTCTTGAAGGCCTCTAGTGTGGGAGAGCCCACAACCTCCCTAGGTAGCTGATTCCACCGTCACACTGCTCTAAAAGTCAGGAAGTTTTTGGGCCCTCTAGGGTTCCTGTAGGGTGACCATATGAAAAGGAGGACAGGGCTCCTGTGTCTTTAACGGGTGTCTAGAAAAGGGAATTTCAGCAGGGGTCATTTGCATGCATGCACAGCACCTGGTGAAATTCCCTCTTCATCACAACAGTTAAAGCTGCAGGAACCGTGCCCTCTTTTGTAGAGTGACCAGATTCAAAAGAAGGCAAGGCTCCTGCAGCTTTAACTGTTTGATGGAGAGATCATTTCACCAGGTGCTGCATGCTTACAAATGACAACTGAAATTCCCTTTTCAATGTAACTGTTAAAGTTACATGAGCCTTGTCCTCCTTTCCATAGGGTCACCCTAGTTCCTCAGATCACACCCCTTTCCTTCAACAAACAGTTCTTCCCCATTCTAAAATGTCGGAATGCCTCTCCCTGGCAGGAAGACCTTTACGCTACAATAGGGAGACCCTATGAAAAAGAGGACAGGGCTCCTGTAACAGTTGTATTGAAAAGGGAATTTCAGGAGGTGTCATTTGTATACATGGAGAACCTGGTGAAATTTCCTCTTCATCACAGCAGTTAAAGCTGCAGGTGCCCTGCCCTCTTTTAAATCTGACCATTCTAGTATAGCTCTTGCAGCTTTAACTGCTGTGATGAAGAGGGAATTTCACCTGGTTCTCCATATACACAAATGACACCTCCTGAAATTCTATGCAACTGTTAAAGATACAGGAGCCCTGTCCTCCTTTTCATTTGGTCACCCTAAGCTACAATATGCTGGCATTTGGGGTATTTTGCCCCTGCATCTTTTGCCTTCATACCCTCCGCCACTGGAATGCGTAGGGTGACCATAAGAAAAGGAGGACAGGGCTCCTGTATCTTTAACAGTTGCATAGAAAAGGGAATTTATTTATTTATTTATTTATTACATTTTTATACCGCCCAATAGCCGAAGCTCTCTGGGCGGTTCACAAAAATGAAAACCATAATAAAACAACCAACAAGTTAAAAGCACAAATACAAAATACAGTATCAAAAGCACAAGCAGGATAAAACCACGCAGCAAAATGGATATTTCAAAATTGATTTCAGCAGGTGTCATTGTTATGCGTGCAGCACCTGGTGACGTTCTCCCTTCATCACCACAGTTAAAGTTGCAGGAGCCCTGCCCTTTTGACCAGATACAAAAGAGGTCAGGGCTCCTGCAGCTTTAAATGTTGTCATGAGGAGGAAATTTCACCAGGTTCTCCACATATACAAAGGACACCTGCTGAAATTCCCTTCTCTATGCAACTGTTAAAGATACAGGAGCACTGTCCTCCTTTTCATAGGGTCACCTTAAGAATGCGCTACCCCCAGAGTTTCTCTGAAATGGAATTTGGACCTTGGCCTGAGAGTCCTTCAACACTCCGACATAGAAGCTTGGTCTTCTAGATGGCCCAGCTTTCCCAGAAGCCTCAGGGGCTGCTGCCCTCCCCCACCCCATCCCCGTGGTTGAACCTGAGCCCCAGGGGATGGATATATCAGAGATTCCCATTGCCCCAGCGCACAATGAGGCAGCAGGCTTATTCTAGCTTGAAATGAACATCTTTGGATGTTATTAGCTCTTTCCCTTGTGGCATTTCCAAGACTAATTGTGGAGATCTGGGAAGTGTGTGTGTGTGTGTGTTGGGGTGGGGCGTGGGGATAATGCAGTGCTTTAGAACGGATGATGTTTTAATTTGTTCTAGATATGTTAAAGAGCCAGAGGAAAGATGGAGAGTGGTTTAAGGTGAGCGAAAGACAGAGGCTTGCTGTCAAGCTGTGTTTGGGTGACGGGCCTAAAACTGAGGCAAGGGACCATCCCTGATCAAGTGAAAGCTTGATGCCAGGGGCTTTTCCCTGGTGGGATGACGAAGAAGGAGACAGATAGGGCTAGGGGAGGGGGCATTAAAGGGTAGCAAATGCTCAGATGCTTAATGACAATAGGAAGGTAGGAAACTGCCTGATACCGACAGTACGGTGACCCTATGAAAAGAAGGACAGGGCTTCTGTATCTTTAACAGTTGCATAGAAAAGGGCATTTCAGCAGGTGTCTTTTGTATGCACGCAGCACCTGATGAAACCCCCTGTTCAGTACAACAGTATAAGGCCATCGAGTCCAACCCCGGGCTCAATGCAGGAATCCACCTTAAAGCATCCCTGATAGATGGCTGTCCAGCTGCCTCTTGAAGGCCTCTAGTGTGGGAGAGCCCACAACCTCCTTAGGTAACTGATTCCATTGTCGTACTGCTCTAACAGTTAGGAAGTTTTTCCTGATGTCCAGCTGGAATCTCGCTTCCTGTAACTTGAGCCCGTTATTCCTGCACTCTGGGAGGATCGAGAAGAGATCCTGGCCCTCCTCTGTGTGACAACCTTTTAAGTATTTGAAGAGTGCTCTCATGTCTCCCCTCCATCTTCTCTTCTCCAGGCTAAACATGCCCAGTTCTTTCAATCTCTCTTCATAGGGCTTTGTTTCCAGACCTGGTTGCCCTCCTCTGAACACGCTCCAGCTTGTCTGCGTCCTTCTTGAATTGTGGAGCCCAGAACTGGACGCAATACTCTAGATGAGGCCTAACCAGGGCCGAATAGAGAGGAACCAGTACCTCACGGGATTTGGAAGCGGTTCTAAATAAAGAACTGATTTGTATAGGAACATAGGAAGATGATTTCTATCAAATCAGACCTTTGCTCCATTTAGCCTAGTATTGTCGACACTGACTGGCAGCGCCTCTCCAGGGAGGAATCTTTCCCAGCAAATGCCTGGTTTTGAACCTGGGACTTTTGGCATACAATGCAGGTGCTTCTGCCACTGAGATATACCACTGGCCTTTCCCCAACAGGGATGCCAGCCAATTGGTTAATCATTTGCTTCTTATCTGGTTTAATTGATGGGTAGCAAATTATAGAAATAAAGTGTGCCCTGCCTGGGGTGGAGTGGTTCTGTCTGTGCATTTTCAGAGGGGGGGCATGTTTGTGTTTTGAGGCAGGGTGGGCATAATTTTGCCTTGAGAGTGTGTGTGTGTGTGTGTGTATTGGCAGAGAAGGGTTTTCTCTCAGCATCTCCAGTTTATCTTCTGAGAAATGAGGATTTTCTTATGCAAATCTGTGGTTTGGCATTTGGGGCTCAGACACTCAGTTTCTTGGGCAAATAACTTGCTTCTGTATGTGCTACATGGGTGTCAGTGATATGGCTTGCTATTCAGGGCTAGACGTGTGAAGGCCCGGAAAAAACCCAGAAAGATTCAGAAAAAAACCAAGGGGTTTTCCGGTTTTTTCTGAAGCCTCTTTGTCCGTCCTGTCCCCCCCCCCCCCCGAAAAATTAGAAAAATTGGGGAGGGAAAGTGAAGAAAAAATGGATTATGGTATGTTTTATTTTAGCATGTTGAATAAAATGTTTAAGACAAGGTGTTCAGATATTTACTTCTCCAAATGATTTCTAAAAACTGTACTGTATCAGATTATTACAATATCTGCGCACCGAGGACAAGCAAGTCCTAGGTTGCAAACTGAAACTACAACTCTCAAATGCAAGAGCAAGATGCATTTCTGCCTCTAGGGGGCAGCACTGCCATAGAAGCAGAGACTGAAACTGTTAGTGATGGCTATAGCTAAGAAAATGCGTCTGACTAAATTTCATGCATATTCATTGAATCTTGGTGTGTCCCTCCCATTTTTCTCAGTTCTTTTTATGGGAATGGGGGCTTTATGCCTTGATGCTGGAGGACTAGTGGAGACATAAATGATTTTCTTTTTTACTAATGTTGGTGGTTTCTTCAGAGTTTTTTAAAATTGTTTTTTTGCCTGCTCCTCATAAACGGGGAGAACCAAAGAGGTTCCTCACAGTTCAGGTGTTCCTAACAGTTCAGGAGCTTGTAGCTCCATTTGTTACCAAAAAGAAAGAAAAAAAGTAAAAAAAAGTAAATTAAATTTGTAATAATTGTTTGAATACACTGTACTTCTAATATACCAAATGTAATAATTTTATGCCAAACCAACTTGGACATAATTACATTTTATATTCCTAAAGTCATAGAATCATAGAATCATAGAATAGCAGAGTTGGAAAGGGCCTACAAGGCCATCGAGTCCAACCCATGCTCAACGCAGGAATCCACCCTAAAGCATCCCTGACAGATGGTTGTCCAGCTGCCTCTTGAAGGCCTCTAGTGTGGGACAGCCCACCACCTCCCTAGGTAACTGATTCCACCATTGCACTGCTCTAACAGTCAGGAAGTTTTTCCTGATGTCCAGCCAGAATCTGGCTTCCTTTAACTTGAGCCCGTTATTCCGTGTTCTGCACTCTGGAAGGATCGAGAAGAGATCCTGGCCCTCCTCTGTGTGATAACTCTGATGCCTTTTATTGTCTGAGCTGCCCTGAGGAGTTTTTCTTCTTCTTCTTTTTAATAGGGAGGCATATAAACGTCAAAAATAAACCATGGGGCAATTCCACCCACCTTTTAACTGTGGAGTAGGAGGCCAATGGTGTTTTCTCTAACACATTATTCCCCTTTAGAGCTGCCTTCCAGATGTTTTGGACTGCAACTCCCATCATTCTTGACCATGCTGGGTGGGGCTGATGGGACTTGAAGTCCAAAACATCTGGAGGGCACCAGGTTAAAGAGGTGCTCTAAATAGGTACCTGGCTCCTTGTAGGACCCTTTCTTTGGGGCACGGGGTAAGGGGGAAATTATTAAACCGGTCTGAGGCGTCAGTAGAGACGCCGTTTGGCATGGCAATTCAAAAGAGATTCTAATCTCAATTTTCAGGTGCTTTGGCAACAGTCCGGCTTTGCCGACATCTTCTCAGCCCCATCAAAATCCTGTCTGGAGTAACAAGCGATCAATTCCCCCTGTTAAGCTGTCGAAATATTTAACAGATATTACAGCTAATAGGCGAGGGGAAACCTCAGCTGCCAGGCAGAAAGAAAAATGACAAGGGGCGTGCGTTGCAACAGCAATGCAAATGAGAAGCAGCTTCTTCTAAGCAGCAGTTGGGAGCTCAGCGCCCAGGCCGGGCCAGAGCAGAGCAGCTGAATGGGTTGGCGGGCAGAATTGGACCTGGGGAGGGGCCAAGCAGCCTCTCTGGATGACCCCAACCACCCTATGGAAGGTGGAGGATGGGGCCGTGGGTGCTAGCTTAGGGCTGAGCCGAAATTCCTCCGAAGACAATTTCCTGAGAACATTTCCGAGATTTCTTTTTCTCACCTCTCCATCTGCCTGCCCCCTCTGGAGAAAAAGAAGCCTGGAGAAGAGAAGATTGAAGGGAGACATGAGAGCACTCTTCAACTACTTAAAAGGTTGTCCCACAGAGGAGGGCCAGGATCTCTTCTCGATCCTCCCAGAGTACAGGACACGGAATAACGGGCTCAAGTTACAGGAAGCCAGAATCCATCTGGACATCAGGAAAAACTTCCTGATTGTTAGAGCAGTATGACAATTGTACCGATGACCTAGGGAGGTCATGGCCACTCCCACACTAGAGGCCTTCAAGAGACAGCTGGACAGCCATCTGTCAGGGATGCTTTAGGGTAGATTCCTGCATTGCGCAGGGGGTTGGACTTGACGGCCTTTTAGGCCCCTTCCAACTCTGCTATTCTATGATCATTTGGGGAACCCCTGAGGGCTGAATTTTTTAGCCCATGGTTTTGCACCCCAGTTCTAAAGCCATCTAAACAAGTGGCTATCACCACATCTGGTGGCAGTGAATTCCACCAAGTTCACTGTGTGCTTTGTAAAAAAAAAAAAGCATTTTTCTTCTCTCCTGCATCTATCAACATCCTTGGGCTCATAATTTTACAAGCCCTTTGTTATATAAGCCCTTTCTAGGACTGGGCACACCCAACCAAACCCACACCAGTACTATAAAGAAGAGTATATAAAATTATGCGCGGTATGGAAAAATTGGATCTCCCGCTCAGCACAGGACGGCCATAAAATTCACAGCCGCAAAATGTGGTGACAGCCGCTGGCTTCGATATACTGGTAGCAGTGTGCTCTGTTGTGGAAAACCCGCAGTAGATAAACAGCTATCTTGGGGGGAATTAGAGTTTCCTCCCATCTCTCCTTTCAGGGTGCTGATGGGCGATTTTTATCAGGCGCTGAGAAGAATTATTGGCACATTTGGAAATGGCAAGGAAAGGCAAGTTCAAAAAGCCCTACAGATCCTAAGATTAGTTTCCAAATATAGTCTGAGATGATTTAAGGCAGGGATGCCAAATTGGCAACTCCTGAAGCCCCTGTGTCTGGCCTCCGGGTTTTCACCCAGGCATGGCACAATAGCTTTGCTCACATTTTCACGTCAAAGGAAACAAAGGATGGAGGTTGTGCGTTTGCGGTATTGTTTCTTTGAGGTTTTGAATGTTCATACATGCCTGGAATTGCCACCATTCGTGTGTGAAAGTCCAGGTCCACCGGATCTCAGGATGTGCTGTAGCACAATAGCCACGCATGCACACACACAAAAGATTACTGAAAGAGAAATCTTCTATTTGCAATGTACAAGTTGTGAGTGTCGTTGTTGATGTAGCCAAAATGGCATCACCCATGTACAAAAAGGAGGTATCTGCAGGCTTGAAGAAACCTCAAGAACTGATGTTCTTTAAAAAAAACCATAAACACACACGTAAGTGTGTAACTTCCCCACCCCCTTCCCACACACAGCCCAAAGAGGACTTGTCAAGGGTGACCATATGAAAAGGAGGACAGGGCTCCTGTATCTTTAATAGTAGGGTGACCCTATGAAAAGGAGGACAGGGCTCCTGTATCTTTAATTGTATCTTTAATTCCCCATTTGTATATATGGGGAACCTGGTGAAATTCCCTCTTCATCACAAAAGTTCAAGCTGCAGGAGCTATACTAGAGTGACCAGATTTAAAAGAGGGCAGGGCACCTGCAGCTTTAACTGGCGGGATGAAGAGGTAATTTCACCAGGTGCTGCAGGCATACAAATGACACCTGCTGAAATTCCCTTTTCTATGCAACTGTTAAAGATACTGGAGCCCTGTCCTCCTTTTCATATGGTCACCCTAGACTTGTCCTTCAGGTGAAACAATATATTGCACACTTAAAGCTCCAATCCTAATTGCTTTTCTTAAATAACTCCTATATTGTTTTCAATTGAAATAATTTTCAAGTAAGCATACCTAAGGTTGCAACCTTATTTCAATGTCCGGTTGAAGATTAAGTTATACTTTGTAAGTGAAAAATGGCTTTTTCTCCAAGTAACCAGAGGGATCGGTATTAGGGAGGGGGCTGTATTAATTAGGGTGACCATATGAAAAGGAGGACATGGCTCCTGTATCTTTAACAGTTGCATAGGAAAGGGAATTTCAGCAGGTGTCATTTGTATGCATGCAGCATCTGGTGAAATTTCCCCTTCATCACAACATTTAAAGCTGCAGGAGGCCTGCCCTCTTTTGTATCTGGTCACTCTAGTATAGCTCCTGCAGCTTTAACTGTTGTGATTTCAGCCTGACCCGGTACAATGCAGCTTCCTGTATAGTAGGGTGACCATATGAAAAGGAGGACAGGGCTCCTGCATCTTTAACAGTTGCATAGAAAAGGGAATTTCAGCAGGTGTCATTTGTATATATGGAGAACCCGGTGAAATTCCCACTTCATCACAACAGTTAAAGCTGCAGGAGCTATACTAGAGTGACCAGATTTAAAAGAGGGCAGCTTTAACTGTTGTGACGAAGAGGGAATTTCATTAGGTGCTGCATGCATACAAATGACACCTGCTGAAATGCCCTTTTCCTTTCAACCGCTAAAGATACAGGAGCCCAGTCCTCCTTTCTGTAGGGTCACCGTAGTATTAATTGTCTGGCAGGAGGGGACTGACCACGTCCCGCCCCTCCCCTTTGGCACCAACAGTGCTTCTCTCCCAAGAGTAGGCTATTTTGCTTATTAGGGGAGTGGTTATTCCCCCCCCCCCCCAGGTATGAAGTATTTTTTCCTGTACGAAAAATATTGTGCTTGTGGATCACACACTAGCACTTGTGAGTACGAAACTTCCTAGCCGCCTTTAAAAATGACCCCATGTGGAGCTGTTTCTTCTAGTAAAAGAGCCATAAATCATGGGAAGTAGCTGATAGATTTCCAATCAAATTTCTCTTCCCACAACCCCCCCGCTTCCTCACTCCAGGTGCAGGGTTTTGTCCTCTCACCCACCCACCCCAACTTCTGTGGATACTAGTGGGCGGAAGGGGGGGGGGAAACACCCCACGGACAGAGCATTGATCCCTGAACCTGTCGATTTTATTGAGCCCCCCAGGAGCAGCTTTAGGAACAAAGGTGCTGGGTGTTGCTTCTGGGCTGCTTCGATTGCAACGTGATTGTGTGGGAAACGGAGGGGGGGGAACCCTGGCATGGTGGAGAATGAAGAAGAGAGGCACCATCAGTTCGAGGCTGGATTAAGGCCAGCTGATGTCCTAAGCACAGCCCCTCACCAACTGCCCCCTTGGCCCTTCCATTGCTTAGCTAGCAAGACATTAAAGGCTTCATCCCATGTACCCGTTTTCCTCGAATTATCCCCTGTAGCATAAAGCTGTCACTGTTGTTTTTAGCTAAATCACACCCTGGACGGCAGCGCTCCTAAGATCCTTTGCACACCAGGAAACGGGTTTAAGGGGGAGAAATGTAAAAAAAATCATCAACGGAGGACACAATCCGATTCAAATTTGGTACGCTGAAAGCCCTCCTTAATATCTATCACTGTGCCAATTTTGATGTCTTTATCTTCAAAACTTACCCAAATGTCAGCATTTGTTTAGTTTGTGCTTTAAACATATCAAATCCTCCTTCTACGCCCCCAGTGGCCGCTCGGAGAACATCAAACGATTCGCTCTTAAAGGGGTACTAAAATACGACGCTTCTTTTGGCTAAGAAGCACAATTAAAGCAGGATGCCTGCGAGTGCTTCACAGTCAAAGCAGGTTATAAACTGGAAAACTTCGGAGTCCTTTGCACACAACTGTTAAAGATACAGGAGCCCTGTCCTCCTTTTCATAGGGTCACCCTAGATCAGACCCAAAGCTCATCTTGGCCTAGTATAGGGTGACCCTATGAAAAGGAGGACAAGACTCCTGTATCTTTAACAGTTGTATTGAAAGGGGAATTTCAGCAGCACCTGGTGAAACTCCCTCTTCATCACAACAGTTAAAGCTGCAGGGGCTATACTAGAGTGACCAGGTACAAAAGAGGGCAGGACTCCTGCAGCTTTAATGCTTGTGATGAAGAGGTAATTTCACCAGGTGCTGCAGGCATACAAATGACACCTGCTGAAATTCCCCTTGCAATACAACCGTTAAGGATACAGGAGCCATGTCCTCCTTTTCATAGGGTCACCCTAGCCTAGTAGAGCCCTTTAAGGAGCCAGACCTTGGGGGGGGGGGAATGAAATCAAGGTGAGGGAAAGGTGGGAAGCAGTGGGGCAGGGCAAAGGGTGCCCCCCAGGCTGCACCCCAACATCAAAAGGGATGGTGAACTGGGGGCGATTCAGTCGCTATCAGACCTGTCCCACAGGACCGCCGGCCTCCAGCCTGTCTGGATCCAGAATTAAGTGAGACCCAAGAGGGCTGGAGAGACTTCCATGAATAGGGCCAAGCACTCCTTTGCCCGGCGGGATCATCCTCTCTGACGCTGACGCCATTGCCAGCTTCTCCCGTTAGCAAGGCGAGTTCCATTTCGCCTTTATGATAGATATAATTTAAAGATCCAAGAGGTGTTAAAACCCATCAGTCACTCCCTGGCTGAGCTTAAATCTTCTTCCAGATGATCTATATCGCTTGAGGTATTAACGAGTTTTCCAATTTCCATTCAATCAGCAAATCCGGCCCGTCTCTTGGCACACAGGCCCTGCGTTAGGTCATTAATAATTGCGCTGGAAATCAGCGGCTGTGGAGACACACTTAGGCACACATGCAGCCAACACACGTTCCAATGTGATTCATGATGGAACTTTCCCCTTACATGCACCCACTACAATCAGATGGACTGATCAACCCCATGTTCCACTCCTTGGTGCTTTCAGAATATCACTCAGAGCTGAGTTTCCCTTCTCCTTAATTCCAGTTTAACAAGGACAATTATTTCTGGATTTGGTACACAAGTGGTTCGCAACACCTAGCGTGACCCTATGAGAAGGAGGACAGGGCTCCTGTATCTTTAACAGTTGTATTGGAAAGGGAATTTCAGCAGGAGTTATTTGTATATATGGAGAACCTGGTGAAATTCCTTCTTCATCACACCAGTTAAAGCTGCAGGAGCCCTGCTCTCTTTTAAATCTGGTCACTCTAGCATAGCTCCTGCAGCTTTAACTGCTGTGATGAAGAGGGAATTTCACCAGATTCTCCATATATACAAATGACACCTGCTGAAATACCCTTTTCTATACAACTGTTAAAGACACAGGAGTCCTGTCCTCCTTTTCATAGGGTCAGCCTAGCAACACCTCTCCATTTATTCTTGTCTCTTTGGGATGCTTTTGCATGTGACATGGAAAGGCCCTTAGTATGAATTTCATAGAATAAGGGTGACCCTATGAAAAGAAGGACAGGGCTCCTGTATCTTTAACAGTTGTATAGAAAAGGTAATCTCAGGAGTCATTTGTATATATGGAGAACCAGGTGAAATTCCCTCTTCACCACAGCAGTTAAAGCTGCAAGAGCTATACTAGAAAAGTCAGATTTAAAAGAGGGCAGGGCACCTGCAGCTTTACCTGTTGTGATGAAGAGGAAATTTCACCAGGTCCTCCATGTACACAAATGACACCTGCTGAAATTTCCTTTTCAATACAACTGTTACAGATACAGGATCCCTGTCCTCCTTTTCATATGGTCACCCTAATAGAATCATAGAATAGTAGAGTTGGAAGGGGCCTATAAGGCCATCAAGTCCAACCCCCTGCTCAATGCAGGAATCCACCCTAAAGCATCCCTGACAGATGGCTGTCCAGCTGCCTCTTGAAGGCCTCTAGTGTGGGAGTGCCCACCACCTCCCTAGGGAACTGGTTCCATTGTCGTATTGCTCTAACAGTCAGGAAGTTTTTCCTGATGTCCAGCCGGAATCTGGCTTCCTGTAACTTCAGCCCATTATTCTGTGTCCTGCACTCTGGGAGGATCGAGAAGAGATCCTGGCCCTCCTCTGTGTGACAACCTTTCAAGTATTTGAAGAGTGCTATCATGTCTCCCGTCAATCTTCTCTTCTCCAGGCTAAACCTGCCCAGTTCTTTCAGTCTCTCTTCATAGGGCTTTGTTTCCAGACCCCTGATCATCCTGGTTGCCCTCCTCTGAACATGCTCCAGCTTGTCTGCATCCTTCTTGAATTGTGGAGCCCAGAACTGGACGCAATACTCTAGATGAGGCCTAACCAGGGCTGAATAGAGGGGAACCTGATGGACTGATCTACCCCTGTTCCTTTCCTTGGTGGTTTCAGAATTTCACTCAGTGCTGAGTTTCCCTTCTCCTTAATTCCAGTTTAACAAGGGCAATTATTTCTGGATTTGGTACACAAGTGGTTGGCAACACCTTTCCGTTTATTCTTGCCTCTTTGGGATGCTTTTGTGTATGACATGTGAAGGCCCTTGATATGAATTTCACCCTTGCAACAAACTCACTCGGTTTGTGGCCTTAGCCAGGCTATTATTAATTCAGGCTCATTCGGGATTTAACTTTGTCTATGATTGGGAATGTAAGAGAAACGTGCTTCAGTTCATTTTGGACCAGAATTTACTCAGTTTGCATCTCCCCGAACCAAACAACATCTGTGATGCGATTCACGGAACGAAAAAGATCAGAACGAAAGGAAAATGCGTACTTTAGAAAAATGTGCACACACGCTTCCATCAGTAGGAGAAAAATACACACATTTCAAAAATGTGCACGATTGATGTGTACACCAAGAAAAAAAAACTCTTAATCTGATATGGACACAGCATGGAACAAGCTTCGATGTGGAATTCAGAGAACCTTTTGTCGATTCGTTTGTCATTTATATGGGTCAACCATTTGGCACGGGGGTATTTTAAGCAGAGGGGCAGACTTCAAGCCCTTTGGGATCTACTTTGGGGTTTTGTTTTTGTTTTTGACTCTATCCCTGAGATCCATCAACTGCAACCAGGTGCAAAACAGTGCCCGGAGAGGGTTGCCATGAGCCATACACTGGAACAGTGCCTGGAGTGCCATGAGCCATACACTGGAACAGTGCCCGGAGAGGGTTGCCATGAGCCATACACTGGAACGACCACCATATAAAAGTACATGTCTACACATGAATTATTCTACAGATCTGAGATTCTAACAGCCTAATTAAGAAAGCGGTGTGTGTCAGAGAATAGCTCCCAGTGGGTGCTTCTCGCCTTAACAATCATAAGATTGTTGGAACGCTCTTCCAGAATCATAGAATCATAGAATAGCAGAGTTGGAAGGGACCTACAAGGCCATCTAGTCCAACCCCCTGCTCAATGCAGGAATCCACCCTAAAGCATCCCTGACAGATGGTTGACAATCCAGCTGTCAACATTAGAGAACTACAAGTTCAATCGCAGCTTTTAAAGCTCAGCTAAAAACTTCTCTTTTTCCTAAAGCTTTTAAAACTTGATTTTGTTCTGACTTTTATACTGTTAGTTTTACTCTACCCTGTGCCTGTTTGGTGCATTCTCTTCCCCTCCTTATTGCTTTATTATGATTTTGTTAGAATGTAAGCCTATGCGGCAGGGTCTTGCTATTTTATTGTTTTACTCTGTACAGCACCATGTACATTGATGGCGCTATATAAATAAATAATAATCATAATCATAAGACATTGTGCAGCTATTCTGTTTTTTCTTCCTTGGAGAAATTTTTGTGGAAAGGAAAAAGAAGAAGTAATCAGTAAACATGGGAGGGTTTCAACTGGAAAGCAGCATTATATGGAATCTGGATCCCACATGAAATTCTATGAGTGAGGCAGGGTAATTGCAGACATATTTTTTTTAACCTGGAAGCAGCCAGAAACCCTTGCTGATTTACTTCAAATCATCTATGCTTGTGATCTACCTTCTGCTCACCCCTGATTTAAGGGAGCATCTGCTGCTGTATTTTCCTGGGGGACTTTGCTTTGCCAGTATGGCTGGCGAATACATGGGACAGGGCCTTCTTTGTGGTGGCACCCAGGTTCTGGAATTCTTGTTGAGACACCTTCTTAAACTTCAAGGAGATGCAGAAAACCAGGGGGTTGGACTCAATGGCCTTGTAGGTCCCTTCCAACTCTGCTATTCTATGATTCTATGAATTCTATGTCTGTTTGTTTACTGCTCTTCAATCGTGTTTTCAAGGTAGTTTACATAACAATAAAATGTGATCAAATGCAAAACTGCACCAGTCATTTGAAAAGTAGAACAATGAAAGCAGCAGTTTGAAACAATCAAATTGAAGAAGCCTGGCACAGTAAAGAAGTTTTCGCCTGGCATCAAAAGAATAGCAACATGGGTGTCAAGCGACTTTCCTGGGAGGGAAATTTTCAAATGGGTGGCACCTATTTGCAATAAATGATATGTCTCCTTGATTCATTGCTTTTGACCCTGTGGCTGAATGGGTCTTTTTCTTCCTGGTTTTTAGTTTGTTTTATGCTGTTGATATGTTTATTGACAAGTTATTATTTTAAAATACTGTTTGTTTATTTTTTAAATGACTATATTCCACTTTGGTGACCTTTTGGGCTGGAAAGTGGCATCATCTTCATTTTATTTATTTATTTATTTATTTATTACATTTTTATACCGCCCAATAGCCGAAGCTCATCAGAGTGGTCTACTCTACAAGGCTGTTTGTGACGATTCCTGAGACGACGTAGATGAGTAAAGTGTTCTGGACACTCAAAACACTTTGTATGTTTTCAAAGTGTATATCCCAATTTTCCAAACTTAAAAGTGATCACATAAAATAAAAACCGGAGAATTCAAGCAAGAACAGAGAGTAAAGCCACCTATCATAAGAGGGCCAGGAAACAGGTATTGCACACTGGTTAGGCCAGGGGTGTTGAACCTCAGGCCACGGGGAATTCCAGCCCTCCAAAGTTGCCCATCTGGCCATGCCCTCTTGACCCTGACTGCTGGTTCTTTGGGTGGTTCCTGGGCTTTTGCACATTTTCCCGTTTCTAAAAAGTGGAAATGCCTCTGGCAGTCAGAGCTTGAAGTGCAAAGATGGCTGTAATTTTGGCCCCTCCTCTTTTCCCTTGGCTACACCCACCACTGGAATGCAGCCCCCCCAACCTTTCCCCAAGAGCTTCTGCGGAATCAAGTTCAACATCCCTGGGTTTCAGCCCAAAGCCTGTTGGAAGAAAAAAGTGTTCAGGTGATGTAAGAACCTAATAGGGGAGAGGGGTCAGAAAAAGCCCCCCAAGATAGGCAGGCTCACAGCTTGGACTCTAAAACAGACAGAGAATCATAGAATAACAGAGTTGGAAGGGGCCTGTAAGGCCATCAAGTCCAACCCACTGCTCAATGCAGGAATCCAACTTAAAGCATCCCTGAGAGATGGCTGTCCAGCTGCCTCTTGAATGCATCTAGCATGGGAGAGCCCACAACCTCCCTAGCTAACTGGTTCCATTGTCGTACTGCTCTAAAACAGTCAGGAAGTTTTTCCTGGTGTCCAGATGGAATCTGGCTTCCTTTAACTTGAGCCCATTATTCCGTGTCCTGAACTCTGGGAGGATTGAGAAGAGATCCCGGCCCTCCTCTGTGTGACAACCTTTTAAGTATTTGAAGAGTGCTCTCATGGCTCCCCTCAATCTTCTCTTCTCCAGCCTAAACCTGCCGAGGTGTTTCAGTCTCTCTTCATAGGGCTTTGTTTCCAGACCCCTGATCATCCTGGTTGCCCTCCTTTGTGCATGCTCAGAAGCCCCTGGCCTGCATTTCCTCCATGGCACACAAGAGGGTGTGCTTTGCTGACTTGCACCATCACATCCTGGTTCTCTCATCTGCATTACATATGGTGACCATATGAAAAGGAGGACAGGGCTCCTGTATCTTCAACAGTTGCATAGAAAAGGGAATTTCAGCAGGTGTCATTTGTATATATGGAGAACCTGGTGAAATTCCCTCTTCATCACCACAGTTAAAGCTGCAGGAGCTATACTAGAGTGACCAGATTTAAAAGAGGGCAGCTTTAACTGTGAAGAGAGAATTCCCCCAGGTTCCCCATATACACAAATGACACCTGCTGAAATTCCCTTTTCAATACAACTGTTAAAGATACAGGAGCCCTGTCCTCCTTTTCACATGGTCACATGTGTAAACCCTTTTGTAAGGTTAAAAGGGTAAAACTACACACCTGTTGCCTGATTTTTTTAAAAAAGAAATTCCTGAAAGAGCCTTAGACCTCTGCTTTTCATTCAACAGAAGCCAACCTGACTGTTAAAACTTATCTAAATAATAACATATTGGATTTACTTAAAACTCAATATTCCGTCTCTTTGGTTCCTGGGGGAAATGAATGGTTCATGGCCCAACCTACTCCATTAAGATGGAGCCGGGGAAAGGCCTCTATAGCCTTCAACCCTCATAATTCTTCCCACCCACTCCCTTAGCAAAAGTATAATTTCTTTGTTGACTGTTTCTGCCAGTGGGCTGGTCAAGAGCAGACATAGTGGCGAGTCCGAAACCAGCAACGGCCCTCCCAGTCTCGCTCAGGCACCAGCAATGGGATTTTAATAGATGTATTTTCAAATTAGTTCTGCAGCTTTCAGGACTTATCAGTTAAATGAGCTTTTTCAAATTGATTCAAAGGTCAGCCAGAGAACTTTTCACGGGTCTGTTATCTCTCCCTTAAGGTTCCAGTGGCAACGGGCAAGTCGAGAGAGGAGGAATGGAGGAGGAGGGGTGAGAGAAAGAAAGAAAGAATTAGATAGAGGGGTAGGAAGAAGGTGGAAGGAAAATGGGAGAAAATAAAGTGAGGCAAAACAGGGGAGAAGGAAGAAAGAAAAGATTGTACAGAAAGGAAAAGAGATGGAGGGAAGGAAAGAATGAGTTAGGAATCGTATGGACCGAAAGACACGAACAAACAGAAAGAACAAAAATATTGAAAGAAGAGACAGGAAGAAGAAAGAACTGAATTTAGAGGAAGGAAGGAAGAATTTTAGTTTATAAGCCGATGGACAGGGCTATGTTTTGTTTTTTAATTTCATACTTCATCTTGTGTTCTGGGGGGTTTAATAATAATAATAAATTGTTATTAGTAATAATAAATTATTATTATTATTATTAATGGGATATTTAAATAGATGTAAATAGATGTGGCTGAGAAAGAAGAGGAAATAATTGATAGGAAAAGAGTGGAGGGTTTGAAACCAACAGGATCAAACAAGCGGGGTGGGGGTGGGGGAACCCGGTCTCTTACTTTGCTGCGAGGGAATTAAATGGAAATCCTGATATGAATTTGACAAGCCCTCTGGAACAGCAAGGCAAAGATTTATCCGTTAATTATTTATCATAATTAAGTCCCGCTAATAGATTGGGCTGCTGTGGTTCTGAGGATATTTCTATTTATAATTAATGCGCGGGGGAGTAAATTAGTAGAGGCTTAAGTGGATTTTTTTTTCTTTTCTTCCTGGGAGCCTGGGAGATAATATTTAAAGGAAAACAAAACAATATTATTTCCTTAGTTGGAAACTCTCTGGGTCCTAGAGTAAAACCGGATAGTGGGAACGTTTTGCTTGTTAATTTCTTAGCCATTTGGGGCCCGTAAACTAAAAACGAATCCGGAGTCATTCCTAGATTTAATCCGGATCAAGGGTGGAAGCTTTCCAGATTCGTGAGGTTCTGTTTTAATCAAACTCGTTTAAAACAGCAAGGACAAGAACAGCTAGTTTCATCCCGCAAACCTTTCAAGGCTGTCACCTTATGCAGAATAAATATTTAAAGGTCTCCGCAGAGAAGCCTTAACTTTTTACGCAAAGTTGGCCAAGGTGAGCCCTTATCCCAGGAAAATGGAGGGATCGCCCCTGCCTGCTCCCGGGATCCCATGTGACATTTGGATGCACAGGAACGATCCCGAGAGGATCCTGAGAAAAAAGGCAGGTGTAGAAACGGGGGTAGAATTCAGAAAGGAAATCTAACGCTTTCATAGAATCATAGAATAGCAGAGTTGGAAGGGGCCTATAAGGCCATCGAGTCCAACCCGCTGCTCAATGCAGGAATCCACCCTTTCAAACTGTACAACCCTAGACTTAAGTCCCATTGAGTCCAGTGGGGCTACAATCTGGGGCACCTTTTCCCGGGAGTAAAGTCCACCAAAATGGGACTTACTTCTGAGTAAACGTGGAGAGGATTGCGCGGGTTTTTTCTTCATATTTTCTCTTCCCCCCCCCCTCCTCCTCCTCCCAAAACCGAACCAACGGACCACTCTCTGGACGCCAGAAAACCCCATTTTTGCAAGACTTCAGGGAGCCAAAGAAATCCTTCTTAAAAGATGCCACGTGGCGCTGAATTGCGCCCACCCTTACCTGAGAAGACGTCCCTTTGAAATTAGTTTGACTTACTCCAGAGTAATCTTGCATGATCTCTAGGTTGGAGGCAGTGATACTCTCCGCTCAGGAGAAAATAAATGCCAGTGGGATTTACTTCCGAGTAAAGTGGCATTGGCCCCAGTTCCCAATCCGGTGCTAGGCGCTGCATTATAGCCAGCAGTGAACACGGGCTTCTGTTATCTACTATACACATTCTATATGGTATTCTTCTTTTTACCTAGGATTTCAAAGATTGGGGTAGAAGAAAGCCCAAATATTTAACTGAATGAAAGGAAGTCGGATGGAATCGATGGCATAACCCCTTTTACAGCGCAATCCTCTGCGTGTCTACTCAGAAGTAAATCGCATGGTGTTCTATGGGACACTCCTTGGTACTCCTGTATTTAGGGTGACCCTATGGAAAGGAGGACAGGGCTCCTGTAAACAGTTGCACAGAAAAGGGAATTTCAGCAGGTGTCATTTGTATGCGTGCAGCACCTGGTGAAATTCCCTCTTCATTGCCACATTTAAAGCTGCAGGAGCCCTGCCCTCTTTTAAATCTGGTCACTCTAGTACAGCTCCTGCAACTTTAACTGTTGTGATGAAGAGGGAATTTCATCAGGTTGTTCACATATACAAATGACACCTGCTGAAATTCCCTTTTCTATGCAACTGTTAAAGATAGAGGAGCCCTGTCCTCCTTTTCATAGGGTCACCCTACCTGTATTGGATTGCAACCTTAATGGCGTATAACCATTTTGACTATTAAAACAGTTTTCGGCTGCAATCCTGGACTCACTTTTCTCGGAGTAAGCCCCGTTGAACTCAGCGGGACTTACTTCTGAGTAGACACGTTAGAAGAGGTTGTAATCTGCCTCCCATTGTTGGCAAGGCGATTCGAAAACGATTTAAGTAATAACCAAACACCTTTTAAAAAATAATGAAAAATTAAAATGGTTACAGGTAAATAGACGTGATGTTCAAAAAGGAACAACAGCGTCAACGAAGCGAAGGAATGATCCGATTGTGCAGCACACTGGGCTGCAGGTTGAATCTTTAAGCACGCTTTTTAGGGAATAAATCCCGTTGAACTCTTCTGGAACTTATTCCCTAAAAAGTGTGGTTTTACGTTCGAGTAAACGAGTTTCGGATCGCAAAATGAAGGGGAAAAAACACCCGCCCTTAAGTATCACCTAACTACCCAGTATTGTAGGGTGACCCTATGGAAAGGAGGACTGGGCTCCTGTATCTTTAACAATTGCATAGAAAAGGAAATTTCAGCAGGTGTCATTTGTATATATGGGGAACATGGAGGAATTTCCTCTTCATCACAACAGTTTAAGCAGCCCTCTTTTAAATCTGGTTACTCTAATATAGCTCCTGCAGCTTTAACTGTTGTGATGAAGAAAGAATTTCACCAGGTTCTCCATATATACAAATGCCACCTGCTGAAATTCACTTTTCTATGCAACTGTTAAAGATACAGGAGCCCTGTCCTCCTTTCCATATGGTCACTCTAGGTTAACCCTCCCCTGCTCCCCAGAGTAAACCAGATCCATTCACGCCCACCACAGAGAAGAAATGCGACAGGGGAGAAAAAGGAATGGAGAGTGGCGCGACTATTATTGAGATTACGGCAGTCTTCTTCCCTCGCTTTTACGGTGCGCGGATGGGTCTGTATAATTGTGGACGGGAATACAAATTACTTGGGGGTTCCAGAGGCTTTAGGACTTGAAGGAGAGGGCTAAATTCAGGGGTGAGGGTACCCCAATAGGGCAGGACATGAGAGAGAGACAGAGAGAAAATGATTTCCATGGGGGAAAGTTCAGTTATTGCCAATTTGGGGTTATTAATTAGGGGGAACTAGTTTTTTTGGGGGGTAGCTGTCATGTTGTGGGTCTACCACACACGTCTGTGCGTGCCTGCAACCCCTCTACACATATATTGGTTGAACAAGGGAAAGTCTAATTTAAAGGATTGGAAGGCTGGAGGAAAATAGTCTATTTCTTGTGGAAATGCAATAAAACACTAGATCATTACGTGTAAGATACAAAATTAGAGAGTCCTCAAATGCTCCCTTTTCCCCATCCACATCTATCTATTTTCCTATTTATCCTCTCTCCCTCTATATACAGTCACATATCTCGGCCCCAACGTCTTGATTCTGACTAACCGCCTGGAAAATTGGTTTTTAAAAACGCAAGCCCCCCTAATAGGTAACTGCGGGTTACCGGGCCTTTAAACGGCACTTTCAAGTTGTTTACAAAAACGTGACATTTCTGATCCATCATACCTTGCAAGTCAGGTGTTAAATACAATTTCCTGTTTTTGTTTACGTGAATAGAAATAAATAATTAAATGTAATTGATGTGTCAACCATAAGAAAAGCAGAGCCAAAATGCAATCAGGCTACCTAGAAGTTATAACCCTTTTAATTCCAAGAAATATCATATATTATTTTTTTCATTGGGTTATTATGATATATCATATATGGGACATGTTTCTCACCAAGGATATAACAAACTAATAGATAATATCCATTTTCCCTTCTCTTCCGTCCTAGCCCCTCTTTCTTCCTTTCCAAAAGTTTTTGGGGTATTTTCTTTAACTAGGGTGACCCTATGAAAAGGAGGACAGGGCTCCTGCATCTTTAACAGTTGTATTGAAAAGGGAATTTCAGCAGGTGTCCTTTGTATATATGGAGAACCTGGTGAAATTTCCTCTTCATCACAACAGTTAAAGCTGCCCTCTTTTAAATCTGGTCACTCTAGTATAGCTCCTGCACCTTTAACTGTTGTGATGAAGAGGGAATTTCACCAGGTTCTCCATATATACAAATGACACCTGCTGAAATTCCCTTTTCAATACAACTGTTAACGATTCAGGAGCCCTGTCCTCCTTTTCATAGGGTCACCCTACTATAACAGTTGCATAGAAAAGGGAATTTCAGCAGGTGTCATTTGTATATATGGAGAAACTGGTGAAATTCCCTCTTTATCACCGCAGTTAAAGCTGCAGGAGCTATACTAGAGTGACCAGATTTAAAAGAGGGCAGCTTTAACTGTTGTGATGAAGAGGACATTTCACCAGGTTCTCCATATATACAAAGGACACCTGCTGAAATTCCCTTTTCAATACAACTGTTAAAGATGCAGGAGCCCTGTCCTCCTTTTCATAGGGTCACCCTACCTTCTCTTCCTTCTCCCCCAGCCCATCTTTCATCCTTTCCAAATGTTTTGGGAATATTTTCTTTAACTAAACTAAAAACTGGCACCTTGGAATAGATGGGGCAGAAATCCCCCTTTCAGATGCCTCCAGTATGTCTGCTAGGGCATCTGGAGAACCCCATGTTCTGAGAGGTTGGTCTATGACCAGCAAAAGGGTCCTCTGCACACTTGGCAACATCACCGAATTCAGTGGCACTTACTTCTGAGTAAGGGTACATGGAGTTCCACCAAATTCTCTGCGGGTTTACTCAAAAGTAAGTCCCACTGTACTCAATGGGACTTACTTCCAAGTAAGGCTGCAACCCTAGGCACATGGTTTCAGCTCTAGTCCTTGTGTGTTTACTCAGAAGTAAGCTCCAAGGTACCCCTTACTTCTGAGTAAGTGTGCAGATGAGGCAACACACTAGGCCTTGCCGCCCACATCCATAATATAGGAAGTGGAGAGAAATGATCGTAGTGGTTGACCTTACAAGGTTGTTGTGAGGAGCGGTGAAATCATGTTGTGCGTAGCCTGGCTTGAAGGCCTGAAATTTGGTAACGTTTTGCAACATTTTCATTGCTGCTGTTTGCTTGTATTGGATCACGTTGCAGATTGGAAGGACGCTTCTAATTGTTGAATTATTGACTTCATTGAAAGCCGCCTAGAACTGCCTGGGAATGATGGGAGTTGTAGTCCAATGCACCTGGAGGGCACCAAGTTGGAGAAGACTTTTTTAAAAAAATGCTAATTATTATTATTATTATTATTATTGTGAACCGCCAAGAGAGCTTCGGCTATTGGGAGGTATAGAAATGTAATAAATAAATAAAAATAAATAACTAATAACAACCTATTTCAAACATTGTTGCGGTGGCAGATCTACAAGGGTTTGTAGTTGTTGGGTAACTTGTATCTCTGTTATCACAACAACGTACATTATCATTAAAAGAATCTATACAGCAGTAAAGGCTGATGGCTCCATGTCAGTGGGGCAGTGAATCTGCTCCGCGTTCCAGTCAGAACCAGTCAGAATCTAAAGGAGGTATCCGAGAGGCGCCTTGGATAGGTCACCACCCCACTGACATTGGAGCCACTACTTCCGCTGCTAATAAAGTTTCAGCCTCCCCAACTTGGATCTCTCCAGATGTTTGGACTAAAACTCTGGTCATTCCTGGTTATTGGCCATGTTGGGCTGTGGCTGATGGGAGTTGTAGTTCAAAACGTCCTCCGGCTATGGCTTAGCCTTTCCCAGTCTCATGCCCTCCAAATGTTTTGGACCTCCACACCCATCAGCCCCATCTAGGGAATGGGTCGGGAGTGACGGGAGTTGTAGTCCAAAACATTTGGAGAGATCAGGCTGGGGAAGGCTGCTCTAGCTCCTAGGGAGGTGGTGGGCTCTCCCACACTAGAGGCCTTCAAGAGGCAGCTGGACAACCACCTGTCAGGGATGCTTTAGGGTGGATTCCTGCATTGAGCAGGGAGTTGGACTTGATGGCCTTATAGGCCCCTTCCAACTCTGCTATTCTATGATTCCTCAAGACAGATTTTGTTTTCTTTTTGCACCCCAGTTTAATAATAATGAGAATAATATGCAACATTTCTTACACGTTTGGCCTTATATCATATCTATCCCAGGAGAATTGCCTGCTCAAAGTCGTGCAATAGGATTAAGGCAGCTGCAAGCCTTTGCACCAGGGGTAAGGAATCCTCCTGCCAGATGTAAACTTCCATGCCTCTCTATCCGGACTTCCAAATTTTCCCTCAGGCCACGCCCCCTCTCCCGAGACCACGCCCATTTACCACAGACCACGCCCCCTTCGGGTTATTGTTATTGCTTACATACTTCCCTGGAAGTAAATCCCATTTAACTCAGTGACTTATTGCTGGTAGGCACACCCTGACCCTAAAGCTGCTGGCCCGAACCCACTTTCTTGCGAGTAAGCTGCGCTGAACACAATGGGACTTACTCCTGAGTAGACATGGATAGAATTGCGCTCTAGGAAGCGCATCTAGAATGAGAAGCCTTCTTTGAGCAATCAATCTAACCTGCATAAATTTACATATGAGAAACACACTAGGCCAATCCAAAGGACACCGATTGCATCGTTTTAGAACAGCCCGTCCTCCAACCTGGTGCCGTTCAGATGTGTTGGACTACAAATACCAGCATCCCCAGCTGTCTGTCACACACACACATACAGGCAGGAAGGGCCTCTTCCAAAAACGATCATCCATTGTTTTAAAGTAGTTCTATTAATAATAATAATAATAATAATAATAATAATAATAATAATAATAATAATAGTAACAACAACCCTTATGGGACACCTTTTTTAAAAAAAAAATAATCAAAATCAATCAAAATATTCCCTATTGTTCATTTGCCCAGTTAATTAATTATCCGACGCAATGCTGTTCTCTCTCTCTCTGCACCCAGGGAATCCAAATTTCCCCAGCACAGTAAAATCCTTATTTATTTATTTATTTATTTATTACATTTTTATACCGCCCAACCGCCGAAGCTCTCTGGGCGGTTCAAAAAAAGTAAAACCATAATAAAACAACCAAATGGTTAAAAGCACAATTACAAAATACAGTATAAAAAGCACAATCAGGATAAAACCACGCAGCAGAAATTGATATGAGATTAAAATACGGAGTTAGAACAGTAAAATTTAAATTTAAGTTAAAAATTAAGTGTTAAAACACTGAGAGAATCCTGAACGTGTTTATTCCGAAGTAAGGTCCTCCGACTGAAATGGGATTGACTCCCGTGTAAACGTGTGCGGCTTGATTAGCTGACCACTGCAATGTTATCCAGATTTATCAGGGAGTCATTCCCATTGAACGCAGAGGGATTTACTCCTAAGAAGACGCACTAAGCTTCGCTTTGAATATTTCCATTTCTTTCTTTTGCTTAAGGGGGGGATGTTTTGTGTAAATAGACACACACACACACACACCACTAAATGTGTCCCACTTTCTGACACGTTAAAAAAAAATCTAAATAAATACCAAGCTGGTAAATTGAACCCGATACAAATCCACGCAGCGACTCTCCAACGCTCACAGCGTAGCCAAAAAGGGTCGGCAAACCACATCGACCAGCTCATAAATTCTCGGGTAGACATCAGATGCGGCCCTAAAGCCCTCTTTAATTCCTTACTTCGCTTCTGCTTCTCACAGCCCCCCAGCCCCCCCGAAAACGGCAGCAAAATCGAAACTCTGGATGTCAATTCGATTTAAGGGCAAGACGAATGTGGAGCCGAGCGATTTTCACACGGGGATGCTTGAAAATGCCTCCCTGCGCCTTCTGCACCGGATTGTCACTGGTGTGGGCCAGGCTACACCAGCAGAAAAGGAGGTGGTACAGTCCTGAAAGGGCTGGCTTGACTGTACCAATTCAGATCGCAGGGGGTTCCATCACATTTTTTAATCCTCCCTTTCATTGAAACAAAAGCAAAACCACTCCTTCGTACCTGTAGAGGACCCACACGGCAGGGATTGGGTCCCCCATTAATATACCTCTAAAACAAGCAAACTTGCAGGTATTTCCATTGTATCAAAAAGGGTATTTCATCACCTCCTGCAACCTGAAGTGGTAAAGTCCACGGGAACCCCTTCCGTCTGGACTCTACCACCTCATTCTGCGGCAGGTCTAGAAAGTGAATTCCCAAAAAAAATTCAACGGAGTTCACTTCTGCATAAATGCATTTACAGGATTTAGGTCTAATTGTACAGCACTGTGGGTCTATTTCAACAGGTTGAAATCCCAGGATTGAATCCATTTCTTGTTCTGTTGGTTTCTCGGGGAGGAGGAGGTTGAGCTTTTATATTGTATTTTATACTGTTGTTTTATATTTTGAATGTTTTTAATTTTTGTGAACCGCCCACGGCTAGTGGCCGGTATAGAAATATAATAAATAAATAAATAAATAAATAAATAAATAAATAAGATAGTGCCCTGATGCTGGATCAGACCAATGGTCCATCTAGTCCAGCACTCTGTTCACACAGTGGCGAACCAGCCATCGGCCAGGGATGAACACGCATCCCTCAATCCCAGATTGAGGGGAGACATGATGGCACTCTTCAAATTCTTAAAAGGTTGTCACACAGAGGAGGGCCAGGATCTCTTCTCGATCCTCCCAGAGTGCAGGACATGGAATAACGGGCTGAAGTTAAAGGAAGCCAGATTCCAGATGGACATCAGGAAAAACTTCCTGACTGTTAGAGCAGTACGACAATGGAACCCGTTACCTAGGGAGGTGGTGGGCTCTCCCACACTAGAGGCATTCAAGAGGAAGCTGGACAACCATCTGTCAGGAATGAACAAGCAGGACATGGTGCAACAGCACCCTACCACCCATGTTCCCCAGCAACTGGTGCACCCAGGCTTACTGCCTCCGATACTGGAGATAGCACACAACCATCAGGGCTAGTAGCCATGGATAGCCTTCGCCTCCAGGAATTGATCCAACCCCCTTTTGAAGACATCCAGATTGGTGGCCATCACTACATCTTGTGGTAGTGAGTTCCATAGTTTAACTATGCGCTGTGGGAAGAAGTCCTTCCTTTTATTTGTCCTGGATCTCCCACCCATCAGCTTCATGGGATGACCCCGCTGGGTTCTAGTATTTTGAGAGAGGGAGTAAAATGTCTCCCTGTCCACATTCTCCATACCATGCATAATTTTGTCCACCTCTATCATGTCTCCCCTTTAGCCTCCTTTTTTCCAAGTTAAACAGTCCCAGCTGATGTAACCTTCACTCCTAGATGAGATGCTCCAGCCCCTTCATCATTTGAGTTGCCCTTTTTATGCACTTTTTCCAGGTCTATAATATCCTTTTTTAGGCGTGTATTTAGTATTTTGAGAGAGGGGAAGAAATGTCTCCCTATCCGCATCCCAGTTGGGCTCTTCTATAAGGATGTTTACGACAGACACCCAACAGGCAGGGGTATCGCCTGGAAAAGCTAGTTAGGGTCCTCAGGGTCTATAGAATCATAGAATAGTAGAGTTGGAAGGGGCCTACAAGGCCATCGAGTCCATCCCCCTGCTCAATGCAGGAATCCACCCTAAAGCATCCCTGACAGAGGGTTGTCCAGTGAAGTATTACAGCACAGGCCTGTGGAGTTACGTTGACAGAAGACTGCCGGGCAAAGCAGGGCTTTGCTGTTATCTTCCTCCCTGTTAATTGACCATTGTTCAAATGGTAGACATGTCCTGTTGCCTTCCAGTAACTAACATGAAATCAACAACCAAGGCAGACTAGCTCAGCAAACAGAAGGGATTAAAGATGTGGATTCAGGATACAAGCAATGTGATCCAAGGAGTTTCGGCGGAAGGGGAGGGGGGAAGAAGGAAGAGATTTTTTCCCTACTTAAACTCTGTGTATGCTCAATAAAGGCACTTGAGTGGCCTCGGTCGCTTCAAGTCACTTCAACCCTCAACTCTCAGATGTGTGCGTGAGTATTTACTACAGTCCAGCTGCCTCTTGAATGCCTCTAGTGTGGGAGACCTCACAACCTCCCTAGGTAACTGATTCCCTTGTCGTACTGCTCTAACAGTCAGGAAGTTTTTCCTGATGTCTAGCTGGAATCTGGCTTCCTTTAACTTGAGCCCGTTATTCCATGTCCTGCACTCTGGGATGATGGAGAAGAAATCCTGGCCCTCCTCTGTGTGACAACCTTTTAAGTCTTTAAAGAGTGCTATCATCTCTCCCCTCAATCTTCTCTTCTCCAGGCTAAACATGCCCAGTTCTTTCAGTCTCTCTTCATAGGGCTTTCTCTGCCTTGTACTGTGGGGGAGAAAGGAGGAAAAAAAATTCTAACTCTGTCCACCCTTCTTTTGCCCCCCATTACGAGACACAAAATGTGAAGAAGAAAAAAATCCAAGCTATGTTGCATGCAAGTAGTGTATGAATACCCTTGTGTTCATTTTACCTAAGAAATCGAGACCTTGAGCCTTCTCTCATTTAATCGAGTCTTTCATACGGGCAATTTTTTCTGCATCAGGGCGTTTCTGTACCCCTGCACCCCGAGAACCCCATCACGTACAGATTTGTTACAGATTCTCGCGCAATATAATATTCCCATTCTCTTTCTCTCTGAAATATGCACAGGCACACAAGGAAGCCAGCATGAAATACTTTGTTTCCACTAAAACCCCTCCACTTCAGCCTTTTTTTCCTCTCTGTTTCTTTTTCCTTTGTCCTTTCCCAACAGTTTCCCCCCCCCCCCCGCCCCACGCATTTTATTCCCCTCCCAGATTGGGGTCTGAGGAGATGTGTTTGTCAATACCCTTGCTTGCTGTTTTGTGCTCAGAATCGATCGCTGGGCTGATTTTTTTTTTTTTTTAGATTTCTGGCCTATACATTTCATCTAGAAGCAGTATATAGGTTTGATTCCTTTTTCTCTTATTCTCCCTCACCCCCTTGACTCATCTCCTTAAAGTAGGGGGGAAATGCAGAAACAAACAAACTCTGCCCCCCCCCAACCTCAAGAATACAGCTTTTTAAAAATCTCTGTTGGTGGGAAAATAACCTAACACAGGCAGAGAGGAGAAAGCGGAGCCCTGCAGTTAAAATTGCGACACTGGAGGGAGGGGGGAGAGGAGGAGGAGGAGGGGAGAGAGAATAAAACAGCAAGAGGTTCCAGTTCCAGAAAATTCACAGCACACTTTGCAAAATATTCTTAGCTTCTTTCTGCACCGTTTGTAGAAAGCACCGTGCCTCCTGCTTTCTGGAAAGCTGACCACTGGGAAGTTTTAGGCCCTGTTAGGAGACTTGGAACTCCATCATGGATTAAGCAGATGGTGCAAGGAAGTTGGAGCAAAGTGTGCCTTTGAACGTGTACCGACAGCAAATAATAATAATAAAGGTAACATAAATAAATACTCAGCCATGTTGCCATGAAGTCTTAGGCGAGGAACGTTCTCATCAGGAGAGGGGTTTGAACGAAGGGGAACCTTCCATTTTTGATAGCCATGTTGAACATTGGACATTATCTAGGGTGACCCTATGAAAAGGAGGACAGGGCTCCTGTATCTTTAACAGTTGTAGAGAAAAGGGCATTTCAGCAGGTGCAATTTGTCTGCATGCAGCCCCTAGTGAAATCCCCTCTTCATCACAGCAGTTCAAGCTGCAGGAGCTACACTAGAGTGATCAGATACAAAAGAGGGCAGGGCTGCTGTAACTGTTGGGTTGAAGAGGGAACTTCACCAAGTGCTGCTTGCATAAATATGACAGCTGCTGAAATACCCCTTTCTCTACAACTGTTAAAGATACCTGTCCTCCTTTTCATATGGTCACCCTACATTATCCCTAGAAATTGCAGATGGTGATGATGATGATGATGGGGAATGGGATGGGGGTCTGCACTCTGGAAGGTGCTGATGGATAATGCCAAGACAACCAATATGTACACAAAAGCCACAGAAGGGATTCTCTCACTAACTCGCTTTTCCCACCCTATGGCCATTTCTACACCTGCCTTTTTTTTGCCCCCAGGGATCCTCCCGGGATCATTCCTGTACATGCAAATAACACACAAGGGATCCCTGGAGCAGGCTCTCCCACCCTAGAGGCCTTCAAGAGGCAGCTGGACAACCATCTGTCAGGGATGCTTTAGGGTGGATTCCTGCATTGAGCAGGGGGTTGGACTGGATGGCCTTGTAGGCCCCTTCCAACTCTGCTATTCTACGATTCTATGATCCCTCCATTTTCCTGGGATAATCCTTAGGTGTAGAAAGGCCCAAGGCCCCCTCCTTCAACACTCACACACATATTCAAAACACCTCCTTGGGTAGAATCTAAATTGGCCTAGTACCACTGCATCCATGGAGGCTGTAGTTTGCTACCATCAACTTTTAAAAACTTGCGGGTGGGGGCAGCTGCCAAAAGTGTTGTGGTGCTCTTTCCCCCAACAGCTAGAAAGCTGAATTGAGGCTCTGGGTGCTGCCATGTAAGGTATACCCTCCTCTTTAAGTGCTACATAAATATACACACATGTACATGACATTTCCTTGACGTTGTATTAGTTCTCAAGGTGAAGAAGGAGTTTTAGCTTCCTCCCCTGCGGTAGCCCGAGAATCAAAGCTGTGTTTTCCTTTCCCCTTCTTTCAAATTAGTTTCTAACCATGCATTCATGTTTCCTTTGGGGAGATGGGATACTGCTTTTGCCTTCAGATGTCCTAGACTTGCTGCCAATGCAAAATCTAAGAAAGTGCATCCCTACCCTTCAAGATTGGCCCATTCCAGTACCCTTAGGACAGCCGTCCTCAACTTGATGGCCTCCAGATGTATTGGATTATTAGTCCCAAATGTAGCCATTGTTGGCAAGTTTGGATGGATTACATGCCCACCAAGCAAGAGGTTGGCATCTGGGACCCTGCTTGGCCCTAGGTTTGACCTGACTGGAGAAAATCCACATTACACCAGTCCTTTTCCAGCTTCATTGGCTGCCAGTCCAGGTCCGGGCCCAATTCAAAGTGCTGGTATTGACATTTAAAGCCCTAAACGGTTTGGGGCCAGGTTATTTGAAGGAACTCCTCCTCCCGTATGTACCTGCCTGGACCCTAAGATCATCCACAGGGGCCCTTCTCCATGAGCCCCTGCCAAAGGAAGTGAGGCAGGTGGCTACTAGAAGGAGGGCCTTCTCCGCTGTGGCACCCCGGTTGTGGAATAAGCTCCCCAGAGAGGTCCGCCTGGCGCCTACACTGTACTGCTTTCGTCGCCAGCTGAAGACCTTTTTATTCTCTCAGTATTTTAACACTGAATTTTAACGTAAATTTAAATTTTACTGTTCTAACTCTGTATTTTAATCTTATATCAATTTTGTTGTGTGGTTTTATCCTGGTTGTGCTTTTTATACTGTATTTTGTAATTGTGCTTTTAACCTGTTGGTTGTTTTATTATGGTTTTCATTTTTGTGAACCGCCCAGAGAGCTTCGGTGATTGGGCGGTATAAAAATGTAATAAATAAATAAATAAATAATAAAATGCATTGCTCTCCCTCTGATTTGGGCAGGCCTCTGTGCCAACAGCCGAAAGGATTCTGGGGTCCCTTTCATGTCAAGGTGACTTCTGTAAGGTTGTACGAGGTCCCACCCAAAGTGACTGTTCATCCAGAATCCCTTGGGAGTGGCAATTTGCATGCTTCACTCCATCCACCCTAAACCACCACTGAAGAAAGACACACAGGCCTGGTTCAGACAACACGCTAAACCACGTTGCTTAACCACAAAATGGTTAAGGGAATGCATGCATTCCCTTAACCATTTTGTGGTTAAGCAGCATGGTTTAGCGTGTTGTCTGAACCAGGCCACACACACATACACATATCCAACTATCACAGAACAGCCTTTTCCAATCAGGTGTACTCCAGATGTGTTGGACTACAACTCCCAGAATCCCCCAGCCTTTCTGAGAGTGGTAGGCTAACACATCTGGAGGGCACATCTGCAAGTTGCAGAAGGCTACCGCAGGGGAAAAACACACACACTAATTTTATGGAAGCCAACTTCCTATTAAACGCAAATGCTTACACCAGCCTCATAAAACACTTCGGTCAACATTTGGGGCAAATTTCAGGGTTCTGGCACATAGAGAAGCACACACCTTAACACGTTTTCATACCATTTCCTGCATGTTTTCATAACTAGAGAGGTAGGGCGACCCTATGAAAAGGAGGACAGGGCTCCTGTATCTTTAACAGTTGTATAGACAAGGGAATTTCAGCAGGTGTCCTTTGTATATATGGAGAACCTGGTGAAATTCCCTCTTCAACACAGCAGTTCAAGCTGCAGGAGCTATACTAGAGTGACCAGGTACAAAAGAGGGCAGGGCTCCTGCAGCTTTAACTGTTGTGACGAAGAGTAAATTTCACCAGGTGCTCCATATACACAGATGACACTTGCTGAAATTCCTTTTTCAATACAACTGTTAAAGATACAGGAGCCCTGTCCTCCTTTTCAGATGGTCACCCTAAGAGAGGGCTCCATTTCCAAAACTTTTCAAGAGGGATTTGAGCTGTCGGATTTTTCCCTTTTGACACTTTCCCACTTAATAGAAAGCTGAAATTAGGTATACATACACACATAAGAGCATGTATACCTATTTAGGAATACATACACGCATAATTAGGTATGCATACACGCAAAAACAAGAAGTGTTTTTGGCAGCGGTGTGCGTGTGTAAATGGAAATGAAGGTTGCTTCCATCTCAAACTGGAAGGTTACACAAGCCTGCATTTGTAAACATATTTACTCAACACAGTGGGCGTATGCATTTGACAGTGTTAGGGTACTTCCCCACCAAGGCGGAAATTGGGTACACAATATGCACACATAGGCCAAAATGATAGACTAGTTTTTAGCCCAAGTTCTAGCGATTCAAAGTGTGTGTGTGTGTGTGTGTGTGTGTGTGTGTGTGTGTGTGTGTGAACTTACGATGTTCTGTGATCATTACAAGTCAAAGAGATTAAAAATCCTTGGCCTGCATGGGAGAAGTGTGTAATTCAGAATTTTCCTGTTTTGCAGAAAGAATTCTTATTGTAGAAGGGAGACATTATATCCGTATCTGTCTACATGTATATTTTATTATTATTATTTTACAGAACGTATCTCACTGACTCACAAACTGGTGGCGATAGCAACATTCTGGAACTGCTTGTTCGTAGCTGAATTTCGTATATCGCCTTGAGCAGAGGGTGGAGGGTGATTTCATAAATATGTGAAAGAAATAAAAACTTCTACAACAGATAAAAATGTGGAACACCCATTATAGGCCAGCCTATGAAAGGTGTTGCAGTGGTGTGGGGGGGGGGGGTGAGAGAGAGAGGAATGTAGATTTAAATTTTATTTTAATCTGGTTGGGTTTTGTATATTTTTATTATTTATTTATTTAAATAAATAAAAATTCCCCTCCCTGTTTGTTACTGTGATTTTAGAATGTAAGCCATACGGCAGGGTGTCTTGTATTCTGTTTTATTTTGTTCTGTACTAGGGTGACCATATGAAAAGGAGGACACGGCTCCTGTATCTTTAACAGTTGCATAGAAAAGGGAATTTCAGCAGGGGTCATTTGTATGCATGTCGCATCTGGTAGGATTTCCTCTTCATCTCAACAGTTAAAGCTGCAGGAGCTGAACTTCAGCTATACTGTGACCAGATTTAAAAGAGGGCAGGGCACCTGCAGCTTGAACTGTTGTGGTGAAGAGGAAATTTCACCAGGTTCTCCATATATACAAATGACACCTGCTGAAATTCCCTTTTCTATGCAATTGTTAAAGATACAGGAGCCCTGTCCTCCTTTTCATAGGGTCACCCTATCTGTACAGCACTATGAAAATTGATGGCACTATATAAATAAATAATAATTTAATTAAAACACTCATATCCCGCCCTGTATCATTAAGGTCTCATCATCATCATCATTATTATTATTATTATTATGATGATGATGACTTTTTCCCAGTACTGGGACTCAAGGCAGCAAATACTTTAATATTTTTATTGATGGTCAAAGTCACACTGGGCAGCATATAAGTGTGGCAAATAAATAAATACCCAGTCGGCATACCAGATCTGAGAACTCTACACCTAAGATTATCCCAGGAAAATGGAGGGGATCCCCTGTGTGTCATTTGCATGCACAGAGATGATCCCGGGATGTAGGGTTGGTGTAGACATGCCCAGTGTCTCCTGGGCATATGCAGAGCGCAGCGCCATTCTCTAATACCAACCAGTGTTCACCCTTAGTAAGACAGACCTGCTTACGGTTGTGAATTACTTCCCAGCACCCCCCCTCCAAAAGCCCCGATACCTCTTTCCTTTCTCAGATGTTCCTTTTCCCCCTTTGCTCCTTTCCGGGTTCGTCTGACTCCGGATTGGCAAGCGAAGCCATGGTTGGTGGTGCTGTGGGAAGGGAGCGTTGGGGGGATGAAAGCTATATCTAAGGAAGGCTGGGAGGGAAGGAGGGATCGATCGGAGAGACGGTGATGAATTAGGGCGAGCAATTGAAGAGGACTGGGACAGCCAAGCAGGCCTCCCGTCACCCGCCCACAGCCCGAGAGCCCTCGCTGGGGCGTAATGACGCGTTTAAATGGAATCACACCAAGGCGAGTGGAGTGGGAGAGGCCGGAGACAGAACCGGGGGAAGGAAGGAAGGAAGGAAGGAAGGAAGAAAGAAAGAAAGAGAGGATTCCAGCACGCACACCACACATTCATTTTCCTTCCCTAATTTATAAATTTCCTCTTCTTTTCAATCAGTCTCATTTTTCTACCTTCCTTTCTCTTAACTTTTTTTTGTTCTTTTTTCCTCCTCCAATTTTCTACGTCATTTTATTTTATCTTTCTTTCTTTCTTTCCTTTTTCATCAGCGGTTCCCCCCTCCCCCCCCCCATTAATCTTTTTAAAAATAAATAAATAAATAAATCTTTCTGTGGTTTTCTCTGGCCCCTTAATGACACCTTAAACCGTGGCTTAAGCCAGAAAGCCTGGCCATGTTCGGAAGACTTTAACCACGGTGCTTAAGCCAGAAAGCCGGGCCGTGTTCAGAAGACACCTTAAACCATGGCTTTAACCAAGGTGCTTAAGCCAGAAAGCCGGGCCGTGTTCAGAAGACACCTAGCTTTAACCACGGTGACTAGGCAAAAAGCCTTATTCCAGGTAGTTAAAGCTGTGGTTTAAGGTGTCTTCTGAACACGGGCTGGCTTTCTGGCTTAAGCACTGTGGTTAAAGCCATGGTTTAAGGTGTCTTCTGAACAGGGCCCCTCTCTCTCTCTCTCTCTCTCTCTCTCTCTCTCTCTCTCACACACACACACACACACACACCTTTTCTCTTCCTTTGCTCCCTCCTCCTTTCAACTGGGCTTTGCCCGCATGCCTCCCTTTACTTCCAAGAGTTACCACTGTGCTTTAACCATACAGGTCTACTTCAAAGGAAGCGCCACTGAATCTGGCCTCAGCCCGGGGATTCTCCCTCCAGGCTTGCTGGCCTGGCCCCCGGGGGTCTCTTCTTCTCCTGCCCGCTCCAGGAAGGGGTCCAGGCTGCTCCGCATCTGTGGGTTATGCCCCACCCTTATTGGTAGCTCTAGCCAAGTGTGCCGGGCAGGGGGCAGTTACTCTAGAGGTGTCTAATTTAAAATAATAGGGGACAGTTACTCTAGAGGTGTCTAATTTAAAATAATAGGGGACAGTTACTCTAGAGGTGTCTAATTTAAAATAATAGGGGCAGGATAGACTTCAATTGGTGTAACAGTAATTTGCTTCTTAATTTTCATTATGTCTATACAGACTTATACCTCTGAATTGGCATGCATCTCAGCTACCTATACAGCTAGGGTGGGCCGAAGGTAGTTGATTTGAGTGAGCTGCAGCAGATCTCTGGGTGATGGTGCTATTGATGGAATAATAATAATAATAATAATAATAATAATAATAATAATAATAATCTGCAGCAGATTGGTAAGAAGCTTTCATAAATTAGGTTGCTGAAAAAGAACCAGGAGTGGATTTTTGTGTGGAAGGACTGGTGAGTTTGGTTCTGGTTCCAGTCACTCATTCCTGTGCTCTGCACATGCTCAGAGGCACTCTGTGTCTTCATTCTTAGCGTAGGTCTGCCTGATTGAGCCACTACTTTGCACCTGGCTCCCACGGATGGTGAGTTCAAGCTTCTAGTAAATAAATAAATAAATCTCGAATTAGAGTCTGCCAACCCGCAATCGGTCCACCTTCCTTACAGGAAGGCTGTAACGAAGGTTAATGGTATATTATTCCCATATTGAATCATGTGGAAGGAAGAAAGGAAGAAAGAAAGCTTTACTATAATATGTGTACAATATAATGACTGTATGTGTGTAAGTAAAGCCTACCTGGATTACTTTAAGACTAGCACTGCGACCCTACACAGGACTACTCTGAAGTCAGTCGCATTGAGTTCAATGGGGCTTACTTCCAGGAAAGTGTGTACAGGATTACCGGGTGGCAAAAGTCTGTTTCTTATCCCGCCCCCCTACACTGCCTTCTTAATCGTACTTATCCGAAAGTGGGATTTTCTTATTGTTTGTATTCTCACACAAATTGAATAATTTTAACTCGCAGAGAAACTCAGGTCTTTTTCATGCACGCTGTCGCCCCCCCCCCCCGCCCCAAATGCATATACTTAGAAGCAGGATTTGCAGTGTGTGTGTGTATGCTCTGGTTTTTGTACAGGTTGAGCTAACCCAGATTGTAAACCGTATTTTGGCATTTGCTCTGACAGGAGATGAACAGGCAGACGGAAGGAGGGAAGGAGGCAGACAGACAGACAAGTGGAGGGGGGGAGAGAGAGATAAATAGATCCCCCCCCCAAAAAAACCCTCCCAAACAAATTGGAAGAAAATTGCATTTGATCTACCTAACGTCCTAAAAAGAAAGATTGGAAGATGAAGAAGCGAGTAAGGAGATCGCCTCTTGATCTTACCGAAGGGAATCGCTCCCACTTTGGGTGGCGATGGAGAAGGAGAAACGCGTTCAGGTGGGTCCCCCAAATTTCCGATTTGGATTTCTGCTATTCCCCATCCCACCCACCCCACGCCTAGAATGCGTGTCGGGTTACACATTTTCCTGAAGTAGAAAAATACCTGGATTAAGAGAATCCGCTCGCGTTTAAAACGTCGACCACAACACGCGCTAAACTCTCTCGCTTGGGAAGAAGTGGGCTGGGCATGGACTGTACCACTCTGCTGGGACGCCACCACCTCCCTGTTACCTCCACCCAGAGGCGAATTGATACGACGTACATCCTCGCCTCGAAGTTTCAAGTTTAGATCTTCTATTTCCAAACAAACCGGCGGTGTTTGGCTTTGGTGCTCTTTGGTCTGGGAGATCAGTGACTCAATAATAATAATAATAATAATAATAATAATAATAATAATAATAATAATAATAATAATAATAATAATAATAATAATAATTTATCTTACCCGCCTCTCCAGTCTGATCTAGGCTGGGAACAACAGTAAATATAAAATACATAAACCCTCTGGAACAAGACGATCTAAGAACTGTGGTCTAATCTGCGATTGAGATTTAGCGTCAGTTTCACTTCGGGTAGACAAGCCTGAAGGAATTCCGTTTTCAAACCATTGCTTTCCTCATTCCAAATATCGAAATGCATTTGAGGCCACGATCAAATGTTCTTTGGGGCCGCGATCCCGGCAAGTTCAAGCTCTTTTCTGTCTGCATTTGGAGGGATTTAAACCCCTGCTTCACTCTTTAGTGGAACGTTTCGGGACTTTTAAACGCATATGGTTTGGATTCTGTCTTTCCGCACCCAGATTTCAGTCCTATACTGATTTACCTGGGAGTGAGCCCCACTGAACTCAATGGGACTTATTTCTGAGTAGACACACGTATAGCCTTGCGCTTGATGGCATTAAAAGCCCTGCTTATGGATGCGATGTTTTTAGTTTCGTTTTATGCTTCATGTTTTTAATAATGTATCTCTGACTTATTTTTATTATTTCGCCTCGATCAAAATGGAGAGGCGGGTCAGAAATTATTATTATTATTATTATTATTATTATTATTATTATTATTATTATTATGTGTACCGCTCTGGGCTCCTTTGAGAGGAAGGGTGGCACATATAATAGAAAATAAATAAAATCATTATTACTCAAACATAAGCTAGGGTGACCATATGAAAAGGAGGACAGGGCTCCTGTATCTTTAACAGTTGCATAGAAAAGGGAATTTCAGCAGGTGTCATTTATTTATTTATTTATTACATTTTTATACCACCCAATAGCCGAAGCTCTCTGGGCGGTTCACAAAAATTAAAGCCATAATAAAACAACCAACAGGTTAAAAGCATTTATATGCATGTCGCACCGGGTGAAATTTCCTCTTCATCTCAACAGTTAAAGCTGCAGGAGCTATACTGTGACCAGATTTAAAAGAGGGCAGGGCACCTGCAGCTTTAACTGGTGTGGTGAAGAGGAAATTCCACCAGGTTCTCCATATATACAAATGACACCTGCTGAAATGTCCTTTAGAATACAACTGTTAAAGATACAGGAGCCCTGTCCTTCTTTTCATAGGGTCACCCTACATAAACGTCAGTTGGCCTGTTTAGAGGACACTTCAGGCTCTGTGGTTAGTGAAACTCTGGTTCTTCGGAGGTAGCCCTAACCACACGCCATGCTGTCGGACACAAGGCTGCAAGCCACGGTTAGAGGTGCTAAATATACAGGTTGCTTACCTGTAACCATAGTTCTTTGAGTGGTCATCTTTCGACCCAAAAGAGGGTCACTGATGGTCCAGCTGTGGTTAGTGAGTGAGCAGGGTTTAGCAAAACCCTCTGTGTGATAAGGCAGCTTTAAAGACTAGCTTTTTCATAGAATCATAGAATAGCAGAGTTGGTAGGGGCCTACAAGGCCATCAAGTCCAACCCCCTGCTCAATGCAGGAATCTACCCTAAAGCATCCCTGACAGATGGTTGTCCAGCTGCCTCTTGAAGGCCTCTAGTGTGGGAGAGCCCACCACCTCCCTAGGTCACTGATTCCATTGTCGCACTGCTCTAACAGTCAGGAAGTTTTTCCTGATTTCCAGCCGGAATCTGGCTTCCTTTAACTTGAGCCCATTATTCCGTGCCCTGCACTCTGGGAGGATCGAGAAGAGATCCTGGCCCTCCTTTGTGTGACAACCTTTTAAGTATTTATTATTATTATTATTATTATTATTATTATTATTATTATTATTATTATTATTATTATTTATATAGCACCATCAATGTACATGGTGCTGTACAGAGTAAAACAGTAAATAGCAAGACCCTGCCGCATAGGCTTACATTCTAATAAAATCATAATAAAACAATAAGGAGGGGAAGAGAATGCAAACAGGCACAGGGTAGGGTAAACAGGCACTGGGTAGGGTAAAACTAACATTTGAAGAGTGCTGTCAAGTCTCCCCTCAATCTTTTCCGGCAGGCCTATCCAGATCAGTGTAAAATCAAGAATTTTTAAGATGTATTGATTCCTGTTCTAATGTTGTTCCCCACCTTGATCCAAAGGGAGAGGTGGGTAAGAAATAAATAAATTATTATTATTATTATTATTATTATTATTATTATTATTATTATTAAAACGCACGGCACAAGTAACTGTACACCCTGCTGCTTAACCAAACGCCTTAACCAGCAGGGTTTAAGGTGTCTTCTGAACAAGCCCATTGAGCTCAAGGGGGGTTTACTTCCAAGTAATTGTGTTTAGGATTGCAACCTGCCCTCTTGTAAAGCACTATGGACGTTGATGGCACTACATCATCCCCAACCAGGACAACAACAACATCAGTTAGCGTCAAAAGTAACACTACTACTCGTAGTAAATAGGTATTTCATTACGATTTCTTATGACAATAATAGCCCTCGTTTTTCCCACGCCCCACTGCCCAGTCCTTGAACAAAGGAAGCCTGCGAAGTAAGAGCGGAGAAAAGTGCCCCTAAGCAGGTGCAGAGTGCATTTTTTTCCCGCCCCGCCGAATCATTTCCCGCGTTGTCCCAACTCATCAGGGACAAAACAGGACAGGCAGACTTTTCTTAGAAATTCAGCTTACAAAATCTTCTCCGCCAAACCCCATTTCCGTGTATGAATTTGGAGAATTCGATTCATTTCTGTCTCTGGACATTTCTACATCTACTTTTTTTTTCCCCCAGGGATCGTCCCAGGATCACCCCTGTGCATCCAAATGACACCCAGGGGATCCCAGGAGCAAGCCGGGAGGATCTCTCCATTTTCCTGGGATAATCCTTAGGTGTGGAAAAGTCTCTCTCTCTCCCCTTCTGTTCTGTCTGGGTCCTTCTCTCTGTGTGTGTATGGGGTGGGATTTTTTGTTCTTTTGGTGGGTCTTTTTTTGGGGGGGGGGTGTTCCTGCCCCCCTCTCTCCACCTTTTAAATTATTATTTATTTGCTAGAATCGGAAATAAAGCACAAGACGGCTCAATTAGAGTGAACAACGGGGGTACTTAAAGAGCCAATTGTGGCGAGTGTTTAAATCTTTATTTACCAGAACCTTGTAAAGGCTAAGGGACAATTTGCATGCTATTAACTGCTTTTCAATAGGGCATTGACTGGAACTAAAGGATGCCACTCGCCCTCCCTAATTAAACACCAACGGAATTACTCTCAATACATATGAATACCGCTTCGCCCCCATAAATAATTCCCCTGGACACGCTAGCGAGAGCGAGGAGGCTCGGAGAATGGGGACCCAACTTTTTCATCCTTTATCCACCCGGATCTCCCTCCCTCCCTCCTTTCTCTGTCTCTCTTTTTTAAAAATGATTGTTTTCTCTGAGAATAGATCCCCACGTTCACATTTTAGGCCTAGTAAAGAAAACCCCTCTCAAATCAACGTGGATTGCTCCTAAATAAATGACATACCGCCCAGAGAGCTTCGGCTATTGGGCGGTATAAAAATGTAATTAATTAATTAATTAATTAAGGATACAGGGTGGAAAGGCCGAGAGATTGCCTCTTTCTTTTCTTTATTCCGCAATCCCCTTTTTTTCCCTTCTGTCCATCAGCAATGTCTTCTCCTTTTTCCCTTCCTCTTTCTCTCTCTCTCTCTCTCTCTCTCTCCTTCCTTCTTTCCTTCCCATCTGTCTCTGCTTCCTATTGATCTGTATATAATGTTCTCTCTCTTTTTACGGCGTCTGTTCAGCCACTGTTTGCCAAACCCTGTGTACGGTTACACCCGAAAGGAAGACCTTCTCGTTTCGGTGGGATTTAAAATAAGGTTGCTTACTGAATTGGCTTTTAAATCAGCTTTTAAAGCAGTTTAAAGAAGATTTTCTTACACATATTTTAAAATCTGTGATTGTGTGTGTGTGTTTGTGATTTATATATGTTTTACGCACCATTTGCAAATAAACTAAGCGATATTATCATAATGCTATTATAATATTACTATATTAGTATAATAGTGCTATTATATATGCCTATATATTATAGGCATATATAATAGTATTGTTAGATATGCCTACATATAGTAATAGTAATATATATATATATATATATATATATATATATATATATATATATATTGTTTTTTACACAAATTATAATAAACATAATGCTCATATGTACAAAAGTAAGGAGGTAATATTGTGATCACATTATCATAACATGTAATAACTTGTATGCTACTAAAATCTGTGATTGTGTGTGTGTGTTTGTGATTTATATATGTTTTACACACATTTGCAAATAAACTAAGCAATATTATCATAGTGCTATTATAATATTACTATACTAGTATAATAATGCTATTATATATGCCTATTATAGGCATATATAATAGTATTGTTATATATGCCTACATATAGTAATAATTATATATATATATATATATATATATATATATATTGTTTATTACACAAATTATAATAAACATAATGCCCATATGTACAAAAGAAAGGAGGTAATATTGTGATCACATTATCATAACATGTAATAACTTTTGTGAACCGCCCAGAGAGCTTCGGCTATTGGGCGGTATAAAAATGTAACAAATAATAATAATAATAAATAATAATAACTTGTATGCTATTAAAATCTGTGATTGTGTGTGTGTGTTTGTGATTTATATATGATTTACCCACATTTGCAAATAAACTAAGCAATATTATCATAATGCTATTATAATATTACTATACTAGTATAATAATATACTAGTTATTATACTAGTATATTATATACTATATATATGCCTACATATAGTAATAGTAATATATATATATATATATATATATATATATAATTTGTTTATTACACAAATAATAAACATAATACCCATATGTACAAAAGAAAGCAGGTAGTATTGTGATCACATTATAACATGTAATAACTTGTATGCTATTAAAATCTGTGATTGTCTGTGTGTGATTTATATATGTTTTGCACACCATTTGCAAATAAACTAAGCAATATTATCATAATGCTATTATAATATTACTATACTAGTATAATAATGCTATTATATATGCCTATATATTATAGGCATATATAATAGTATTGTTATATATGCCTACATATAGTAATAGTATGTATGTATATATATATATATATATATATATATATATATATATATATTTTGTTTATTACACAAATTATAATAAACATAATGCCCATACGTACAAAAGAAAGCAGGTAGTATTGTGATCACGTTATCATAAGTTGTATGCTATTAGACCTAATAAAAAACCCACTCTGCTTGATAATAACTTCCACAGATTTCATCAAGAATTCAGCAGAGTATTTCAATCCCACCACCCCGTTCCACAAAATAGATGGGGGGGGCGGGCTTTAAAAGTACTGAGATTCTGGATGGGCAGTTCTCTGGTACTGGGATCCGAGCTGGCCCAGATCTCTTGGGGAAAGGAGGGTTTTGAAACGGACTGGCTGTTTTAACACCCAATGCCCTCTCCCCGCTGTCCACACACGCCCCCATTTTCCTCCTTAGACAATTCTCTAGAAAACAGTTAACGGGGGGGGGGGGAGAATGGGGACAGATTATGTAGTCATATAGGGAAATGACTGTCATATGAGGGAAGGGGCAATGTGTACAGTGTCACGTGTGAAACACCAGGCACCCGTGTTAAATCTTAGAAGGGATTCCGGGATGCCTTTGCGTCCAGGGCAGCCTCGATGAAATTGCCTGGGTTTCTGCCAATTGGCTTCGACACGATGTATGTGGACTGCACCCAATTGTCATTAGGACTGCGGAGTAAACGGCTTTTGGCAGGTCTCTTTAGGCATCAGAGACCAGCGACTTGGCTCCTGGCCCAGCACTGGTGGCAGAAACCGGTTTGAAATCGGTTTGGGCAGAAAGATCTGTTTCACTCCAGTGGAAACTGGTTTGGTTGCTCCTATTCTTGCGTTGTTAGTCAGTGGTGCTGGCCGCCAGAGAAACGCCTGCTAAATATCCTTGTTTCTTAATGCAGTCATTTCCAATCCAGCAGCCACTGAAGAGGCTGCCCGTTGAATCTCTGCATGAATTCTTCTTCTGAAGAACTGCCTGAACTGGGACCAGGTAAATTTTGTTTTGCCTGTTGCAGAAGTGTGATTAGATCCTTCAATTACTCCCCCCCCAACACACACACACACACACACACATGAGATCTACCCTCAGAGGAAGTTGCCTTTTGCTGTTCTGCATGAGTCCCTGTTCTACCCTGACATCCTTGCCATCACAAATCAGGCCCGGATGGGTGACTCCTGCAGAACCAATGAGTAGCCAATGAATAAAATTTCCCAGTGGTGTCAAGAACGGAGCAGGTCTCTCGTTTTAATTCGGATAAGGAAAAACTGATATACCATTACACACATACACTCACAAATCTAGACAGATTGGCTGGAGAAGACACGGTTGTGGGCTCCAGGAAGTCTAGGGGTCTCCACACTAGGTGTAAGAAGATACTATTGGTGGAAGAGTCAGACATGCATCCTTCTGTTGCTGGAAAGCAACGTCCAAAAACGTTTGGAACACAAGAAGTTGGTATTAAAGGCCCTTCTAGTTTCTTCTAGGAATTCAAACCTAACATGTGCCAAGAATATTTTCTTAATATGGAGAGAGGGAGAGAGAGAGAGAGAGAGAGATCAAGTCTTGGGTCTTACGCATGTGATGGCACTGAGAGATTTCAGCTCTCAAAATGCTTAAGCATCTCACAGAAGTTGCATTATTTTCTCTGGGGTCTGTTTGAGAGGGAGATGGATGGCATAAAGGTTGGGAGAAGCTTTGCTCTGTGTCTTATGTGTATCTATCCGATCTATGGAGAGAGAAACATGCTGCATCTCAGCACTACAGCGTTGGTTCACACACACCCTATGCGTGCTCATCGCTTGAGGACTAGAAGCATGAGTTGCCTCTATGTGCAATGCTCTTCATTCAATGGCCTGCTCACAAATTCCACTGCTGGTCATCCTGTGCAGAGGTCAAGCACGACGTGCCTCCCACCCCCATCCCAGGTCAAGTTATGGAGTGGGCAGGAGGGGCAACGTGGCACTAATAATCCCCCCCCCCCGCATTTATTATCTATATTTAGAAAGGGGAGCAAAGGAAGCAGATGCATCTTTGGTGTGAGTGGTGTGCCACTGTTTCCAGTTTCCGTGAGCAAGGCTTTTCAATAGGGTGACCCTATGGAAAGGAGGACAGGGCTCCTGTATCTTTTAACAGTTGCTTTGAAAAGGGAATTTCAGCAGGTGTTATTTGGATGCAGGCAGCACCTGGTGAAATTTCCTCTTCATCACAACAGTTAAAGCTGCCCTCTTTTAAATCTGGTCACTCTAGTATAGCTCCTGCAGCTTTAACTGCTGTGATGAAGAGGTAATTTAATTTCACCAGGTGCTGCACGTATACAAAGGACACCTGCTGACATTCCCTTTTCTACGCAGCTGTTAAAGATACAGGAGCCCGGTCCTCCTTTCCATAGGGTCACCCTATTGAAAAGCCTTGCTCACGGAACTAGTCATCGACGAGGCAAATGGTGTCCGTGAACGAGTCAGTTAGTAATGGGATACAGCATATTTCCTTCCCTAACCCCCCCCCCCCCAATCTCTCTCTATTTCAGAAATATAATGAGCTTAACATGGCCTCAAACCATCCTCCATTTTTCCCTATTGCATTTTCAAGGCATTTTAATTAGGCCTTTCATCCAACGTCATTGCAAACTTCTGGGGACAGGGGGTTTGTCAATTCCAGCCTTTTGCTTGCGTTGTGTAATAAAGTGTGTAGATGTAAATAAATTATATTTTCCTTTTCGTTGGCGTATGTGGATTAGAATCCATGTAAGGAGGGGGGAATGAGGAATCTCTCTCTCTCTCTCTCTCTCTCTCTCTCTCTCTCTCTCTCTGTGTGTGTGTGTGTGTGTGTGTGTGTGTATGTGTTTCTACACCTGCCTTTTTTCCAGGGATCATCCCTTTGCATGCAAATGACACACAGGGGATCCCCGGAGCAGGCTGGGACAATCTCTACATTTTCCTGGGATAATCCTTAGGTGTAGAAAGGGACTCCCTCCCTCTCTCTCTCTCTCTCTCTCTCTCTCTCTCTCTCTCTCTCACACACACACACACACACACACACCCCATCACAGGCAACTTCACCACACCTTGGAGCATATAATAAATACGTGCCCTGTGAGATATTAACGCTGTGCCTCGGTCGTCTTAATTGTACAGCAATATACTCAATGTTAAGTCTGGATCATGGCATTTTGACTCCTGCTCGTTCTATCAACACTAAGGTTATTGTGTGACACCCACATGCTTCTTTCACCGTGTTGATTTATCCACACACACCCCATACACGCACGCACACAAACACACATTTTCCGTCAGTTAGTGCAGAATTCAAACCCTCTTCTCGATTTTTTTAAACCGATCAACATGTATTTAAAAGACCCAGGAATCATGTATTATTTACCTCTCTTTAACTACCCTAACTATGACCATGACAAGGTGGCTAAAGAAAGGGTATTGAAATGTAATTGATCTGTTTCAAATGATTTGTTTATTTATTTCTGAGGATGGAGAGAGAGAGAGAGAGAGAGAGAGAGAGAGAGAGAGAGAGAGAGAGAGAGAGAGAGAGAGACTTGAAAGCACATCCCATTGAATGCAATGGAGCATCCCTTTTATGTACTGTTTTAAATGTCCTCTGCTCCGTTCCCTTTGGGATCCCATTGATTCGGTGGGAAAGATTTACCCAGGATGTGATGAACTCCACAATTTGGGATTACTGGGGTTTGAAAGTGTTTAGATCTCTTACTCATGAAATGATTTATATATAATTTGCCTTGATTTTTGTTGTCGCTGTCTTTAGAAAAGTGATAGATACATCATTGTTATTGCCACAGGACATTTGCAATAGTCGAAATGCATTTTAGCCAGGCAGCATATTAGCGCCACCGTTTTAAATGCTATAATATACGCTTTTAGCTGGTGCTTTTATGTCATGTTTTTGCCCAGGGTTTAGATGGTTTTGATAATGATGAGTTATCAAATCATCTACATACTTACCTAAGAGTAGGTCCCATTAAATTCAACGTGGCTTACATCTGAGCAGGAATTGATCGTACTTATTTTATTGATTTATTTTATTGATTTATTACATTTTTATACCGCCCAATAGCCGAACCTCTCTGGGCGGTTCACAAAAACTGCTTTTCTGTTTTACATTTTAAGGCTGATTATTGCACTTTTAATTGGATTGTTGTCACTGGTAAGCAGATTTGCGAGCCTTTCAAGTTTGAGCAACTATATGCACTAATAATAATAATAATAATAATAATAATAATAATAATAATAATGGATTATTATTACTGTTAGGCTGGATCCAGGCATTCTTAGAGAAGGCCTGTTGACATCCATAGGAGAAGTTAGTCTTGAGTAATTTAAGTCTCATTCAGTTTAGTTTGTTCTGAGGATCCAACCCATTGACTTTGAACAGCTGCTAATATACTAATTTTTCAGAGGGTAACACTATTAGTCTATTGGAGCACAACTGAAAAGGACGGTTTCTACAGATGCCTTTCCCCCCCCCCCCCCGGGATCTTTCTGGGATCATCCCTGTGCATCCAAATGACACACAGGGTATCGTGGGAGAAGGCAGGGATAATCCCTCCATTTCCCTGGGATAACCCTTAGGTGGAGAAAGGGCCAGGGGCTTTTGTAGCACCTTAAAGACTCTGAGGATCTATGGTGCACCAAGGTTGATTATTGTTTTGGTTATTGTGCTACTCGTAAGGACAGGAGCAGGTGACCCATCGTTCTGCCCCAAGGGCTTACAGAGGGGGTGAGGAGGGGTGGAGACAAGGAGTTCTAAGGATGAAAAGTGTGTGTGTGTGTGTGTGTGTGTGTGTGTGTATGGGGGGGGGGGAATCTGATCTATAATGAAGCCATGTGCTTGCCTTGCCTGCACGCCTCTGTCTATATTGGTTCTAATGGGGCTGAGAAAAATCGATGCGTACACCTTGATATAGCCACAGGGGACGGAAAAGAGGGCAGCAGGGCTGGTGGGGCAGAACTGCAAAGGCACAGGGGGGGAGAGGGGGGGTGGACGAGAGGCAAAGAAAGGAAGGAAGGAAGGAAGGAAGGGTGGGTGGGGTACAAGAGGAAGAAATGGAACTTCTCCCCAGAAGTCCTTTCAGGGCCAGAACAGATAAAATGTTTTGCCCTTGAAGTGTGCAAATTGCTGCTATTCAATCTGTCTCTCTCTCTCCACACACACACACACACACACACCCCAGTACCCATGGCAGGAGGAATGCCATCTCTGTTGCTTTGTTATAGGCACACAAGCCAGCCCCATCCAACCTGCACACGAATGGCATGGCCTGGAATACATCTCAGGCAACCTTGCGCACGTGTTCTGGAGAACATACATGCAGAGTATTCACGGATGCTGCCTTTCAGACGTTATTGGTACCATACTGTACTAGGAAACTGTTAACTGTGAGTGAAAGTATTTTGAGCCTTATTATTATCATTATTATTATTATTATTATTATTATTATTATTATTATTATTAGTCCAATCTGGATGTCTTTAAAAGGGGGTTGGATAAATTCCTGGAGGCAAAGGCTATCAGTGGCTACTAGCCCTGATGGTTGTGTGCTACCTCCAGTATTCAAGGCAATAAGCCTGTGTGCCCCAGTTGCTGGGGAACATGGGTGGGAGGGTGCTGTTGCACCATGTCCTGCTTGATAATCCCCAGCCGATGGCTGGTTGGCCACTGTGTGAACAGAGTGCTGGACTAGATGGACCCTTGGTCTGATCCAGCATCAGGGCACTTCTGATGTTCTTATTATGTATTACCTTTATCATGGCTATTATTTTGTCCACATTACCTTTATAAGGGCTATTATTTTGGTCAGGCAGAAGCGTTTGGTGTCTTTGAGCCTTGATAAGAAGTTCAGAAAATGTGGAGAAAACACGTTTCTCCTTCTGTCATCGTAAGAGACTTCAAAATCGATGGATGATATTGATTCAGCAGCTAGAACAATGCAATCTTATACATGTCTACTCAGAAGTAAGTCCCGTTGATTTCAAGTGGGGGTTGCTCCCAGGGAAGTGCTTATGATATTGCAGCCTAAATGACGTTTTTTGCACAATGAATCGTTGAACTGTGGAACTTCCTGCTACAAGGAATGGCACTGGCTTAGAAAGCTGGAGAAAAGGATGGAAGCAAATCTACGGAGGGGAGAGAGGTCCATTGAAGACTAAAGGTGGAGCCTCCTTGTTCAAAGGCAGCCTATCTTTGAGTAATAAGTTTGGGGGACAATGAGATGGGAGGGGTATGCTTTCCGTCTCTACCTGTGGGCTTCCCAGGGGCATCTGCTGAGAACACTGGGTTGTGTGCAGGAACAAACTCAGATGTGTTCATAGAATCATAGAGTTGGAAGGGGCCTATAAGGCCATCAAGTCCAACCCCCTGCCGAATGCGGGAAGCTATCTTAAAGCATACCTGACAGATGGTTGTCCAGCTGACTCTTGAAGGCCTCTAGCGTGGGAAAGCCCACAACCTCCCTAGGTTCCATTGTCGTACTGTTCTAACAGTCAGGAAGTTTTTCCTGATGTCCAGCTGGAATCTGGCTTCCTTTAACTTGAGACCATTATTCTGTGTCCTGCACTCTGGGAGGATCGAGAAGAGATCCTGGCCCTCCTCTGTGTGACAACCTTTCAAGTATTGAAGAGTGCTCTCATGTCTCCCCTCAGTCTTCTCTTCTCAAGGCTAAACACGCCCAGTTCTTTCAGACTCTCTTCATAGGGCTTTGTTTCCAGACCCCTGATCATCCTCATTGTCTTCCTCTGAACCCCCTCCAGCTTGTCTGCATCCTTCTTGAAGTGTGGAGCCCAGAACTGGACACAATACTCAAGATGAGGCCTAACCAGGGCCGAATAGAGAGGAACCAGTACCTCACGTGATTTGGAAGCTATACTTCTATTAATGCATGCCAAAATAGCCTTTGCTTTTTTTGCAACCACATCACACTGTTGGCTTGTATTCAGTTTGTGATCTACAACCACTCCAAGATCCTTCTCGATTGTAGCATTGCTGAGCCAAGTATCCCCCGTCTTGTAACTGTGCATTTGGTTTCTTTTTCCTAGGTGTAGAACTGGGCATTTATCCCTATTAAATCTCATTCTGTTGTTTTCAGCCCAGCGCTCCAGCCCATCAAGATCCCTTTGAAGTTCATTTCTGTCTTCTAGGGTATTAGCTATCCCACCCAATTTGGTGTCATCTGCAGATTTGATCAGAATTTCCTCTGGCAAACAAAGCGGTATATAAAAGGCAGGAGCCACACCATGGCTTTGTAGCAGTATTGAAGTGCACTGACAACTGTCGGGGCCCATTGACACCTCTATGTCCAGCTTGGTGTGGCTCCTGCCTTTTATATACCGCTTTCATAGAATTATAGAATAGCAGAGTTGGAAGGGGCCTACAAGGCCATGGAGTCCAACCCCCTGCTCAATGCAGGAATCCACCCTAAAGCATCCCTGACAGATGGATGTCCAGCTGCCTCTTGAAGGCCTCTAGTGTGGGAGAGCCCACCACCTCTCTAGGTCACTGGTTCCATTGTCGTACTGCTCTAACAGCCAGGAAGTTTTTCCTGATGTCCAGCTGGAACCTGGCTTCCTATAACTTGAGCCCGTTATTCCGTGTCCTGCACTCTGGGAGGATTGAGAAGAGATCCTGGCCCTCCTCTGTGTGACAACCTTTCAAGTATTTGAAGAGTGCTATTATGCCTCCCCTCAATCTTCTCTTTCATAGTGCAATATCCTGCTTGGTGTAGATGAGGCCGAGGTGTGTGACGATCCCATGTTCGCTTTGACAGGTCACAAGCCGTAGCTAGACCTAAGGTTTATCCCAGGATTGTCCTGGGGTCAAACCTATTCATCTAAGTGCCACACAGGGCATCCAGCGCTCAGGCAGGGACGAACCCGGGATGATCCTGGGATAAACCTTAGGTCTAGCTAAGGCCACAGTCATTCCACACATCCATGTTCAAAACATGTGTGTGTGTGTCAGTCAGAGAGAGGGCTTTTGGGGAGCGCCCCCCTCTCCCAGCAGTCCCTTCACAGGGCACTGAATTGAGTCGGGTTCCCTCGCCCTGTTTACTCCGCTAGCCTCTGCTTCCCTATGCAAAGCGTTGCCTTGGTTATAGATCATTGATCGGTGCCGCCATTTGTAAAATGAAGGAGCTATACTATCGATCGGCCGGAGGGGGCCAGAAGGGGAGAGGTCAGGAAGATCAACTGCTTTTGACCTATTCAGCAGCATCCACGCCTTGGGGGGGGGGCATCACAGTGCTTCGAGGTTGCCTCTTCTTTGCAGTTGGGGAGCCGCCCCCCCCCATAAGGAAACATGGATTGATGCTGGGGTGGGTGGGCAGGAAAACAATAAAGAAACACAGATTGAGGAAGGAAGCAATTGAGGGTGGAGAAGAAGAAAGGAAGAAGGATGGATAAAATGAATGCGAGGATGGTGTGTGTGTGTGTGTGGGGAGATCCTCACAGCCCCCAGCCTTTGAAGCTGCCACTTCAGGCTAACAGCAGGGGAAATCGATGGCCCAAGAAGACGTGGGGTGGGAGTGGGGGTGCAGCACCAGCTAAGCAGGCAAGAGAGGCCCATGCGCTGAGAATCACCACGATGGAGCCCCCCTGTCCAGTGGCAGTCTATCTTTGAGCGTGGAAACTAACAACAGAAGAACCTGGAAAGCTTCTTGCCAGGCCTGTGGGCTACCTAAGAGTCAGAAACAGGCCGCTGGACTGGGTGGGTTTCTGGCACGATGCTAGAAGCCCCCACTTATTTTTCCCCCTCTCCGCCGGTGGTGCTTGAAGCCCAAACAACGAGGGTGCAGAGCCTGACCAGGAGTGGCCCCCAAAAGGTGCTGCAGAGCTGGCTGAGGGAGGGAGAGAATTGGCGATCCAAAGAGGGACTCCCCCCCCCCAAAGACCATGAAGTCCAGAAAGTGACATTACCTGACCGTGCTACTCTTCCTTCGAAGCCCAAAGGCTCCAGGAAAGCAAGACTAGACAGAGGATCCCTGAAGCGGTTTTGGGTGTCAGCATGCAGGGGGGGGGCAGGAGGGGGGTGTCCTTCACCTTGCATGCATGTGTGAAGGCTGTCCAGGTAAAACACATCTCAGAACAGCAGATAGGTTTTAGAGATCTTTAAATTCCCCACTTCCACTCCCCAATAGGGAGTGTGTCCTGGGCCTAAACCGTTGTCACTACTAGGCCCAGGACACACTCCCTATTCAGTCTTCAAACCATTTTCAAAATGTTACATCCTGCTTGGTTACATCTGGCCTCCCGAACCACATCTGGCCTCCCGAACCACATCTCGCCTCCCGAACCACAAATATTAAAACGTGGATTTTAAAATTCAAGGTATTCCCCTTCTTTTATTTTGGCCCTTTCTACACCTAAGGCTTATCCCAGGAAAATGGAGGGGATCATCTCTGCCCGATCCTGGGATCCCCTGTGTGGCATCTGGATGCACTGGGACGATCCCGGAGGGAAAAGGCAGGTGTGAGGCAAAAACCTTCTTCGGCACTGTAAAGAATTCCTCGGTTTTATTTACGTATGTATTTGTTTTAGAAGACATCTTTTGTTGTCAATCAATCTGTGATCAAGTGCAGAATAAAAAAACGCCTCTTGTCCGACGTGGTCATTCAAAGACACGGCGGACACTTTCCCTTCTGGGAGCAGGATGAATCAACCCACCGGTTGTGAACAAAACGCGTTAGGTCCCGAACAGGCAACGAATCGGGGCACCCAAGTTTTAAAAGGAGGCAGATAAGATACCAAGATGCTGCAGGTTGACGAGGCTGAGCCTTTGCTCGTGGGCTATTTTATTCACAGGGCGAATTAACATTTGACTCTGTTTAAAAGCTGCAAACTTTCGGGTGGCACTGGCGGGTTGTCAGCCAAGATAGAAGAATAAATCGTATACACAGCTGGAAGGAGAGGGGTGGGTGGGATAGAAAAGAAGGAGCAGAAGAGGAAGTAGAGACAAACCGCCTCCTAAATATTCTCTCTCTCTCTCTCTCTCTCTCTCTCTCTCTCTCTCTCTCTCTCTCTCTCTCTCTCTCTCTCTCTCTCTCTCTCTCTCTCTGCAATGGATCCAGATTTAGTCATACTAAGAGTAGACCTGTTGAAATCAATGGGATTTCTGGCAAACAAAACACCCATTGATTACAATGTGTCTTCACACACACACACTCCATACATACATACATACATACATTAAGCAAGTACATGGAACTATTCAATCCTTTCTACCTTTGTCTCTTGCACTGGGGATTTTACACTGTCAACACCTTACTCGCAGGGGCCTCTGTGGGTGGGGTGAGGTGGGGTGGGTGTGGGTGTGGGTCTTGATTATGAAATTTTGTCAAATGCCCTATAAATTGATGGCATTGTATTAATTGCATAGTGTGTGTGTGTGTTTTAGCGTCAGAGAGAGATAGGAGCTCTAAATCTAAATCTCGCTCTTTCTCTCTGAGTGTGTGTGTGTGTGTGTGTGTGTGTGTGTGTGTGTGTGTGTAAGGAATTTGCTGAAGAAAATAGATCGCACATAAGCAGTGCCTGATGCTGGATCAGACCAAGGGTCCATCTAGTCCAGCACTCTGTTCACACAGGGGCCAACCAGGGATGAACAAGCAGGACATGGTGCAACAGCACCCTCCCACCCATGTTCCCCAGCAACTGGTGCACACAGGCTTACTGCCTCGAATACTGGAGATAGCACACAACCATCAGGGCTAGTAGCCCTGGATAGCCTTCGCCTCCAGGAATTGATCCAACCCCCTTTTGAAGCCATCCAGATTGGTGGCCATCACTACATCTTGTGGTCATGAGTTCCATAATTTAACTCCGCACTGTGTGAAGAAGTCCTTCCTTTTATTTGTCCTGGATCTCCCACCCATCAGTTTCATGGGGTGACCCCGGGTTCTAGCATTCTGAGAGAGGGACAAAAATGTCTCCCTCTCCACTTTCTCCACACCAGGCATCATTTTGTACACTGACAGCCAAATCGCCGTTCTCTTACGTGAAGCGATGCGGATACAGATAGAGAGAGAGGTGCGTTATGAGCTCGTGTGTTTTATGAGCCTGCAGGCCGGGACGTTATTCATTTCTTTCTCTCTACAGCGCCTATTTATTTCACGGATTCGTTTATTTATTTCAGTTGTATACCGCCCCATAGCCGAAGCTCTCTGGGCGGTTTGCACAAACGCCTCGCATTTTAGGTGCTGTATTAATAATCGCGATGGCAACAGCTATTGTACTAAAATGCTCATTGCACAGTAATAAAAGCGCTATGATGGATGGGGGGGGGCGAAGGAGAGAGAGATCTCATAACCATCGATCGCCTGTGCGTGTGCGTGTGCGCGTGGGCGCCCGTGTATTCTGTCCCCTTACACATCTAGGTCGAGAATCCCACGGGCTCGCGTCTCTAGGGCAGTCCAACGCGGGAGCCGGTTCCCTCGAAAACGCACAGTGCTGGTTTTGGCTAAGGTCCCGTCGAGCGTCTCCAAACGCGCGAGGCAAGGGCGGACGCGGGCACGTGTTTATTTATTTATTTATTTATTTGTGTATTTATTTATTTGATTTGATTTGATTTCTATACCGCCCAATAGCCGGAGCTCTCTGGGCGGTTCACAAAAATTATTTTTTTTTTTAATTTTAATTAAAATTAAAATTAATGTGTGAATCCGCCCCGGGGCACCGTGTGCTCTCTGACACGGGCCCTCAGGCGGGCAAACCAAGGTCCGTTTTCCTCATTTCTTTTCTTTATCAGGGGTCCTGTTGCCCCCCCCCCGCTTTCAGCCCCCTTTCCTACTTTTCTCCGGACACCTCTTGCGTTTCCTTTGGAGCCCTTCTACTCGCGCGCAAGGCTGCCGAAGGAGAGGACGAGTGCAAAGGCTCCCCCTCTCTCATAGAATCGCAGAGTTGGAAGGGGCCTACAAGGTCATCTAGTCCAACCCCCTGCTCAATGCAGGAATCCACCCTAAAGCATCCCTGACAGAGGGTTGTCCAGCATCTCCTCTCCTCCCCACCTCCGGACCTTTCCACACTCTCTCCCCCCCCCGGCTCCCCCCCCAGCACCTTCTACTCGCGCGCAAGGCTGCCGAAGGAGAGGACGGGTGCAAAGGCTCCCCTTCTCTCATAGAATCATAGAATCGCAGAGTTGGAAGGGGCCTGCAAGGCCGTCTAGTCCAACCCCCTGCTCAATGCAGGAATCCACCCTGAAGCATCCCTGACAGATGGATCATAGAATCATAGAAGTTGGAAGGGACCCCTAAGGCCATCCAGTACAACCCCCTGCTCAATGCAGGAATCGGCCCTGAAGCATCCCTGACAGAGGGTTGTCCAGCATCTCCTCTCCCCCCGGACCTTTCCACGTTCTCCCCCCCCTGCTCCCCCCCCAGCACCTACCGGCCAGCCTCAGGGCGGACATGCGCTGGAATTCGGGCTCCTGCAGCCACTTCCACATCCTGCGAAAGGTCTCGCGGCCGGACTTGAGCTTACTCCAGGGCTTGGGGTTCCGCAGCAGGTCGGAGAGGGTGCCCTGCGAGCGGCACAAGATCCGCTGGGCGAAGATGGCCTGGGGGATGCTGTAGCGCTTCAGCTCGGCGGTGATGCGCTGCGCCACCTCCTTGGTGTTGATCTCCTCCACCTGGCCCGAGGCACCCCCGCCGCCGCCGCCCTGCGAGCCGCCCGCGGCCACCGCGGCCTGCCGCTCGCCCAGCAGCGCGCCGTTGGCCTGGCCGTGCGGGGGGCCGTGCGGGTGCATGCCGTTGAGCGCGGACATCATGCCCCCTCCGGCGCCCAAGCCCCGGGCCAGGGGGTCCTCGCCCCCGCCGCCGCCGCCGCGGGCCAGCAGGTGCGTCTCGAAGCCGTTGGGCGAGAGGAGCTTGTCGCCGGCCAAGTGGCCGCCCGTCCCGTAGGGCGCCAGCGGCTGCTGGCCGTTGTGCAGCGCGCCCAGCCCGTTGGCCAGCGGCGAGAGGGGCTGCCCCATGGCCGGCATGTCCTTGGGGTAGTGGCCGTAGAGGTTGCCCATGGAGGCGGCCAGGCTGCGCTCCTCGCGCATCAGGCCGAAGCCGCCGCCGCCGTTGCCCGCCAGGCGCTGGTGCGGGTGGTGGTGGTGGTGATGGTGGTGGTGGTGGTGCGGGGGCGCGTGCGGGTGCGCGGGGTGCGGGTGGAACTTCTCCGACACCGTGGCGATGGGCGGCAGGTGCTGCAGCGGCGTCAGCGTGGTGTAGGTGCTCAGGCCCGACGGCGACTCGCAGGCCATGCTCATGGCCGGGTGCAGCGGCGCGCCCAGGCTGTGCTCGGGCCGGTAGTCGCCCGCGCCGTCCAGGATGGAAGCCATGCTCGACACCATGGCCGGCCGGCCGTGCGCCGCCGAGACCAGGCTGCGGGGGGGCGGCGGGGGGGGGCGGCGGCGGCGGGGGAGGCTGCCGGCCGTGCGCCCCGCCGGGGCTCAGCAGCTCCCCGGTCTGGTGGAGGTTGGCCAGCCCGTCGAGGCTCAGCTCCATGGCCGGCCGGCCGACCCCCCCCCGCCTCCCTCCCTCTCTCCCTCCCTCCCTCTCTCTCTCCTCCGCCTGGATCGCCTCCTCCTCCTCTTCCTCTTCCTCCTCCTCCTCCTCCTCGTTCCCCGCCGCCTTAAGCCAGCTCGACAGCCATCTCAGGAGGTCGCCATCCGCCTCTCTGGTCCCGCTGCTGCTGCCGGCCGAGGCTGCGGGGATGGGCGCTCGCTTGGCTCGGCGCTGCCTCCTGCCTCTCGCCGGCGCTCTCCTCCTCCTCCTCCTCCTCCTCCTCCCGCGGCCGACGAATCGCCGCCCGCCTTGACGTCACGCCTCCCAGGCCGGGGCTGCCCTCCCTCCCCCCCCCCCCAGCCACACGGCAGCCGGAGAGGAGCGAGCCAGCCAGCCAGCCAGCCAGCGCCGGGGCGATTGCCGGGACAGCCCGGGTACCCCGGAGAGCCCTCCTCCTCCGCCCGCCGAGGGGGAGGCCGGAGGGAGCGCTGAGTGGGGGTGGAGGCAGTGGGGGGGGGAGAGAGAGAGAGAGACGGCAGCAGCAGCAGTGGCGGCGGGGGGGGGGCGGAGAGAGAGGAAATAGCGATCTAAAATCAATTGGAGGTTGAGCGAGGCAGAGTCTACACTGGGGGGGAGGGGAGGGGGGAGGAAGGGGCATGCCAGGGCTGGGATCCGGAGGAGGGAGGGAGGGAGGGAGGGAGGGAGGGGAGAGCTGCTAGAGGGAAAGGTAAGGGAGGCAGAGAGCCAAGGCGAGTAGAGGAAACGACCGCGAGCCAAGAAGAGGAAAACAAAGGAAAGGGGGGAATGGAAGGGAGAGGGTGGGGGGAGGAGGAGGAGGAGGAGGAGGGGGGGAGGGAAAGCACGGGAGGGCCCCCCCGGGGCAGGCAAGGCGAGGCGGTGCCCGGGCTGCGCATCTGGGGACAGGTAGGCTGAGCGGGGAGGATGGCCCCCCTCCCTCCCTCCCCTCCCCTCCCCTCCCCTCCCCTCCCCTCTCCGGGACTGTATCGCCAGGCCATGCATCACGGCACTCCATCGCGCCTAATCTCCCCGTCCATCTATCACGGGCGTTTCTGCTTTATTGGTCTATCCGTCCAGGCAGGGGAGAGGCCGGGAGTGCGAGGATGTGGCCACACGGGAGGGGGGGAGGCGGAGGAGGAGGAGGAGGAGGAGGAGGAACAGCCTGCCTCCCCGCCCCCCCTTTATGCACCTGCCTTTCTGGGGGTCGTATCCCCCCTCCTCCGTCCCAAGCTGACCTGGCTTCTCCACCTTTGGGGCTAGCCAGGGGGCGCAGGCAGGGGGGGGGTCCTTCTCCGCCACAGCAACCCCCCCTGCTGCCTTGATCGATCCAGATCAGAGGGAAGGGACTGCAGATGGTCTGTGGGAAGCGGGGAGGGGGAGGGGAGGGGGAGGGATTCCCTAGTAGGGCTCCTTCACAAGAGCCTTCCCCCAACCAGTGGGGGAAGTGCCCTTCAAGTCCTTTGTACTATAAGTCCCACGAGCCCCAGCCCCCAGCCATTATGGGCAGTGGTCAGGAATTCACATTGGGGAAGGCTGGGGGCAGTCAAGAAGCAGATGGGGGCTAAGGCTTAATACCTCTAGCCCTGTACCAGGACAACCTGCTTACCTTCACCTTGGGGCAGAGGTCCATGGCCATGCTTTTGAATCCACAGTAAAGGAGATATTCCTCCCACAAGCCAAATTTAGGGCTTTATAGCCCATGTGCCACCCCGTCTTTCCTCCCCTGGTTTTAGTTCTTTACACGAACACAGCAGTGACCCTTCTACCATTCTCTAGAAGACTGGGTTTAGGTTTTTGTTTCTCCCGCAGGTACAGTTTGGAAAATCTTGCAATCCGGAAAGAAAGAAGGATTTTTCTCTGCCTCCCCCCCCCCCCCAGCACATATATTCCAGCCTCCTCTCTGAATGTTCAGCTTTGGTTTATAACAAGGGTCTAGTCCCTTTTACTTGTGAAGATATACGGGAAGTGATGCAGGCAGGGCACTACCAAACGTGACTGTAAGAAATTATACAAATAATAAACCACATATGAGGGTTCTCTGTACTTATGTTCTAGTTGTTCTGCATTGATTCCCTGCCCACCATCATACCTGGGTCTTCCTCACCACAAAATGTCTGGCTATCTGCCAGTATTTATTATTTAATTTGTATCCCACTAATATAAATTAATTTATTCTCTCCAAGTTTCTCTACCACCACCACCACCACCCCACACACCTATTTTATCCACACAACAGCCATGTAAAATAGATCATCCTAGAGTGCGGGACACGGAATCATGGGCTCAAGTTACAGGAAGGACATCAGGAAAAACTTCCTGACTGTTAGAGCAGTACGACAATGGAACCAGTGACCTAGGGAGGTTGTGGGCTCTATCCCACACTAGAAGCATTCAAGAGGCAGCTGGACAAGCATCTGTCAGGGATGCTTTAGGGTGGATTCCTGCATTGAGCAGGGGGTTGGACTGGATGGTCTTCGAGGCCCCTTCCAACTCTACTATTCTATGATTCTATGAGTCAGCAGGCTGTGGTTACTCAGCAACCTTCATGGAGGAACAGAGATTTGAACCTGGGTCTCCCCAGTCCTAGCCTGACCCCCTAGCCCAACCTTCCCCAACCTGGTGCCCTCCAAATGCATTGGAACGCAACTCCCATCTTCCAACCCACCATAAGGTTAATGAATTCCGTTAACCATTTTGTGGTTAAGCAGCAGGGTTTAGCGTGTTGTCTGAACGGGGTCATAGTCTGTCCATGGTTGAGGAAGACTGCCCTAACAACTGCATGGCCCTGGCTCACTTCAACCAATCCTGGCTCATTTCCATATTAGGGATCAGCCTGTTAGCAGAACTCAGGCTGGTTCAGATGACGATAGAGCCATGGAGGGCGATGAGGAACAGGAAGAGGAGGAGAAGAAGCAGAAGCGGAAGAAGAAGAAGAAGAAGAAGAAGAAGAAGAAGAAGAAGAAGAAGAAGAAGAAGAAGAAGAAGAAGAAGGAGACGACTCTGATCATGAGCAGAGTGCTCTCCACTGAGTGACCAGAATCATCCCTCTTGAGGCAGACTCCCCTAAAATTGGGGTGATGGGGGAGAGTTTATCTTCTAGAGGAGGACCTGTCAGCCTACCCTTGAAATGGGTTGCTACTGAAACACTACTAGGCCCTGTGATTTGTCTTCAATGCAATGTACAGATGGGTCCACGTTTATGTGTATCAAAAGCCATCCATTTATTTATTACATTTCTCTACTGCCCAACAGCCAAAGCTTTCTGGGTGGTTCACATGAATTTAAATTACAACGTGATAAAAACGAACAATCTAAAACCTTTAAAAGGTTTAAAAACAGAATAAAAGCCAAGGGAAAACCCAGAATTAAAGCCACCAGCAGTATAAATATCTAAAAAACCCAATGATACATTTAAAAACAAAATGGCACCCAAAAGAGCACAATGTAGGAGAAGGAATTCCACAACTAGGGTGCCACCACTGAAAAGCCCCTTTCCTTAGTAGCCACCTGTTTCACCTCATGTGGCGAGGTCATCCAAGGGAGGATACCAAAGGATTCTATAACAAGGAAAACAGAATTCCGCAACATGTATATCGTCATTGCATTTTAGAGTCGGAAGAGATTTTGGAGCGTTTCTAGCTCACGGCTAAGCTGTGGGCCAAATCAGACGGCCACACACATCCCAGCTCCTGCTGCCAAAGGCAATTGCCTCACTCTGCCTAATGGTAGGGCCGGTGCTGTTACTGGCAGTAAGAGCTTGAAGCTAAAATAAGCTGGTAGTTTAGGTATTTTAGACCCTGCCTCCTGTGGCTTAGAATCAAAGAATCATAGAATAGTAGAGTTGGAAGGAGCCCATAAGGCCATCGAGTCCAACCCCCTGCTCAATGCAGGAATCTACCTTAAAGCATCCCTGACAGATGGTTGTCCAGCTGCCTCTTGAAGGCCTCTAGTGTGGGAGAGCCCACAACCTCTCTAGGTCATTGGTTCCATTGCCATACTGCTCTAACAGACAGGAAGTATTTCCTGATGTCCAGCCGGAATCTGGCTTCCTGTACCTTGAGCCCATGATTCCATGTCTTGCATTCTGGGATGTGCAAAACTCCCCCCCAAATGGAAGTTTTGGGGTGAAAGAGGTCCAGCCCCACTGGTCTAGTCCAGTGCAAGAGTCTTGTGGTTGCAGCGTCTCTGACAGGTGGCCACCCAGGCTGTGCTTAAAACCTCCAGTGAAGGAGCCTCTTCTTCCAAGCATCTTTCACTGCTGAGCCAAAATCTGCTTCCCTGCAATGCTAGTCCTGCCCTTGAGAACAATGGAGAACAAGTCTTCTCCATCTCTTGATGTTGGAAGGCTGCTCTATCATGCCTCTCCTTTACCTTCTCTTCTTCAAGCTGAATGTACCCAGCTCTTTCAACCATTCCTCCTAAGACTTAGTCACCAACTCCCACACCATGTCCTTCTTCAAATCACTCAGAACTGAACACAGTACTTCAGTGACAGCTTGCTCACCACGTTGTTGTTATTGTTAGGGCTATGGCGGCTCCCCCCTCTGAAATTTGCATTCAGCACAGCTCCCCCCCCCACCTCCTGGAGCACACACTCAGTCCTCTTCCCTGCCTACAGCAACAGCCTAGCCTCACAGCTGCGCCCAGAGTCCACCTACGCAACACATTGATTGGCCAAGCAGGGCTGTCCATCATCCTCCTGCTTGTGAAGGGGCTACCCTGCCTCTTCGGTGCGCAGGAAATGAATTGCTATTAAAGTTTGAGCTATTTTATATCGTATTTTAAATTATGGTTTTATACGGTTGTTTTTATACTTTGAATGGTCTTAATTCTGTGAACCGCCCCGAGAGCTTCGGCTATTGGGCTGTATAGAAATTCAATAAGTAAATAAATAAATAAATAAAATTCTTCAAGTTTTCAAAATTTTCGGCACATCTGCACTGCTCAAGCTCCAGTTTAAAACAAAAATGAGCAAAATCGGTCTGATAGATCTCACGTAATAAGCCTTACACTATCGTATTGTTCAGGCCCTCTTGCATTGGCTGCCTATAAATTTCTGAGCCCATTCCAAGGTGCTGGTTTTGACCTACAAAGCCTTATACAGCTTGGGACCACAATACCTGATGGAACATGTTTAGCCTGGAGAAGAGAAGATTGAGGGGAGACATGAGAGCACTCTTCAAATACTTGAAAGGTTGTCACACAGAGGAGGGCCAGGATCTCTTCTCGATCATCCCAGAGTGCAGGACACGGAATAACGGGCTCAAGTTAAAGGAAGCCAGATTCCAGCTCGACATCAGGAAAAACTTCCTGACTGTTAGAGCAGTACGACAATGGAATCAGTTACCTAGGGAGGTTGTGGGCTCTCCCACACTAGAGGCCTTCAAGAGGCAGCTGGACAGCCATCGGTCAGGGATGCTTTAGGGTAGATTCCTGCATTGAGCAGGGGGTTGGACTCAATGGCCTTGTAGGCCCCTTCCAACTCTGCTATTCTATGATTCTATGATTCCCAACATGAACCTACCCGCACACTGTGCTCAACATCTAAGGTCCTCCTCCGAGTGTCTACACTGAGGGAAGCTTGGAGGATGGTAACAAGGGCGAGGGCCTTTTCAGTGGTGGCCCCCCAATTATGGAACGACGAGGCTCGCCTGGCACCAACATTGTTCTCTTTTCGGGGCCAGGTTAAGACCTTTCTCTTGTCCAAGTCATTAACAGCATTTAACAACATATGCTGAGTTTGTTTGTTTTTAACAGACCCCTAGAATAGTTGTTTTTATAAGAATACTGTGGTTTTATGCTTTTTATGTTTCTAAACTTCGTATATTTGTTTTTAATGTTTACTGTTTGTAACTTTTATAAACCGCCCAGAGAGCTTCGGCTATGGGGCGGTATATAAATGCAATAAATAAATAAAATAAATGTTTTTATATAGATTATACGGGCAAGACCTCCATCTATCTGAGGCTTTGGTGAGCTGCCTGCCATCAGAGATGTCAATTACTGGTCAGATTGACTGATGATTACTTAGGAGGTCAGGACCTGTTGAGACACTTGTAGTCCAATCCTATACACATCTACTCAGAAGTAAGTTATATTGAGTTCAATAGGGCTCAGTCCCAGGTAAGTGCGTATTGCGGCCTTAGATTCTGAAACTCTGGCAAGTGTCATGTACGTCAATGACATACCCTGTTTTCCCGAAAATAAATTAATTTAGTTATTAAATAATATTAATTTTTGCTCTCAAAGATGCGCTAGGTCTTATTTTCAGGGGATGTCTTATTTTTCCATGAAGAAGAATACCTTATATTACAGCGAGGGGCAAAACTGGAAGTAGGTCTTATTTTCGGGGGGATGACTTATATTACAGCAAGGGGCAAAACTGGAAGTAGGTCTTATTTTCAGGGGATGTCTTACTTTCGGGGAAACAGGGTAGTTATGATGACACTAACATCACCACCATACTTGTTGTGTGACTGGGTCCTCCACATTCCCTCTAATACTGAATTCTGCTGGTGAGTGCCAACTGAAATAGAACCAGAATGTGGATACTGAGGCCTTAGCTCAGCCTTCCTCAACCTGGGGTGCTCCAGATGTGTTGGACTACAACTCCCAGAATGCCCCAGCCAGCTGGCTGGGGCATTCTGGGAGATGCAGTCCAACACATCTGGAGCGCCTGAGGTTGAGGAAGGCTGCCTTAGCTAGACCTAAGGTTTATCCCGGGATCGTCCCAGGGTCGTCCCTGCCTGCTCCCGGGATGATCCCGGGATAAACCTTAGGTCTAGCTAAGGCCTGAGAAATAACAGGGAGGGTTCGACGTGCTTTGGGGAACCACAAGATTTGCAGAAATTTTGTTGCACGTCATCCCACTTCTGCTACTCTAACAGAGACTACTCTAGAGGAGCCCGAAGTTAGGATCTCCACCCTATCTCCCATCATGCCCTTGCACCCGGAACAGCCTCTCACACTGCTCCCTTGGACCTCAACACCATTCCTTCCTTAAGGGAATCCCATGACCTCAGAATCGGCCGGACTGAATGTCTAAGAGGAAATTTCTGAAGTTGCTCCCCTACGGACTCACTGGGGAAGGGAGATTGCATCTCTCTACGCTGTTCAGTGGTGCTCAGTTCCAACAAAGGCCCAGCCCTGGGGAATCAACAACCACTTCCCCTGGGAGCTGTCCCAGGTCCTGAAGTATCTGACCTTGGCTCTCAGTACCCAATCAGGCCAAGATGTGACCATCTAGTCAAGCATCCTGTGTCCCACAGAGGGCAAAAATAGCTCTCTCTGGGAAGCCCAGAAGCAGGGCATGAAGGCCAGGGATGCAGAAACCCAGGCCTCAAGACCAAATCTGGCCTGCTGGGGGACCCAACCTGGCTCTCTGGAGTTCCCCAAGCAGCTGCTCCTTGATCTGTCTCAACCCCTTTCCTCCAGCTATTCCCAGCTTTTGTGCAGTTTTCCCCATGCTAAAACGTTGCAATGTGGACAGGGAGACATTTTTCTTCCTCTCCCATAATACTAGAATCCTGTGGGGTCCTCCCATGACGCTGATTGGTGGGAGGATTGGGACAGATAAAAGGAAAGACTTCTTCACACAGTGAAGAGTTAAACTATGGAACTCGCTACCACAAGATGTAGTGACGGCCACCCATTCGGATGGATGTAAAAGGGGGTTGGATCAATTCATGGAGAAGGTTATCAGTGGCTTGTAGACCGATGGTTATGTGCTACCTCCAGTATCAAAGGCAGTAAGTCTATGTACACCAGTTGCTGGGGAACATGGGTGAAAGGGTGCTGTTGCACTCATGTCCTGCTTGTGGGTTCCTGGTCAACAGCTGGTGGGCCACGGTGTGAAGAGAACGTTGGACTAGATAACTGTTAGAGCAGTACAACAATGGAATCAGTTCCCTAGGAAGGTTGTGGGCTCTCCCACACTGGAGGCCTTCAAGAGGCAGCTGGACAACCATCTGTCAGGGATGCTTTAGGGTGGATTCCTGCATTGAGCAGGGGGTTGGACTCGATGGCCTTGTAGGCCCCTTCCAACTCTGCTATTCTATGATTCTATGATCCCGGAGTGCAGGACGCGGAATAATGGGCTCAAGTTACAGGAAGTCAGATTCCGGCTGGACATCAGGAAAAACGTCCTGACTATTAGAGCAGTAGGACAATGGAATCAGTTACCTAGGAAGGTTGTGGGCTCTCCCACACTAGAGGCCTTCAAGAGGCAGCTGGACAACCATCTGTCAGGGATGCTTTAGGGTGGATTCCTGCATTGAGCAGAGGGTTGGACTCGATGGCCTTGTAGGCCCCTTCCAACTCTGCTCTTCTATGATTCTATGATTCTATGACCTTTGGTCTGATCCAGCATGGCTCTGCTTATGTTCTTATGTTCACTTACTGGCACAAAGAGCATTAAACTAAAGTAAGCTGGTATATTGCCCACCCCACCCCACCCCCACACACCTTTTTCCTTCAGTGTAGCCTACATCCAGAAGGCAGCCTGGCTAAAACAGGTTCAATTCCCTTGCAATAGTTTTTTTCATTGTTGCGATGCCACAACTGAAGATCCATCTATAGAATCATAGAATCGTAGAGTTGGAAGGGGCCTACAAGGCCATCGAGTCCAGCCCCCTGCTCAATGCAGGAATCCACCCTAAAGAATCCCTGACAGAAGCTTGTCCAGCTGCCTCTTGAAGGCCTCTAGTGTGGGAGAGCCCACAACCTCTCTAGATCATTGGTTTCATTGCCATACTGCCCTAACAGACAGGAAGTTTTTCCTGATGTCCAGCCGGAATCTGACTTCCTTTCACTTGAGCCCCTTATTCCATTGGTCCCTTCCACGTGGGTGTGCTGCCCAATTGGAACAAGACAATCTTTTCTCAATGGATTCGTTCAGCTGCTGGTCATCCTCACACGTGGACCAAGAGAATGATATTGGGCCTGTTCAAGTAATACTCTAAGCCACGGTTTTGCAGCAAATGGTTAGTGAGAGTGTTTAAACCACGATTATGTCGCCACCTTGGTCAGAATGGTTCGCACAACACGCTATGCCATCATATTAAGCTCAGAATGAGAGCCAGTGTGGTGTAGTGGCTAAGGTGTCGGACTGGGAGTCGGGAGATCCGGGTTCTAGTCCCCCCTCGGCCATGGAAACCTACTCGGTGACTTTGGGCCAGTCACAGCCTCTCAGCCCGACCCACCTCACAGGGTTGTTGTTGTGAGGATAAAGTGGAGAGGAGGAGGATTATGTACGCCGCCTTGGGTTCCTTGGAGGAAAAAAGGTGGGATGTAAATGAAATAAATAAATAAATAAAAATGCTTAACCACCGTGGCTTAGCATGTGATCTGAACACCGTCGCTGCCTGTAACCCTTTGCTTCAGCTTGAGAGAAAAAATTGGTGAAACCAAGACCTGTGCACATCCAGGACCATCAACCTTGGCTGTCCCGGATGCCTGGACCTTCCTCTCAGAGCCCCGTTAATCTCAGCTGTCTTTAGTGGCTCCCAGCCACTGGGGTGCCGCATCTCTTGTTGGCTTCAAACCTTTCCCATATAGCCTTTGTCACAAGCTGTTGTTGAGTTCCTGTGCCTTAACGCAACCCGATGGAGGTGCAGCAGAAATAAACCTATATCCTGCCCCTGTTTATCCCTACGTTTATCCTTTTTGTTGATTTACTGCTTGTAAGCCCCTAGAGCAGGGCTGGGGAACCTCTTTCAGCCTGAAGGCCACATGAAGAAGCTCTCGGGGGCCGCATTCCAGTGGTGGGCGGGGCTGAACCAGTGTGGGCGTGGCCACAAGGCAAAAAAATAAAACAAGCTCTTTCTGCCTGGAACGAAACCTTAGGAGAGGCACTTCAACCTTTGAGAATTGGGTGGGGGGCATGCAACAGCGGGGAAACCATCAAAGAATTGGCAGTCAGGGTCAAGGAGGAGTGGGGTGGCCATCTGGGGAACCCCGTTGGTCCTTCACCCCTGGCCTAGGAAGACAGGCTTGCCTTCTCATACTTCATAGAATGTAATGTGCTATATTAAATAATCGCTGTCAGTATTATCTGGAACCAGAAGGTTTGAGCATATAAGACTGACTCTGGCCTGCTTGCATTGGCGGCCTGTATGTTTCTGAGCCTGATTCAAGGTGCTGGTTTTTAACCTATAAAGCCTTACACAGCTTGGGACCACAATACCTGACGGAACGCCTCTCCCGACATGAACCTACCCGTACACTGTGCTCAACATCTAAGGTCCTCCTCCGGGTGCCTACTCTGAGGGAAGCTTGGAGGATGGCAACAAGGGAGAGGGCCTTTTCAGTGGTGGCCCCCTCAATTATGGAATGATCTCCCCAATGAGGCCCGCCTGGCGCCAACTTTGTTATCTTTTCGACGCCAGGTCAAGACTTTCCTCTTCTCCCAGGCATTTAACAGCATATGCTGAGTTTTTAAACTGACACCAGAATAGATTTTTTAAACCAGTGGTTCCCAAAGTGGATGGTACCGCCCCCTTGGGGGCCGTGGGATTGCATAGGGGGCGTTAAGAGGCAAGGGGGTGGCAGGGGGCACTAAGAGGCAAAGGGGCAGTGGGGGGGAGCACTCGAGGTGGTCTTTTCCAAGAAGCACCTCTCCAGAAGGTAGTTTGGTCCCAAGCCATATAGGGGAAGAATCCACACATGTATTAATACCGTTTAAGAAGAGTCCTTTTAACGGTGAATTGAAATGTTTCAAAAGCACCAAAACACTAATGAAGAGACATACTTTGCTTGGTGTGCCCCGCCCCGCCGGCTGCAAAACAGAGGCGCTCGCTCTCTTTTCCCTCCCTCCCTCAGCAAGCCTGGGGCGGGTGTTTCGGATTTTGAATAAATATTCAATTAATCGTTACTGTTTGGAATTTTATTGTTATTAACTTCCTTATTGTGTCATTCAAAACCGCTATTCTGAATAATGATTTTTATAGTGTAGGGTAGGGGGCACTGGGCATGAGTTTGTGGAACCAAGGGGGCGGTGACCTGAAAAAGTTTGGGAACCACTGTTTTAAACAGATTTTGTTTGCATTTTACGCTTTTTGCGGTTTTAAATTTTGCATATTTGTTTTTTTAATGTTCAGTGTTTTTAACTTTCGTAAAATGCCCAGAGAGCTTCGGCTATGGGGCGGTATATAATAATAATAATAATAATAATAATAATAATAATAATAATAATAATAATAATAATAATAATAATAATACCCTCATTAAAAATAATTATATTTCAACACTGGGAGTTCAGGTTCCTCCCCCCATATCCCCTGCTTATGTTGTGGCTAGTGCTGATGCAATACATCTTTAACTCTCTCTGATGTTGGCTGGGCTGACGTTCTCCTCTCTTCCCGCGCTGTAATTAATAAAATATAATTGAGCCATGCTTGCTTGTTCGCCTTTCCACTGGGCAGTGACACCCCGTTGCTCCGGTTCAATCAATACAATGTCATTAGGCAAAAGGCAGGAAAATGTGCTAAGGCGTTGTGGGGGGGGTGGTTTGCTGGCTTAAAGCAGCTGAGGGGGGAGGGGGCAGAGATCATTCCTAGGAAAACCACGTAAAACAATGGAGGCACACAGGGTGCTGAACTGTGTCCTCAAAACGAGCGGAAGTTTCTTTGGGGTGAGGGTGGCATGCTGACCCGTGCCGTGTCCCCTGGTCGGAATGAGCTTTCTCTTCCCATTTATCCATAACAAGGGCCTGGTGGTGTTTGCTACCTTCAGCAGGAACCGCTGCAATGCAGCCATGTCATTTTTTTAAATTTTTTTTTGTAGACAAGCCACTAAATCAAACGCTAAAGCTATCTGTGGACTGTATGTAGAATCATAGAATAGTAGAGTTGGAAGGGGCCTTTAAGGCCATCGAGTCCAACCCCCTGCTCCATGCAGGAATCCACTCTAAAGCATCCCTGACAGATGGTTGTCCAGCTGCCTCTTGAAGGCCTCTAGTGTGAGAGAGCCCACAACCTCACCAGGGAACTGATTCCATTGTCGTACTGCTCTAACAGTCAGGAAGTTTTTCCTGATGTCCATCCGGAACCGGACTTCCTGTCACTTGAGCCCACGATTCCGTGTCCTGCACTCTGGGAGAATCAAGAAGAGATCCTGGCCTTCCTCTGCATGACAACCTTTCAAGTATTTGAAGAGTGCTGTCATGTCTCCCCTCAATCTTCTCTTCTCCAGGCTAAACCTGCCCAGTTCTTTCAGTCTCTCCTCATAGGGCTTTGTTTCCAGACCCCTGATCATCCTGGTTGCCTTCCTCTGAACACGCTCCAGCTTGTCTTCATCCTTCTTGAATTGTGGAGCCCAGAACCGGACGCAATACTCTAGATGAGGCCTAACCAGGGCTGAATAGAGAGGAACCAGGACCTCACGGGATTTGGAAGCTATACTTTTATTAATGCAGACCAAAATAGCATTGCTTTTTTTGCAGCCACTTCAGGAGGTGGTTGGGGGCTTGCATGTTTCAACGCACACACATTAAAAAAAAACAGAGGAAAAAGAAAAAACCTTGAACACAGAAAATTAGCTCATCAAGGACAAAAAGTACAATGCTTCTTCCTGACACTCGTTTTCTTTGTGAGCGAGCTGTTTCTTTTCTCTCCCCGCCCCCACCTTGCATGGGATATTCGGAACATAGGAATAGTCCCGCTGGATTAGGCCATCTAATTTAGCGCCGTCTGTCCCAAAGTGGCGAGCCAGGATACTTCTGGGACATCCAGAATTTGGACATGGAGGCAATAGCAGCTTGTATTCCATGGCGTACTGCATCTGATCATGGAGGCTCCATTTTCTTCTGCTGCCCCTTACGCCTGGAACGCTCTTCCAGAACATTTGAGAACTACAAGTTCAATCGCAGCTTTTAAAGCTCAACTAAAAACTTTTCTTTTTCCTAAAGCTTTTAAAACTTGACTTTGTTCTGACTTTTATACTGTTAGTTTTACCCTACCCAGTGCCTGTTTACCCTACCCTGTGCCTGTTTGCATTCTCTTCCCCTCCTTATTGTTTTACTATGACTTTATTAGATTGTAAGCCTATGCGGCAGGGCCTTGCTATTTACTGTTTTACTCTGTACAGCACCATGTACATTGATGGTGCTATATAAATAAATAAATAAATAAATAAATAAATAATAATAATAATAATAATAATAATAATAATAATAATAATATTTAGCTATTGCTGATAATGAGATCATCAGAACATCAGAAGTGCCCTGATGCTGGATCAGACCAAGGGCCCATCTAGTGCAGCACTCCATTCACACAGTGGCCAACCAGCCATCGGCCAGGGAAGAACAAGCAGGACACGGTGCAACAGCACCCTCCCGCCCATGTTCCCCAGCAACTGGTGCACACAGGCTCATTGCCTCGAATACTGGATGAATGTTTCTAATGCCCGTTTGCAGTCATGTAAGCTTGCACACGCATACACACAGGGCTCACAGAACCTGTTTGGAATGCCGGGGCACTATGGCAATAATAGATTAGTGCACTAGAGCATGTGCAGAGAACTTTTCCCCCTGGGCTTGGCAACCAATTTGTCCCAACACATTAGGGGGGTGTACAGACAACTTGTCTATCTAGCCCAATATGACTTCTTCTAGCTGGCATTGGCTTCCCGTGTTCTCAGGCAAAGAGAAGGGGCTTTTGCCATCACCAGCTGTTACCTTTACCTGGAGGTGCCCAGGACTGGACCCGAAGCCTCCAGTAGACAACCTGGAGTTCCTCCCCAGCTCTGAAGGTACAGAAAATGAGTGTCTCGCTCCACCAGTTTCAGAGAGCGATCGCCCTGACCCCGTTCGCCAAACCACCACTAGCCACTGGAGGCCTCCAACCTCCAATTCCAGGAATGGCCATGGCAAAGCTGGAGCGTGTTCAGAGGAGGGCAACCAGGATGATCAGGGGTCTGGAAACAAAGCCCTATGAAGAGAGACTGAAAGAACTGGGCATGTTTAGCCTGGAGAAGAGAAGATTGAGGGGAGACATGAGAGCACTCTTCAAAGACTTAAAAGGTTGTCACACAAAGGAGGGCCAGGATCTCTTCTGGATCCTCCCAGAGTGCAGGACACGGAATAACGGGCTCAAGTTACAGGAAGTCAGATTCCGGTTGGACATCAGGAAAAACATCCTCACTGTTAGAGCAGTATGACAATGGAACCAGTTACCTAGGGAGGTTGTGGGCTCTTCCACACTAGAGGCCTTCAAAAGGTAGCTGAACAGCCATCTGTCAGAGAGGGTTTAAAGTCGATTCCTGCATTGAGCAGGGGGTTGGACTCAATGGCCTTAGAGGCCCCTTCCAGTCCTTCTATTCTATGATTCTATATTACTTCAGTTGTAAAGCACACAATTTTACGCACACACCTCAAGAAGAAATTGAGCATTAATTGAACACGTTCTTCACACCGTGATTGGTTTTGTACGTTCCAGCTCCTTTGATCATGCTGGAATAACGGGCTCAAGTTACAGGAAGCCTGATTCTGGCTGGACATCAGGAAAAACTTCCTGACTGTTAGAGCAGTACGACAATGGAACCCTTGACCTAAGGAGGTGGTGGGCTCTCACACACTAGAGGCCTTCAAGAGGCAGCTGGACAACCATCCGTCAGGGATGCTTTAAGGGGGATTCCTGCATTGAGCAGGGGGTTGGACTCGATGGCCTTATAGGCCCCTTCCAACTCTACTATGTTTCCATGAAAGGAGCTCTGGTTGAGATGGGGTGCATGCTGGGAAATCCTGCACTAGGGGGATGTCAAGATCTAAACAAGGTGTTTTTGCCCACATGAAAAGGCCTTTGTCGCTCAGCCCTGTGGACACCAGGGCTCTCAGTGCAGGTCATAGAATCATAGAATCATAGAAGAGCAGAGTTGGAAGGGGCCTACAAGGCCATCGAGTCCAACCCCCTGCTCCATGCAGGAATCCACCCTAAAGCATCCCTGACAGAGGGTTGTCCAGCTGCCTCTTGAAGGCCTCTAGTGTGGGTCTGAGCTCTTACAGGACAGTTCCCAACTTTCAGCACTAGGATTTCAAGCCACATCACTAGGCCGCCTCTCTCTCCTCCTTTGCCGTTGCTGCCTCCACTCTGATTGCATCTTGTCCGTGTTTACATAGCTCTTGGCATTCATTCCTTTGCATTCCTTTGACTGACCCTTGTATTTATTTGTCCTCGGTATAAATAGCACCGTAGCACACCTTCTGTTATTTTCCCCATTGCCTGGCGTTATGGCCTCACTGTAAATGAAAAGGGGAAATAAAGCATTCTTATTTTGCTTCTCTCCATGTACTCAGTGGGTTGGATTCAGGCTTCATGTGCAGAAAAGTCCCTTGGCTAAATTTGGGGGTGGGGAATTCCCCCACCCCACCCCCAGCACCCTGACTCTCTTGTGTAGAATTTTCAGGGACTAAAAACAGTGAACATTAAAAAAAACCCAAATATATAAAATTTAAAACCATGAAAAGCATAAAATCCAAACATAAACAGACAATATCCATTTAAAAACAACTATTCTGGGGTCTGTTAAAAAAACAGCATATGCTTTTAAATGCTGTTAAATGCCTGGGAGAAGAGAAAACTCTTGACCTGGCGCCAAAAAGATAACAATGTCGGCGCCAGGCGAGCCTCGTTGGGGAGATCGTTCCATAATTGAGGGGCCACCACTGAAAAGGCCCTCTCCCTTGTTGCCATCCTCCAAGCTTCCCTCGGGGTGGGCACCCGGAGGAGGATCTTAGATGTTGAGCGCAGTGTACGAGGAGGTTCATGTCAGGAGAGGAGTTCCATCAGGTATGGATGAAATGTATAAACAACATTTCATCCATAGAATTCCAGGGAGGTCATTGCTCTCCCCAGGGAAGTATGACTTTCCTCTACTCCCAGGCATTTGACGGCTTCTTAATGCACCTGCTAAATTGTTTACGGTTGCCACTGACATTTTAGCTGATGGCATTTCATTGATAAGTATTTTAAGCTGTTTTAAATTGTTTTAAAATGTATGCTTTGAATTGTTGTAAGTCACTTTGGGCCATAGTGTCTAAGAAATTTAATACATTCAAGAGGCAGCTGGACAACCATCTGTCAGGGATGGTTTAGGGTGGATTCCTGCATTGAGCAGGGGGTTGGACTTGATGGCCTTGTAGGCCCCTTCCAACTCTGCTATTCTATGATTCTATGTAATACTACTTGGAGAAACCTGGGATTAAACCTGCGACATTCTGCATGCAAAGTATGAGTTCCTCCACTGAACCTCAGCCCTTCCCAGTTCTGAGGTTCTGAATCAACCTCTCCTAGAATCATAGAATAGTTGAGTTGGAAGGGGCCTATAAGGCCATCAAGTCCAACCCCCTGGGGTTCTCTGCCTGGACGTTCTCCCCAAATTTGTCCAATTCCCTTTTAAAGCCATCTAAGCTAGTGGCCATCATCACATCATGTGGCAGTGAATTCTATTTGTTATGGAAAGACACAGTGGAGGGGGCTACACTTACTTTCTGCGACAGCCTCTTTATTTGGAGTTTGTAGAAAGTTGCAGGAGGGTGATTTAGCTAAAAGTTGTGAGAGTGAGTCTGGAATCTTTTTATCACCATAATTGTTATTATTTATTTAATTATTTATTTTGGTATTTTTAATCCTGCTCCTCAGCCAAAAAGGCACCTGGAGCAGCTTACATGCAATCAGTAAAACAAGACAGCCCCTGCCTGTCGGCTTACAATCTAAAAAGACACAACACACAAGGAAAAACGGATGCGGAGGGAAGAGGAAAAAAATTAAGTAGTTTTTCAGCAGGGCTGGTGGAGGTTCCTGCTTCCCCTCTCATTTCCCTCTGTGCAGCCTGCTGGAATGGTTGTTGGTGTTGACATTTGATGGTTCAGAATGGTTCACTGAAATCAGTTTAGGTCCATCTTCTCTGAATTTTCCACAATATTGATGGGTCTTGAACTTGTTTATATTTGAAGTCATTTTGGCTGTTGGATGTCACTAGAACTGAGAGTGTTTTGGCAGTGGAGACTGGTAGCGCCATAGAATCATAGAAGAGTAGAGTTGGAAGGGGCCTATAAGGCCATCAAGTCCAACCCCCTGCTCAATGCAGGAATCCATCCTAAAGCATCCCCGACAGATGGTTGTCCAGCTGCCTCTTGAAGGCCTCTGGTGTGGGAGAGCCCACCGCCTCCCTAGTTAACTGGTTCCATTGTCGCACTGCTCTTACAGTCAGGAAGTTTTTCTTGATGTTTTGTACAGCTCTAATAGTAAGGAAGTTTTTCCTGATGTTTTGTCGTACTGCTCTAACAGGACGTTTTTCCTGATGTCCAGCCGGAATCTGGCTTCCTGTAACTTGGGCCCGTTATTCCGTGTCCTGCACTCTGGGAGGATCGAGAAGAGATCCTGGCCCTCCTCTGTGTGACAACCTTTTAAGTATTTGAAGAGGGCTCTCATGTCTCCCCTCAATCTTCTCTTCTCCAGGCTAAACATGCCCAATTCTTTCAGTTTCTCTTCACAGGGCTTTGTTTCCAGACCCCTGATCATCCTGGTTGCCCTCCTCTGAACACGCTCCAGCTTGTCTGAGTCCTTCTTGAATTGTCAGTGAGGCAGTGAAACCACTCGGGTTTCAGTCAGAGCTGTAAAGGAGCTATCCAAGATGCTCCCGGATAGTTGCTTTAGAGTTCTGACTGAAACCTGGAGTGGATTCAACGCCCCACTGACACCGGAGCCGCCCTGTAGTATCCCTCTGTGTTCTGCCATCCGTTGAATGGTAGCTTCAAGAAGTTACAAGTTACTACAACAGGACATTTTTATTTCTTGGAAAGGTGTGTTTTCGAGCGGAGCTGAGTTTACATATCATCCAGTCATCAAGTGATATATGTAGAGATGTGAAATAGCCCAAAACAACACAGTGATTTGCCTTCACCGTGCTGTAGTCTAGGTTTCACCCTGGAGGGGGAAACTTCTTCCTGGTTGGGGGGGGGCACTTGTCTTCTGTGCTGGGGACTGTGGGGGATTCGTCCAGGGGGGCGAGTAATATGCCATCCCCATCATGTGTGAGCAAGTGTGGTGTGGTGGATAAAGTGTTGGACTGGGCGTTGGGAGATCTGGGTTCTTGCCTACCTCACAGGGTTGTTGTGGTGAGGATAACACAGAGAGGAGGAGGATTATGTATGCCGCCTTGGAGGAAAAAAGGTGGGATAAAAAATTATTTATTTATTTATTTATTTATTTATTTATTTATTGCATTTATATCCCACCCCATAGCGAAAGCTCTCTGGGCGATTTACAAAAGTTCAAAACAGTAAACATTAAAAGCAAATATACAAAGTTTAAAAACATAACTTTTTCTTTCTTTTTTCTTTTACTGTTTATACCTACGTTCACTGCTTCGGAATCTGTTTTAGATACGGAGCGCCATATAAATATTGTAAATAAATAAATAATCTGAATAGGAAAAGTATTCTAAAAACGCTAAAATAGAAATATAATTCTAATTAGAGCCCTTTTCATGTCTTATCCATTTCTGTCCTTCCTTGGGGGGGAGGGGGGAGGCGAGAGCAAAGGCAGGCTCCTCATTGGAACCTGCACGTGTGAGAAGCAGTGTGAACCTAGGTGAGTTAATTCGGATTCCAATTCACTTCTCTTTAAGTAGTAGATTTCCCCCGTGATTTTAAAAATCGAAAGGTATAAACCGGATCTCGAAAATTCAGGAGGGTGAAACTAGGTAGAAAGTTCGGTTGCAGGGGCGGTCTGTCGAATATTTGTGGATTTGCAGAGGGGGAGGAAGAGGGGGGGCTGTTTCCTGGTACCCTCAGTTGCAGACTTCGAGCCGAATCCTGCTTCAGTTACGGCTTTGAAACCGAATTTTCCTCCTGCCCCACCCCCGAAGTGAAGTCCCGTGGAATTCATCGGGGGCTGTCTCCCACTCGTGTCGTCTTGCCTGGGTTTTAGCCCCACCGAAATACCAGGCGGCGGGTGGGGTGCCTTCCAGTGTGTAAGCCCCAGTGTAAAACATCGATTTGACAGACCCAATCCTCCACGGTCGTGGTTACAGAGCTTCTGGTCTCCTTAAAAGTCTGCACCTTCGGCTTAACTTGGTTATGGATCCAGGTAGGACAAAGAAGTAGGGGGGAAAAATGAACCAGACGCGAGTTCGAATTCTGCCACACACACTAAAATCGGCAGCCCAGCTCGAGAGTGCTGGCATTTAAAAGCGACTCACTTTTTGCCCTCGAGGGCTCTCCGAAACGATCCCGCGTGGATGTATACGCGTCGTCTGCCGTGCATTGGTGAGCACGTGTGAATAACGTTTGTCCCCGTGTTTACAGACGTCCGCGTCTTGCACCAGCTCTGGGTTGTGTGAACATGGGTGGGAGGGTGCTGTTGCACCATGTCCTGCTTTGTTGGTCCCTGGCTGACAGCTGGATGAGACCGACCCTTGGCCTAATCCGGCGTCAGGGCACTTCTGATGTTCTTATGATATCTTACAAAAGCCGCCTCCTGTTCAAAGTCACATTACGACTTCCATTAGCGCGTGAATTTATTACAGTGACTAACGAATGCACAAGACGTGCCAATTGGACTTGAGGCTATTTCATTGCACAAGGACGCATCAAACCTAAACATCAATTTCTCGCTGGCTTCCAAACTTTTCCTGGCAAAGGGGGGGGGGAGAAAGAGAAAGGAAAACGCGATAAATGCTTCGGAGTTCTTAAAGTTCCAGCATTTGACGTGCTGCTTAAAGATCCTTCTTTACCTGCTGCTGCTAACATGAGTTGAATTGTCTTGCAGTTATTATCCGCACGCTTTAAAGAGAAACGCCTAAATTAAGATTTAAGAATAACAAGAGTAATAATATTGTTATACTAGTAACCACTCACTATTATTATATATTTTATAGATAGTACAGGATCAGGAATTTTTTATTTATCTTCTTCTTTTTCCCCCTTCTAGCCTGCTTCATTTATTTATTTTTCATTCTGAATATTTTAGGCTGCGATCCTAAAACAATTTTAGCAGGGGCGGGATACGGAGGGGCTACCTCGAAAACAGAATAGAACAGGACCATTGCGCTGTTAAAATAAACAAGGAATTCGTACAGCTTTCCTGAAGCCACGGTGGCAAGATGAAGGACACACTTTACACGGGAGTAAATTCCATTGCACCCAGCAGGACTCCCTTCAAAGTAAACGGCTGTACGGCTCCAATCCTTCATTTACTAGGAAGGAACAGCTCAATCCTATGGATGTCTTATTCAGCATGGTCCCATTTTTTTTGTCCAATGAGGCTTACTCCCGAGTAAGCGCCTCTCAGATTGGAGCGCAAGCCTCCTTGAGCCTGGTGAGGCTTACTTCTGAGTAAACGTGTTTGGGATCCAGGTGCAATGCAACAGACTGCTTTTGTAAGTTACACCCTCGCTATGGCTGCAGCCCTATGCCTGCTTACCTGGAGTAAGTCCCATTGAACTCAGTGGGATTTACTCCTGAGTAAACACGTGGAAGATCGTCAACCTCCATCCATGTCTTTCTTTCCACGTCATGTAAACGGAGGGAGCCTTAAAACACAGGAGACCTGGAGGCCAGGAAAACGAACCAACCGTAGTCAAACAAACAAGCGAAGTTTGATTTTCACAGCGGAGCCTGAAAGTCGTGGAGAATTCTTGATCAAACCCGCTTAGGGTTTCAGCATTCATTCTCTCGCATTGAAATGTGGGATTGCTAGAGCCGACTCCCCCAACTGGATGCCCCCCTCCAGATGTTTTGGACTTCAACTCCCATCAGCCAGCATGACCAATGGTCAGGAATGCTGGGAGTTGTAGTCTCAGACATCTAGAGGACACCAGGTTGGGGAAACACACACACCCCAGATTGGGACCACCGAGGCTTAGAATTTAAACAGGTCTACCTAGAGTAGACCCACTTAAATGAATGGGACTACTCGATTTAGTAAACCAAAATTAGGCTGACAGGTATTACCCAGAGACCTTCCCTTCCGCTGCTCCCAGACTGTGGAATGGCCTGCCAGAGCACTCATCAACTTAATAGTCTTTTAGTATTTAAGAACGCAATAAAGACTGGTCTCTTCTGGCAGGCCTATCCAGGGGAATTTTAGGATGCTTTTAGTATGTTTTTTTTAGGAAGTTTTAATAACGTATACTATGTTTTTAATCAGTATTTTATGTATTTTATACTTACTGTTGTTTCCCGCCTTGATTAGGATGGAGAGGAGGGTAAGAAATAAATTTATTTATTATTATTATTATTAATTTAAGCTGCCTTTTCAATTTATTAATTTATTTATTTATTACATTTTTATACCGCCCAATAGCCGAAGCTCTCTTCGAGAATGAAACTATCCCAAGTCTTGATCCAGTCCAGACTCTCACAATCCAATTTTATATTATAGCAGAGTAGATGAAACTTTAAGACATATTATTTTAAGCTCGCATTGATCCTTGGGTGGAAGAAAGAACCTGACATTTTACAGGCATGACAATGACCTAGCAAATCTTAAGCCAGGAAACTGCCATTTTTATTTTTATTTTTATTTTTACAGAGGGAAATCAGAATTAAAAAATAAAAGTGACGTTTTAATTCCAGCTCGGCCGCCCTCTCATTCAAAGCAAACTTCAGTTTGAAGGGGAATTTCGCCCTAAATTCTCTGAAGGCCCTTGAAAAGTTTAAAGTAACCCGAGGGGATTTGAAAGGAAAGCAAATACAAACCAGCAAACTGCCTTAAAGGTTGCGTTTTCGGAGTCCAATTTAGAGGAGAGTCTTCACAAGCCCAGAAAAGAAATGCCGGTGGCTTTATTTACGTTTATACGTTTATAAATATTATTTACATTTGAACACACCTTATTTGCTAAAAAGCCATCAAGGCGTCGTACAACAATTTAAAACAATAAAGCTGAAGCCCAATAAAAACAAGATTAAAAACAGCAAAACGTTAAAACAAGTAGTTCAGCAGTGACTTATTCTAAAGTTAAATGAGCGGGCGCATTGTGTATAAGTGAGTAGATTTTATTTTTATTTTTATCTATATATCACAAATACAAAGTCGTCATCGGTCTGTCTTGAAAATACCTGAATTGCGACTTCCTCCCGAGTAAACGTGCATGGGAAGAGGTTGTCCTGCAATCACACGGACATGAGCGTCCTGGGTGACACGTGTACCAAATGTCACCGTTCCAGATTGTGTGGGAGTACATTTGGGGGGTACACTTGGAGAGGGGGGGGGGGAGAGAGAGAAATGTACAAAAAAACCGGCGTTACCGCTTTCTTATTTATATCTTCTACCCACCCACCCCCCACAAAAGAAACCCCAAATAGCTTGAACGTCGGGAATCTTCCATTGCAGCCTTCGAGTTCCCGTAAAACTTCGTGTTGTGAACTGCTTCGTGGGAAGCGAGGCCCGCGTGGGTCGGGAGACCAAATAATTTCAAGCGGATCAAATCAGAGAGAAAGCGCAATCTCTTCTTCTTCTTCTTCTTCCTCCTCCTCCTCCTCCTCCTCCTCTTCTCGGGAATCCGGCCCAACCCAGCCAGCGGTCCACTTCGTGTGAAACGAGCACCCTTCGGACCTCCTCGGCTCCCACCGGATAGCTGGCTGGCTTCGGCGTGCCTGCCTTAAACCAGAGAAAACTCCTTCGGAAACAGGAGTTCATAACTACAACCCTACTACTACCACTACTACCTGTAGTAGTTTAGTGCCATTTCTCCTCCCCCGGATCCATTGAGACCCCCTTTTCCCCTAACCACCACCCTTTCCAAAGTTACGCAAAGGATTTGTAGAAAGTTTAACATCTGGATTTATTTCTTCGCGTTTTGCTTTGCTGGAAAGCCACGCTGGTGATGCCTGAGTCTTTCCGGGTGGTTTGTTGAGCTCTGCGAAATGTATTTCAATTTTTAAAAGGATCAAGACGATTTGTGTGTGTGTGTGTGTGTGTGTGTGTGTGTGTGGGAGAGAGAGAGAGAGAGAGAGAGAGAGAGAGAGAGAGAGAGAGAGAGAGAGAGAGAATCGTCTAGATGTTGGGTTTGAATTTATTTTTAAAAAATAGAATTGGCCACGAGAAGATTTGGACAGTCCGAGGTGAATCAGGCTGTAATCCTGTGCCCGGTTTGCTCAACAAACCGGATTGAACCCTGGAGGGTTTACTTACAGGTAAACATGCATAGGGTCGGGTTACACCTGCCCAGCCCTTTCAGTCCTTCCTTCCCTCTCCTCTTTCTTCCTTCCTTCCTCCAGCCAGTGTTTACTTGGAAGCCAATCCCTCTATGTTCCATAGGGTTTACTCCTAAGTAAATGTGCCTAACATTTGCAGGGTTTGTGTCCTCCTCCTCCTCCTCCTCCTCCTCCTCCTCCATCATCATCCTCACTCTCCTTCCTTTCGAAGTACGCGCTTGCTTTTCTCCACCAACTTCATTTATTATCTTGCAAAACAACCATACCCGCCCTCCGTTTACGCACGCCTTCCGCAGCGGCCACTGTCGCTGTACAGTTGGAAGCCAAAGTCCAGTCCTTTGCATATCCAACCCCGTTCCCCGGGACGGCAAACCGGGCCTCCTTCCACATTTAAAACCACCCTGGCCGGCTGGCTGCTAGGGCCCCCGCGCCACGTGGGACTAGCCCACAACCTCCCTGCGCGTCCTGCAGGAAAGCTGGGAGGCTGAAGCAGTCGGGGAGGTTCATGCGCCCTGCAACCCAAACGCCAGAGGCCTGCAAGTCTGCACAGCGTGGGGGTTTCTGTTAAGGAACTAAACAGTCTATTACCGTTCCAGAAAGCTATCAAGACTGATCTCTTCCGGCAGGCCTATCCAGTGGAATTTTAAGATGTTTTTAGGATTTTTTTTTAGGATGTTTTCACAACGTATATTATGTTTTAGTTCAGTTTTACGTATTTTACGGTTGTGCCCCGCCTAGATCAAAATGGGGAGGCGGGTAAGAAATAATTTTATATTATTATTATTATTATTATTATTATTATTATTATTATTATTATTATTTGTGAACCGCCCAGAGAGCTTCGGCTATTGGGCGGTATAAAAATGTAATAAATGAATAAATAAATAATTTCAAAACACCCATCAATGCTGGGGAACATGGGTGGGAGGGTGCCGTTGCACCATGACTTGCCTTGTCTTGCCCTGGCCGAGGGCTGGTTGGCCACTGTGTGAACAGAGTGCTGGACTAGATGGACCCTTGGTCTGATCCAGCATTAGGGCACTTCTGATATTCGCGCAGTCTTCTGGTGCCTAGTCTTGGTTCAGAAGACACCTTAAACCACAGCTTTAACCATGCTGGTTAAGACAGAAAGCCAGGCCGTGTTCAGAAGACACTTTAAACCACGGCTTTAACCATGGTGACTAAGACAAAAAGCATTATTCACCATGGTTTAAGGTAGGGTGACCATATGAAAAGGAGGACAGGGCTTCTGTATCTTTAACAGTTGCATAGAGAAATGGGAATTTCAGCAGGTGTCCTTTGTATATATGGGGAACCTGGTGAAATTCCCTCTTCATCACCGCAGTTAAAGCTGCAGGAGCTCTACTAGAGTGACCAGATTTAAAAGCGGGCAGCTTTAACGTTTGTGATGAAGAGGGAATTTCACCAGGTTCCCCATATATACAAAATGACACCTGCTGAAATTTTCTTTTCAATACAACTGTTAAAGATACAGGAGCCCTGTCCTCCTTTTCATAGGGTCACCCTATTTAAGGTGTCTTCTGAACACAGCCTGGCTTTCTGGCTTAACCACCAAGGTTAAAGCCATGATTTATGGTGTCTTCTGAACACAGCCGGGCTTTCTGGCTTAACCACCCTGGTTAAAGCCGTGGTTTAAGGTGTCTTCTGAACGGGGCCGATCTCTTTAATCAATTAACAAAGAAGGGAGGGTGAATCACTTTCCCTCCTCCTCTTCCCTCACCAGCACAGGCAAAATCTTATATATATATTTTTTGTTGCTTTTATTTTGGTTCTCAGTGTGAATGGGTCGTTAATTCTGTAGATACACGCAATGAAAAGGACCCTCCCCACCCCCTTTTCCCAGCCCAGCCCGCTTTGCCCGGCCTCTGAGTTAAGAACCCAGGCTTAATCATTACCTGTTCAAGCCCATTCTCTCTCCCCCCCTCCCCACGCCGCCTAATGGAATAGGGAAAGGAGGCCTAGTAGATTTCACCTGGTAGATTTCACTCTCCGTCTTTCTCCTCTCTGCGTGAAACGCACACGAAAGAGCTGGTACATTTCCTTTAGGAAGAAGCAAAAATAAATAAATAAGGCTCGATCCTGCGCCAAATTGATCGGAATGGGAGTTTAATTGATCGGGCTCGGTATTGATCTGCATTGATCTCCCTCCCGTCGCTTAGCAAGACCTCCCACCCACCCATTGCAGTGAAGGCGGAGGGTGGAAGAATCAATCTGGGTGCATTTGCTTCCAGGGAGCTCGGATCAGCCCCCTTAAAGTTACTGGGGTCTTTGGTGGTGGTGTTTTTAACTTAACCCCCCCCCCAAAAAAACCCTTAAGTTGGGAAGAGACTTTTAAAAAGAGAAAGAGAGAGTTTCTTTAGCAAGGTGCGGATGGTGAGGTTCGCCAGGAACAGCCCTATTGATTTCGATGGGAATACTCTAGAGAAAATTGGTCTGTGGGTTTCAGTCTTGTTTACATCTAAAAAAAAGCCGTTTGCACGTAAAACGGGGGTGGGGAGAACCGAGTTTCATGATCACATGCTCGCTCATTGATAGTTCGTCACAAATGATGATTTTATATAGAATGCACACAGATTGATTTACTACTACTATATCGGTAAAATAAAAAAATTATTGTTATACACAGCTCCATCCCTATGCAGCCAGGCTGCATTCTGAAGCCCTCAGCCTCTTCTCATTCCGTGCCTGCTTTTTCTCTCCCAACTTTATAGTGATGTTAAAATGTACATCTATTGAGAGAGAGAGAGAGAGAGAGAGATATTCCCCTAAATACCGCAGGATGCTTTCATCATTTGGAAAAATGGCCAGGACCAAAAGGCATTCTGCAAGTTGTAGTTATACCAAGGTCATACAGATTCTTTTCATTATTGTCATTATTGCCTTCTGAAATTTCCCCTCCCCCCCATTCTAATTATTAAGACCGCATTTCTAAATGCAGTTAAGAACATTAGAAGCGCCCTGATGCTGGATCACACCAAAGGTCCATCTAGTCCAGCACTCTGTTCACACAGTGGCCGACCAGCCATCGGCTGGGGATGAACAAGCAGGACATGGTGCAACAGCACCCTCCTGCCCATGTTCCCCAGGAACAGGTGCACACAGGCTTACTGCCTCGAATACTGGAGGTAGCACACAACCCTCAGGGCTAGCAGCCACGGAGAGCCTTCGCCTCCAGGAATTGATCCAACCCCCTTTTAAAGCCATCCAGATTGGTGGCCATCACTACACCTTGTGGCAGTGAGTTCCATAATTTAACTCTGCGCTGTGTGAAGAAGTCCTTCCTTTTCTTTGCCCTGAATCTCCCACCCATCAGCTTCATGGGATGAGCCTGGGTGCTAGGATTTTGAGAGAGGGAGAAAAATGTCTCCCTGTCCACATTTTTTACTCCTCTGTCATGTCTCCCCTCAGCCTCCTTTTCTCCAAGCTAAACCATCCCAGTTGATGTCACCTTCCCTCATAGGGGAGATGCTCCAGCCCCTTCATCATTTGAGTTGCCCTTTTCTGCCCTTTTTCCAGCTCTATAATATCCTTTTTTAGGTGTGGTGACCAGAACCGTACACAATATACTAAGTATGGTTGCACTTGGGAGTAAGCTCAATTGAATTCATTGGAACTTAATAACTTAATTCTAGGCAAACATACATCGGGTTGATCAGTCAACAGATTTGATCTCTTTTGCTTTCTCATAGCGCAATGTTATACATTTTTCTCAGATGTAAGTCTTGCTTTATTTCACGGGACTTACTCAGAGATAAATGTGCATAGTAAGGCACATTCTTAAACCTGCAATCTCACACCTAATTACCTAGGCATAAGCCCTGCTGAACTCAGAGGGACTTACTTCTGAGTAGAAATGTATAGTTAGAAATGTATAGATACCTAAGAGATAAGGTTAGATACTGCTTGTATAAGATGCTTTCTTAGCCCTTTTCATTGAAGGGGGTGGGGTGGAATCTGTACACTGGTTTGGTATAGACTGTATAAAATAATGCCAGGATGGCTGAAAGTAGAGTGAGAGAAAGAGAAACCCCACGCTTAGAAACCAGAGGAGTATAATTTTGTATAACAAGGGCAGAAAGTGTGTGTGGGGGGGGGGGACAGCCCCTGGTGCCACCTGGTCCAAAATGGGCATTGATATTATATAGTTGGGGTTGGATCCATGATCTGCCTTCCTCGAGAGGAAGGCACCACCCACAGAAGGTACCTAGGGTGACCCTATGAAAAGGAGGACAGGGCTCCTGTATCTTTAAGAGTTGTATTGAAAACGAAATTTCAGCAGGTGTCATTTGTATATATGGAGAACCTGGTGAAATTCCCTCTTCATCACAACAGTTCAAGCTGCCCTCTTTTAAATCTGGTCACTGTAGTATAGCTCCTGCAGCTTTAATTGCTGTGATGAAGAGAGAATTTCACCAGGTTCTCCATATATACAAATGACACCTGCTGAAATCCCCTTTTCAATACAACTCTTAAAGATACAGGAGCTCTGTCCTCCTTTTCATGTGGTCACCCTAAGGTACCTCTGTTTGGTTTTGGGGAATCCCCCACCCCATTCAGCAGGGATTTCTGCCTTTCTGTGTAGCAATTCCATGGTGTGTTTGGGGGTGCTGGCAATGGGAAGGAGAGGGTGGGGAAATCTGCTTCCACCAGCTAGGGTGACCATATGAAAAGGAGGACCGGGCTAATGTATCTTTAACAGTTGTATTGAAAAGGGAATTTCAGCGGGTGTCATTTGTATATATGGAGAACCTGGTGAAATTTCCTCTTCATCACAGCAGTTAAAGCTGCAGGTGCCCTGCCCTCTTTTAAATCTGGTCACTGTAGTATAGCTCCTGCAGCTTTAATTGCTGTGATGAAGAGAGAATTTCACCAGGTTCTCCATATATACAAATGACACCTGCTGAAATCCCCTTTTCAATACAACTCTTAAAGATACAGGAGCTCTGTCCTCCTTTTCATGTGGTCACCCTAAGGTACCTCTGTTTGGTTTTGGGGAATCCCCCACCCCATTCAGCAGGGATTTCTGCCTTTCTGTGTAGCAATTCCATGGTGTGTTTGGGGGTGCTGGCAATGGGAAGGAGAGGGTGGGGAAATCTGCTTCCACCAGCTAGGGTGACCATATGAAAAGGAGGACCGGGCTAATGTATCTTTAACAGTTGTATTGAAAAGGGAATTTCAGCGGGTGTCATTTGTATATATGGAGAACCTGGTGAAATTTCCTCTTCATCACAGCAGTTAAAGCTGCAGGTGCCCTGCCCTCTTTTAAATCTGGTCACTGTAGTATAGCTCCTGCAGCTTTAATTGCTGTGATGAAGAGAGAATTTCACCAGGTTCTCCATATATACAAATGACACCTGCTGAAATCCCCTTTTCAATACAACTCTTAAAGATACAGGAGCTCTGTCCTCCTTTTCATGTGGTCACCCTAAGGTACCTCTGTTTGGTTTTGGGGAATCCCCCACCCCATTCAGCAGGGATTTCTGCCTTTCTGTGTAGCAATTCCATGGTGTGTTTGGGGGTGCTGGCAATGGGAAGGAGAGGGTGGGGAAATCTGCTTCCACCAGCTAGGGTGACCATATGAAAAGGAGGACCGGGCTCCTGTATCTTTAACTGTTGTATTGAAAAGGGAATTTCAGCAGGTGTCATTTGTATATATGGGGAACCTGGGGAAATTCCCTCTTCATCACCACAGTTAAAGCTGCCCTCTTTTAAAACTGCTCACTCTAGTATAGCTCCTGCAGCTTTAACTGTGGTGATGAAGAGGGGATTTCACCAGGTTCCCCATCTTCATGTGAAGAGTTCCTTACGCCAAGAATCCTGAATGCTCATCAACATCACAATATTCCATTTATTTATATTTATTTATTTATTATTGCATTTATATCCCACCTTTTTTCCTCCAAGGAACCCAAGGCGGTGTACATAATCCTCCTCTCCATTCTATCCTCACAACAACAACCCTGTGAGGTGGGTTGGGCTGAGAGTGTGTGACCGGCCCAAAGTCACCCAGTGGGTTTCCATGTCCGAGTGGGGACTAGAACACGGATCTCCGGACTCCCAGTCCAACACTCTAGCCACTACACCACACTGGCACCACAATATTCCTTCTGCCGTCCCTTCCTTTCTTTTTTCATAAATCTTCTCAGTCGTCTTTTCCTTAGTATTGAAAACTAATTAAATAATCTGTTAGCTAACATGTTAAATTAAGATCCACTGCTGGCTTTAATGATGTCGGCAGTGGAATTGACAGAGACGAGTGTCAATATCATCCTTCTGGTTATGCTGGAGAGAGACAGCCAGTGTGGTTGCCATTACAGGAGGAATTGGTTAGGGAGAGGTAATCCCTGGGACGATATAAGATCACTGCAGGAGGTTTAGAAAGTCATCAAACGGGTGGATTTTTGCATTTCCCTACCATCGCTATGCTGCTGCTGTCCCACAATAGCGACAGTCTCTTTACACGGGGAGAGAAAGAGGAAGTAAATAAAGACCACATGGCCCATTCAGGGGGCATTTTTATCGCACTTCTGTTCCTGCACACAGCAGGAAATGACAGCAAGTTTCGTTACCATGATACTATTTTGACTGCTCAGTCGCTCTGGTGGAGCAATGCAGTGAGATGACCCACTGAGAGCAAGAATCATAGAATCATAGAATAGTAGAGTTGGGAGGGACCTACAAGGCCATCAAGTCCAACCCCTGCTCAATGCAGGAATCCACCTTAAAGCATCCCTGACAGATGGCTTTCCAGCTGCCTCTTGAAGGCGTCTAGTGTGGGAGAGCCCACCACCTCCCTAGGTAACTGGTTCAATTGTTTTTCCTGATGTCCAGCCAGAATTTGGCTTCCTGTAACTTGAGCCCATTATTCCGTGTCCTGCACTCTGGGAGGATCGAGAAGAGATCCTGGCCCTCCTCTGTGTGACAACCTTTCAAGTATTTGAAGAGTGCTCTCATGTCTCCCCTCAATGTTCTCTTCTCCAGGCTAAACATGCCTAGTTCTTCCAGTCTCTCCTCATCTCTCTGTGTGATTTGGGTTTGGCTCCTTCCAATGGGGAGGCACATCCTGACCAGAGACTCAGGCAGAGACACCTCAGTGGAGGGTGGCTAATTCTGGACACTTTCAAAGTAAATTCTGCTGCTGGAAGCGGCAATGGTGAAGACGACGACTATAGATTCCTTGGGTGTCAGAGATTGGGAAATATTGTTCTTCTCCTTGGCCCTTTGCTAGGGTGACCATATGAAAAGGAGGACTGGGCTCCTGTATCTTTAACAGTTGTATAGAACAGGGAATTTCAGCAGGTAGCATTTGTATATATGGAGAACCTGGTGAAATTCCCTCTCCATCCCAGCAGTTAAAGCCGCAGGAGCCCTGCCCCCTTTTGTATCTGATCAAGAGGGCAGGGCTCCTGCTTCTTTAAAGGTTGTAATGAAGAGGGAATTTCACCAGGTGCTCCATGCATACAAATAACACCAATAATAATAATAATTAATAATAATTTATTAATAATAAATAATACTTATTATTATTATTATTATTATTATTTATTGCATTTTTATATCACCCAATAGCTGAAGCTCCCTTGGTGGTTCACAATTTCCTTTTCACTGCAACTGTTAAAGATGCAGGAGCCCTGTCCTCCTTTTCATATGGTCACCCTACCCTTTGCACACTTATAATATCCAAGGGCAAAACAGCCTCCCCACCCACCCACCCACCCCGCCCTGCCTTGCCTCTGGTGGTCCTCAACTAAGTCAGGCTGGGGATTCCCTTGATGGTGCTCCGACAGCTATGAAAGAAAATAACACGCACCTATTGGCTTTTAGGAAAAGGTTGCCTTTGAAATCTGTTGGGGGGGGGAAGAAAAGAAAAGGAGGGGGAGAGAGAGAGAGAGAGAGAGAGAAATCAATGCTTGCTATAGTGTGAGATTGAGACAGACAACATCCATCTATCACTTAGGGCTTCGATAGGATTAGAATAGTCTTGTCAACAACCGATGGCTTAAAGAGACCCTCTCAATGGCTTTTGCCCCCCCCCGCCCCCCCATCCCATCCTTGCGCCTTGACTCAGGATGGGCAGGTATCCTATCGGCCAAGGTCGGGAAGTGGATTATAACTGGCCATGGGCGAATCTCCTGCGTTGACATTCTTCTTGTCCTGACTATGGAGAACGTTGCTTGTTTTTGTTCATTCGTTATCAAAACCGAATGACACTGAAATTCTCGCCCACCGCTGCCTTTGCTCTTGACGGCAGATGGCATGGTTCTGCACAGAGCAAGAAGGGTGAAGAGTGTTGTAGGGAGGCCCACGCCCTGCCCGGCTTCCTCCATGTGAAAGAACAGACCCAGTGAGAACTGTATGCAGACAAGCTGGAGCGTGTTCAGAGGAGGGCAACCAGGATGATCAGGGGTCTGGAAACAAAGCCCTATGAGGAGAGACTGAAAGAACTGGGCACGTTGAGCCTGGAGAAGAGAAGATTGAGGGGAGACATGACCGCACTCTTCAAATACTTGCAAGGTTGTCACACAGAGGAGGGCCAGGATCTCTTCTTGATCATCCCGGAGTGCAGGACACGGAATAACAGGCTGAAGTTACAGGAAGCCAGATTCCAGCTGGACATCAGGAAAAACTTCCTGACTGTTAGAGCAGTACGACAGTGATCTAGGGAGGTTGTGGGCTCTCCCACAGTAGAGGCCTTCAAGAGGCAGCTGGACAACCATCTGTCAGGGATGCTTTAGGGTGGATTCCTGCACTGAGCAGGGGGTTGGACTCGATGGCCTTATAGGCCCCTTCCAACTCTACTGTTCTATGATTCTATTATCTATCTATCCATCCATCCATTCACTCACCCCACTTTTCCTCCAATGATTTGGTAGTGCCGAGGCATTTCTCTTCCTCTCCATGTTATCCTCCCAACGATCCTGTGAGGTAGGTTCAAGATTTGAGATTATGGCGGCATCAAGGTTGCCCAGTGAAATTCACGGCATGTGGGAAAGTCTTGTGAGCTGGTGTGAGTGGCAAAACAAAAACGTGCAACACTGTGAACGCTGCAGAATAAAACCTGCAAAACCAGAGAAATCATGCACAATTGTTTCGTTTGCATAATTCATCCCGATCGCAGAACTCAGCCTTTTCTGGGTTGGAATTTAATTTTTGAAGCAGCTACACCCCTGGGATCTGAGCGCCTTGAAAATCAAGGCAAACGTGAAGGTTTTGTTTGTTTCTGGGCAGGGGGCAGAAAATGTTCATCTTACAGTTTGGTCATGGGGGAGGAGAGAGATTACTATTATTTTTAAAAGCCATAATCAAAACCAAGGTATAATAATTAAACCTCTTCAAATGAAAACTTTCGGAGAGCAAATCAAGATGGAGACAGGCAAGGCAGGGAGGGGAGACGGAGGAAAAGACAGGAGGCATTGAGTGCCTTTATCAATATTTCTCCTGAAAATGTATAATGCATTTTCTTTTCTGAAAAATTAATAACCTTGCTTTGTCTCTATTGACTTTTTCTCTGGCTCACGGTGGATGTCCAGTGGAAATCAAGCAGAGAGCGGGGGGGGGGGGGGAGCCAGCTGACCCTCCGTCTTCCAACTCTGGGTCTTTTTCAGTGGCTAAGGAAGCAGCCTCGATCCCAGGTCTTAAATGGCTGGCATTCAAGAAAGACCCCCCCCTTCCCGATATAGGTCACAGTATATGGACAGGATTAGGTACGAGGTGTTGGTGTTGACTGGGGAGCTGGGAGAGGAGCTAAGAATCCTTGAAATTCTTGAATACTTGAAAATGTGGTATGCTGAATTCCACCCTCTTTCTTTTTTTCTTTCTTCTCTCTCTCACTCTCTCTCTCTCTCTCTCTCTCTCTCTCTCTCTCTCTCTCTCTCCAACAGGGGTAGGCAATGTATGGCCCATAGGATGCATGCATACTTTACCCCCTTCTGAGCCCCCACCCCCAATGCAATCCAAAATATTTTCAAGTCAGTGGTTGGCTGGCGGCTTTAGTTTCGGTGGGGCTGTGATTCCATTCTAAGTTTCATTCAGAACCGTAAAGGAGCTATCCAAGATGCTGAACCATAGAATCATAGAATAGCAGAGCTGGAAGAGGCCTATAAGGCCATCGAGTCCAACCCCCCCCCCACTCAATGCAGGAATCCACCCTAAAGCATCCCTGACCGATGGCTGTCCAGCTGCCTCTTGAAGGCCTCTAGTGTGGGAGAGCCCACAACCTCCCTAGGTAGCTGATTCCATTGTCGTACTGCTCTAACAGTCAGGAAGTTTTTCCTGATGTCCAGCCGGAATCTGGCTTCCTGTAACTTCAGCCCGTTATTCCGTGTCCTGCACTCTGGGAGGATGGAGAAGAGATCCTGGACCTCCTCTGTGTGACAACCTTTCAAGTATTTGAAGAGTGCGATCATGTCTCCCCTCAATCTTCTCTTCTCCAGACTAAACATGCCCAGTTCCTTCAGTCTCTCCTCATAGGGCTTTGTTTCCAGACCCCTGATCATCCTGGTTGCCTTCCTCTGAACACGCTCCAGCTTGTCTGCGTCCTTCTTGAATTGCGGAGCCCAGAACTGGACGCAATACTCTAGATGAGGCCTAACCAGGGCCGAATAGAGAGGAACCAGTACCTCACGTGATTTGGAAGCTCTACTTCTATTAATGCAGCCCAAAATAGCATTTGCCTTTCTTGCAGCCATATTGCACTGTTGGCTCATATTCAGCTTGCGATCTACAACAATTCCAAGATCTTTCTCATTTGTGGTATGTTTCCTTACCGTCGCTCCCCCTTCTGTCCCATGATACTTCCTCTTTCTTCACACAGGAAAAGAAATAAGAAGTAAACAATGACTACATGGCCCATTCATTGGGTGTTTTTATCACACCACTTTTTCTTCAGGTGGCAGGAAACGGCGCAACATTTCATTTTTTAAAAAATCGAATTTACTGGGGTCTATTTTGTGATGGGGAAAAGGCCAGAAGGAATGGGAGACGCATAGGAGGTGGATGGCGTTGTGAAAAGGACCCACGAACATCCGTAAGTGGTCAGTAATGAGCGTGCGATAAGACACTTGTCTGATGATGCTCCCAATCTGGTTAGCTCCTTTGGTGAAACGGGAATGCAGCTTCCACACCCAGTCTTAGGCTGAAGCCAACTGTCCATGGTGCTGAAGATAGCGAGACATGGCTACGCCAGGATTTGGCCAAGGCTCAGTGTGTATCACACATGCACAGTCCATGCTCCTAACTCAGTTGGTCCCCACATGTCAACTTCAAGGCTCGACTTCTGCAATGCGCTCTACATAGGGCTACCATTGTGCCTAGTCTGAAAACTTCAATTAGTTCAAAATATGGCAGCCAGGCTGGTCACCGGGACACCTAGGGGCGACCACATTACACCAGTTTTAAAATCTCTTCAGTAGCTGCCAATTCATTTCTAGGTGAAGTATAAAGTGTTGGTTATCACCTTCAAAGCCCTACATGGTTTGGGGCCAGGCTACCTGCGGGATCGCCTTCTCCCGTACAATCTGCCCTGCACACTCAGGTCCTCTGGGGAGAATCTACTTCAGCTAGCAAAAAGTAGATTAACAACTGTTACCCAGAGGACCTTCTCTTCTGCTGCTCCCAGACTGTGGAACAGCCTGCCGGAGGAGACTCATCAACTTAACAGTCTAATAATAATAATAATAATAATAATAATAATAATAATAATAATAATAATAATAATAATAATAATTTCTTACCCGCCTCTCCCTTTGGATCGAGGCGGGGAACAACATTAGAACAGGAATCAATACATCTTAAAAATTCTTGATTTTACATTGATCTGGATAGGCCTGCTGGAAAAGGCTGGTCTTTAAAGCTGCCTTTTAGCATTTAAGAAAGCTATAAAGACTGATCTCTTCCGGCAGGCCTATCCAATGGCATTTTAGGATGATTTTAGGATGTTTTAATAATGTATATATTATGGGTTTTAAGCAGTATTATGTATTTTATACTTATTGTTGCTCCCCGCCTCGATCCAAACGGAGAGGCGGGTAAGAAATAATTTATGATGATGATGAATATCTGGGCCAGAATTGTCACAGTCCATAGAAGAGGAAATCTTGACAGCCTCTTGAATTGGATCCTTTGTGTGGGGAGATTGAGCAGCAATTTTTGGCAAGTTTCTTATCGAGTCAATATGATTTCTGTGGCCATATATTGATATAGATGAGGACAAGGAGGGCTTCTTGTCTGGTGCAGACCCCGGCTGTGTCCTTGCTGAAGCTGGAGGACCCAAACACAGTGAGTGGTCGAGTGGAAAGCAAATCCACCATGTCCAAAATGGACTCACCTGGAGTGCTTTGCTCTGTTCAGGCCTCACACTTTAAGAAAGGAATATTGAGCCCCCAGAAGATAGGATTAAGAGACAATATTTGAAGGGCCACCACAGAGACGATGGAGCAAAATTATTTTTGCTTGCTCTGGAGCAGGGGTGCAGAACTTTGAGTCAAATCCGGACCACCTGGGATCCCAACTAAGCTTCCCGGGGTCCCTCAAAGGGCCACATCCCTTTCCCCTATCCATCAATCATTTGGTGGCTTCCCAGATTTTGCATGGTTCTTAGAATCATAGAATAGTAGAGTTGGAAGGGGCCTCTAAGGCCATCAAGTCCAACCCCCTGCTCAATGCAGGAATCCACCCTAAAGCATCCCTGACAGAGGGTTGTCCAGCTGCTTCTTGAAGGCCTCTAGTGTGGGAGAGCCCACAACCTCCCTAAGTCACTGGTTCCATTATCAGACTGCTCTAACAGTCAGGACGTTTTTCCTGATGCCCAGCCGGAATCTGGCTTCCTTCATTCTAAAACTTTGAAATACCTCTCCAAAGGATTAGTTACTGGCAATCCTGTAACATTGATTTGGGAGTAAGTCCCATTGAATTCAATGACAGTTACTGCTGAGTAGACACAAATAGGATTGTATTGTTAAACTAAAATACGGTGGTATTTTGCCCGTCCCTTGCCTTTGACCACACCCTATTTTGCCCTGGCCCCGCCCCCTGCAAGACTTTCTCTGAAATTGAATCCATCTTTCAGGCTGAAAGAGGTTTAACCTCCCTACTAGGACCTGAACGAACAGGTCGAAATACCAAGGCAGGGGATTTCAGCTTCCTGATGGCAAGACGGCCTAGTGGTGCCAGCTGTTCAACCATGGGGCAGAGAGATGGTGGTGGGCACTCTTCAAATATTTGGAAAAAAAGTGGTCACACAGAGGAGGGCCAGAATATTCGATCATCCCAGAGTGCACGACATGGAATAATGGGCTCAAGTTACAGGAAGCCAGATTCCGGCTAGACATCAGGAAAAACTTCCTGATTGTTAGAGCAGTACGACAAAACATCAGGCAAAACTTCCTGACTGTTAGAGCAGTACAACAATAGAACCAGTTACCAGGGGAGTTCATGGGCTCTCCCACACTGGAGGCCTTCAAGAGGCAGCTGGACAACCATCTGTCAGGGATGCTTTAGGGTGGATTCCTGCACTGAGCTGGGGGTTGGACTCGATGGCCTTGTAGGCCCCTTCCAACTCTACTCTTCTATGATTGGAAGCTTTTAAGCAGCAGCTGGACGGCCACCTATCAGGGCTGCTGGATCAGCCGATTTCTCGCCTTGGTGGGACAGAATCAGCCTCATTAGGGGGAGTTTGATGGCTGAGGCTTGGGATCAGAAAGGAAGATTTATGCTGAGGTTTAAGAACACAGGGATGTCTGGCTGAGATGCTACTAAGATCTCAGCAGCTGACAGGGTCAGTAGATTGCCCGTCAAATATTGAACAGAGACGTCAATGATGTTAGCCCTAAGTGAAAACAAACAACCACGAGGGGAAAAAGAGAGCAGTTAATGGTCTTCTTGAGACATTCTCTTGGCATCCTGGGTTCTAGCGGTACCTGGCACAAACATTATTTATGTCAGAGTGATGTACCGCTTAGCACAGCCTTTGTTCAGCAGCCGTTCAGGTGAATATGCGTCGTGCAAAAAGCAGCGGTGAAGCCTAGACTCCTTTCCTCCAGAGACAACATGTGAGAGATAGTAGATGCAACCTCAGGACGGCAACAGCTTTTGAACTGGGGATCCGAGGGGTGTCAGTGTGGCGTAGTGGTTAGAGCATCCGATGGCGATGAGCGATGTGGCAGGTCCAAATCCCAGCTCAGTCAGGAAGCTCAATGAGGGACCTTCCATCAGTCAGCATTTCTAGTCAAGATAACCTACCTCACAGGGCTGTTGTGAGCTTAAAATTGGGGTGGGGTGGAGAGAAAACTACGTATGTTGTCTTGAACTTCAGGGAGGAAAGGTGGGAATTGTTGTAGATTGCAAGCTGAATATGAGCCAACAGTGCGATATGGCTGCAATTATTATTATTATTATTATTATTATTATTATTATTATTATTATTATTATTAATTTATATAGCACCATCAATGTACATGGTGCTGTACAGCGTAAAACAGTAAATAGCAAGACCCTGCCGCATAGGCTTACATTCTACTAAAATCATAGTAAAGCAATAAGGAGGGGAAGGGGATGCAAACAGGCACTGGGTAGGGTAAACAGGCACAGGGTAGGGAAAGGGAAATGCTATTTTGGGCTGCATTAATAGAAGTATAGCTTCCAAATCACGTGAGGTCCTGGTTCCTCTCCATTTGGCCCTGGTTAGGCCTCATCTAGAGTATTGCGTCCAGTTCTGGGCTCCACAATTCAAGAAGGATGCAGACAAGCTGGAGCGTGTTCAGAGGAGGGCGACTAGGATGATCAAGGGTCTGGAAACAAAGCCCTATGAAGAGAGACTGAAAGAACTGGGCAGGTTGAGCCTGGAGAAGAGAAGATTGAAGGGAGACATGATAGCACTCTTCAAACACTTAAAAGGTTGTCCCACAGAGGAGGGCCAGGATCTCTTCCCGATCCTCCCAGAGTGCAGGACACGGAATAACGGGCTCAAGTTAAAGGAAGCCAGATTCCAGCTGGACATCAGGAAAAGCTTCCTGACTGTTAGAGCAGTGCGACAATGGAATCAGTTACCTAGGGAGGTTGTGGGCTCTCCCACACTAGAAGCCTTCAAGAGGCAGCTGGACAAGCATCTGTCAGGGATGCTTTAGGGTGGATTCCTGCATTGAGCAGGGGGTTGGACTCGATGGCCTTTTAGGCCCCTTCCAACTCTGCTATTCTATGATTCTATGAATATAAATCAATAATAAACCAACTAATACTATCCACCACCCAGTTCTGGTCAAAAGAGGGCTTTAGACAGAGAAGTCCCAATGCGGCCTCCTTGTGCTAGTAAAGCAGAGAAGGTCAGTTTGCCTGGTCCACGTCTTCCAGGTTAAAGGAGTTTGCACTAGAAGCTTGCAAATCGCGACGGCTTTAGTAAATGGCTGTAATCATTCTAATGAATGCTGGCAGCCATTCCTGACTGAGCCTGTTCAGCTTATAGGAAGATGGGACTTGCACAGCGTTAGAGAGTGCAATCCACCCCAATCCAAGTCCTTTTCTAAGGAAGTGATTCTTCAATATAATCTCACTTTACTTCTAAAAAGAGGTTAAAAGCCTCTGACTGTTATAGAATAGGCTGTAAATTGGGGGCTCATGCTTGGTTTTAACTTTAAAAATCAGATATTTTTAAAATCATCACCATCCAATCTGTGTTGATCTGTAATAATAAAAGAGGATGCCTGTCCGCCTGTCCATCAGCGCCAAATAACAGAACTAAGGTTGCAATTCTATACCCTCTTACCTGGGAGTAAGATCCAATGAATTCATCGAATCATCGAATCATAGAATAGTAGAGTTGGAAGGGGCCTACAAGGCCATCAAGTCCAACCCCCTGCTCAATGCAGGAATCCACCCTAAAGCATCCCTGACAGATGGTTGTCCAGCTGCCTCTTGAAGGCCTCTAGGGTGGGAGAGCCCACAACCTCCCTAGGTCACTGGTTCCAATGTTGTACCGTTCTAACAGGGAGGAAGTTTTTCCTGGTCATAGAATCATGGAATAGTAGAGTTGGAAGGGGCCTATAAGGCCATCAAGTCCAACCCCCTGCTCAATGCAGGAATCCACCCTAAAGCATCCCTGACAGATGGTTGTCCAGCCGCCTCTTGAAGGCCTCTAGGGTGGGAAAGCCCACAACCTCCCTAGGTAACTGGTTCCATTGTCGTACTGCTCTAACAGTCAGGCAGATTTTCTTGATGTCCAGCTTCCTGTCACTTGAGCCTGTTATTCTGTGATGATCGAGAATTCACTGGGGTTTACTTGGCAATGCAGATAAGCTCACATTGCAAAATTTTGTGAACCGCCCAGAGAGCTTCGGCTATTGGGCGGTATAGAAATGCAATAAATAAATAAATAAAACTACTATTTTGGGGATGAAAACAAAATGGCAATTTATCAAATAGGGAGAGCCACTGAGCAAAGACATTACAGAAGAGTCCGCACTGGGCGGGGGAACACCTTACAGTGGTCCCTATCTATTGCATAGAATTATGGAAGATTTATTTTTCTTTTGACTTTTTTCATTATACAGGTTCAGATGCTGATTTGGACCCTGTGTTTGAGCTATGTTTTTATCTGTTCCCGTTTGCTTTTGTATCATTGTTCAGTTTTTGTACGTTACCTTTTGCAGATGTTTAAAGTTATCGCGTGTGTCCCTCAAAATAAAATCAAAAGAAGGAAAAGAAGGAAGGAGACCAGGATATGGCAGAAAAAGAGGACTGAGTGTGAATAAAAATGGATGAAAGGAAGGAAAAGAAAGAGAAAAAAAGAATTAAGAAGAGAAAATAAGAACTGGGCATGTTTAGCCTGGAGAAGAGAATGAGGGGAGACATGAGAGCACTCTTCAAATATTTGAAAGTTTGTCACCCAGAGGAGGGCCAGGATCTCATCTCGATCATCCCAGAGTGCAGGACACGGAATAACGGGCTCAAGTTACAGGAAGCCAGATTCCAGCTGGACATCAGGAAAAACTTCCTGACTGTTAGAGTAGTACGACAATGGAACCAGTGACCTAGGGAGGTTGCGGGCTCTCCCACTCTAGAGGCCTTCAAGAGGCAGCTGGACAAGCATCTGTCAGGGATGCTTTAAGGTGGATTCCTGCATTGAGCAGGGGGTTGGACTCGATGGCCTTGTAGGCCCCTTCCAACTCTGCTATTCTATGATTCTATGAGAAAGAAAGAGAAAATATTATACCAGTCAAACTATTTTGTTCAACCCAAGCTTGACTTGGCTTAGCTGTGGTTTTTACTGAACTACAAATAAATATCTAAAAAGCAGGTTTAAAGGACCCAACTCCCTGGGAACCACACCTGTATCCAAACCGTCTCAGACAAGGAAATGAGAAGAAGGAAATTATCAGGCCTGCTTCTGTTTGAGGCGAGAACAAGCAAAACCATTTGTGAACCGCCCAGAGAGCTTCGGCTATTGGGCGGTATAAAAATGTAATAAATAAATAAATAAATAACCATCAACGCCAAGCTACGTATGGCAGAAGCCTGGATCCCTCCTCTGCCAGAAGCCGCGGTGCGATAAGGGATGGGTCAATATAGTTTTCTAGAAGTTCCACCCCCCTCTTTTCAGAAAGGAGACGGAGAAAGGTTAAATGTGAGATGCTATTGATTTCTCTCCCTCTCTCTCTGTTCTCCCTCTCCCCCCCCCCACACACACACACGGCACAGGAGCCGGCCTGGAGGACAGATTGCAGCCCAAACTGACCAACTGACCACAGAGGGGACATTGAAGACCGGACCCTGGATGCTGACCAATGGGTACCTGCACGAGACCCGTTGCCTAGCAACCCAGCTGGGAGAAGAGAGGGGAGAGAAAGAGAGAGATGGATTTTTCTGAAGGCAGCCGCGGTGCCGGATCAATTCTGCAACTTGGGCTACAGTGACCAAACGGAGTCGTTTTTGCTCGGAGCACCTATCGATCTCGCCCTGCTATGGGCATTGAATGAGGTTTAATAAGCCCCAGGTAAGCAGGAACAAGGGCTTAAGTGATAGCCTGGCAGTCAAACATCAACTCCTTTTTGTTTTTCCCCCTTTTCCCTTCTTTTTCTTTTCTTTTTAATTGTTGAAGAGGAAGAAAAGACAATAGAGTATATTACAAGCATTAAAAAAAGGACTACAAATAACATTCATTGCATGGTTCAGAAAGCTAGGCGGTCATAGAGCGGGGCATAGCAGCGGTTGGTCGGTCATGGGAGATCAGCTGGTGCGTCTCCCCAAGCACTTCGTTCAATCATGGGCCCAGAGTACTCAGGTCCAGAGGAGTTTGTGTGTTGTGCTTCTGAATGAGTCACAGATCTAACTCCCAATTCAAGGTAACAAGCCACGGATCTGGTGGTGAAGCGGACTGTAGTTCACCAAAGCGTAGGCCATAATCTAGGGTGACCCTATGAAAAGGAGGACAGGGCTCCTGTATCTTTAACAGTTGTATTGAAAAGGAAATTTCAGCATTCCCCAGGATGATCAGGGGTCTGGAAACAGAGCCCTATGAAGAGAGACTGAAAGAACTGGGCATGTTTAGCCTGGAAAAGAGAAGATTGAGGGGAGACATGATAGCACTCTCCAAATAATTAAAAGGATGTCACACAGAGGAAGGCCAGGATCTCTTCTCGATCCTCCCAGAGTGCAGGACACGGAATAATGGGTCCAAGTTACAGGAAGTCAGATTCCGACTGGACATCAGGAAAAACTTCCTGTTAGAGCAGTATGATAATGGAACCAGTGACCTAGAGAGGTGGTGGGCTCTCCCACAGTAGAGGCGTTCAAGAGGCAGCAGGACAACCATCTGTTAGGGATGCTTTAAGGTGGATTCCTGCATTGAGCAGGGGGTTGGACTTGATGGCCTTATAGGCCCTTTCCAACTCTACTATTCTATGATTCTATGATTTTATATGGAGAACCTGGTGAAATTCCCTCTTCATTGCAACAGTTCAAGCTGCAGGAGCTATACTAGAGTGACCAGATTTGAAAGAGGGCAGGGCACCTGCAGCTTTAACTGTTGTGATGAAGAGGAAATTTCACCAGGTTCTCCATATATACAAACGACACCTGCTGAAATTCGCTTTTCAATACAACTGTGAAAGATACTATCTTCCTAGGAAAGGATGCTTCGAAGGCAGCAGAGTTGGTCAATTTCCAGAAAGGGTGTGTGTGTTAGTCTGTTGCACTGTGGTGTGGTGGTTGCGCTATGACACTGAGTTTTCTATGTTAAGGATTTTGTCTTTCCTTGAACACTGGACATTTATTGTCTGTTTTTTTTTGTTTTGTTTCATGTTCTGTTAATTGTTTTAAATTGGAATGGCCCATGGCATGGTGCAAATGAAATTTGATTCGATTCGAATCAATTCTCACAGTTCCATCGCCACCAGGAGCAGGCCTTTTGGAAAGCAGGTGTTTTATTTATTTATTTATTTATTTATTTCATTTCTATTTATTTATTTATTTATTTATTTTATTACATTTATATACCGCCCCACAGCCGAAGCTCTCTGGGCGGTTTACAACATTAAAAATAGTAAACATTAAAAGTATACAATTTTTTTAAAAAAAAACATAAAAACAGTATAAAAACAGTATCCATTTAAAAACAACAATTCTGGGGTCCATTAAAAACAAACTTAACATTGTTAAATGCTGTTAAAATGCCTGGGAGAAGAGAAAAGTCTTGACCTGGCGCCGAAAAGATAACAACGTTGGCGCCAGGCAAGCCTCATCGGGGAGATCATTCCACAGTCGGGGGGCCACCACTGAGAAGGCCCTCTCCCTTGTTGCCATCCTCCGAGCTTCCCTCGGAGTAGGCACTCGGAGGAGGACCTTAGATGTTGAGCACAGTGTACAGGTAGGTTCATGTCAGGAGAGGCGTTCCATCAGGTATTGTGGTCCCAAGCGGTTCTATACTGCCCAATAGCCGGAGCTCTCTGGGCGGTTCACAAAAATTAAAAACCATTCAAAGTATAAAACAACAGTATAAAACCATAATATAAAATACAATATAAAAGCTCAACCAGATAAAAACAGCAGCAATGCAAAATTACAAATTTAAAACAACAAGTTAAAATTTATTGCTCCTTGAAGACCAAGCCGCTCCAAAATACTTTGCATTACAACAGGGAAAATCATACATTGTTGTTGAGGAAATTCATCCCCAACTCCAAAGGGCTACTATGAAGATGCAGCCAAGTTCAGAGGGGAAAGGGAAGGCGGAGGCAAGTGGCAGGTGACATCAGTGTCCCTGCTTATGAAAAAGGGCCCGTGCGGCATTGCTGTGAATTCCGACTCCACTTCACCACTGCTGTTGCAGCAGAATGGTTATGTAGGGTGACCCCATGAAAAGGAGGACAGGGCTGCTGTTCTACCAGTCTCTGCATCAGCTGTGGTTGGATGGTGCAGGCACTCACGAGGCAGAGAAAATTCAAACCCACCCCCTGCCTGGGCCAGACGCCTTGTCTTGCTCTCAGAAGTCAGGCTCTAAAAACAGGGCATGGCTGGATGGGGCGATATCCTGGGGATCGTCCCTGTGTGCGTCCACATGACACATAGGGGATCCCAGAAGCAGGGAGGGACAATCCCTCTCTTGGCCCGGTATTAAATTCCATTAAATTTTTCCATTGTCCCGGGATGACCCCGAGACCATGGAACGTGTGGCCCGCTGCCCCGTTTTTGTCCCTACTCATAGAATCATATAATAGTAGAGTTGGAAGGGGCCTATAAGGCCATCAAGTCCAACCCCCCACTCAGTGCAGGAATCAGCCATAAAGCATCCCTGACAGATGATTGTCCAGCTGCCTCTTGAATGCCTCTAGGGCGGGAGAGCCCACAACCTCCTGGTTCCATTGTCGTAGTTTTCTCTAAGTTTTTCCTGATGTCCAGCTGGAATCTGGCTTTCTGTCACTTGAGCCCCTTATTCCGTGTCCTGCACTCTGGGAGGATCGAGAAGAGATCCTGGCCCTCCTCTGTGTGACAACCTTTCAAGTATTTGAAGAGTGCTCTCATGTCTCCCCTCAATCTTCTCTTCTCCAGGCTAAACCTGCCCAGTTCTTTCAGTCTCTCTTCATAGGGCTTTGTTTCCAGACCCCGGATCATCCTGGTTGCCCTCCTCTGGACACGCTCCTCACGAGTAACCAGGACACAGAGCTTCTCAGGAGCTCTGTGCCCATCGGGGGTGGAGTGGAGTTTTTTTTTTAAAAAAAAAACACTCATAGCACCTGCGCTCCTCTCCGATTCAGAAATCTAAACAAAATGGCGGCCGCAGCGTCCTCTTCTCCCTGGGACATTGCACGCTGCAGGTAGACGAGGGCGACGATCTCACGATCATAAAATCGTGAGGTCGCCGCCCTCCACACACCCCTCGTCTAGCCATGCCCACAGACTCATGCAGAAACAGAGGCTCCTAATTTGCTTTTAATCCATTTAAAAACATGTTGGTGAATCCAAAAGTTGTCCTCCTAATTGGGCAGCTTGTTATTAAGACAGTTTGTTTTTAAAAAACAAACAAACATATATAAAAAATGCAGATAGAAAATATCACGGGAAAAGAGCTATTCCCTTCTAGGTGAGAGTGAGGAATGCATATGACAGGAGCCATCTTAGAAGATGGCTTCCCTCCTGCGTGCCTCTTCTAGAAACAAAGTACGCTCTTTTCTATGAAACAATGACTTTTTCTCGTATGGGAATATATGCCAATTTAATCAATTAGCTGAATAATTGACTAAAACTCATATGATTAATCAAGTAAGATTTTTTTTTTTTTAGTCAAGTGGGAAGCTCTGGTTAAAACTACCCCAATTTTTCACTGGTGTTTCGCGTTTGTATGTTCCAAATGCAGCATCATTATTTTTCATCCATCAGGAGAGCAAGAGATTACAAACTGACTTGCTGTTGAAAAGGGCCCTCACTTGCCCTCATTCCCGCTACTGAAAATGTTCCTCACTTGCCCTCACTCCCACTATTGAGAACGGTCCTCACTTGCCCTCACTCCCACTATTGAAAAGGGTCCTCACTTGCCCTTACTCCCGCTATTGAAAAGGGTCTTCACTTGCCCTCACTCCTGCTATTGACCTCACTCACGCTGTTGAAAAGGGTCCTCACTTGCCCTCACTCCCGCTGTTGAAAAGGGTCCTCACTTGCCCTCACTCCCGCTGTTGAAAAGGGTCCTCGCCCTCACTCCTGCTGTTGAAAAGGGTCCTCACTTGCCCTCACTCCCGCTGTTGAAAAGGGTCCTCACTTGCCCTCACTCCCGCTGTTGAAAAGGGTCCTCACTTGCCCTCACTCCCGCTGTTGAAAAGGGTCCTCACTTGCCCTCACTCCCGCTATTGACCTCACTCCCACTATTGAAAAGGGTCCTCACTTGCCCTCACTCCCGCTATTGAAAAGGGTCCTCACTTGCCCTCACTCCCGCTATTGAAAAGGGTCCTCACTTGCCCTCACTCCCGCTGTTGTAAAGGTTCTTCACTTGCCCTCACTCCCACTACTGAAAAGGGTCTTCACTTGCCCTCACTCCCGCTATTGAAAAGGGTCCTCACTTGCCCTCACTCCTGCTATTGAAAAGGGTCCTCACTTGCCCTCACTCCCGCTGTTGAAAAGGCTCCTCACTTGCCCTCACTCCCGCTGTTGAAAAGGGTCCTCACTTGCCCTCACTCCCGCTATTGACCTCACTCCCACTATTGAAAAGGGTCCTCACTTGCCCTCACTCCCGCTATTGAAAAGGGTCCTCACTTGCCCTCACTCCTGCTGTTGAAAAGGGTCCTCACTTGCCCTCACTCCCGCTGTTGAAAAGGGTCCTCACTTGCCCTCACTCCCACTATTGAAAAGGGTCCTCACTTGCCCTCACTCCCGCTGTTGAAAAGGATCTTCACTTGCCCTTACTCCCGCTATTGAAAAGCGTCTTCACTTGCCCTCACTCCTGCTATTGACCTCACTCCCGGTATTGAGAAGGGTCCTCACTTGCCCTCACTCCCGCTATTGAAAAGGGTCCTCACTTGCCCTCACTCCCGCTATTGAAAAGGGTCTTCACTTGCCCTCACTCCCGCTATTGAAAAGGGTCCTCACTTGCCCTCACTCCCGCTATTGAAAAGGGTCCTCACTTGCCCTCACTCCCGCTATTGAAAAGGGTCCTCACTTGCCCTCACTCCCGCTATCGAAAAGGGTCCTCACTTGCCCTCACTCCCGCTATTGAAAAGGGTCCTCACTTGCCCTCACTCCCGCTATTGAAAAGGGTCCTCACTTGCCCTCACTGAAGTTGCATTGTCATTGTTTAGCACTAATTGAACCAATCACATCTCAACCTATTTTTTAAAATAACCGGCGTTAGCAGGGCATGACACGACACATTTTCATTATGAAAAAGAGAAGGGAGTCAGGGTGAAGAAATAGGCCATCTGTTTTGGAAGATACTGGTTAATTTTGTTTTCCTCTTTTTCTTTCCCCATCTCAAATTCGTATCAGAATGCTCTGCAGCTTAATCTTTATTACCCAAGGGGCCATGGGCTTTGAGGCAAGGGGGAAGAAAATAACAATCAAATCAATATCACAGTACGAATGTATTCCTCGTGGGACCTGGGCACCAATATTCTCACCCCCCCTTTCTATTAAAGAGATAGCCTCAATTTAAGTCTGAGATCTGTTAATTGCCATCATTAAATGTTTGAACCCCCTCGCTTAGTGGGTATCACACCTCATTATGATGGGGTGGAGGCAGGTTTTAAAGTGGCAGGGATATTGCATTTATTTATTTATTTACTTATTTTAAAAACTGCCCCTCCCCGTCCCTCCCCTCCCTGGGCCTCCCTTATTTCTAGTAATTCTTCTAAACCACAAAAATAAGATGCTTCCCCCCCCTTTTTTTTTTCAGGGACGACTTCAGCTGTAATGGCATAGAATTTCTGGGTCAAAGCAGCAATAGGCAGAATACTTCACTTCTCTTTATACTTTATTGGAAACTTTTTCATGCTACTCTTCAGCCAAAAAGTGGCCTACATATATACGCGATCAATAACACAGGTTTACAATAATAATAATAATAATAATAATAATAATAATAATAATAATAATAATAATAGATACGACACAAAAAGAGAAGTGAATGGGGAGGGTAGAAGAAAAAAACAAACTCAGGTCCTAATACTTCACATACAGTTCTTGTAAGAACCTATGGTTATATACTATACAATCAGCTGGCTGACTAGCAGATCTTATAATGACCATTTAGAATGGAGATTAGTCGAGTATTTGTTTGTTTTCATTACATTATTGTTATTGATCAGTATCAGCATCAACATAAAATATAGGGATAAATGCCAAGTTCTTCATTTAGGAAATAGAAACCAAATGCACAGTTACAAGATGGGGGATACTTGGCTCAGCAATACTACAAACGAGAAGGGTCTTGGAATTGTTGTAGATCACAAGCTGCATATGAGCCAACAGTGCGATATGGCTGCAAGAAAGGCCAATGCTATTTTGGGCTGCATTAATAGAAGTAGAGCTTCCAAATCACGTGAGGTACTGGTTCCTCTCTATTCGGCCCTGGTTAGGCCTCATCTAGAGTATTGCGTCCAGTTCTGGGCTCCACAATTCAAGAAGGACGCAGACAAGCTGGAGCATGTTCAGAGGAGGGCAACCAGGATGATCCGGGGTCTGGAAACAAAGCCCTATGAAGAGAGACTGAAAGAACTGGGCATGTTTAGCCTGGAGAAGAGAAGATTGAGAGGAGACATGATAGCACACTTCAAATACTTAAAAGGTTGTCACAGAGAGGAGGGCCAGGATCTCTTCTCGATCCTCCCAGAGTGCAGGACACGGAATAATGGGCTCAAGTTAAAGGAAGCCAGATTCCAGCTGGACATCAGGAAAAACATCCTGACTGTTAGAGCAGTACGACAATGGAACCAGTGACCTAGGGAGGTTGTGGGCTCTCCCACACTAGAGGCCTTCAAGAGGCAGCTGGACAACCCTCTGTCAGGGATGCTTTAGGGTGGATTCCTGCATTGAGCAGGGGGTTGGACTCGATGGCCTTGTAGGCCCCTTCCAACTCTGCTATTCTATGATTCTATGATAGGGGAAATGGGGGGTATCTTATTTAAAATCAGTATTATTTGTTACATTTCCATTGTTTGTTTGTTTATTTATTTATTTATTTATTTATTGCATTTCTATACCGCCCAATAGCCGGAGCTCTCTGGGCGGTTCACAGGTATGTTATCAGGTATGAAGTGAAAGCTTGAGGTGGGGGTGCTTTGAAACACAAACTCCCCCCCCCCTTTGGATAATGCTACCCCTATTCAGACTGGTCAAAGCCCCTTTGAACATGTTGACCAGAACTGCTGCTTACATTCCATGCATTTTTCATTTGCTGCCAGGGTTCAGGGGGACCTCCAAGTGGCCACCATCTTGGGCTGCCATCAAGCCCAGGTTTGTCCAGAATAATTCTTGCAGGATTTTCTTGGCCTGTGGGTCACTGGCTGCCACTTGCCCCCTGAGATCATGGAAGCTCTAATTTCCGTTGAGTTAGGTCAAAAGGGACTTTTCTTGATTCAACTTGGGATTGCCTTATGGATAGGGTGACCATATGAGAAGGAGGACAGGGCTCCTGTATCTTTAACAGTTGCAGAGAAAAGGGATTTTCAGCAGGTGTCATTGTTATGCATGCAGCACCTGGTGAAATTCCCTCTTCATCACAACAGTTAAAGCTGCAGGTACCTTCCTCTCTTTTGAATCTGGTCAAGAGTAGGGTGACCAACTGTCAGGATTTCCCCGGATTTGTCCTGGTTTTTGTTCTTTCCATGGTGTCGGGGGATTTTCCATAATTTTCAATAATGTCCTGGAATGACACACCTTCTTCTTTAAGGCTGCCATTAGCATGGCAGGAGTGAATGACATGCTTTCTTGAGGCACATCATTCCCCCACCCCGAGCTCCAATTGAGGTCTTAAAGGGGAAAGTCGGTCATTCGTGGACATTATAGAAAAGGCCCCAATTGGAGTGGATGGTGGTGGTGCAGAATGAAATCCTTTCCCCTCCTCCACTCCAATCGGGTTCTTTAAGGTGGCGGGGGAATAACGTACTTTCTGCAGGACTCAGAAAACTGCTTCCCCACACACACACTAGGTGTCCTCTTTTTTGGTTTCCCAAATATGGTCACCCTAGACAAGAGGGGCAGGACTCCTGCAGCTCTAACTGTTATGATGAAGACAAAATTTCACCAGGTACAGCATGCAATCAAATGACACCTGCTGAAATTCCCTTTTCTATTCAACTTTAAAGATACAGGAGCCCTGTCCTCCTTTTCAAATGGTCACCCTACTTATGGAGAGAGTTCCCATTTTATTGTTTATCTAAAATAGGGTGACCCTATGAAAAGGAGGACAGGGCTCCTGTACCTTTAACAGTTGTACTGAAAAGGGAATTTCAGCAGGTGTCGTTTGTATATATGGAGAACCTGGTGAAATTTTCTCTTCATCACAAAGGTTAAAGCTGCCCTCTTCTAAATCTGGTCACTCTAGTAGAGCTCCTGCAGCTTTAACTTTTGTGATGAAGAGGGAATTTCACCAATTTCTCCATGTATGACACCTGCTGAAATTCCCTTTTCTATGCAACTGTTAAAGATACAGGAGCCCTGTCTTCCTTTTCATATGGTCACCCTATCTAAAATGTTTTATCCCATTCCTCAGCCAAAATGGCTCCCAGAGTGGCATATATGCAATTAGTAAAAAAAAACCACACACACACACACCTGCAGGCTTACAATGTAAAAAGAAACAACACACAAGGAAAAGAGGATGGGGAGGGATGAGGAAAAAAATTAAATACTCATTTGGAAGGGCTGACCTTGCTTCCCCTCTCATCTTCCTCTGTTTATCCTGCTGAAATGAGTTCTAGTGATTTTAAGCTCCCCCTTCTCCTATGCTTACCCCGAATTGAGTCAGGCTACAAAATTTATTTTGGGCAGCGTGGAAGGATGAATCTTTACATTAAAAGAGGTCTGTCAATTAAGAAAGCAAAACCTGTGAAGTAGGTAAGAGCTGTAAGATTGCGACGGATCAGAAGTTACTATGAGTTTCTCCTCCCTTGCTTTTGAGATGAACACGAAAAGGTGGGAAAGGAATTCACAGAGAGAGAGAAAGCTTTGGATTTTAGCCTGGGTAGTGGTGGAGAAATTTCCCTTGGAGGGAACATTTCTTCCCCACTTCATCTCATCGATAGCTGACATGCTTTTTTATCAATACACTATTAATGCTCATTTATTAATACTAATTTGCAGCCATTTCGCTTCCTCGCCTCTCCACAGCTGCTGTTGTTCCCCCAATACATGGTTTATTTATTATTTATTTATTATTTATTTATCGCATTTTTATACCACCCAATAGCCGAAGCTCCCTGGGCGGTTCACAAAAAATTAAAAGCATCCAAAGTATAAAACAAACAGTATAAAAACATGATATAAAATACAATATAAAAGCACAACCCAGATAAAATCAGCCGCAGTGCAGAAATGCAAATTTAAAAATACAAATTTAAAACAGCCAAGTTAAAATTGAATTTACAGACTGTTAAAATGCTGAGAGAATTAAAAAGTCTTCACCTGGCGTCTGAAAGAATATTAGATTTATTAGATTGTAAGCCTATGCGGCAGAGTCTTGCTATTTACTGTTTTACTCTGTACAGCACCATGTACATTGATGGTGCTATATAAATAATAATAATAATAATAATAATAATAATAATAATAATAATAATATAGTGCAGGTGCCAGGCAAACCTCCTTAGGGAGCTCGTTCCACAGCCGGGGTGCCACAGCAGAGAAGGCCCTGCTCCTGGTAGCCACCTGCCTCACTTCCTTTGGCAGGGGTTCACGGAGAAGGACCCCTGAGGATGACCTTAAGGTCCAGACAGGTACATATGGGAGGAGGTGTTCCTTCAGATCAAAATGGCATCTGATTAGAATGCTGGGAGAAAGAGAAGAAAAAGGGTGGCATTCCAGAATGGACCTGGAATCGAGATCAAGAATGGAATCAGAGTGGGGACAGAGACAATCCATCCCTCCAAAACTGGATGTCTCAGGCATTTGGAAGGCCAACAGCGGAGGCTAGTAGCTCCGATGTCAGTGGGGTTGTGTGGTCAATCCCCCCGGGTTTCAGTCAGGCCGAGTTCAGAAGACACCTTAAACCACAGCTTTAACCATGGTAAATAAAGCTTTTGGCCTTAGGCCACAGCTAGACCTAAGGTTTATCCTGGGATCATCCAGGGTTCGCCGCTGCCTGAGCACTGGATCCCCTGTGTGTCACCTAGATGAACAGGTTTGACCCCTGGACGATCCAGGGATAAACCTTAGGTCTAGCTACGGCCTTAGTCACTGTGTTTAAAGCCATGGTTTAAAGTGTCTTCAGAACACAGTCGAAAGGAACTATCCAAGGTTTTCCACTGGAGACCAACAGAGCAGCTAAACCAAAATTCAGCTCTCTGCGTGGAGGGCAGGTCTCTTCCTGTGGTGGGGGAATAAGAATAAGAATAAGAATAAGAATAAGAATAAGAATAAATTTGTTACCTGCCCCTCCCGCTGGATGGAGTCGGGGTACAACACAAATAAAAACACACAACTAATTCAGATGTTTAAACCAGTGCATCATTAAAAGCAGCACACCATTAAAAAAGGCATCTTAAAATTCAACCGGGTAGGACTGCCGGAAGAGATCAGTCTTTATGGCTTTCTTAAATTCTGGAAGTCTGTTAAGTTGACGAATCTCCTCCAGCAGGCCATTCCACAGTCTGGGAGCAGCAGAAGAGAAGGTCCTCTGGGTAACAGTTGTCAGTCTAGTCTTTGCTGACTGAAGTAGATTTTTCCCAGAGGACCTGAGTATGCGGGGCGGATTGTATGGGAGAAGGCGATCCCGCAGGTAGCCTGGACCCAAACCATGTAGGGTTTTAAAGGTGATAACAACACTTTATACTTCGCCCGGAAACTAATTGGCAGCCAGTGAAGAGATTTTAAGATTGGTGTGATGTGGTCACGCCTAGGTGTACCGGTGACCAGCCTGGCTGCCGTGTTTTGAACTAGCTGAAGTTTACGGACCAGGCACAGAGGTAGCCCTATGTAGAGCGCATTGCAGAAGTCGAGCCTCCAAGTTACCAGCGTGTGCACCACCATCTTTAGGCCTTCCGACTCTAGGAAGGGATGGATGCTGACCACAGCTCCCTGGTCCTGCCTCTCATCTTCGTGAGGACAATCTTCTTGTCCACCTACTCTTCGCTCTGGCCAAGACAACGGGAGAAGGAGGAACATCAAGGGCCTCTCTGCCTGTCAAGCATGCGATGAGAAAGTGGGTGGGCAGCAAGAGCAGCTGGCGGAAAAGGCAGTGAGGGGGGGGCACGGAGGGTGTCCTGAGAGCAGGAGAACGTGATTAGCCAATTTCCCACCTATCAGCTGCCTTGTTCCTTTGAGCCGTTTTTAGTTTGACTTCTCTGTTTCTGCTGCCTCGTTCCTTCCCCCACCCACCCCCACTCTCGGTTTGTCTGTTATATGAATCTGCAGAGCTCCGCAGATAAAAATTTATAGTTTCCATCGTCTCTACTCCGTACTATCGTATATGCACACGTGCGCATTTATAACTGCACTACAAAAAAAAAAAAATCAGGAAATAAATCGCTGTTGCCGCTGCAGTGTGACTCTCTTTACCTAGATCCGAAACAACGGAGTTTCAGGTTTATATTTAACGAGGAGCAATCCCGTTGTGTATAGGCAGGGGCTGAAAGAGGTTCAATTCCCCTGCTCTAGGGGGATGGGACAGTGGGGACAGAGACATGATGAGAGCAAAAGAGCAAAGGCGGAGCCCCACCTTCAATCCATCCTTGGGAGATTTAAAAGGCACCTGGCCTTCATGGCCACCACCCCTCTCTCTAACTCAAAGTCCTTCCTCAAGGCCACGTAGGTATGTATGCTTTCTCCAATGCGTAGTATATATTTATTTAGCCAGTAATGCAGGGAAGGGAATAAGAAATTCAGCAAAAGCAACAGAACATCTTGTAGCATCTTAAATACTAGCATATTTATTATGGGTTAAAGATATATGGGAGCCCACAAAAGCAGCTGATGAAAAAGATGAGCAGGATATCATAGAATCATAGAATCATAGAATAGCAGAGCTGGAAGGGGCCTACAACGCCATCGAGTCCAACCCCCTGCTCAATGCAGGAATCCACCCTAAAGCATCCCTGACAGAAGGTTGTCCAGCTGCCTCTTGAAGGCCTCTAGTGTGGGAGAGCCCACAACCTCCCTAGGTAACTGGTTCCATTGTCGTACTGCTCTAACAGGAAGTTTTTCCTGATGTCCAGCTGGAATCTGGCTTCCTGTAACGTGAGCCCATTACTCCGTATCCTGCACTCTGGGAGGATCGAGAAGAGATCCAGGCCCTCCTCTGATGCATTCTGGGGCCAAGTTAAGACTGTTCTCAATTTCCAAGCATTTTATTTATTTATTTCACTTATATCTTGCCTTCTTTTCTCCAAGGAACCCAAGGCGGCGTACATATTCCAACCTCCTCCCCATGTTATCCTCACAACAACAACCCTGTGAGGTGGGTCGGGCTGAGAGTCTGTGACTGGCCCAAAGTCACCCAGTGGGTTTCCATGGCTGAGGGGGGACTTGAACCCGGATCTCCCGACTCCCAGTCCAACACTTTAGCCACTACACCACACTGGCTGACGTATGACGGGGCATTTATGTTAATTGTCTTTAACTGGTCCAGTATCCCACTGTAACTGGTTTTAGCTGTTTTAAACTGTTCTTGTGTTAGAGATTCATGTTAGGTTTTTATTATCTCATATTTGTGGCTTGTAATTTTTGTGAAAAGCTTCAGCGATTGTGCAATATAGAAAGAAAGAAAGAAAGAAAGAAAGAAAGAAAGAAAGAAAGAAAGAACCCAAATTTGCAAAATTCTTCATACTTAGGATGGCAAATATATATATGAGATTTTAAAAATCTGAATGTGGGAGAAAGCCAGACTGAGATATTTATCCCACCCTAGTTAAGAGCTAACATTTCTGGATGGAATTTCTGCTCACGGGTTGCCCGACACGAACCCATCGCAAAAGAGACGTTTCCTTTTTAGTTTCCCCATTTTCACTAGATTTGGTGACTTCCTTCCGCTCTTCCAGGAGAAGGAGAACATAGGGGCTGAGACAGCAAGAGGAGGGAGAACTCCATCCAAGTCTTCCACTTAATCATCCCAGCTCCTGCAAACATGAGAAACTCATGACATGATCAATCGGATCTTGAAAATTAATTATGATTACACCCTGTAATCTCGATTATGATTGATTAATTGATCCGGCTGTTCCCTGTGTCGGAATTTCTCCCCCTCTGCCGCATGGCTCAGAGCAGCTGCCCTGCCTTAAAAGGGGAAAGAATTCCCTTCCCAGAGATGGATTTTGAAAGAGGTGGATTTTGAAAGAGGGAGAGAGGGAGGGTTTCCCAGAAGCCACAGCCCTTGGCCAGGAAGTTACACAAAGGGCCAGATTTACACTTATTTATTATGATTTATTTAAAATATTTATATCCCGCTCTATATCATTAAGATCTCAGGGTGGTGTACAGATAAAAGCATACAGTATAAAACAGTAAATATACACAGCTAAAAACAAATTAAACCAAGGCCTTAGCGAGACCTAAGGTTTATCCCGGGATCATCCCGGGGTCATCCCTGTTCATGTAAATGACATACAGGATATCCCAGGAGCAGGCAGGGACGACCCCAGGACTATCCCGGGATAAACCTTAGGTCTAGCTAAGGCTCAAGTTAAAACTATATATAATTTAAAAGCAGTAAAACAATTAAAACTGTTAAAACAATGTGCCATCTTAGTGAATTTAACCATGAAAGGCTTTGTTAAAAAACGATGTTTTTGCTTGGTGCTGGAATAAAATCAGCATTGGCGCCAGTCGGGCCTCCAAGGGGAGGGCATTCCACAGTCGGGGGGCCACCACAGAGAAAGCCCTGTCCATTGTCCCATCATAGTGTATGTATTGTGCTGTTTATTTATTTATTTTATTTATTTATTTTCTATACAACTGTTAAAGATACAGTCCTCCTTTCCATATGGCCACCCTACCCAGGGCCATCATCAGCTGACCGGCTTAGGGTTCTGGGTGAAGCAGAACCACAGCCAGTGGAAACTTCCCATATATTTTCTTCTCCCACAGGAATGGCAGAATTTAATTTCGATTTTTTAAATCTCATATGCCTTCGCATGCTGTGTTTGAATTTTTGAAGTTCAGCCACAACAGGAAGACAATGGATTCTCTTATAGGATAAAGACTGGATTTATGTTGTAAGTGTCTTGGGACACAGACCATCCACTTGTGCGTTGTAAAGTGCCAGCTCATTAGTGGTGGGGTGATGATTCCTCCTCCTCATTTAAAGAATAATAATTGAAGTATAGCTTCCAAATTGCGCGAACAGGTTCCTCTCTGTTCGGCCCTGGTTAGGCCTCATCTTGAGTATTGCGTCCAGTTCTGGGCACCACACTTCAAGAAGGATGAAGACAAGCTGGAGCGGGTTCAGAGGAGGGCAACCAGGATGATCAGGGGTCTGGAAACAAAGCCCTATGAAGAGAGACTGAAAGAACTGGGCATGTTTAGCCTGGAGAAGAGAAGATTGAGGGGAGACATGAGAGCACTCTTCAAAGGCTTGAAAGGTTGTCACACAGAGGAGGGCCAGGATCTCTTCTCGATCCTCCCAGAGTACAGGACATGGAATAACGGGCTCAAGTGACAGGAAGCCAGATTCCGGCTTGACATCAGGAAAAACTTCCTGACTGTTAGAGCAGTACGACAATGGAACCAGTTACCTAGGGAGGTTGTGGGCTCTCCCACACTGGAGGCATTCAAGAGGCAGCTGGACAGCCATCTGTCAGGGGTGCTGTAGGGTGGATTCCTGCATTGAGCAGGGGGTTGGACTCGATGGCCTTAAGGCTTCTTCCAACTCTACAATTCTAAGATTCTATGACCTCTGACTTTGCTATATGGATTTGCAGAGGGCTTGACACAGCTAGAGCAGGACCACCAAGCAACGGCTTTGCCATAACAGCGCCAGGCAATTTGGAGCTGCAGAATCTGCGGAGCGGTTTGGTTAAGGAGAATTTGGGAGGCCTCCTTAGGGAAATGTGGAAATTTAGGGAAATTTCCAGACTCCTGATCCATGGTGTGAGAAAGCACATTATCCCCTTCTGGGAGCAATCCCAATTCATGGATTAACATTTAAAGCCCTGAACAGCTTGGGGCCAGGCTATCTGAAGGAACGCCTCCTCCCATATGTACCTGCCCGGACCCTAAGGTCATCCTCAGGGGTCCTTCTCCGCGAGCCCCTGCCAAAGGAAGTGAGGCAGGTGGCTACTAGGAGGAGGGCCTTCTCTGCTGTGGCACCCCGGCTGTGGAACGAGCTCCCTAAGGAGGTTCGCTTGGCACCTACATTATATGCTTTTAGACGCCTTTTTATTCTCCCAGCATTTTAACAGTCTCGAAATAAATTTTAATAACTTGGTGTTTTAAATTTGTAATTTTGCATTGCCGCTGTTTTTATCTGGTGGAGCTTTTATATTGTATTTTATATGATGGTTGTATACCGTTGTTTTATACTTTGAATGTTTTTAATTTTTGTGAACCGCCCAGAGAGCTCCGGCTATTGGGCAGTATAGAAATGTAATAAATAAATAAATAAATGGAGGATTCTTTTCTCTCTCTCTCTCTCTCTCTCTCTCTCTCTCTCTCTCTCTCTCTCTCTCTTTTTTTGCCGTGGGATAACTTCCCAACCAACTCCTTCCCTCCAAAGCCACATCTCCCCTCAGGCCCAGTATGGACGACACCTTCAGTGTTTCTCTGCTTTTTAATTTATGCCAAGACCAAAAAAAGAAATGCATTGTGTTCAATTATTAAGCAGTGATGTGAGAGAGAGCAACGCACAGAGGAAATTAACTCTCTGACCTTTCTGGCTGCCGCCTCCTTTTGGCTTCTGCCCTGCCTCTCAGGGACCCCCCGCCCCTCAATAATGGCCCCAAGTCTGGCATTCCAGAGGGCCCCCCCCCCCCGCCTCATCCTGCACAATGAGGGAGATTGCCATGTAAGGTTGCAAAGAGCTATTTCTGATCTTTTGAAACATTAAGCGTTCCATCCCACCTACCTGTTTCCCTCGAATTATCTCCTACAGCACTAAGCTGTCGGCGTGGTTGTTGTTAGCTAAATCACACCCCGGGTGGCAGTGCTCCTTTGCATACCAGGAAATGGGTTTAAGGGGGGAAATGTAAAAAAAATCATAAAAAAATCAACGGATGACCCAATCTGATTCAAATTCAAACTGCAGAGGCCACCAGTGAGGGAGGAAGCAGCAGCCAGGCACCTCTCCACCGTGCCTGGGTCCAGCTCCAGCTGAGAGCCCCCTCCCTCCTGCTACCAACTGTCTCTGGAGAGGCCACCAGTGAGGGAGGAAGCAGCAGCCAGGCACCTCTCCACCGTGCCTGGGTCCAGCTCCAGCTGAGAGCCCCCTCCCTCCTGCTACCAACTGTCACTGCAGAGGCCACCAGTGAGGGAGGAAGCAGCAGCCAGGCACCTCTCCATCGTGCCTGGGTCCAGCTCCAGCTCAGAGCCCCCTCCCTCCTGCTACCAACTGTCTCTGCAAAGGCCACCAATGAGGGACGAAGCAGCAGCCAGGCACCTCTCCATCGTGCCTGGGTCCAGCTCCAGCTGAGAGCCCCCTTCCTCCTGCTGTCAACTGTAACTGCTGAACTTTACAACTAAGATTGTAGTGCCTGAATTTGCTTTCCTTTCCCCCCGCCTTCTCCTCCCCCCTCCCAATCCCCTTTCCTTTTGTGTCATGTCTTTTAGATTGTAAGCCTGTGGGCAGGGACTGTGAAGAAATACTTTTGTAAGCCGCCGTGAGAGCCTTTTTTGGCTGAATGGCGGCATAAAAATCCTTAAATAAAATAAATAAATAAATAAAATAAAATTAAAAAATTGGTATGCTTAAAGCTCTCCTTAAAATCTATTACTGTGCCAATTTTGAAGTCTTTATCTTTAAAGCTTACGCAGAAGTAAGCATTTGTTTAATTCATATCAAATCCTGCTCCTGCGCCCCCAGTGGCCGCTCGGAAAACAACAAATGATTCGCTCCAAAAGTGGTAGCAAAATACCTCAATACTTTTCCCTTTATAGCACAATTAAAGCAGGATGCCTGGGAGTACTTCACAATAAAAGCAGATTATAAGCTGGAAAACTTCGGAGTCCTTTGCACGCAATTCGCAGGGATTGCACAGTATAACGCTGGTGTGATAAACTCTAAATGACTGTTCTCAAAGAGGGATTTTTGGCAGGTCACATGCAATGTGCACAGGGATGATCCCAGGATATAGACCTGGTCTGGCTATGGCCATACTGTATGATGGGTTGGATCCAGGTTTACTCGCGTGCAACTGACCTGGCAGAAGCAGAGCCTGCCTCCTAGGGCAGCCCTTTCAAAAGCAACGCAGAAGGTCTGAACAGATTAAAAATCTGTTTTAAGTGTTTGGCTTTTTCTGTTTTTATTTTCATTCTATCTTGTAGGCCGCTCCGAAATTTTGAATGGGGAGTGGTATATAAATATTGTAAGTAAATAAGTAAATAATAAATACATATTTCTGAACAGAGGTGGAGGGATGGTTCTGAATCCCCAAAAAACACGAGCACAGGAAGGTGCTGGGAAGTGAGCTTCCATCAGTGCAGTTGCATGTGCTTAAATCTAGATCCAACCATAGAATCATAGAATAGTAGAGTTGGAAGGGGCCTCTAAGGCCATCAAGTCCAACCCCCTGCTCAATGCAGGAATCCACCCTAAAGCATCCCTGACAGGTGGCTGTCCAGCTGCCTCTTGAAGGCCTCTAATGTGGGAGAGCCCACAACCTCCCTAGGTAACTGATTCCATTGTCGTACTGCTCTAACAGTTAGGAAGTTTTTCCTGATGTCCGAACAGATTCTGGCTTCCTGTAACTTGAGTCCATGATTCCATGCCTGTACTCTGGGAGGATCGAGAAGAGATCCTGGCTCTCCTCTGTGTGTGACAACCTTTCAAGTATTTGAAGAGTGCTATCATGTCTCCCCTCAATCTTCTCTTCTCCAAGCTAAACATGCCCAGTTCTTTCAGACTCTCTTCATAGGGCCTTGTTTCCAGACCTTCCCTGGGCCTACGTCAAACCCAGCACCGGACTTGTTCTCTTCTATCTGCAATCTGGAAGGGCTGCTTGAAACGCTGGTCTTGCACCAAAAGCTGGGGCGGTGGCAGCCCAGCTCCCAACATAGGGTCCAATTCTCTCCCTGCGAAATGCTCCACCCCCCCCCCCCCACCCCCGGTGATGCTTCTCCTTCCTGGCTGTTTGCGCGACACAGCACTGCGGCAGGAGCTCACGCTGGCAAAACCAATCGAGGCGGAATGGCTGATCAATAGGCGTATTGAGCACCTCTTCAGGCTACAGTGCTTTTTGCAGATTCAGAACAAGACCAGAGTTGCCTCCTCAAAGGTGCCCCCGGAGGCCGGTCAAAGCCCAGGGCCAGCTCAAAGCCGAAAGCTGCATCAGCCCAAATGCCAGCATGCCGCAACCCACGGCGGTCAACCAGACGCTCCAATGGGAAGCCCAAGCCCACAACAAGCGGGAACTGAAGGCAAGAGCCCCGCTGCTGCACAGAGTAGCAGACGTTCAGAGGTACAATGCCACTGAATCTGGAGGTTCCATCTAGCTGCCGTGGCACAGGTTTATGACATAGATTTATCCCACATGTTAGCAGAACTCGGGCTACAGGTCACTGAACCTGGAGCTAGACGTTAACTTCAATTAGTTCAAAATATGGCAGCCAGGCTGGTCACTGGTACACCTAGGGAAGACATTACACCAGTTTTAAAATCTCTTCACTGGCTGCCAATTAGTTTCCGAGCAAAGTATAAAGTGTTGGTTATCACCTTTAAAGCCCTACGTGGTTTGGGTCTAGGCTACCTGCGGGATTGCCTTCTCCAGTACGATCTGCCCCGCACACTCAGGCCCTCTGGGAAGAATTTCCTTCGGCCAGCCAAAATTAGGCTGACAGGTATTACCCAGAGGACCTTCTCTTCTGCTGCTCCCAGACTGTGGAATGGCCTGCCAGAGGAGAGTCGTCAACTTAACAGTCTTTTAGCGTTTAAGAGAGCTGTCAAGACTGACCTCTTTATAGCTTCTACACAGCCATCTGTCAGGGATGCTTTTGGGTGGATTCCTGCATTGAGCAGGGGGGTTGGACTTGATGGCCTTGTAGGCCCCTTCCAACTCTGCTATTCTATGATTCTTCCAGCAGGCCTTTCCAGTGGAATTTCAGGTTCATGTGTTAGTTCCAGAAATGTGAATTAGGTCGGATCCGCCCAAAGTGCAGGACACGGAATCATGGGCTCAAGTTACAGGAAGCCAGATTCCTGCTAGACATCAGGAAAAACTTCCTGACTGTTAGAGCAGTACGACAATGGAATCAGTTACCTAGGGAGGTTGTGGGCTCTCCCACACTAGAGGCATTCGAGAGGCAGCTGGACAACCCTCTGTCAGGGATGCTTTAGGGTGGATTCCTGCATTGAGCAGGGGGTTGGACTTGATGGCCTTGTAGGCCCCTTCCAACTCTGCTATTCTATGATTCTACCAGCAGGCCTTTCCACTGGAATTTCAGGTTCATGTGTTAGTTCCAGAAATGTGAATTAGGTCGGATCCGCCCAAAGTGCAGGACACGGAATCATGGGCTCAAGTTACAGGAAGCCAGATTCCTGCTAGACATCAGGAAAAACTCCCTGACTGTTAGAGCAGTACGACAATGGAATCAGTTACCTAGGGAGGTGGTGGGCTCTCCCACACTAGAGGCATCCGAGAGGCAGCTGGACAGCCGCCTGTCAGGGATGCTTTAGGGTGGATTCCTGCATTGAGCAGGGGGTTGAACTTGATGGCCTTGTAGGCCCCTTCCAACTCTACTATTCTATGATTCTATGATCAGGAAAAACTTCCTGCCTGTTAGAACGGTATGACAATGGAACCAGTGACCTAGGGAGGTGGTGGGCTCTCCCATACTACAGGCCTTCAAGAGACAGCTGGACAAGCATCTGTCAGGGCTGCTTTAGGGTGGATTCCTGCATTGAGCAGGGGGTTGGACTCAATGGCCTTGTAGGCCCCTTCCAACTCTGCTATTCTATGATTCTTCCAGCAGGCCTTTCCAGTGGAATTTCAGGATGTTTTTACGATGTTTTAATAATGTATACTAATTCAGTTTTATGCAGTTTATACTTATCGGTGTTCCTTGCCTCGATCCAAATGGAGAGGCAGGTAAGAAATCAAATGATGATGATGATGTACCTGAACAAGGTTCGGAGGGGATTGCTGGGGTGTTCTTTCCTTCCCTGCCTCCTCCTCTCTACTTCCTTCTCCTTGCCTGCCTCGTGGGTTGCTGACCACATGGCTCAACTGAGATCTCTTACCCTGGGACGGAAAGTCGCATATTCCTAAATTAAAGTTTCTTTCAACCCATCCCTGGAGTGTTTCTTTTGTCAACACGCGTGGCTACTCACAGGGAGCAGATACGGACGACAAAAAAAAAATTCATCTCACCGTAAATTTAGACATTATTATTAAAATTTAATTAGAATGACAGTACACAACACGCAACGTGTATTGCTCAATCCACGGACGATTGCCGCACATACAAACTTGAAATTTTACTATACTGTTATACAATACTACAGATGGCTCAAACAACAGAGCTATCGGATACATAACATCCGTTACTCAAATGATGGTAAAATGGGTGAACAGCGGACATACAGAAACCTTTAATTACTTCTCAATCACAACCCATTTATATCTCTGAATCTTTATAACACCTAAAATTTTGCTCTACGTCTATTAACTTTGGCTGCAAAATGCAGTACTAAGTTTGTGTGGGGTTTTTTTTTTCAATGGACCCGAAATGGAAACTGTTGCTGTTATTATATTTTTGACGGTTTAAAATTTTGTGTACTTTTTTTTAAGGTTCACTGTTTGAAAATTTTGTAAACCAGCCAGAGCGCTTCGGCTATGGGGTGGTATATATAAATGTAATAATAATTTAATAATAATAAATAAATAAATAAATAAATCTGGAAGGCTGTGTCCTATGTGCCTTGAGTCCCAGTACTGGGGAAAAGGCAGGAGGATATTATTATTATTATTATTATTATTATTATTATTATTATTTAGATATAGATATATGAAACGCTTAGGTATGTTTCCGTAAAGGCTTCAGCTGATACAGGTTGCTAAGCAACAGTAACAACGTGTAACATCAGCTGATACAGGTTGCTAAACCCTTCGCTCGATTCCTCCGGGCTTTCCAAGATAATCCTACCCCCCTTTCTCCCTCTTCGCTCCCCCCCACCCATGAAGTGGGTAGCGCCACGGTCCAGAGCATGAGCGAGGCATGGCGGGGTGGGAGGCCTCTCACCTACTGAGAGCCCAGGCCCCGGCCTAATCTCATGTGAGCTGGGCAGGCGGCCCAAGGCTGACAGGAACCCCGGGGAGAGGGGGACACCTGCTCCCCCTCCCCCTGACCTCCCTGCCCCCCAGGTCTGCCAGACGGCGCTGTATCGGCGTCCTCCAAGCCGCCCCCGCGATGATATTTAATTAATAAACTTTAAGATATGCTACAACAGCGTATGTTACGCCAGGTACAGCTAGTTATTATTATTATCTCAATCTCCCATCCAGGTGATGGACAACTTCAAGGCCTTTTGCATTTCTTCTGATGGCTCTTTGGACAGGACAGTCATTCAAATAGAGGATTATCCTCTGTAAAAGAGGACACCCTAGGAGCCTTGCTAGACCTACCGGATAATCCGGCCAGAAGTCGGGATGACAGCGCACTACAGCTAGCGCGCGCCGGCGCCTTTTTCCACACGTCAACACGCAACGGCAAGGGGAAGCCCCGTCGCGTCTGCCATTTTTTTTTTTACTTAAAGGGCCATGTGCGCAGTAGCACACCGCCGGAGAAGGTAGGTTTTTTAAAAAATAAATATAGGGTCCCCGCTCCCCCTTCCCCTGATTCCCCCCCACACACAATGCCTGATGCCCCCCTGCCCGCTCGCTCGCCCATCCTCCCCCCATCCGCCATGCCCTGTCCCCCGTCCTTCTTTCCCCATCCCCCGTCCGCCATGCCCGTGCCCATGCCCGTTCTTCTCCCCCCCTCTCCTGCCGGGTCTGGCCTTTCCCCCGGCCCCTATCTTCCCCCCCCCCCCGTGATCCTCCCCCCCGGCCCAATGGGCACAGCGCTTCTATGAGCGCTGTGCCCACTCCGTGGCTTCTCCCAGCTACTCGCGAGCGAGCAGCCGGGAAAAGCCACGGAAGTCGCTAGACTTTCCGCAGCCCCGGCCTCAGAAAAACCGGGCCTTAAGCGAATCCGCTTATCCCGGGTTAAGGGAAGTCTTAGCCCGGCCTGACCCCGGAATTCCCTGTGCGTCATCTGGATGCACAGGAGAGAGACCGGGCCTCACACCGCCCTAACGCCTCGTCTAGGAATGGCCTAGATGTCTGCCCATGATCATAACTGGCCATCCCCATTCCCACAGCTGGGAAGGATCGGAGAGTGTACCGGGAAGCTGGGGGGGGGGGGTATAAGGGAGAAAGAGGTCTGAGAGCCACTTTTGTTATATTTAGGATGACACGTATGAAGGAAGCTCTAAATAGCCAGTAAGTGTGAAATTGATCTGGCAATTATTGTAAATATAGAGTGGAATTTTGAGGGTTTACAGGGAATCTAAGTGCTTTCAAAGACTGTGGCTTTTAAGGGGGGGAGAGAGGAAAAAGACCCTTTTTATGCCTCCTCCTTCCAGCAACGACCGAGTTCCATATTTGCAGAAGCTCCCTACAATGGCGACGTGCCACAATCTTTGATGACAAAATTGGCCAGCAGGTTGAACATGGTTCGGACCACTAAATTGCAGGGGGTCGGGGGTGGGGGGTGGGGGGTGGAAGGCAGAGAGAAATAGAAAGGCTTTATCCAAGAGCACGTAGCAGGCCAGCCATCAGAGAAGCAAACCCATGCAACCGACGTCGGGTTGGGGGCTGGAAAATTCCCTTTCATAATTAATAAATGAAGAATATCGCTATTCATTAACACAGCTGTGAAGGAAGTATTGATCTCTTGCTTGCTGCTATTTTGCGCGTGTGCGCACGCGCGCACGCACACACACACACACCGCTTACATTTTTATATCTCTCTTAGAAGCAGGCCTCTCTGGGGAACTCTTAAAAACCAAGAAGAGCTCAAGAAATTTGCAAAGGGGTGTATATAAGATTGCACTGGAAGAATGGTCTAGGGGCAAGTGTTAAGGGCGCAATCCATTTAAAATGGGTGCACGGAACTAGAGACCGGGGTACCATCCTGCAGCAAGAGCTCCGTTTCGCATTTGAATATTTGATTAATAATAGATTAGAGTGAGCATAGAGAAAAATCTTTATACCAGTCATTTTAAGCAGGCAAAAATCACGACAAGTCCAGAAATGAGGGCTAGGAAATGTCCCTAGAAATTTGTCTTCCAGGCACGGGGTATTTGGAACATCACAGAACCATAGAATAGTAGAGTTGGAAGGGGCCTAAAAGGCCATCAAGTCCAACCCCCCGCTCAATGCAGGAATCCACCCTAAGGCATCCCTGACAGATGGTTGTCCAGCTGCCTCTTGAAGGCCTCCAGTGTGGGAGAGCCCATGACCTCCCTAAGTCACTGGTTCCATTGTTGTACTGCTCTAACAGGAAGTTTTTCCTGATGTCCAGCTGGAATCTAGCTTCCTGTAATTTGAGCCTGTTATTCCGTGTCCCGCACTCTGGGATGATCGAGAAGAGATCCTGGCCCTCCTCTGTGTGACAACCTTTTAAGTATTTGAAGAGCGCTATCATGTCTCCCCTCCATCTTCTCTTCTCCAGGCTAAACATGCCCAGTTGATTCAGTCTCTCTTCACAGGGCTTTGTTTCCAGACCCCTGATCATCCTGGTTGCCCTCCTCTGAACACGCTCCAGCTTGTCTGCGTCCTTCTTGAATTTATTTTATTACTGCATTTATATCTCGCCTTTTTTCCTCCAAGGAACCCAAGGCGGCGTACATAATCCTCATCCTCTCCGTTTTATCCTCACAACAACAACAACAACCCTGTGAGGTAGGTTGGGTTGAGTGTCTGTGACTGACCCAAAGTCACCCAGTGAGTCTCCATGGCCGAGGGGGGACTAGAACCCGGATCTCCCGACTCACAAAGTTTCACCCCACGTACCTGTTTCCCTCGAATGATCCCCTCCAGTGCTAAGCTGGCATCATTGTTGTTGTTGCTAAATCACACCCTGGGCGGCAGCGCTCCTAAGATCCTTTGCAAAGGGTTTAATGCGGGAAATATAAAAAAATCATTAAAAAATCAACGGATGACCCAATCCGATTCAAATTTGGAATGCTTAAAGCTCTCCTTAATATCTATTACTGTGCCAATTTTTATGTCTTTATCTTTAAAGCTTACGCAGATGTAAGCATTTGTTTAATTTTTCTTTAAACATACCAAATCCTGCTCCTGCACCCCCAGTGGCCGCTCGGAGAACAACAAATGTTTCGCTCAAAAACTACTAGCAAAATACCTCGATTCTTTTCCCTTTATAGCACAATTAAAGCAGGATGCATGGGAGTACTTCGTAGTCAAAGCAGATTATAAACTGGAAAACTTCGGAGACCTTTGCAAACAATTCGCAGTGATGGCACAGTATAACGCTGGTGTGATGAAGTTCAGAGTCCAACACCTTAGCCGCTACACCACACTGGTTCCCAGTCCAGCCCAGACAGGGTTCCCCAGATAGTCCCACCCGTTCCTCCCAAACTTTTAGTGGTTTCCTGGTCTTCCTGCGGTTTTTCCTGCCCCATTCTGAAATATTGAAATCCTTCTCCTAAGGGTTAGTTACTGGCCGTAACGGCTTTAAGCTAAAATATCTGTTTGTCATTTGGGGACCTGCTCCCTTGGGCCCCACCCATCACTGAAAGCTTCTCAGAAATGGAATTCAGAGCTCAGGATGAAAGGGACTCAGCAACAAAGAAAAGGAATCATTGAGTGATGGGAAACTGTGGTTCACTGCTGATGGGTTACTGCTCCTGGCCCCACCACTGATGGGGCCAAGAGGAAGCAGGGATTAAGAACATCAGAAGTGCCCTGATGCTGGATCAGACCAAGGGTCCATCTAGTCCAGCACTCTGTTCACACAGTGGCCAACCAGGGACCAACAAGCAGGACATGGTGCAACAGCACCCTCCCGCCCATGTTCCCCAGCAACGGGTTCACACAGGCTTCCTGCCTCGAATACTGGAGATAGCACACAACCATCAGGGCTAGTAGCCCTGGATAGCCTTCGCCTCCAGGAATTGATCCAACCCCCTTTTGAAGCCATCCAGATTGGTGACCATCACCACATCCTGTGGTCGTAAGTACCGTAATTTAACTCTGCGCTGTATGAAGAAGTCTTTCCTTTTATTTGTCCTAGATCTCCCACCCATCAGTTTCATGGGATGACCCTGTTGGGTTCTAGTATTTTGAGAGAGGGAGAAAAATGTCTCCCTGTCCACATTCTCCACACCAGGCATCATTTTGTACACCTCTATCATGTCATCCCTTAGCCTCCTTTTTTCCAAGCTAAACCATCCCACTTGATGCAAGCCTCCCTCAAAGAAGAGATGCTCCAGCCCCTTAATCATTTGAGTTGCCCTTTTCTGCCCTTTTCCCACTTTTTTTGCTCTGTCCTTCCTCAACCTTTGTATTCTAGCTTAGATGAGGGCTTTATTCAGAACTTTCCCACTTTATTCAGAACTTTCCCACTTTATTCAGAACTTTCCCACTTTATTCAGAACTTTGATGGGCCTTTGGGCTGCTCCTTCAAAACTGAGCATAGCAGACGCTGTTGAGGTGATAGGTCTTATGGGGAAGAGAGGGGGTGGCTTGATGAAATTCACAAGCCCCACTCTATGATTTCCCACAATGAGAGCCAAACCATGCTGACCCCCCCGCCAGACTTTCCACCACAAAATGTAACATGCGGCCTTCCTCCCCCCAGCTCCACAATTCAAGCACTGCCCCCCCCCCCCCCACAGTCAGGCATGGGGTCCTAGCACAGACCTGACCTTACTGCCCTTTGGGGACGGTCCTCTTACCCCATCCCTCCAGGGTGAAGTGAGCCCACTCCCTCTGCCCCACCCCCAGCCATGCCCCTCTCCCACTTCCTCCGCCAGCCCTTTCTTCAACAGATCCGTGTAGATCAATGCAAAATTAATTAGAGTAATCAACTCGGCCGTACCGGGGAGATCATACGCGCCGGCTTTTCAGTGACTAATTGGTGAAAACTGACAGCTGGCATCCCAAGTGTCTTAGAAGTATTAACACTCCCCCTCCCCTCCCAGATTAATTACCTTTTCCCACCTACCACTCGATCAGCCCCCTTAGCGGTGCAAGAGTCAGTGTGGGGAGGGGGGGAAGCAAAGACTTCAGCTTTGCACGTTTGCGTGAGCTTGTGTGTTTTTGGAGCCTAGTGTACTGGGCTCTTGCATTTGAGTCATCCTGGTATCGTCCTGCCATTCTACAAATCTATGGTGCGACCATACTTGGAATACTGTGTTGAGTTCCGGCCACTGCACACTGCAGAGGGCAACCATCGAATCATAGAATAGTAGAGTTAGAAGGTTCCTCTTAAGGCCATCAAGTCCAACCCCTGCTCAATGCAGGAATCCACCCTAAAGCATCCCTGATAGATGGTTGTCCAGCTGCCTCTTGAAGACCTCTAGTGTGGGAGAGCCCACCACCTCCCTAGGTAACTGATTCCATTGTCGTACTGCTCTAACAGTCAGGAAGTTTTTCCTGATGTCCAGCTGGAATCTGGCTTCCTGTAACTTGAGCCCTTTATTTATTTATTTATTTATTTATTTATTACATTTTTATACCGCCCAATAGCCGAAGCTCTCTGGGCGGTTCACAAAAACGGGTGAACAAAAATCGCTCTCTGGGCGGTTATTCCAGCATGATCAAAGGAGCTGGAGTGTACAAAACCCTGCATGGTGTGAAAACGTGCTCAATTAATGCTCAATTTCTTCCTGAGGTGTGCAGTGAATGAAAGAACATTCAGAACATCAGAAGCTGGATAAGACCAATGGTAGGGTGACCATATGGAAAGGAGGACAGGGCTCCTGTATCTTTAACAGTTGTATTGAAAAGGGAATTTCAGCAGGTGTCATTTGTATATATGGGGAACCTGGTGAAATGCCCTCTTCATCACAGCAGTTAAAGCTGCAGGAGCCCTGCCCTCTTTTAAATCTGGTCACTCTGGTATAGCCCAACATCAGTGTAGGCCCCTTCCAACTCTGCTATTCTATGATTCTGTGATTCCTCTCATGTAGGGTGACCGTATGAAAAGGAGGACAGGGCTCCTGTATCTTTAACAGTTGTATTGAAAAGGGAATTTCAGCAGGTGTCATTTGTATATATGGGGAACCTGGTGAAATGCCCTCTTCATCACAACAGTTAAAGCTGCCCTCTTTTAAATCTGGTCACTCCAGTATAGCGCCTGCACCTTTAACTGTTGTGACGAAGAGGGAATTTCACCATGTTCTCCATATATACAAATGACACCTGCTGAAATTCCCTTTTCTATGCAACTGTTAAAGACACAGGAGCCCTGTCCTCCTTTTCGTATGGTTACCCTAGGTTAAGCAGCATGGTTTAGTTAGGGTGACCATATGAAAAGGATCACAGAGAGGTGGGCTGAGAGGTTTTGGGTTTTATTTCCCTGGTCGCTGTTGGGCTATACCAGAGTGACCAGATTTAAAAGAGGGCAGGGCTCCTGCAGCTTTAACTGCTGTGATGAAGAGGGCATTTCACCAGGTTCCCCATATATACAAATGACACCTGCTGAAATTCCCTTTTCAATGCAACTGTTAAAGACACAGGAGCCCGGTCCTCCTTTCCATAGGGTCACCCTAGTTTAGCATGTTGTCTGATTGGGCCTCTGATTTCATGGCCCAATTTCTGGGCACTGTGCTTTCCCCTCTCTAGCCAGCCTGCAGGCCAAGCTCAGAGCCCAACAGCGACCAGGGAAATCAAACCCAAAACCTCTCATCCCAGCTCTCTATGATCCTTAATAATTACAGCTGTGAGTCAATAGCAATTAGGGCTAACAGCCACTCAACAGAATTGACGCAAATTATTTTAATTTTATGTTTTCATTGACCAGCCTTTTCCAGGTTGGTGCCCTCTTCCCTCTGATCTCTTTCTCCACCTTCAGGGGGGGGGGAACGAGGATGGAGAGGAGGCAGGAGAGCAAAGAGGCAGGGAAGGGGGGAGAGATAATTAATTGCCCATCCAGCACCAAGCAGCTGGCTGAACACCCACTTACTGATAAGTAATTCTCACCCTCACGCACCTTTTCTCATCAATTGTCTGGAAATAAATAGCAGGTGCCATCAGGTGGCAAACGTCCCACTCAGCTCTCTCCGATTGAAATACACACGCGTGTGCCTTATGATAGGCAGCGTGGCATAGTGGTGAGAGGTGGTCAGGCTACGGCTGGGGAGGTCTGGGTTCAAATCCCCATTCCTCCTTCATGAAGCCATGCAATCCTACGCAGGTACAATTTGCAGATGACACAAAATTGGGTGGGATAGCGAATACCCTGGAAGACAGAAACACACTTCAAAGTGATCTTGATAGGCTGGAGTGCTGGGCTGAAAACAACAGAATGAAATTTAATAGGGATAAATGCCAAGTTCTACCTTTAGGAAATAGAAACCAAATGCACAGATACAAGATGGGGGATACTTGACTCAGCAATACTACAAACGAGAAGGATCTTGGAATTGTTGTAGATCACAAGCTGAATATAAGCCAACAGTGTGATATGGCTGCAAGAAAGGCAAATGCTATTTTGGGCTGCATAAATAGAAGTATAGCTTCCAAATCGTGTAAGGTACTGGTTCCTCTCTATTCGGCCCTGGTTAGGCCTCATCTAGAGTATTGCGTCCAGTTCTGGGCTCCACAATTCAAGAAGGACGCAGACAAGCTGGAGTGTGTTCAGAAGAGGGCGACCAGGATGATCAGGAGTCTGGAAACAAAGCCCTATGAAGAGAGACTGAAAGAACTGGGCATGTTTAGCCTGGAGAAGAGAAGATTGAGGGGAGACATGATAGCACTCTTCAAATACTTAAAAGGTTGTCACTCAGAGGAGGGCCAGGATCTCTTCTCAATCCTCCCAGAGTGCAGGACACAGAATAACGGGCTCAAGTTACAGGAAGCCAGATTCCAGCTGGACATCAGGAAAAACTTCCTGACTGTTTAGGGTGACCATATTTTGGAAACCAAAAAGGAGGACAACATGGTCGCCCCCAAGGGGGCGTGTCCAGTACCAAGGGGGCGTGCCCACCCGAACATAGCCTTGGTCACATGTCTGATTTTACAGCACACATTTAAGACAAATCTGTTCTACATAACATCTTAATGTTAAAATCACTAAAATAAAGAACAAGTGAGAGATTCAATGTATCTGAAATTAACTTCACTCACTCCTACTTTTGTAGGTTTTGCTGTACTTTGAAGCTTTTGCTATACTCTATGTGTTACATTCTCCCCTTCCCTCAAATATCTTTTCTGACTGTATTTTCACTCATTGCAAGCTGCTGTTGTTGTTAACAGGGTTTGCTACTGGCCCCAGATCTGTTTCAAATTTCGTATGGCTAAAGCTCAACCTAAAAGCTATCATGGTGCCAACTTTCAGCTCTTTATCTTTAAAAATAACAGTTTTTTAAATTATAATTTTAAAACCTCATTTTTTAAAAAAATCCTAAACAATCAATGGATGAATGGATCTGTTTCAAATTTGGTGTGGTTAAAGCTCTACCTAAATCCTATCATGGTACACAGTTTCATCTCTTTATATTTAAAAATAACAATTTTAAAAATAATAATTTTAAAACCTCAATTTTTTAAAAAAATCCTACAAAATCAATGGATGAATGGATCTGTTTCAAATTTGGTATGACTAAAGCCCTTCCTAAGAGCTACCATTGTGCCAGGTTTCATGTCTTTATCTTAAAAAATGACAGTTATAAGCATTTTTGTTAATTCCCATTAGAGCTGCTCTTTGGGGGGGAAAATCCGGATTTCCCCTCCCCCTCCTGGATTTGTCATCAAAAGCCCGGATAAATCCAGGCAAATCCGGTCATATGGTCACCCTATGACTGTTAGAGCAGTACGACAATGGAACCAGTGACCTAGGGAGGTCGTGGGCTCTCCCACACTAGAGGCCTTCAAGAGGCAGCTGGACAACCATCTGTCAGGGATGCTTTAAGGTGGATTCCTGCATTGAGCAGGGGGTTGGACTTGATGACCTTATAGGCCCCTTCCAACCCTACTATTCTATGATTCTATGATTCCAGTAGCACACAGTGGCATGCGTGGTCTTCCTCCCCATATCCTCACAACCATCTTGTAAGGTAGATTAGGCTAAGAGAGAGTGACTGGCCCACGTTGTCCTAAAAAACGATGGAATTCGAACCCAAGCCTCTAAGCCCAGCACCCTAACCCTTTACACCCCAGTGGGCCTCGGTTTTGAAATTGTGGACATGCAAAGACTATGGAAAGTCAAATGCTATCAAGGCCATTAAAGGCCATAAATCATGATTTCAGTTTCTGGTTTCGTTGCTTGTATCGCACGTGTGTGTGTGTATGAATGAAGACAAAAGAAAGATGAGTTGGAGAAAGGAAGGATTGTGGGCATACAGCCCTGCTAAATAATAATTTGCTGAAATTAATCTTGCTGTTCCTGACTATTGCGGACGTCTCTTAGCAAAGAAGAAATACGGGATGTGGGATGAAAGAGACGGAACTGAGGCTGGTGAAAAGGCAAACAGGTTTGATTTTGGGAGGGACCAGTCCTAGCCGTAGATATATGCGGCTCTCTTTTTGTTTCTCCGGTGTGGGGCAGGCCCCTCCAGCCGCTTTCCTCTCCCTCTTTGTTTCTGTCAGCAACACGGCCTCCGAGCCACGCGGGAGCCCGATCAATAGGCCCACAGCCTTTCCATGGATCATACATGCGAAGAGCAGATTTCTGGAATCGATGAAGAGGCGGGGGAGACGCAGCGCCGTCGGACGGTCCGTTTCCACAGCAACGGGGCCTGTTCGTTCCCACTGCTGCTCCCCGCGCACCCCCTGACACCATTCCGAAATCCACACCCCTGGTGCCCACCCAGCCCCATCTCAGAGAGACTCTTTTCTAGTTGAAGGCATTTTGTTTTCACAGAAGAACGCAAAATAAAGTGAAAGGAAGGGGGGAAGTAAAAGAGGTGTGTGAGGAGGAAGGCAATGGCGTTGAAGGCCACAAAGATGCTTCCAGAATTCTCCTTACCTACATTTCTCCTGGATTTTAGAGTTGTTGCTGCTATTATTATTATTATTATTATTATTATTATTATTATTTCTTCTTACCCACCTCTCCGTTTTGATTGAGGCGGGGGACAACTGCAAATATAAAATACATAAAACTGAATTAAGAACATAATATACATTGTTAAAACATCCTAAGAACATCCTAAAATTCCACTGGACAGGCCTGCCGGAAGAGCGTGTTCAGAGGAGGGCAACCAGGATGATCAGGGGTCTGGAAACAAAGCCCTATGAAGAGAGACTGAAAGAACTGGGCAGGTTTAGCCTGGAGAAGAGAAGATTGAGGAGAGAGATGATAGCACTTTTCAAATACTTAAAAGAATGTCACACACAGGAGGGCCAGGATCTCTTCTCGATCCTCCCAGAGTGCAGGACACGGAATAATGGACTCAAGTTAAAGGAAGCCAGATTCCAGCTGGACATCAGGAAAAACTTCCTGACTGTTAGAGCAGTGTGACAATGGAATCTCCATACCTAGCAGGGGGTTGGACTCGATGGCCTTGTAGGCCCCTTCCAACTCTGCTATTCTATGATTCTATGATTCTATGAATCAGTTACCTAGGGAGGTGGTGGGCTCTCCCACACTAGAGGCCTTCAAGAGGCAGCTGGACAACCCTCTGTCAGGGATGCTTTAGGGTGGATTTCTGCATTGAATAGGGGGATGGACTCAATGGCCTTATAGGCCCCTTCCAACTCTGCTATTCTATGATTCTATGATTCTATGATAGCTTTCTTAAATGCTAAAAGACTGTTAAGACGAGTCTCTTCCGGCAGGCCGTTATACAGTCTGGGAGCAACAGCAGAAGAAGGTCCTCTAGGTAAGAGCTGTCAGACTAATTTTGGCAAACTGAAGTAGATTCTTCCCAGAGGAGCTGCGTGTGCGGGGCGGATTGTACGGGAGAAGGCGATCCCGCAGGTAGCCTGGCCCCAAACCATGTAGGGCTTTAAAGGTGATAACCAACACTTTATACTTCGCCCCAAAACTTATTGGCAGCCGGTGAAGAGATTTTAAAACTGGGGTAATGTGGCTCCCCCTAGGTGTACCGGTGACCAGCCAGCAAAATTGTGAACTAGTTGAAGTTTCCAGACTAGGCACAAAGGTAGCCCTATGTAGAGCACATTGCAGAAGTTGAGCCTCAAAGTTACCAGCGCATGCAGTTGTAGGGGCCTCCTTGATCTGTATTTTCTTTTTTGGCTCTCCAGAAAGCATATTGAATGGATACTTCTCTTCCAGATGAAAAGGCTTAAGGCCTGGCTTATTCCTCCAATTGTACATATTGGCCATTTTCAGACGGACTTGTAATCACAAATTAGCTGTGTTCTGGGGTGTGTAGCCCATTCACTCTTGCTTGGATACTCTAGGGTCACCATATGAAAAGGAGGACCAGGCTCCTGTATCTTTAACAGTTGTATTGAAAAGGAAATTTCCTCATTTGTATATATGGGGAACCTGGTGAAATTCCCTCTTCATCACAACAGTTAAAGCTGCAGGTGTAGGGTGACCATATGAAAAGGAGGACAGGGCTCCTGTATCTTTAACCGTTGTATTGAAAAGGAAATTTCAGCAGGTGTCATTTGCATATATACGGAGAACCGGGTGAAATTCCCTCTTCATCACACCGGTTAAAGCTGCAGGTGCCCTGCCCTTTTTTAAATCTGGTCACTCTATTATAGCTCCTGCACTTTAACTGTTGTGATGAAGAGGGAATTTCGCCAGGTACTTTACCCATACAAATGGCACCTGCTGAAATTCCCGTTTCTATGCAACTGTTAAAGATACAGGAGCCCTGTCCTCCTCTTCATAGGGTCACCCTAGGCAGGTGCCCTGCCCTCTTTTAAATCTGGTCACTCTAGTATAGCTCCTGCAGCTTTAACTGTTGTGATGAAGAGGGAATTTCCCCAGGTTCTATATATATACAAATGACACCTGCTGAAATTCCCTTTTCTATGCAACTGTTAAAGATACAGGAGCCCTGTCCTCCTTTCCATAGGGTCACCCTAGGATACTCCTACCCCATGTGGCTAAACACACCTTTCATTCTTCTCCCTTAACAGCCAGGTTTATGAACCAGATTTTTTTAGCTTAAGAATTCTGACCTGAGGTTTGAATGGCAGACAAAACAAAGGGTGCAGAACTTTAGAATCGGGGTGGTGGTGGAGGGCAAATGTGGCCCTCCTGGGATCCCAATTCAGTCCTCTTAGGGTTCTCCAGGTGGTCACACCACTTTCCCGCAACACCAATTTTTTGGTGGCTTCCCGGGTTTTGTGCCAGTTTTTTCTGCATTATAAATGGTTGAAATGCCCCACTACCACCAAGCCTTTGATCCTGGCAGAAAGAGCTTTAAGCTCCAATATACTGGAATTTTGGGGGCCATCCCTTTTGCTTTCAGCTGCACCCACCCCTGGAACGCAGCTCTTGAGATCTACTCCCAATGAAGGTCCGCCCATGGGCTGGAAGAGGGTCAAACTCCTGGCTCTAGACCTTTCCCTGTCTCTCCTATTATTTATTTATTTATTTTATGGCACTTATATACCACTCCCATAGCCAGGGCTCTTTGGGCGTTTTACAGCAATTCTAAAATTGAGATAAAAACAAGTATACAAAATTTAAAACTCTAAAACACAGAACATATACACATAAAGCATTAAAAACCGTTAAAAAACTAAACATGTGGGTGATTAAGATGTGCCGCCATATGCCTGGGCAAAGAGGAAAGTCTTAACCTGGCGCCGGAAAGATAGCAGCGTTGGCGCCAGGCGAGCCTCGTCAAGGAGATCATTCCATAGTCTGGGGGCCACCACTGAAAAGGCCCTGTCCCTCGTTGCCACACTCCGAGCCTCTCTCGGAGTAGGCACCCGGAGGAGGACCTTAGATGTTGAACGTAGTGACCGGGTATATTCACGTCGGGAGAGGCGTTCCGTCAGGTATGGTGGTCCCAAGCCGTGTAAGGCTTTATAGTCAAAACCAGCACCTTGAATTGGGCTCGGAAACATACAGGCAGCCAGTGCAAGCGGACCTGAGCAGGTGTTATATGGTCAAACCTTCTGGTTCCCAAAATCAATCTGGCCGCTGCATTTTGCGCGAGCTGCAGCTTCCGAACTGTCTTCAAAGGCAGCCCCACGTAGAGTGCATTGCAGTAATCTGACTTGGAGGTTACCAGAGCCTGGACAACTGAAGCCAGGTTATCCCTGTCCAGATAGGGGCATAGCTGGGCCACCAACTGGAGTTTGTAGAAGGCACTCCGTGCCACTGAGGTCACCTGAGTCTCAAGTGACAATGATGGATCTAAAAGAACCCCCAAGCTACGAACCTGCTCCTTCAGGGTGAGTGCAATCCCAACCAGAACCGGTAAAACACCCCCCATCCTGTCAGCGGAATCACCTACTAACAGCATCTCGGTCTTGTCTGGATTGAGTTTCAGTTTATTAGCCCTCATCCAGTCCATTGTCGCAGCCAGGCACCGGTTCAACACATCCACAGCCTCCTAGCCTGCCATGTATCGCCTTCCTTCTCTCTGTTGTGGCTTGCTGTTTTCCTGACCCTGATCCTTCCTTCCTCGGACCCCATCCAGCTGAGCTGGACTCTCTTGTGTCTCCACATTTGAGGGTTCAATCTCCCAGGAACTTCACAGTATAAATGCAGGGTAGCACAGAGGGTGAGAACTGGAGGAGTGCTCCAGTCTAGAGCTCAGAATCTCATCAAGCGAAGATTCATGCAGCTCGCCCTCCACGCTTCACCAGGATGGATGCTTTCTTCCTAGGCCTGTCCTTCCTTACCTTCCTTCGCTTCGGAGTTTCCCATGGGCACTGTGCAAATTAATTAGATAATGCATTTAAATGAAGTGTGTATTAGCGCGCCAGCCAAAATCTTTAATGTACCCAGACGGAAGGTATTGCTGCTATTTATTAATTCTACCATTAATTATGATGATGATTGGAAATTCAGCCTTCACTATAATCTGCCTTGCCCTTCCTGGCTCCTTGGCATCCTTGCTTACAACACGGTCTCCTGGAGCTTTCTCGTTCATAGAATCATAGAATCATAGAATAGCAGAGTTGGAAGGGGCCTGCAAGGCCATCGAGTCCAACCCCCTGCTCAATGCTGGGGGTTGGACTCTACTCCCTAGCTGACAAACATCTTTAGGGTGGATTCCTGCATTGAGCAGGGGGTTGGACTAGATGGCCTTGTAGGCCCCTTCCAACTCTGCTATTCTATGATTCTATGATTCTTCCTGTCCTCAGGCCCTGTGTGAGGTGGTGTCTGTTTGAGCCAGGGTGTGCAGTGGGGAGGCTTGGGTTCAAATCCCCTCTCTGCCATGAAATTCACTGGGTAGAATCATAGAACAGTCAAGTTGGAAGGGGCCTCTTAAGGCCATCGAGTCCAACCCCCTGCTCAATGCAGGAATCCACCCTAAAGCATCCCTGACAGATGGTTGTCCAGCTGCCTCTTGAAGGCCTCTAGTGTGGGAGAGCCCACCACTTCCCTAGGTCACTGGTTCCATTGTCGTACTGCTCTAACAGTCACGAAGTTTTTCCTTATGTCCAGCCGGAATCTGGCTTCCTGTAACTTGAGCCTGTTATCATAGAACCTTAGAATTGGAAGGGGCCTACAAGGCCATCCAGTCCAACCCCCTGCTCAATGCAGGAATCCACCCTAAAGCATCCCTGACAGTTGGTTGTCCAGCTGCCTCTTGAAGGCCTCTAGTGTGGGAGAGCCCACCACTTCCCTAGGTCACTGGTTCCATTGTCGTACTGCTCTAACAGTCACGAAGTTTTTCCTGATGTCCAGCCGGAATCGGGCTTCCTGTAACTTGAGCCCGTTATCATAGAACCGTAGAATTGGAAGGGGCCTACAAGGCCATCGAGTCCAACCCCCTGCTCAATGCAGGAATCAACGTACATGGGGTTCCCTGGTAGTCGCCCTTCCAGAAACTGACCAGGCCTAGACACGCTTAGCTTCATCAAGGTTGCAGCATCCCATGCCATCACACCAGAGAACACTCAGCAGGGTTTATCGGGAATATGGGCCAGAAGATCAAGGACAGCCCTGTTTAACACCCGTTGGATGGTAAGGCTTGGCTTTGAGGACTGCCTGACACTTTGAGAGGCTGTAAACGCTCGGCTGTTCCACACCACCGTGTGAGAATAAAAATGTACAAATTTACAGCCTTTGAATGTGGGGAGTGCACTTTCGGGCCAGTATCGATTCTATGCCAGGGGTTCTGGCACTGGGCCCAAAGAGTGTTTAAAATGTTGCTTTCTCCTGGCCCCCACTCCATTCCCTCCCTGACCCCTCTTCTTTCTTCTCCCTTTGAGACCAAGAAGGAAGTAAATTTAAAAAGTCAGTTGTGTGGAAATTAGCTCCTTTTTTGCTGATGGTTTGGGCTCCATTTGTCTCCATTGTCTGTAAATTAGTCTTCCACAGGAGAGTAATCAGACGGCTAATATAGACACAAATGAAATCGGCCATTGTGAACTCTTCAAAACAAGAGGTCTGTAAAGGCTGAGCCCAGTAAATCCCACACCGTGGGCGCAAGGCAGAAAAGCAGAGACGATGTGTTGGGCACCTCCCAAAAGCAGAGCATGAATCATAGGACTATAGAATCATAGAATAGCAGAGTTGGAAGGGGTCTATAAGGCCATCAAGTCCAACCCCCTGCTCAATGCAGGAATCCACCCTAAAGCATCCCTGACAGATGGTCGTCCACTGCATTGTTTACAAGGTGCTTACAGATTGACTTCTTTATAATCTGCTCCAGAATTTTCCCAGGGATGGATGTCAGACTGACTGGTCTGGAGTTCCCAGGTTCTTCCCTTTTGCCCTTTTTGAAGATAGGGACAACGTTAGCCCTCCTCCAGTCGTCCGGCACCTCACCCGTCTTCCATGATTTTGCAAAGATAATAGGCAAAGGTTCTGAGAGTTCTTCTGCTAGCTCCTTCAGTTAGGATGCAGTTCATCGGGCCCTGGAGATCTGAACTCATTCAAAGAAATTAGGGGTTCCATGAGGACAGGTTGCTCTGGTGATGCCAGTCTCCAAGGGTATCCAAATTCATTCACCTTTTTTTTATTTATTTATTTTCAGTTCCATCCTAACTGAGCCACATCGGGAATGGCCGAGAAATTAATTTGCTTCACGTTTTAATGTGAACGTACTTAATTTCACACATTGACACCTAGACATCAGGTGTGGGGCTCCTCAGACCCAGGATAAAATCTTGCCTCTACTGGGGTCCCAATTCCTTACCCTTTTCCTTCAGTCCTTTGGTGGCTTTGGTGTAGTCTCTCCATTCCATGCCTTGTTATTCTAAAGTTTTGAATGGGTTATTGTGACGCACAGCGTCACGTGACCCTGGGTCTCCAACGTTGTAAATGAGTTGTACTTACTGGTTCTATTTCTTAGTTGCAGCGCGGCTACTGATTTATGTGCCTGGAGGAATCTCAGCTCCTAGCTCTGTAGAGGGGAAACTTAATCAAGCCCCTTTTCAAGAAAATACCTCTCCCGGCCGTATAGGTTTCAGTTGAACAGTGTTGCTGTTTTTCTAAGTTCTAAAATTATTCCAGCTTCATATAGAGCATAAGAGCCCTGATGTTGGATCAGACCAAGGGTCCATCTAGTCATAGAATCGTAGAATAGTAGAGTTGGAAGGGGCCTATAAGGCCATCCAGTCCAACCCCCTGCTCAATGCAGGAATCCACCCTAAAGCATCCCAGACAGATGGTTGTCCAGGTGGGAATCTACACTGATGTTATTCTAACGTTTTGAATGGGTTACTGTGACGCACAGCGTCACGTGACCCTGGGTCTCCAACGTTGTAAATGAGTTGTACTTACAGGTTCGATTTCTTAGTGCCAGCGTGGCTACAGATTCATGTGCCTCGTTCTACCTGTAATTTTCCTCTCCCTCTTCTCTGAGAGTAGCAGAGCTGCTGGGTTTGCTCCGCCCACTTCCTGTTCTCCTTCCTTCACCCCGTTTGCTATCTTATCTGCTACAGCAGATAAATCCCACCAGCGTTATACTGTGCAATCACTGACAATTGCATGCAAAGGACGCAGAAGTTTCCCACCTTAGAATCTGCTTTGATTGTGAAGTACTCCCAGGCATCCTGCCTAAATTGTGCTCCTTTTGCAAAAGATTCACCCCAGCCGCTGCTGTGGGTGCAGGAGCAGGATTTTAAACAAATGCTTACATCTGCGTAAACTTTATAGATAAAGACACCAAAATTGGCACAGTAATTCAAATACCAAATTTGAATCGAATTGGGTCCTCGGTTGATTTTTTATGATTTTTTTTTAAACATTTCCCCCCTCTTTGCAAAGGAGCTGAGGAGCGCTCAAAGGATCGCTGTAGCTCCGTGCAGGAAAATTAACAAGGGTCTCTGCTCCTTGTCCAAAACTCATGACCAGCAGGGCTTAAATGGGGCTGCTGCTAAAACTTTTCAATTTGGTCTCCCATCCAAACCCTGACCAGACCCAGCCCTGCTTAGTTTTAGCAAAGTGGCTGGCTCCTACACATTCAGGCAATTCCTTGGGACATGTGTTAAAATGTTTTGGGAGGAGGTTTGTGTGTGCTTATGACTATCGCCCTGCCCTGCTGGCTAGGAATGAGGCAGGCAGTGAGCGGAGCAAACCCAGCAGCTCTCAAAGAAGAGGGAGAACAACGGAAAGGATTTAACAATGTGCTCTGCAGTTACGTTACAGCTAAACGTAAGTCACGCTCGTATGCCCCGTGATACAGAGAACCGATACAGAGAACCACGTTAGAAAGGGACACTAGCAACGTTATAAGACTAGTGTAGGGTGACCATATGAAAAGGAGGACAGGGCTCCTGTATCTTTAACCGTTGTATTGAAAAGGAAATTTCAGCAGGTGTCTTAAATGGCGTGTTTGAAATAATCTCAACAGCTGGGGCTGCTGCTAAAACTTTTCAATTTGGTCACCCATCCAAACCCTGTGGCTGGCTCCTGTGCATTCAGGCTGATTTGTATTAAGAAGTTTTGGGAGTGATTTTGTGTGTGCTTATGACTATTGCTGGCTAGGAACGAGGCAGGAAGTGGGCGGAGCAAACCGAGCAGCTCTGCTTACTCTCAGAGAAGAGGAAGAATGGAAAGGATTGAACAATGTACCCTGAAGTACCGTTGCAGCTAAACGTAAGTAACACTAGTGTGCCCCGTGATACAGAGAACCCATACAGAGAACCACGTTAGAAAAGGACACTAGCAACGTTATAAGACTAGTGTAGATCTGGCCCGTATCTAAAAAGTTATAATGCCTCTCCTTAGGCCTAGTTATGGGCAGTACGATTTCTAAGCCAAAATTTGCTAGTCTTTTTTCTTGTTTTGGCTTGCCTTCTTTTGCTTTCAACGCCTTTCCCCCACTGGAATGTGTGTGTCCCCCCTCCCAAATTTCTCAAAATTGAATTTGGCCCTTGGACTGATAGAGGTAAACACAAACCCAATTCCTGGTGTACACAAAACCAGTTCAGTTTTCCTTCGAAATTCGTACTTCTCCAAATTTTGCGATGGAGGTCCCCAAACAAAAATGTGCGTATAAAAACATTTGCCTTTGCTAAAATAACATTAAAAATGCATTATTTGGGGAGTGGGGGAGCGATGGCTCCCAAAAGTGCATATATTTGGTAAACATGGATACAACAGTGTGTGTATTAGGAGAAAAGTACACTAAATACACTAAATAAAATAAATAAGTTGAATTCAGCAAATTGCTGGAGAGGTTGTCAAAAAAAAAGGAACATGTTTACATATGTGGTGTGAATGCGAATTTGTACAAAAATTATGGAAAATGGTGTTTAATGAGATAAAAGAAATTTTAGGAATGGAGATTGAAGAGACACTTATAGTGGCATTGTTATCATTATATGGAGACTTAAATTGTAGTAAAGAGACAAAAGAATTGATAACGAATTTGTTAACAGCAGCAAGATTAATGATATCTAGGAACTGGAAGGTTCAAGGGGATTATCATATAGAAGATTGGAATAAAGAAATATGGGATATTGCTATTAATGATAAATTAACATGCGATATAAAAGTTAGAATGCATTATATGCATTATATTAGAAAAGTTACTTGAAAATAGGCAAAATTCCATGAAAAAATGCATATATTAGGAGTAATTGCACACAAAGGTTAGTGATAATTCAAGAAAGCGATAAAGACTGATCTCGTCTGGCACGCCCATCCAGTGGAAATTTAGGATGCTTTTAGAATGCTTTTAACAATGCATATTATGTTTTAATTCAGTTTTATGTATTTTATATTTACTGCTGTTCCCCACCTTGATCAAAATGGAGAGGTGGGTAAGAAATTATTATTATTATTATTATTGTTATTATTATTATTATTATTATTATTATTATTAAAAAGTTTTAAAAATGCTCTCTCAAAGTTTGGGGCAAGTCAAATGTAAGATTGCAAAAAATCAGAAGCTGAACTGGAGAGAAGGTAGAGCCACCATTCTGAAGCCAGCAGAGTGTAGGAGAAGGTACCAGAGTAGAACAACCAGCACTTCGTCCCCTTCTGTGGGGTCCTAGAGTGGTGGCCAAAATTGTGGACACTTTTTGAAATTTTCAAGTTTTGCAACTTTGCCTGCTTATAGAAAACGTTCTGCTTCACGGAATTCCAGTGTTTATCTATCAATTGAAAGAGAATTTAATGCTGAATTCAATACAAAAAACAGAATGCGAATATCTGCAATGCAAAAAAAAAAAGTTATGCTTACTTTAGTCTAAAGCAAACCCGGGTGTGATTGAGTGAAGATAAGAGTCGATCGGACACCCAGGAAAAGAAGCAGGATTGTCGTATTATGTGAATCAGGTCTTTCAGTTGAAATATAAACGTTGGAATTTCGTGAAACCGAACATTTTCCATAAGCAGGCAAAGTTGCAAAACGTGAGAATTTCAAAAAGTGTGCACGATTTTGGTCGCCGCTGCAGGTTAGAGGCCCAGGTCCCAATCCTGCAGGACAGTTCTTAGGTCCTTATGCTGTTCCTGTGAGGTGAACGTGAGGAGCTGTCGTTCTTTGGCCTCTGGTGCTTCAGGGACTGAGTCACTGTCCCTCGCCAGCCTTTCTGCCTCAATTCCTGCGGGGGAGGGCTGGGGGTTTCGGAGAGAGTATGCTTGAAGTGGGGAAGGGAGGGATCTCTGTTGCTAAATCCATACGTGGGGGCGAGAAAGGATAAATACAACCAACCCACCCCAAGTCTCTCCTGCTGAAATTAGTTTCGGCGGGGAGCCTCGTTTTGGCACCTTGTAGGCCCCAGATGTCGATGAAATCGATAGCTGATTGCAGCTAGCTGGAGAGGGGCTGTGCGAGAGCATGCCTGCGTAGGATGGACCAATAGAGGCACGAAGGAAGAGGAGGTGCGCATCACCTCGAAGACTGTCGTTTGCCACTGGCAGTGGGTGGTGGGTGGGTGGGCAACCCAGATGATCAGGGGCGCTCCAGCCTACGAGGGAAGGCTAAAGCATTTGGAGCTGCTTTCTAGTTTAGAGTGGGGGTAGGCTGACCATATGGAAAGGAGGACAGGGCTCCTGCATCGCTAACAGCTGTAGAGAAAAGGGGATTTCAGCAGGAGTCATTTGTATGCAGGCAGCAACCTGGTGAAAATCCCTCTTCATCACAGCAGGGAAAGCTGCAAGAGCCCTGCCCCCTGTGACCAGATACGAAAGAGGGCAGGGCTCCTGCAGCTTTAACTGTGGTGATGAAGAGGGAATTTCACCCGGTGCTGCGTGCCGACAAATGACACCTGCTGAAATGCCCTTTTCAGGACAACTGTTAAAAATGCAGAGCTGAACTCAAAGCCCTCTAGAAATGGGCGTGCCAAGTTCTGAAATCAGTCCGTCCAAAACAGAACCAGTCGGGGCTCTGCAAATCGGGGGTACACAGAAAGGACATCTGGTAGATCTCAGAGTGATTTGCAGTCGATCAGCAAGGATTTCTGAGTCCCAAAGGTTTAACAATCGCAACAGCAAAATGACTCTCCCCTGCCTTAAATTATTATAGTGTCGAAACGAAGAAAGCTTGGGACGAAAACCAGGGGTGGATTTTTGCATGGAAAGAGGTCCCAGGCTCAGAATCCCTTAATTCTAAGTGTGGTTCTTTTGCTCCAGCTGGTGGATTTCAGGGTTCGAGTAAAAATCAAAGCAGGCCAGTTCCAAAGCAGGCCTCCAAATCCAGAATTCTCCACACATACAAGCACACACCCCTGCAGCTTTTAGGTTTTTAAAAGTAAATGAGGTAAGATGTCAGGTGTTTTTTGCAAGGGAGACCCTTTGCTGAACCTGAGCTACCTGAAATAGTTCTGATCTAATCTAAGGCATAACTCCAAATTCTCTCTCTCTCTCTCTCAAGAGGCAGCTGGACAACCATCTGTCAGGGATGCTTTAGGGTAGATTCCTGCATTGAGCAGGGGGTTGGACTCAATGGCCTTGTAGGCCCCTTCCAACTCTGCTATTCTATGATTCTCTTTGCCATTGAGCCAAAACATTCCTTTTTAAGAGAGCACAGTCGTAGCTTTAAGGACACCATGAAATCTTTACAGTCTGTATCAGGATGGGGCAAGGTCTATTGGACCCCTATTTGCCAGTACTCCCTTCCCTCTTCAGGGCTTTCTGAGAGTACATTTCCAGATTAGGGAGCAAAAAAAAAATATTATTCCATTACTGACTCATGTAGTATGCTACTATTGATTTTGCCGGTAGCTGCATCTACGACCGAAGGTGGAGGAGCATAGTGAAAGGTGAAGAGCTGGAAGGTATTAAGTTGGGTTTATTTTCGTTAACCCTCTTCCATCCCCTTTGTCCCCATCTTTTAATAATTAGGTCTTTTATTGTTGGAAAAAGCACCTAGCAGGAAGGAAATGGGGACACATCAAGGTGGGTGGGGGACGAGTTGGTTGCTAAAGCTGACACAGGGTGGAAGGAAGAGGAAATGGGAGGAAAGGAGAGATTGCAGAGCTAGTGTGCGGGGGTGGGGGAGGAGGGGGAAGCATAAGAACATCAGAAGTGCCCTAATGCCAGATCAGACCAAGGGTCCATCTAGTCCAGCACTCTGTTCACACAGTGGCCAACTAGCCATCGGCCAGGAATGAATGAGCAGGACATGGTGCAATCCTTCTCCTTCTCCTCCTCCTCCTGCTCCTCCTCCAGAACATCAGAAGTGCCCTGATGCTGGATCAGACCAAGGGTCCATCTAGTCCAGCACTCTGTTCACACAGTAGCCAACCAGCCATCGGCCAGGGATGAATGAGCAGGACATGGTGCAATCCTTCTCCTTCTCCTTCTCCTTCTCCTTCTCCTTCTCCTTCTCCTTCTCCTTCTCCTTCTCCTTCTCCTTCTCCTTCTCCTTCTCCTCCTCCTCCTCCTCCTCCTCCTCCTCCTCCAGAACATCAGAAGTGCCCTGATGCTGGATCAGACCAAGGGTCCATCTAGTCCAGCACTCTGTTCACACAGTGGCCGACCATCTGTCAACCAGGGACCAACAAAGCAGGACATGGTGCAACAGCACCCTCCCGCCCATGTTCCCCAGCAACTGGTGCACCCAGGCTTATTGCCTCGAATACTGGAGACAGCACACAACCATCAGGGCTAGTAGCCATGGAGAGCCTTCGCCTCAAGGAATTGATCCAACCCCCTTTTAAAGCCATCCAGATTGGTGGCCATCACTACACCTTGTGGTCGTGAGTTCCATAATGTAACTCTGCGTTGCGTGAAGAAGTCCTTCCTTTTATTTGTCCTGGATCTCCCGCCCATCAGTTTCATGGGGCGACCCCGGGTTCTAGCAGCTGGCTGAAAAGTCAGGGAAAGGAAATAAGGACAAAAAACAATTGTGGGAAGACTGTGGGGGGAAGCATGATTGAACGAGTGGGAAGGGGAGGGGTGGAGACCCCCAAATGGTATTTTTCATGGTACTAAAGGCAGGTGTTGTCTAAACCCACTCTTTGTTTGAGTAGAGGCAAACAGGTTCAGCAGGGTTTTGGAGTGAGGGAGTGTGTGGGGGAGTATTTCCAAAAACCTGTTTGATCCTGGGCAAGACAAGGAATTTATACACCCTGTGCAGAGTGAGGCCTTGTTTTCTTCTTCTTCTTCTTCTTCTTCTTCTTATTATTATTATTATTATTATTATTATTATTATTATTCCGCCCCATAGCCGAGGCTCTCTGGGCAATTTACATAGGATAAGAACACTTAAAAACAATATACAAAAAATTTAAATCACAAAAACATACAATTTAAAACATACAAAAAAGAAACCCAGGCTCATTACATATTGCTAAATACCTGGGAGAAGAGAAAAGTCTTGACCTGGCGCCGAAAAGATTACAATGTTGGCGCCAGGCAGGCCTCGTCAGGGAGATTGTTCCACAATTGGGGGGCCACCACAGAAGAGGCCCTCTCTCTCTCTTTGTACTCTTTAACTCTCTGTGATATACCCAAGCATTTCCTACAAGAACCCAGCCCCTGAGAGGTCACTGGGAAGGTCACTCTGGTCTACTCAATCCAGACTTTTTCTAATACTCCCCCAAATATTTCCCTTTAATATCCCTCATTGTCACGCACCCACTGATTTGCAGAGAGCACTCGGACGCTCTTCTTTATATCCACGGCTGGGTACTTCAAAGGAAGCACATGGGCTGAGATATGCCAACCTTAGAATCAGGAATGGGGGGAGACAGCACTCTTCAAATACTTAAAAGGTTGTCACACAGAGGAGGGCCAGGATCTCTTCTCGATCCTCCTAGAGTGCAGGATATGGAATAATGGGCTCAAGTTACAGGAAGCCTGATTCTGGCTGGACATCAGGAAAATCTTCCTGACTCTTAGAGCAGTACGACAATGGAACCAGTGACCTAGGGAGGTTGTGGGCTCTCCCACACTAGAGGCCTTCAAGAGGCAGCTGGACAAGTATCTGTCGGGGATGCTTTAGGGTAGATTCCTGCATTGAGAAGGGGGTTGGACTCGATGGCCTTGTAGGCCCCTTCCAACTCTGCTATTCTATGCTTCTATGATAAGCCAACCAAAAAGAGGAGGAGAAGGTGAAAGGTAGAGAAGATGGAACTCTTCCTTTCTTCTTGATGGCCTCTTAAAGGCACAAGTTGGCCTACCGTGGGTTGAACGGAGATGTAGGCTTCACACAGGCCTTCCCTGGGCACTCTTGAGATCTATATACATGTCAGCGTTAAAAGGATCCTATCCATCTGCTTAAACAATATATTACTGCTGTCCATTATTCCCATTAATGCATAAAAAATCATTAGCCATTTCTATGGAGACCTAGCGCCATAAACACAGCCCTCAAAATACACTCCATCACGAAAGCGGCCGGTGGCGGCGGGGGGGGGGGGGAGATGAAGAATAAACGAAGGTCCATTTTCAGCGAGGATTGCTTCCCCCCCCCCGAAACCTTTCCCCAAGTTGCATGGCGGTCAGCTCCCCCCCACCCCCCCACCCCACCCCCATCTCCCTGTGCTTCCATCCTTCCCTCAATCAATTTTATGATACTTGCCTGGGGTTCGTTAATGTTTCCGGAATATCTCCCTCTTACTGTCTCTTTCCCTGTTTAAAAATTCTTAATTAACCAAGGGGCTTTTTTTTGTTTACACTTGAACTAATTACACTTTTAAAGGAGACAATAAAACATCAGAGATGGGCCATTAGGGCCTTCAGCAGTCACGATGTCGGGGGCAATACAGGAACTTATGGGCTTCTAAGAGTAGATAGAGCAACCAACTTGCCTAGCTTCCTTTGAGAGGATGCCTGCTTGGTGGCTTGATTCCGGCTTTGAGAGAAGAGGCGAGATGGCAACCAGATGTCTCCTTAAGCTCCCTGGACAATCAATGATAGGCCAGTGAGGGTGTGCCCGACACCCATTAAGCATTTGCATGCATGGGTGCCCTCTCGGATGTTCAACCTCTACTTCTGCTTCAGGTAACTCAAGCGGAGCTCTGTCGCCGTAGCCTCCCACGTCTTCTCTGGTGTCTCCTCCACTTTCCAGATCTGGGCATGCCATGAGCAGCGACGAGAGGACCACTTCAGTGTCCAGAGGCCTGCCTTTGGTGGGTTGGTGGGAACGTTGAGACGTAGCGAACACACCTCCAGTCCAGGGAGTTGGTGGATTCAGTTTGGGGCAGGTGGTTCATCATGGAGAAGGCTCAAATGAGATTCCAAGGCATCAGGACCACGGACAGAGGGAAAGGGAGGTGGACTCCGTGCTGGTCAAGGAAGGGATTGCTCTTGAATGGATTAGGGTTAGTGGCCTCCCAGCTGCAGGAAGCTGCGTAGCTCATGCCCTGCCTGTCTTGGACACATTCGTTCTGACTAAAGAGTGCCATTGGCACGGCCCTGGCTTGTTCAATCTTGGGATATCCTTCCCAAGACCCAATGAAACTGGTCGGCTGTCGCTCCGGGACAGACAACAGAAAGCCTGTCTTCACATGAGTACTCTCTTCGATCTCTTTCAGTGTGTAACACCCTTGCTGAGGGAAATGTTCTGGCTGCCATTTTGCTACTGGGCCGTATTTAAGGTTTTGTTCTTTGGTCTCAACAATTTGGGACCAGGATCTTTGAGAGAGCATTCCCCCCCCCTCCATCCTTATCAGCCTGACCAATCACTGAGATCATTGGATAAAGCACTCTTGATGATAAAGCAGTGTACACGGCTTGGGACCACCATACCTGACAGAACGCCTCTCCCGACATGAAGTTACCCGTACACTGCGCTCTACATCTAAGGTCCTCCTCTGAGTGCCTCTTCCGAGGGAAGCTTGGAGGATGGCAACAAGGGAGAGGGCCTTTTCAGTGGTGGCCCCCAATTCTGAAATGATCTCCCCGATGAGGCTCACCTGGTGCCAACTTTGTTATCTTTTCAGCGCCAGGTCAAGACTTTTCTCTTCTCCCAGGCATTGTACAGCATTTAACAACATGAGCTGAGTTTGTTTGTTTTTAACGGACCCCAGAATAGCTGTTTTTATAAAGATACTGTTGTTTTTATGCTTTTTATGTTTTTAGACTTTGTATATTTGTTTTTAATGTTTACTGTATTTAACTTTTGTAAACTGTCCAGAGAGCTTCGGCTATGGGGCGGTATATAAATGCAATAATAATAATAATAATAATAATAATAATAATAATAATAATAATATACTTCTCACCACTTGGGAAACATAGAATCATAGAATAGTAGAGTTGGAAGGGTCCTATAAGGCCATCAAGTCCAACCCCCTGCTCAATGCAGAAATCCACCCTAAAGCATCCCTGACAGGTGGTTGTCCAGCTGCCTCTTGAAGGCCTCTAATGCGGGAAAGCTCACAACCTCCTTGGGTAACTGGTTCCATTGTTGTACTGCTCTAACAGTCAGGAAGTTTTTCCTGATGTCCAGCCAGAATCTGACTTCCTCTCACTTGAGCCCATTATTTCGTGCCCTGTACTCTGGGAGGAGTAAATGCCTCCTGAATTAGTCGTGTCCCAGAATGTCATGATGGTGGCAGATCCTGGTATGTTACAGTTAAAGTAAGTTGTGGTCCTAGTTAACTCACGGCTCATCTACACCAAGCAGATATTCCACTATGAAAGTGGTATGAAAGCGGTATATAAAAGGCAGGAGCCACACCACTACTTTATAGCGGTATTGAAGTGAACTGACAACCGTTGGGGCCCATTGACACAGACCATATACCGCTTTCATACCACTTTCATAGTGCTATGTGTCATGGGCCCCAATAGTTGTCAGTGCACTTCAATACCGCTATAAAGCAGTGGTGTGGCTCCTGCCTTTTATATACCGCTTTCATAGTGGAATATCCTGCTTGATGTACATGAGCCGTCTGTAGCATCTCCAGAGGTGCAGCTAGGTAATTTTAGATCCTAAACTTAATGCTCTTACTGGGGGTGAAGGGGGGGGGCTTCAGAAGGCCATGGGAATTACTTCACCCCAGCATTCCATGCGATACAACTACTTCTACATGCCTGATACAGTAGAGAAAATAAACAAACCCTATTTGCCAACTGTGATTAAAAAGAGAGAGAGAGAGAAATATTCTGGGCACGTGGCGTTTCCCATTTGAAACTCATAGCACTATCGCGGCTGCAGGGATAAAACGCAGTTTGGCTTCTGCTCGCCTGATGCTAAACATATTTACTTGGGAAGAAACATCACGTGGTTGTAGAGATGGATAATATAACGTTAAAGTCAAAATAATAAAATTAGTATCTGTAACCAGGTTCTTGCCTGGCTGATCGCTCTATAACTGTACTGTAAAAAAAAGAAAAAGAATGAAAGGATACTGCAGCCTGGTTAGGCCTCATATAGAGTATTGTGTCCAGTTCTGGGTTCCACACTTCAAGAAGGATGCAGACAAGCTGGAGCGTGTTCAGAGGAGGGCAACCAGGATGATCATGGGTCTGGAAACAAAGCCCTATGAAGAGAGACTGAAAGAACTGGGCATGTTGAGCCTGGAGAAGAGAAGATTGAGGGGAGACATGATAGCACTCTTCAAATACTTGAAAGGTTGTCACACAGAGGAGGGCCAGGATCTCTTCTCGATCCTCCCAGAGTGCAAGAGACGGAATAACAAGCTCAAGTTACAGGAAGTCAGATTCCGGCTGGACATCAGGAAAAACTTCCTGACTGTTAGAGCAGTGTGACAATGGAATCAGTGACCTAGGGAGGTTGTGAGCTCTCCCACACTAGAGGCCTTCAAGAGGCAGCTGGACAACGATCTGTCAGGGATGCTTTAGGGTGGATTCCTGCACTGAGCAGGGGGTTGGACTTGAAGGCCTTATTGCCCCCTTCCAACTCTACTATTCTATGATTCTGCGGAGAGTCACTGTTCGTGTATTTCCCTGGGTATTCCTTCAGCTATTCCTGACAGCTACCTGTCAGGGATGCTTTAAGGTGGATTCCTGCATTGAGCTGGGGGTTGGACTCGATGGCCTTAAGAGGACCCTTTAAACTCTACTATTCTATGATTCTGCGGAGAGTCACTGTTCTTGTATTTCCCTGGGTATTCCTTCGGCAAGCTTCCTTTTTATCACACTAGCATCTCCCTAAGTCCCTCGCCTGAGCTAAATCCAAACACTTATAAAATATAGAGCTAGGTTCCGGGCCCTAGGGCAAGGGTGTTGAGAAATGCAGGTTGTCTCTTATTCACACTGTGAGCAAGAGAGAGAAGGATGGAGGAAAGAGGAGAAACGGGCAGGCAAGTTCCAAAAGACTTGATTTATGTTGTGTATCTAACACACACACACACACACACACACACACACACACACACTTCCCTGGTGAAAGGGATCTGCTTAGAGCCATAGCTTGGAGCCAGAGAAATAAGAATCCAGCAAGAGACATGCATACACCTTCTGACCGAAATATTCTGAAACGGGGCATTTCTACACCTGCATTCACCCCCGCCCCCCCAGGATCATCCCTGTGCATCCAAATGACACACACGGGATCCCAGGAGCAGGCAGGGAAGATTTAAACATATGCATATTTATTTATTTATTTATTTATTACATTTCTATACCGCCCAATAGCCGGAGCTCTCTGGGCGGTTCACAAAAATTAAAAGCATTCAAAGTGTAAAACAACAGTATAAAACCATCATATGAAATACGATATAAAAGCTCAACCAGGATAAAAACAGCAGCAATGCAAAATTACAAATTTAAAACACCAAGTTAAAATTTATTTATAGACTGTTCAAATGCTGGGAGAATAAATAGGTCTTCACCTGGCGTCTAAATGCATTTAATGTAGGGGCCAAGCGAACCTCCTTAGGGAGCTCATTCCACAGCCGGGGTGCCACAGCAGAGAAGGCCCTCCTCCTGGTAGCCCCCGTCTCACTTCCTTTGGCAGGGGCTCGCGGAGAAGGACCCCTGAGGATGACCTTAGGGTCTGGGCAGGTACATATGGGAGGAGGCATTCCTTCAGATAGCCTGGCCCCAAGCCGTTTAGGGCTTTAAATGTTAACACCAGCACTTTGAATCGGGCCGGACCTGGACTGGCAGCCAATGAAGCTGGAAAAGGACTGGCGTAATGTGGTCTCGTTGGCCAGTCCCTGTTAGTAACCGTGCTGCCCTGTTTTGTACCAGTTGAAGTTTCCTGACCGTTTTCAAAGGCAGCCCCACGTATAACGCATTGCAGTAATCCAAACGAGCATGTACGATGCTACGGAGTAGAGACGATGGAAACTATAAATTTTATATGCGGAGCTCTACAGATTCATATAACAGACAAACCGGGAGCAGGGGTGCGGAAGGAACAAAGCAGCAGAATCAGAGAAGTCAAAACTAAAAACGGCGCGAAGGAACGAGGCAGCTGTTAAGTGAGATATAGGCCAATCACATTGTCCTACCCTCAAAGCTCCGCCCACATGTCAAAATGCGATTTAGCCCTCCCAAAGACACATCACCGTAACGCGGAGCAAACTCGGACGTGATCGAAAAGTCGCGGTAAATCGCAAATGCGAAGGTGCGCTTTATCGTGTGGGGGAAAAACCCGGCGCTGCGGCGAATGGACGGCTGCGTCCTGAAATGCGAATATGTGCATTTAAATCGGGGAAAGCCATATAGACAAGCTCCAGGACACGCGAAGCAGAGAAATAGTTTATATATTTTGTTTTCAGATTATTTATTCACAAAGTTAAGAAAGCAAGCCGTAGAGCGTTTGACGGAGGTGGGCTGGAGGAATGGATGGTTCCCAAACTGATTAGACTAATGTGATGTTGCTCCTTGTCAGTTTGGTGGGGGGGGGGAGTAGGCCCTCCCCACCTCTTCGTCTCCCCCTCTGCACCCCCCTGCCTGCCTGCTGATTCTTCTGATAAATGTCTTTCCACATCAAGGTCTCAAGGAAGCAAACAGCTACTGGAAATACCAAACGTTCTTTCACTCAGTCTGTGTCTTTGGGGAGTCGGGTCTCAGGAAGCAGATTCCACAGAAAGAGGACCCCGGAGTGTCTGAGACAGGCCTAGATTCCCGTCAGCGGCCGGGTGAAGTTGGCAAGCAAGCTCAAGTAGATGCATTACGGGGGGGGGGGGGGCGTTGTGGCCAAGCTTGACCTGACGAGAGAGGCAACGAGACAGATGGAAGGCCGAGCTGGCGGGGTGGGGGGGGGGGAGGAGGAGCCGCTGGGGGGGGGGGGAGATCAGGGCAGGGGAAGGAGGCAGCTTCAGGGAAGCCTGTCTGAGGATGTTTTTGAACCTGGCTTGTGGCCCCCGGAACATGTAATCCTGGGACACTTCGAGGCCGGTTCCCATTTGGGCAATAGACCAAAACAGAGCCAGTGTGGTGTAGTGGCTCTAAGGTGTTGGACTGGGAGTCGGGAGATCCGAGTTCTAGTCCTCACTCGGCCATGGAAACCCAATGGGTGATGTTGGTCCAGTTACAGACTCTCAGCCCAACCCACCTCACAGGGTTGTTGTTGTGAGGATAACATGGAGAGGAGGAGGATTACGTACGCCGCTTTGGGTTCCTTGCAGGAAAAAAGGCAGGATATAAATGGAAGAAGAAGAAGAAGAAGAAGAAGAAGAAGAAGAAGAAGAAGAAGAAGAAGAAGAAGAAGAAGAAGAAGAAGAAGAAGAAGGGCACCCCGAGACGAATAGAAACGACGGCCAACGGTCAATATGAAACAGGTGCCGAATCTCTTTCACCCTGAGGACTGGATTCCATTTAGAAGAAGTTCCCGGAGGCTGCGTTCCAGTGGTGGGCGGGGCCGACATAGCAGCATATTTTAGCATAAAGCTCTTATTGCCAGTAGCGTAGGGTGACCGTATGAAAAGGAGGACAGGGCTCCTGTATCTTTAACAGTTGTATGGAAAAGGGAATTTCAGCAGGTGTCATTTGTATATATGGAGAACCTGGTGAAATTCCCTCTTCATCACAACACTTAAAGCTGCAGGAGCTATACTAGAGTGACCGGATTTAAAAGAGGGCAGCTTTAACTGTTGTGATGAAGAGGGGATTTCACCAGGTTCTCCATATATACAAAGGACACCTGCTGAAATTTCCTTTTCAATACAGCTGTTAAAGACACAGGAGCCCTGTCCTCCTTTTCATAGGGTCACCCTAATTTAGAAGAAGTTCCCGAGGGCTGCATTCCAGTGGTGGGCGGGGCCAACATACCAGCATATTTTAGCATAAAGCTCTTATTGCCAGTAGCTACACCTTAGAAGCAAAAGTGGGAGCATCCCAGGACATGCAGGAATCTCGGGGGGGGGTGTAGTTTTCAAAGCACCCAATGCCCATAGCATGGAACAGCCATCCTGAAGAACTTTCCCAGAGTCCTTTGCACCTGAACGCAGCTATGGCCATGTGTGGGCTCCAGGGAGAAAAGTGGTACCACTGACCACACCCCTGAGACACCCTGTAGGTTTTAAAACAGCCTTCCCTGACATGTTGTCCTCCCGGGCTTTTGGATTACAGCTCCCATCATCCCTCGCCACTGACCATGCTGGCACTGGCTGTTGGGAGTTGTAGCCCAAAACATCTGCAGGGACCCACATTGGGGGAGATAGATGTCAGGGAACAGAAAGGGGTTAAAGCAAGGGTGGGACGTCTGAGGAACATTTTCACCTCCGGAACCTTCCAGCTAGTCACACACATCTTGTGGGCACCAAAGAAGGGGGGGGCTAAGGACAAGCTAAGGAGTACCAGACGGGTCAAAATTAGTTTGCAAGCTAATAGGGTGACCATTTGGAAAAGAGGACTGGGCTCCTGAATCTTTAACAGTTGGACTGAAAAGGGAATTTCAGCAGGTGCCGTTTTTATGCATGCAGCACCTGCTGAAATCCCCTCTTCATCACAACAGTTAAAACTGCTCCCTTTAGCTAGAGTGACCTGATCCGAAAGAGGGCAGGTCTCCTGCAGCTTTAACTGTTGTAATGTAGAGGGAACTTCCCCAGTTGCTGCCTGCATACAAAATGACACCTGCTGACATTCCTTTTCGGTGCAACTGTCCATGCTCTGGTAACCTCCAAGTTAGATTACTGTAATGCATGCTACGTAGGGCTGCCTTTGAAGATGGTTCGGAAGCTGCAGCTCGTGCAAAATGCAGTGGCCAGATTGATTTTGGGAACCAGAAGGTTCGACCATATAACACCTGCTCTGGTCCGCTTGCACTGGCTGCCTGTATGTTTCTGAGCCCAATTCAAGGTGCTGGTTTTGACCTATAAAGCCTTACACGGCTTGGGACCACAATACCTGATGGAACGCCTCTCCCGACGTGAATATACCCGGTCACTACATTCAATATCTAAGGTCCTCCTCCGGGGCTCAGAGAGGCCCGGAGAGGCTCAGAGTATGGCAACGAGGGACAGGGCCTTTTCGGCGGTGGCCCCCAGACTGTGGAATGATCTCCCTGACGAGGTTCGCCTGGCACCAACGCTGCTATCTTTCCGGCGCCAGGTTAAGACTTTCCTCTTTGCCCAGGCATATGACAGCACATCTTAATCACCCACATGTTTATTTATTTTTAATGGTTTTTAATGCTTTATGTGTGTATGTTCTGTGTTTTAAATTTTGTATACTTGTTTTTATCTCGGTTTTAGAATTTCTGTAAACCGCCCAGAGAGTTCTGGGTATGGGGGCAGTATATAAGTGCCATAAAATAAATAAATAAATAAATAAATAATAGGAGAGACAGGGAAAGGTCTAGAGCCGGGAGTTTGACCCTCTTCCAGAGCTCTGGGTATGGGGGGGGGGGGTTATATAAGTGTAATAAATAAATAAATAAATAAATGGTACAGGTCACCCTACGAGCTAAACTTGATCCTATCAACTATAGGTGACAAAAATTAGAATACTGGGGGCAGACAGGGCTCACTGTGATTGAGAACAGGCTGTTCAGCTTCTGGAGAGATTTTCATTGGGAGCACAAGGGGGGGTCTAATTTCTGAACTGGGCAAATAAATAAATACAGAGATTTTTTTTTCAGATTTTTTTTTTTTAAAGAAAACTTTTCAAGCCCAATTCTGAATCCAACCGAGAGGCGTTTGCCTACCGAGCTCCCTCTGTGCCCGACAATCTGTACATCCCCTGTTTAACCCCCTGCCATACGTCAGTCTGAATCTTCCTCGTTGTCTGGGTCAGCGGTGAACGATTCACAGGCCCCGTTTGAGTGATAGCCAGGGGTGTTGATTGGTTATTTATCTGGCTTTGATTTCTTGGGTTTACAGACTCCCTGCTCGGCGGTCCATAATGTCATAGTTTAATATTTATGAAGTGCCAAGCGTTCCACTGATAACGGGCGCCGGGGCCCGATCGTTGCACCTCTCCACTAGGGATTGGAGGGGAGAATGAGAGAGAAAGAGACGGGTGTATAGGAACAGACTTTACGCTTCTGCGTTCCAGAAGGTGCAAATGTTTCCCCGCTTAGTAACTGGCCCCGGGAGAGAAATGTCAGGACTTTCGCAGAGTCTGCCCTTCAAAGGTATCTGTCAGAGCAATGCTCCACGGCTTGGCTTATTTTTCGTTATTAAAATGGATATGCTGCCGTTACTGAATGGCAGGGGTTTGCAGCGAAGCATAGAACCTGCAAGAGAGTTCCCTGCCCCCAAAGGACCTTAGAATCATAGAATAGTAGAGTTGGAAGGGGCCTATAAGGCCATCGAGTCCAACCCCTTGTTCATTGCAGGAATCCACCCTAAAGCATCCCTGACAGATGGTACTCCAGCTGCCTCTTGAAGGCCTCTAGTGTGGGAGAGCCCACACCTTCCCTAGGTCACTGGTTCCATTGTCGTACTACTCTAACACTCAGAAATGATTGCACTCTTCAAATCCTTGAAAGGTTGTCACACAGAGGAGGGCCGGGATCTCTTCTCGATCCTCCCAGAGTGCAGGACACGGAATAACGGGCTCAAGTTACAGGAAGCCAGATTCCGGCTGGACATCAGGAAAAACTTCCTGACTGTTAGAGCAGTACAACAATGGAACCAGTGACCGAGGGAGGTTGTGGGTTCTCCCACACTAGAGGCCTTCAAGAGGCAGCTGGACAACCATTTGTCAGGGATGCTTTAGGGTGGATTCCTGCATTGAGCGGGGGGTTAGACTCAATGGCTTTACAGGACCCTTCCAACTCTACTATTCTAAGGTGACCATATGACTGGATTTGCCCAGATTTGTCGGGGTTTTTGATGGCAAATCCGGGAGGGGGAGGGGAAATCCGGATTTCCCCCCCCCCCCAAAGAGCAGCTCTAATGGGAATTAACAAAAATCCTAATAACTCTGTCATTTTTTTAAGATAAAGACATGAAACTTGGCACAATGGTAGCCAACCTAAAAATTGAGGTTTTAAAATTATTATTTTTTAAGCTGTCATTTTTAAAGATAAAGAGCTGGAAGTTGGCACCATAATAGCTTTTAGGTAGAGCTTTAGCCATACCAAATTTGAAACAGATCTGGGGCCAGTAGAAAACCATGTTAACAACAGCAGCTTGCAATGAGTGAAGACACAGTCAGAAAAGATATTTGAGGGAAGGGGAGAATGTAACACACAGAGTATAGCAAAAGCTTCAAAGTACAGCAAAACCTACAAAAGTAGGAGTGAGTGAAGTTAATTTCAGATACATTGAATCTCTCACTTGTTCTTTATTTCAGTGATTTTAACATTAAGATGCTATGTAGAACAGATTAGTCTTAAATGTGTGCTGTAAAATCAGACATGTGACCAAGGCTATGTTCGGATGGGCACGCCCCCTTGGTACTGGACACGCCCCCTTGGGGGCGACCATGTTGTCCTCCTTTTTGGTTTCCAAAATATGGTCACCCTAACTATTCTATGATTCTATGAGTCTATGATACTATGATTCGGAAATCAAGTGGATTAGTTTGGGGGAGTCAACATTTTTACTCTTCTCTACACTAGGTTAGATCCAGGATCTGCCCTTCTTTGAGAAGGTGTAGTGTAGTGGCTAAGGTGTTGGACTGGGAGTCGGGAGATCTGGGTTCTAGTCCCCACTCGGCCATGGAAACCCACCAGGTGACTTTGGGCCAGGCACAGACTCTCAGCCCACCCCACCTCACAGGGTTGTTGTTGTGAGGATAACATGGAGAGGAGGAGGATTATGTATGCCGCCTTGGGTTCCTTGGAGGAAAAAAGGCGGGATATAAATGTAATAAATAAATAAGGTCTCTCTGCCTGATTTTTAGGGATCCCCCTCCCCCCTACACCACAACAGGGCCTTGTGACTCTGCATAGCATTTCCACGGGGCTGGAAGAGCTGCCGGGCGAACAAGAGGGCAGAGAGGTCCCCTTCTGCTAGTGCAGTTGATCCAGCTTGAATCTGGATACAACCCCACGTGTTCTCTTCTTCTTTCTTCTTTCCAATTGCAGTTATCATAAAATATAAGAACAGCCCTTTGGGATCATACCAAAGTTAGATCTAGCTCAGTGTCCTGTTTCCAAGAAGGACCTCCTCAAACCAACAGCCGTCCGCCATTTTTGCTCCCAGCAGCTGGCGTTTAGCGTGCAGTGAGTTCTGTTGGTTAATTGTACATTGTGTGAAAAAAGACGAAGACTTCCCTTCTTTTCTTTTGTGCATCATGACTAAATAGCCCATCAACTCTGTCCTGAGTTCTAGCATTATGAGATGGCCCCACCCCATCTCCCTCAACCTCCAATTCTTTACTAGCTTCTCATTTTATTCCATTCTAAAAGGTTTATATGCTTCCAGATGCTTAAAGGGTAACCAGGATGATCAGAGGTCTAGAAACAAAGCCCTATGAAGAGAGACTGAAAGAACTGGGCGTGTTTAGCCTGGAGAAGAGAAGATTGAGGGGAGACATGATCGCACTCTTCAAATACTTGAAGGGTTGTCACACAGAGGAGGGCCAGGATCTCTTCTCGATCCTCCCAGAGTGCAGGACACGGAATAACGGGCTCAAGTTAAAGGAAGCCAGATTCCAGCTGGACATCAGGAAAAACTTCCTGACTGTTAAAGCAGTGCGACGGTGGAATCAGTGACCTAGGGAGGTGGTGGGCTCTCCCACACTAGAGGCCTTCAAGAGGCAGCTGGACAAGCATCTGTCAGGGATGCTTTAGGGTGGATTCCTGCATTGAGCAGGGGGTTGGACTCGATGGCCTTGTAGGCCCCTTCCAACTCTGCTATTCTATGATTCTATGATTCTATGATTCATCCAAGAGCCCTAAATGGTTTGGGTCCAGGCTACCTGCGGGATCGCCTTCTCCCGTACAATCCGCCCCACACACTCAGGTCCTCTGGCGAGAACTTCCTTCAGCCAGCCAAAATTAGGCTGACAGGTATTACCCAGAGGACCTTCTCTTCTGCTGCTCCCAGACTGTGGAATGGCCTGCCGGAGGAGAGTCGTCAACTTAACCGTCTTTCTTAATTTAAGAAAGCTATCAAGACTGATCTCTTCCGGCAGGCCTATCCAGGGGAATTTTAGGATGTTGATAGCATGTTTTAAGGATTTTTTAATAATGTATACCATGTTTTCAATTCAGTTTTATGTATTTTATACTGACTATTGTTCCCTGCCTCGATCCAAACGGAGAAGCGGGTAAGAAATAAATTTATTATTTTATTATTTATTATTATGTTACTGGCAGTAAGAGCTTTAAGCTATAATATAAGTTATTTTGGCTTTTTGTGGGGGCTCCACCCTTTCCCCCCTGTGGCTTCCAAGAGCTTCTCCAAAATTGAATTCAGACTTTGGGCAGAAAGATGTTTGACACCTGATTTAAAGGACTGTAATTATTTCTAATTTTGCGTCTACGTGTACAAATTAGCCAGTGCAAATTGTATGCAAATCTGCCCTCTTTGGAGGCGGGGTGTGTGTGTTTGTGATTATGCATTTCCTCGGTTTGGCCAGTGTGTAAAGAACCACCCTATCACACACTCAAATTCTCACACACCTTTTTTCCCCCCCTCCGTGAAAGCCCAAACGTTGCAGCTGCCCCTCATGTGGAAGGTTTCGTTTTGGTTGTCCTTTTCTGCACGTCTCTGTGGTGAAACGCTGATCTGATCTGGGCAAAGAACTAACCCAAAGTCTTCACTGAAAAAAGACATTTTGAGGAGTCACTTAAAGGAAGGAGAGACGGAGACGTGGCGTCCGGGTGTTTGCTTTCGAGAGTCTGGGGCAGCAAGCAGTCAACGCACACCCTCTCCTCAGCCCCCCAACTTCCCAGCCCTGTCCCCACCCCCTGGCATTTTATGGCTTTCCCCCCCCCCAAGCTATAAATATGCTTTTTGAGGGCCCCATTTATCAGCTCGCACCGCTATCGAGTGGGCGCCGCTCATGACAGGTTGAAATTGACTTGTATGATATTGGAATTACTATTGATCGCTTCGGCACCTAGCGACGTGACGAGCTTTGTGACTGGATTCAGGGGATTGGCTTTTCACGGCATTGTCAGGGCCCTCCTCCTCCTCCCAGTCTCTTCCTTCCTCCCCTTCCTGCATAGGTTAAAGGGACATGAACTGGAAAAACGTCCTGACTGTTAGAGCAGTACGACAATGGAACCAACAGCCTACAGAGGTGATGGGCTCTTCCACACTAGAGGCCTTCAAAAGGCAGCTGAACAGCCATCTGTCAGGGATGCTTTAAGGTGGATTCCTGCATTGAGCAGGGGGTTGGACTCGATGGCCTTACAGGCCCCTTCCAACGCTACTATTCTATGATTCTATGAAATCATAGAAGCATAGCTTTGAAACCATGTGAGATACTGGTTCCCTCTATTCGGCCCTGGATAGGCTTCATCTTGATTATTGTCTCCAGTTCTGGGCTCCACAATAGAAGAAGGACGCAGACAAGCTGGAGAGTGTTCAGAGGAGGGCAACCAGGATGATCAGGGGTCTGGAAACAAAGCCCTATGAGGAGAGACTGAAAGAACTGGGCATGTTTAGCCTGGAGAAGAGAAGATGGAGGAGAGACATGATAGCACTCTTCAAATCCTTGAAAGGTTGTCACACAGAGGAGGACCAGGATCTCTTCTTGATCATCCCAGAGTGCAGGACACAGAATCATGGGCTCAAGTTACAGGAAGCCAGATTCCGGCTGGACATCAGGAAAAACATCCTCACTGTTAGAGCAGTATGACAATGGAACCAGTGACCTAGGGGGGTTGTGGGCTCTCCCACACTTCAGTCCTTCAAGAGGCAGCTGGACAACCATCTGTCAGGGATGCTTTAGGGTGGATTCCTGCATTGAGCCTTATATGTCCCTTCCAACTCTGCTATTCTATGATTCTACATTACTTAAGTTGTAAAGCGCACAATTAAGGGTCCTCTTCTCTCTACCCCCATGGCATTTCACACTTTCCAACTGCTTCTACAATCCTGATATGTTAGAGCAAAACACCAATTAAACTCACATACACAAAATGGTTTGCTAACCTTGATTTAAAAAAAAAAGAGGAAAGAAACAAATACTTTGAGCATGTGGAATTTTTACATTTTAAACTCAATTCATTCACGGCACCACCATGACTACAGGATGCTGAACATAGTTATTTGAGAATGAGCACTATTTTGTCGGAAAGTAAAATCATAGAATCATAGGCTGTGTTCAGAAGACACCTTAAACGATGGCTTTAACCCATAAAAAGAGCCCAAATAAGGCTTTTTGCTTTATTAACCATGGTTAAAGCCATGGTTTAAGGTGTCTTCTGAACAGGGCCCTAGAATGATAGAATAGTAGAGTTGGAAGGAGCCTATACGTAGAGTGACCCTATGAAAAGTAGGACAGGGCTCCTGTATCTTTTAACAGTTGCATAGAAAAGGGAATTACAGCAGGTGTCATTTGTATATATGGAGAACCTGGTGAAATTCCCTCTTCATCACAACAGTTAAAGGTGCAGGTGCCCTGCCCTCTTTTAAATCTGGTCACTTTAGTATAGCGCCTGCACTTTAACTGTTGTGATGAAGAGGGAATTTCACCAGGTTCTCCATATATAGGCAGACCAGAGAGGTCCGCCTGGCGCCTACACTGTACTCCTTTCGTCGCCAGCTGAAGACCTTTTTATTCTCTCAGTATTTTAACACTTAATTTTAACTTAAATGTAAATTTTACTGTTCTAACTCTGTATTTTAATCTTATATAAATTTTGCTGCATGGTTTTATCCTGGTTGTGCTTTTTATACTGTATTTTGTATTTGTGTTTTTAACCTGTTGGTTGTTTTATTATGGTTTTAATTTTTGTGAACCGCCCAGAGAGCTTCGGCTATTGGGCGGTATAAAAATGTAATAAACAAATAAATAAATAAATAAATGACACCTGCTGAAATTCCCTTTTCTATGCAACTGTTAAAGATACAGGTAGGGTGACCATATGAAAAGGAGGACAGGGCTCCTGTATCTTTAACAGTTGCATAGAAAAGGGAATTTAGGCAGGTGTCATTTGTATGCATGCAGCACCTGGTGAAATTCCCTCTTCATCACAACAGTGAAAGCTGCAGGAGCTATACTAGAGTGACCAGATTTAAATGACACCTGCAGAAATTCCCTTTTCAATATAGCTATTAAAGATAAAGGAGCCCTGTCCTCCTTTTCATATGGTCACCCTATAATAAGGCTGTTTGCTTTATTAACCGTGGTTAAAGCTACGGTTTAAGGTGTCCTCTGAACAGGGCCATAGAATCATAGAATAGTAGAGTTGGAAGGAGCCTATAAGGCCGTCGAGTCCAACCGCCTGCTCAATGCAGGAATCCACCTTAAAGTAAAAATAATAAAAAGGGGTTCTGTAAGCATGTGTCGATGGCCTTTGGAGTGGGGTGGGGGGCCTACCTGCAGCACTGCTGGGAACAAATATGGAGAAGTAACGATTGTTGCATTGTAATGCTTTGAATACATCACAAATGCGTCTGACACCCCAGGAGGAAGCAATGTGAGTTACATGGAGAGGCGGAGAGGGGGAAGCAACCTGAGGGCAGAGGGTTCACAGTTCCTGGAAGTGCGAAAGAAAGGCACGCAGGAAGCATCTATTGACTGACACGCATTTCTCAGTCCTAACCGCCACGTCCCTCAGGAGAGGCAGCTGTTGAGCTGCAGCAAGCCAGGCTCCTGCTGCCATCTCCTTTATAAGGCAGTGAAAGAGCCAACTGGAAGGCAGACGTGGGCCGCCAAATCAGCAGCGATAAGGCAGCAATTATCTGCTTTTTGTTTGTTTGTTTTGAAGAAGCCGTGTCGTATTGGGTCGTGTCTTTTGAGAGCATTGTTATAACACTGCCTCACTAGATGTGACCAAAGGTCCATCTGGTTCGGAATTTAGCTTCCCACAGTGCCCATCCATCCAGACCACAGATAAATTGGTTGTTACCTCATTTCAAACAGCCAAACCACTACGCCTGGGGTGAAGAAGCTCAGGCCCAATTCTGGACCTCTAGGGTTGCCCAAACTAGCTCCTTACCCCACCCCCAATTCTTTGGGCATTTCCCAGCTATTGCACAGTTCCCCCACCCCAAATCTTAAAGGTTGAAATGTTTATTTATTTATTTATTTATTTATTATATTGCCCCATAGCCGAAGCGCTCTGGGTGGTTTACAAAAGTTAAAAACAGTGAACATGAAAAAGTATACAAAATTTAAAACCAACAAAAATATAAAAACATCAGTATAAAACAACGATATCCAGTAGCAGCAATGCCTCTGCTAAGGGCCTCGGTGCTGTCACTGAGAGCTATAAAATAGGGTGGTGTTTGGGCCATGTCCCTTTTGCCTTCAGACCTGCCCACCACTGGGATGCAGCCTACGAGAGATTCTCTGAAGCAGAATTCGGCCCTTCGGTTGGAACTTACACTTCTCTGAATTTTGCAACACAGTTCTCCAATCAAACAACATATACAAAAAATGCAGCTGTTAGTAGGGTGACCACCCCACCTAGAAAGACCCGGTTTGACCCAGTTCTGGGTGTCACAACCGGACCTCCGGGTAGAGTTTTACTCCATTGAGTAAATCTCAGGAAAACTGGTCAGGCTGCGTTGTTCACTGTCTCCTGAGCCATCTCAGAAGACAGCTTGGGACGCAGCCAAGAAAGCCGCATCGAAAAACCAGGAAGTGAAGTGTGACGCCACACCTCTCGCAAGAGTTCCATCAATGTCCTGGATGTCTCATGAGATTTGAGAATTCTGGGGGAAACAGGGCGGGCTGCAGGCCAGAAGACCAGGCGTGGCAGCGATGATCATAAAATCATAGAATCATAGAATAGCAGAGTTGGAAGGGGCCTACAAGGCCATCGAGTCCAACCCCCTGCTCAATGCAGGAATCCACCCTAAAGCATCCCTGACAGATGGTTGTCCAGCTGCCTCTTGAATGCCTCTAGTGTGGGAGAGCCCACAACCTCCCTAGGTAACTGATTCCACCGTCGCACTGCTCTAACAGTCAGGAAGTTTTTCCTGATGTCCAGCCGGAATCTGGCTTCCTTTAACTTGATGGAGGAGAAGGAGGAAAAGAAGGAGGAGAAGAAGAGGAGGAGGAGGAGGAGGAAGAGCTGAGGCGGAGAAGGTAGCAGCACCCACCGGATCTGGTGGAGGAGGAGAAGGAGCGCTGGTGGTACAACAGCAGCAGCAGCAAAAGCGGCAGTGGAGAAGAGAAGCAGTGGTGGAAGGCAGTGGTGGCAGGACCAGGTGCTGTGGCAGCAATGGTCAGAGAAGGAGGAGGAGAAGCAGCAGCACAGCAGTAGCAAGAGCACCACAGGGAAATTGAGGACGTGGCAGCACTCATGGCTTGCTCGTGCCTGAGCCAGCGTGGCCCTCTCTTTTTTGATGTGTGTATGTAGATTTATTATGTTGATGAATGCTATTTTGCCTTCTGTGGGTGGCTGTGGATTATTATTATTATTATTTTGGCTTTGGTGGGTGTGGGGTGGATTTTTATTCCACCGCTCCCCCCAGTTAAGTGCGTGTGGGGTGGTGGGCTTCTTGAAGGCCTGTAGGGTGGGAGAGCCCACGACCACCCTAGGTTATTTATCTACTTATTTATTTATAGCTGGAGCTCTCTGGGTGGTTCACAAAAGTTAAAACTGTGAGACATGCATCAAAGTATAAAACAAATAACAACATAAATCAAACAGTAGTATAAAAGCACAATGAAAATCTCTACCTATAAAGTGGAAAGTATGTGTGTGTGTCACGTATGTCCTGACATGTTTACCCACTTCCACATGTGGTACTGCCTTAATGCTGTTCCCCCAGACAGGTCTTCATGTACATGGATCAGAAAAAAACCTAAAAACATTCATTTTGGGGGTTTTCAGTATTTTTAAAGAATTTGATGGCTTCCAGTCGGAATTCAAGGTGTTGATAATAACGTTTAAAGTCCTAAATAGCTTGGGACCTCAATATTTGAGGGAGCGCCTCTCCTTATGTATGCCTGCCCGAGACTTGAGATCTGTTGGAGGAGCCCTTCTCCGCATCCCACCAGCACAATACATTCGCTATGTTGGGACAAGGGAGAGGGCTTTCTCTGTGGTGGCCCCCCGACTGTGGAATGCACTCCCCTTGGAGGCCCGACTAGCGCCAACATTGACTGCATTTCGACGCCAAGTAAAAACATGGCTTTTAAACTCTGGCTCAGGACAACTATGTGAACAGCTGGTCCAAGCTTCTTGCCAGGAAGGCAGCTTCAATCAATCTCTCCTCTTCCCTCCTCCTTAATCTGGGCTTGAATTTTGCTTTTTAATCTGTTAAACAAAGACTGTGGGACATAGCCTTCTGCGACTTACACACTCGCTCTTACGTTTCTTGCTCTCCCAGTGCATTGCACGTTCATTACGTTGGGCCTCTTCAGCTGGCTGACTATTTAAAGAATCTGTCGGTGGCTAAATATCGTATTGCTTTCTCCAAGGCCAGATGCAATGTTTATTCTATTGAATTACTTCGGGGCAGATATGCTGGTGTCCCTTATCAGGAACGACGGTGCCCCTGTAGGAATATGGAAGTGGAGACGATGGAGCATATCCTTCCGTCCTGTAGCTTTTATAATCAGGCCCGCCATCTTATGATCACCCCATTGTTGAGTAAAATGTCCAGAAGTTCAGACAAATTTTATGTTAAGTTTCTTTTGGAAGATATGTCCTCAAAAGTAACTTTGGCTGTTGCTAAATTTCTTACAGTGGCGGCCAGGATTAGAGCTCTCTGTGTATTAGACGAAAGTTGACAATAGCTCTAACTGTCTGATGTTTCATGTTTGATTCTTGTTTTTTCATGGATCTATGGGTCGCAGTAAAGATGTATGGTATGGCTTTTTAACAAAGGCTTTAATGGTTAAATTCACTAAGATGGCACATTAACTGTTTTAACTGCTTTTAAATAATATATTATTTTAACTTGGTTCATGGTTTAATTTGTTTTTAACTGTGCATATTTATTCATAGAATCATAGAATAGTAGAGTTGGAAGGGGTCTATAAGGCCATCAAGTCCAACCCCCTGCTCAGTGCAGGAATCCACCTTAAAGCATCCCTGACAGATGGCTGTCCAGCTGCCTCTTGAAGGCCTCTAGGGTGGGAGAGCCCACCACCTCCCTAGGTCACTGGTTCCATTGTCGTACCGCTCTAACAGTCAGGAAGTTTTTCCTGATGTCCAGCTGGAATCTGGCTTCCTGTATTGTTTTATACTGTATGCTTTTATCTGTACGCCACTCTGAGATCTTATTGATATAGGGCGGGATATAAATGTTTTAAATAAAGAAATAAATGCTACCTCCACTGGCTATGTATATCAGTTGCTGGGGAACATGGGTGGGAGGGTGCTATTGCACTTACGTGCATTGGAGCTACTGCTTGGTCAGGATGTGAACAGAATGCTAGACCATGTGGGCAATTGGTCTGATCCAGCAGGGCTCGTCTGATGTTCTTATGGGGGCAGGAAACTTGGCTAAATGTTCAAGTAGAACGCTTCAGCTGTACTCCTTCGTCATTTTCTTGCTCTCCCTTCTTCCCTATTTTGAGGCATGAATCCTTAAGGACTAGGAACTTAATGCATTCGATCAGGTGGCTTTCCAAGAGCAGCTGACATTATGGATGAAGATGAAAGAGACTTGGATTTCTGTAACCACTTGCTTAGAGGCTGGACGGGCTATTGATTGAGGAGGAAACTCTCCACTCCTCCGCTGTGGCCTGAGGATTAATTTATGTTTGTTGAGAGAACCCTAATTAAGTCTCTTTAAGAGAAAGTTAACTTTAATGCGGCCAAGTAGCTGGGATGATTTGGACACTGAAGAAAAATGCGGGGTGGGTGGAGGCTCCTACGGTGAGATTTCCTTTCAAGGCAAGCTCTCGTTGGCAAGGTGAACGTTTGGGAACAGGAGAAGAATTTGGAGGTGGCCACAAAGGAATGAGGTCGGCCATGGCTACTCCTACAGGGTCTAGCGTGATGGAGGAGGGAGGATCATAGAATCATAGAATCATAGAATAGCAGAGTTGGAAGGGGCCTACAAGGCCATCGAGTCCAACCCCCTGCTCAATGCAGGAATCCACCCTAAAGCATCCCTGACAGATGCTTGTCCAGCTGCCTCTTGAAGGCCTCTAGTGTGGGAGAGCCCACAACCTCCCTAGGTAACTGATTCCATTGTCGCACTACTCTAACAGTCAAGATGTTTTTCCTGATGTCCAGCCAGAATCTGGCTTCCTTTAACTTGAGCCCGTTATTCCGTGTCCTGCACTCTGGGAGGATCGAGAAGAGATCCTGGCCCTCCTCTGTGTGACAACCTTTCAAGTCTTTGAAGAGTGCTATCATGTCTCCCCTCCATCTTCTCTTCTCCAGGCTAAACAGGCCCAGTTCTATCAGTTCTTTCCGATCTCGTGATATGGTTATCGCGCGATTTCCCCCTCTGTCTACATGCAGCGCACGACAACCTAGGAGGAAGACATCACACCCGCCATTTTGGTTTTTTAATTTTAATCGAGAACGAGTGCACGAGCGCTCCTACAAAAAAGTTTTTAAAAATTTACTCCTGCTGCACTCACTCCGCCCCATCCCGATGGGCACGGAACTCCTGAGGAGCGCCAGACCCTGTGCCTGGGTCTTGGGTCCTCGCGGTTACTCGTGAGGAGCCAGGACAAACCGCGACACCCAGCCACACGTCCCGCGGTCTCAGGACCATCCTGGGACAGCGAGAAAAAACACCCTGAGATCTTAATGCAGCGCAACGTCCCCTGGATCTGGTAGGAAATCCCGAGATTTTTCAGTAGAAAACGGATATCACGGTAGTTGTTTTTTTAAAAAAAAAATGGAATTATCGGGGGGAGGTGCAGGAGACATTCAGGAGGTCACCAACGTCATCAAAAAGACCTGCGAACCTTTGTGAGTGGCCAGTTACAAGTGTGCCGTGTTTTGCTTGTGTGAAGAAGCCCAATGTCACCAAATCCACAGACGGAGAAAGAAACACAGAGAGGTGCGATATGGCTGCAAGAAAGGCAAAGGCCATTTTGGGCTGCATTAATAGAAGTATAGCTTCCAAATCACGTGAGGTAGTGGTTCCTCTCTATTCGGCCCTGGTTAGGCCTCATCTAGAGTATTGCGTCCAGTTCTGGGCTCCACAATAGAAGAACGACGCAGACAAGCTGGAGAGTGTTCAGAGGAAGGCAATGAGGATGATCATGGGTCTGGAAACAAAGCCCTATGAAGAGAGACTGAAAGAACTGGGCCTGTTTAGCCTGGAGAAGAGAAGATTGAGGGGAGACATGAGAGCACTCTGCAAATACTTAAAAGGTTGTCACACAGAGGAGGGCCAGGATCTCTTCTCGATCCTCCCAGAGTGCAGGACACGGAATAACGGGCTCAAGTGACAGGAAGCCAGATTCCGGCTGGACATCAGGAAAAACTTCCTGACTGTTAGAGCAGTGCGACGGTGGAATCAGTTACCTAGGGAGGTTGTGGGCTCTCCCACACTGGAGGCATTCAAGAGGCAGCTGGACAACCATCTGTCAGGGATGCTTTAGGGTGGATTCCTGCACTGAGCAGGGGGTTGGACTCGATGGCCTTTTAGGCCCCTTCCAACTCTACTCTTCTATGATTCTATGAGATAATCACCTGAAAAATATGAATTATGACTTTGAAACTGCAAAGTTTTCTTGGTGTTCTGTTTGCAATTGGCATCCAGCCATTTTTACTAATGAACTTATAAAATGGGGATTTCAGCCAGTGCCATTTGCATGCACGCAGCACCTGGTGAGATCCCTTCTTCATCACAAGGGTCAAAACCGCAGGAGCCCTGCCCTCTTGACCAGATACAAAAGAGGGCAGGGCTCGTGCAGCTTTAACTGTTGTGACAAAGAGGGAGTTTCACCAGGTGCTGCGTGCATGCAAATGACACTGGCTGAAATCCCCTTTTCGATACAACTGTTTAAGATACAGGAGCCCGGTCCTCCTTTCCATCGGGTCACCCTATTTTAAAGAGTCCACAAACATACACAGATGGGTTTCCAGCCACATTTAAGGGCCATTCTGCATGCTAGCATGAAGGAATCTGGAAATGGCCTCTTTGTATACCCTCCTCTGTGCAACTCCCAAAATATTTATCATGGATGGCCATCCTTCCCCCACACCTGCGTAGTTTCCAGCTGGCCTAGAAAATTCCCCACCGCCCGTGACCACTGTTCTGGGCTGGGACAGAGGTAACACCAGAGTCCTGCAAGGCTGCCAAGGTGGGTAGCTAAATAGTAGGGCTGTGCTCCGATTCGGATTGCAAAACCAGAGCGGAGCGACCCGATTCGCCCCCGCCAAAGGCGGATCCGAATCGGGTTGGGGAGCTGCGGATCGAGGCGAAGCGGTTCGCCTCCATCCGGAGCTCTGAACGCAGGTAAGTGGGGGGGAGGGAGGCTCACCTGGCGACACTGCAGTCTGTGCAGCAATGGCGGTGGCGGCAGGTAAGGGGGCAAGGGGAGGGGGGCTTACCTGTGTCTGTCGCGGTCTGGCGCTGGCTTCAACTGAGGCCCAGGCCTCATAGTGGAAGCAGGCTTTGACGCCTGGGCCTCAGTTGAAGCCAGTGCCAGACCGCGACAGAGGCAGGTAAGTGGGGGGAGGGGGCTTACCTGTCTCTGCCGCCACTGTCCATGTGGTGACAGTGGCAGAGCCAGGTAAGGGGCCAGAGGGGATGGGGGCTTACCTGTGCCCGTCGCGGTCCAGCACCGGCTTCAACTGAGGCCCAAGCCTCAGTTGAAGCCGGCACCGGACCGCGATGGAGGTAGGTAAGTGGGGGGGGGCTTATTCGGGCCCCATTTTGTCCCCCCTTCCCCACTTACCTGCCTCCGCCATCTGCCCTGGAAGGGGGGCAAAAACTCGATCCATCCCTCCAGATCTCACTCCGCGGAGCAGGGGAGGGTCGGATCGACCCGAAGCGGTTCAGGCCTGATCTGAAAGTTCTGGATCGGGCCACGAAGCGGTTTGGGGGGGGGTCTGTGCACAGCCCTACTAAATAGAGCTTGGAGGCCCAGAAGAAAGGGGAGGAACAGAGGGGGGGGCAAACCATGGCCTTGCTTTCGGAGACAGCAGCCTCGCTCCTTGTCTAATGGAATCTTCTGCTGAAGTAATTAAGCCTGGGCTACTGCTAACCGTAATGTGATGTATATATGCCTTTAACTAATCATTTATTAGACCCGTTGATGGTTTGTCAATATTAATTCATTTATTTAAACAACTCTGAGCTGTAATGAAGATGTTTGCTTTACCGGGACGGGGGTAGGAGGGTGGGGCAAGGAGATGGAGGAGCCCTGCAGACTTTTTTGTGTACACGATGGATGTCGTCCGGATGATGAAGCCAGAGGGGTGGGGGTGGGGTGGGGAGGGTTCAAACGTGTGCAGCAGCTGGCTGTTTTTCATTTTGCAAAACCGTTTCGCAGGTTGAAAAAAGTGCCTTGCCGGACTCGGACGAAAGCTGACCCAGACGGCAGGCCTTATCTAGAGAGAAGACAGGTCACCTCGGTGACACATGCCCAGGTCGCCTGCAGGCTGGATTACTGTAACGCGTTCTGCATGGGGCGTCCCTTGAAGACAGTCCAGAAGTTTTAACTGGGGCAGAACGCAGTGCCAAAAGTGATGCTAGGAGCCTGGCCTTCTGAACAAATTCCACACCAGTTACATTGGCTACTTAGGCCACAGCTAGACCTAAGGTTTATCCTGGGATCATCCAGGGTTCGCCCCTGCCTGAGCACTGGATCCCCTGTGTGTCACCCAGATGATCAGGTTTGACCCCTGGACGATCCAGGGATAAACCTTAGGTCTAGCTATAGCCATAGTGTCTTGTGTCCGAAGACTCTTTGTTTTACCAACGGGTTTGTAAGCCGCCTTGAATACTCTTATTGACAGGAAGAACCCTATTAAATAAAAACAAATACAGAAAAATCTGGTCCAACACACTGTCTTAAAGCCCGTGCCTCTGGGGGCTCTAAGAAGCAGGGCAATGAAGGTGACAGCTGTTGTTCTCCCTGGGTAGACAGTCTCTGAATATGGAGGTTCCATTTCTTGGTTATCACGATGAGAAGCCATTAACAGAGAGGTCTGTAGATGTTTCTGACAACTTTGAAAAGCTTTTAAAGCCGTATAAGCGAATGCCGGTCATAGAATTTTGCAGTATCAATTTCCATGTTGGAGCATAAATAAGAGTCATAGCAGATAGGACCACGCCAGACATTGGAAAGGATGGGTGCAAAGACGCCAGTGGCAAGTTGCCAACTCATAGAATCACAGAATAGCAGAGTTGGAAGGGGCCTACAAGGCCATCGAGTCCAACCCCCCACTCAGTACAGGAATCCAACATAAAGTATCCCTCACAGATGGTTGTCCAGCTGCCTCTTGAAGGCCTCTAGTGTGGGAGAGCCCACAACCTCCCTAGGAAACTGGTTCCATTATCATACTGCTCTAACAGTCAGGAAGTTTTTCCTGATGTCCAGCCGGAATCTGGGTTCCTGTCACTTGAGCCTCTTATTCCGTGTCCTGCACTCTGGGAGGGTCGAGAAGAGATTCTGGCCCTCCTCTGTATGACAACCTTTTATTTATTTTATTTATTTATTTAAGCATTTTTATACCGCCATTCAGCCAAAAATGGCTCTCACGGCGGCTCACAAAAGTATTTCTTGACAGTCCCTGCCCACAGGCTTACAATCTAAAAGACATGACACAAAAGGAAAGGGGATTGGGAGGGAGGAGGAGGGGGAAAAGGAAAGCAAATTCAGGCACTACAATCTTAGTTGCAAAGTTCAGCATTTACAGTTGACAGTTGGCAGCGGGAGGGGGCTCTCAGCTGGAGCTGGACCCAGGCACGATGGAGAGGTGCCTGGCTGCTGCTTCCTCCCTCACTGGTGGCCTCTGCAGTGACAGTTGATAGCAGGAGGGAGGGGGCTCTCAGCTGGAGCTGGACCCAGGCAGGATGGAGAGGTGCCTGGCTGCTGCTTCCTCCCTCACTGATGGCCTCTGCAGTGACAGTTGGTAGCAGGAGGGAGGGGGCTCTCAGCTGGAGCTGGACCCAGGCACGATGGAGAGGTGCCTGGTTGCTGCTTCCTCCCTCACTGGTGGCCTCTGCAGAGACAGTTGGTAGCAGGGAGGGAGGGGGCTCTTAGCTGGAGCTGGACCCAGGCACGGTGGAGAGGTGCCTGGCTGCTGCTTCCTCCCTCACTGGTGGCCTCTGCAGAGACCAAGTGAAAAGGATTTTAAGTATTTGAAGAGTGCTGGCATGTCTCCCCTCAATCTTCTGTTCTCTAGGCTAAACATGCCGAGTTGTTTCAGTCTCTCCTCATAGGGCTTTGTTTCCAGACCCCTGATCATCCTGGTTGCCTTCCTCTGAACACGCTCCAGCTGGTCTGCATCCTTCTTGAATTGTGGAGCCCAGAACTGGACGCAATACTCTAGATGAGGCCTAACCAGTGCTGAATAGAGAGGAACCAGGACCTCACACGATTTGGAAGCTATACTTCTATTAATGCAGCCCAAAATAGCATTTGCCTTTTTTGCAGCCACATCACATTGTTGGCTCCTATTCAGCTTGTGATCTACAACAATTCCAAAATCCTTCTCCTTCAGCTAATTCCGCTCTTACGCCCTTGATACGAAGGAATGTAACAGGTGAACTTTTTCCTGACATGAAGACTAAGCGGTGATGTCGGGTTGCAGAACTTCACCTGCTAAATTTCTGCGCATTGGGCATTTCTTTTTAAGCCACAGGAGCAGAGCTGGTTAAACAAACTAACAAAAAAATAAATGGCCACTATAGAACTGGGTTCTTTTTGCCCATCAGGTAAGGGGAAAACGGTATGGAGGAACGAAAGCAGAAGCAAGAAGAGGAAAGACCTCTAAGTGCTGTAAAGATGCTATTTATTAATTAGGCCCAATGCATTTCAAAACATGATAGCACTCTTCAAATACTTAAAAGGTGCTCACACAGGCCGAATCTACATCACTGTAGCTGTAACGTTATAGATAGCTCTGGATGACGTCAGTGATCACGTGATGTGTTCCTCATAATGTTATACAGAAAGGTTTTGTACCATTTTACTTTTCGTTGTAAGACTTCTGCGTCGTTAGACTCCTTTCAATGTGCTCCGTTGTTACGATGTCTTCTGTGTCGCATTGCGAAACTAACGTCACATGATCCCTCACCGGGCTTCCTGTCTGATGTAACTTCCTCTACCCGCCTTCAGTAACTGTTGTTAGAAGTGGTGAATGGAATGTGTTAAATCTTTCTCATTTTTAAAACATTATTTCCGTGGCATTACATGCATCCTACCTCGGATAAAAACATTTTTTAAAAAAAAAAATTAAAGGATGCGCGTATGCGCATCCTTAATTTAATTTTTTAAAATAAATTAAATTATGTGCATATGCGCATCTTTTAATATATTTTTTTTAAAAAAACGTTTTTACCCGAGGTAGGTTGCATGTAATGCCA